>NC_134274.1:66236702-66927118 GCF_031893055.1 Leptodactylus fuscus | reverse complement strand
TCTACCTGGATTACTGTATTGAGTCTGTGCCACCTGCTCTAACCTCTGCCTATTATTACTGTACCGAGTCTGTGTCACCTGCTCTAACCTCTGCCTATTATTACTGTACCGAGTCTGTGCCACCTGCTCTAACCTCTACTTATTATTACTGTACCGAGTCTGTGCCACCTATTCTAACCTCTGCCTTGATTACTGTACTGAGTCTGTGCCACCTGCTCTAACCTCTGTCTATTATTACTGTACTGAGTCTGTGCCACCTGCTCTAACCTCTGCCTATTATTACCGTACCGAGTCTGTGCCACCTGCTCTATCCTCTACCTATTATTACTGTACTGAGTCTGTGCCACCTGCTCTAACCTCTGTCTATTATTACTATATCGAATCTGTGCCACCTCCTCTAACCTCTGCTTATTATTACTGTACCGAGTCTGTGCCACCTGCTCTAACCTCTGCTTATTATTACTGTACCGAGTCTGTGCTACCTGCTCTAACCTCCTCCTGGATTACTGTACCGAGTCTGTGCCACCTGCTCTAACCTCTGTCTATTATTACTACATCGAGTCTGTGCCACCTCCTCTAACCTCTGCCTATTATTACTGTACCGAGTCTGTGTCACCTGCTCTAACCTCTGCCTATTATTACTGTACCGAGTCTGTGTCACCTGCTCTATCCTCTACCTATTATTACTGTACCGAGTCTGTGCCACCTGTTCTAACCTCTGCCTATTATTACTGTACCGAGTCTGTGCCACCTACTCTAACCTCTGTCTATATTACTGTATTGAGTCTGCGCCACCTGCTCTGACCTCTACCTATTATTACTGTACCGAGTCTGTGCCACCTGCTCTAACCTCTGCCTATTATTACTGTACTGAGTCTGTGCCACCTGCTCTAACCTCTACCTATTATTACTGTACCGAGTCTTTGCCACCTGCTTTAACCTCTGCCTATTATTACTGTACCGAGTCTGTGCCACCTGCTCTAACCTCTGTCTATTATTACTGTACTGAGTCTGTGCCACCTGCTCTAACCTCTGCCTATTATTACTGTACCGAGTCTGTGCCACCTGCTCTAACCTCTGCCTATTATTACTGTACCGAGACTGTGCCACCTGCTCTAACCTCTGCCTATTATTACTGTACTGAGTCTGTGCCACCTGCTCTGACCTCTACCTGGATTACTGTATTGAGTCTGTGCTACCTGCTCTAACCTCTGCCTATTATTACTGTACCGAGTCTGTGCCACCTACTCTAACCTCTGCCTATTATTACTGTACCGAGTCTGTGTCACCTGCTCTAACCTCTGCCTATTATTACTGTACCGAGTCTGTGCCACCTGCTCTAACCTCTACCTATTATTACTGTACCGAGTCTGTGCCACATATTATAACCTCTGCCTGGATTACTGTACTGAGTCTGTGCCACCTGCTCTAACCTCTGTCTATTATTACTGTACTGAGTCTGTGCCACCTGCTCTAACCTCTGCCTATTATTACCGTACCGAGTCTGTGCCACCTGCTCTATCCTCTACCTATTATTACTGTACCGAGTCTGTGCCACCTGCTCTAACCTCTGCCTATTATTACTGTACCGAGTCTGTGCCACCTGTTCTAACCTCTTCCTATTATTACTGTACCGAGTCTGTGCCACCTGCTCTAACCTCTGTCTATTATTACTATATCGAATCTGTGCCACCTCCTCTAACCTCTGCCTATTAATACTGTACCGAGTCTGTGCCACCTGCTCTAACCTCTGCTTATTATTACTGTACCGAGTCTGTGCTACCTGCTCTATCCTCTACCTATTATTACTGTACCGAGTCTGTGCCACCTGCTCTATCCTCTACCTATTATTACTGTACCGAGTCTGTGCCACCTGCTCTAACCTCAGCCTATTATTACTGTACCGAGTCTGTGCCACCTACTCTAACCTCTGTCTATATTACTGTATTGAGTCTGCGCCACCTGCTCTGACCTCTACCTATTATTACTGTACCGAGTCTTTGCCACCTGCTCTAACCTCTGCCTGGATTACTGTACTGAATCTGTGCCACCTGCTCTAACCTCTGTCTATTATTACTGTACTGAGTCTGTGCCACTTGCTCTAACCTCTGCCTATTATTACTGTACCGAGTCTGTGCCACCTGCTCTAACCTCTGCCTATTATTACTGTACCGAGTCTGTGCCACCTGCTCTATCCTCTACCTATTATTACTGTACCGAGTCTGTGCCACCTGCTCTAACCTCTGCCTATTATTACTGTACCGAGTCTGTGCCACCTGTTCTAACCTCTGCCTATTATTACTGTACCGAGTCTGTGCCATCTGCTCTATCCTCGGCTTATTATTACTGTACCGAGTCTGTGCCACCTGCTCTAACCTCCTCCTGGATTACTGTACTGAGTCTGTGCCACCTGCTCTAACCTCTGCCTATTATTACTGTACCGAGTCTGTACCACCTGCTCTAACCTCTGCCTATTATTACTGTACCGAGTCTGTGCCACCTGCTCTAACCTCTGCCTATTATTACTGTACCGAGACTGTGCCACCTTCTCTAACCTCTGCCTATTATTACTGTACTGAGTCTGTACCACCTGCTCTAACCTCTGCCTGGATTACTGTATTGAGTCTGTGCCACCTGCTCTAACCTCTGCCTATTATTACTGTACCGAGTCTGTGCCACCTGCTCTAACCTCTGCCTATTATTACTGTACCGAGTCTGTGCCACCTGCTCTAACCTCTACCTATTATTACTGTACCGAGTCTGTGCCACCTGTTCTAACCTCTGCCTGGATTACTGTACTGAGTCTGTGCCACCTGCTCTAACCTCTGCCTATTATTACTGTACCGAGTCTGTGCCACCTGCTCTAACCTCTGCCTATTATTACTGTACCGAGTCTGTGCCACCTGCTCTAACCTCTGCCTATTATTACTGTACCGAGTCTGTGCCACCTGCTCTAACCTCTGCCTATTATTACTGTACCGAGACTGTGCCACCTTCTCTAACCTCTGCCTATTATTACTGTACTGAGTCTGTACCACCTGCTCTAACCTCTGCCTGGATTACTGTATTGAGTCTGTGCCACCTGCTCTAACCTCTGCCTATTCTTACTGTACCGAGTCTGTGCCACCAGCTCTAACCTCTGCCTATTATTACTGTACCGAGTCTGTGCCACCTGCTCTAACCTCTGCCTATTATTACTGTACCGAGTCTGTGCCACCTACTCTAACCTCTGTCTATATTACTGTATTGAGTCTGCGCCACCTGCTCTGACCTCTACCTATTATTACTGTACCGAGTCTGTGCCACCTGCTCTATCCTCTACCTATTATTACTGTACCGAGTCTGTGCCACCTGCTCTAACCTCCTCCTGGATTACTGTATCGAGTCTGTGCCACCTTCTCTAACCTCTACCTATTATTACTGTAGCGAGTCTGTGCCACCTGCTCTAACCTCTGCCTATTATTACTGTACCGAGACTGTGCCACCTTCTCTAACCTCTGCCTATTATTACTGTACTGAGTCTGTACCACCTGCTTTAACCTCTGCCTGGATTACTGTATTGAGTCTGTGCCACCTGCTCTAACCTCTGCCTATTATTACTGTACCGAGTCTGTGCCACCAGCTCTAACCTCTGCCTATTATTACTGTACCGAGTCTGTGCCACCTGCTCTAACCTCTGCCTATTATTACTGTACCGAGTCTGTGCCACCTGCTCTAACCTCTACCTATTATTACTGTACCGAGTCTGTGCCACCTGTTCTAACCTCTGCCTGGATTACTGTACTGAGTCTGTGCCACCTGCTCTAACCTCTGCCTATTATTACTGTACCGAGTCTGTGCCACCTGCTCTAACCTCTGCCTATTATTACTGTACCGAGTCTGTGCCACCTGCTCTAACCTCTGCCTATTATTACTGTACCGAGTCTGTGCCACCTGCTCTAACCTCTGCCTATTATTACTGTACCGAGACTGTGCCACCTGCTCTAACCTCTGCCTATTATTACTGTACCGAGTCTGTGCCACCTGCTCTAACCTCTACCTATTATTACTGTACCGAGTCTGTGCCACCTGCTCTAACCTCTTCCTGGATTACTGTATTGAGTCTGTGCCACCTGCTCTAACCTCTGCCTATTATTACTGTACCGAGTCTGTGCCACCAGCTCTAACCTCTGCCTATTATTACTGTACCGAGTCTGTGCCACCTGCTCTAACCTCTGCCTATTATTACTGTACCAAGTCTGTGCCACCTGCTCTAACCTCTGCCTATTATTACTGTACCGAGTCTGTGCCACCTGCTCTAACCTCTGCCTATTATTACTGTACCGAGTCTGTGCCACCTACTCTAACCTCTGTCTATATTACTGTATTGAGTCTGCGCCACCTGCTCTGACCTCTACCTATTATTACTGTACCGAGTCTGTGCCACCTGCTCTATCCTCTACCTATTATTACTGTACCGAGTCTGCGCCACCTGCTCTAACCTCCTCCTGGATTACTGTATCGAGTCTGTGCCACCTTCTCTAACCTCTACCTATTATTACTGTACCGAGTCTGTGCCACCTGCTCTAACCTCTGCCTATTATTACTGTACCGAGACTGTGCCACCTTCTCTAACCTCTGCCTATTATTACTGTACTGAGTCTGTACCACCTGCTCTAACCTCTGCCTGGATTACTGTACCGAGTCTGTGCCACCTGCTCTAACCTCTGCCTATTATTACTGTACCGAGTCTGTGCCACCTGCTCTAACCTCTGCCTATTATTACTGTACCGAGTCTGTGCCACCAGCTCTAACCTCTGCCTATTATTACTGTACCGAGTCTGTGCCACCTGCTCTAACCTCTGCCTATTATTACTGTACCGAGTCTGTGCCACCTGCTCTAACCTCTACCTATTATTACTGTACCGAGTCTGTGCCACCTGTTCTAACCTCTGCCTGGATTACTGTACTGAGTCTGTCCCACCTGCTCTAACCTCTGCCTATTATTACTGTACCGAGTCTGTGCCACCTGCTCTAACCTCTGCCTATTATTACTGTACCGAGTCTGTGCCACCTGCTCTAACCTCTGCCTATTATTACTGTACCGAGTCTGTGCCACCTGCTCTAACCTCTGCCTATTATTACTGTACCGAGACTGTGCCACCTTCTCTAACCTCTGCCTATTATTACTGTACTGAGTCTGTACCACCTGCTCTAACCTCTGCCTGGATTACTGTACTGAATCTGTGCCACCTGCTCTAACCTCTGTCTATTATTACTGTACTGAGTCTGTGCCACCTGCTCTAACCTCTGCCTATTATTACTGTACCGAGTCTGTGCCACCTGCTCTAACCTCTGCCTATTATTACTGTACCGAGTCTGTGCCACCTGCTCTATCCTCTACCTATTATTACTGTACCGAGTCTGTGCCACCTGCTCTAACCTCTGCCTATTATTACTGTACCGAGTCTGTGCCACCTGTTCTAACCTCTGCCTATTATTACTGTACCGAGTCTGTGCCATCTGCTCTATCCTCGGCTTATTATTACTGTACCGAGTCTGTGCCACCTGCTCTAACCTCCTCCTGGATTACTGTACTGAGTCTGTGCCACCTGCTCTAACCTCTGCCTATTATTACTGTACCGAGTCTGTGCCACCTGCTCTAACCTCTGCCTATTATTACTGTACCGAGTCTGTGCCACCTGCTCTAACCTCTGCCTATTATTACTGTACTGAGTCTGTACCACCTGCTCTAACCTCTGCCTGGATTACTGTATTGAGTCTGTGCCACCTGCTCTAACCTCTGCCTATTATTACTGTACCGAGTCTGTGCCACCTGCTCTAACCTCTGCCTATTATTACTGTACCGAGTCTGTGCCACCTGCTCTAACCTCTACCTATTATTACTGTACCGAGTCTGTGCCACCTGTTCTAACCTCTGCCTGGATTACTGTACTGAGTCTGTGCCACCTGCTCTAACCTCTGCCTATTATTACTGTACCGAGTCTGTGCCACCTGCTCTAACCTCTGCCTATTATTACTGTACCGAGTCTGTGCCACCTGCTCTAACCTCTGCCTATTATTACTGTACCGAGACTGTGCCACCTTCTCTAACCTCTGCCTATTATTACTGTACTGAGTCTGTACCACCTGCTCTAACCTCTGCCTGGATTACTGTATTGAGTCTGTGCCACCTGCTCTAACCTCTGCCTATTATTACTGTACTGAGTCTGTGCCACCTGCTCTAACCTCTACCTATTATTACTGTACTGAGTCTGTGCCACCTGCTCTAACCTCTGCCTATTCTTACTGTACCGAGTCTGTGCCACCAGCTCTAACCTCTGCCTATTATTACTGTACCGAGTCTGTGCCACCTGCTCTAACCTCTGCCTATTATTACTGTACCGAGTCTGTGCCACCTGTTCTAACCTCTGCCTATTATTACTGTACCGAGTCTGTGCCACCTGCTCCAACCTCTGCCTATTATTACTGTACCGAGTCTGTGCCACCTACTCTAACCTCTGTCTATATTACTGTATTGAGTCTGCGCCACCTGCTCTGACCTCTACCTATTATTACTGTACCGAGTCTGTGCCACCTGCTCTATCCTCTACCTATTATTACTGTACCGAGTCTGTGCCACCTGCTCTAACCTCCTCCTGGATTACTGTATCGAGTCTGTGCCACCTTCTCTAACCTCTACCTATTATTACTGTACCGAGTCTGTGCCACCTGCTCTAACCTCTGCCTATTATTACTGTACCGAGACTGTGCCACCTTCTCTAACCTCTGCCTATTATTACTGTACTGAGTCTGTACCACCTGCTCTAACCTCTGCCTGGATTACTGTATTGAGTCTGTGCCACCTGCTCTAACCTCTGCCTATTATTACTGTACCGAGTCTGTGCCACCTGCTCTAACCTCTGCCTATTATTACTGTACCGAGTCTGTGCCACCTGCTCTAACCTCTGCCTATTATTACTGTACCGAGTCTGTGCCACCTGCTCTAACCTCTACCTATTATTACTGTACCGAGTCTGTGCCACCTGTTCTAACCTCTGCCTGGATTACTGTACTGAGTCTGTGCCACCTGCTCTAACCTCTGCCTATTATTACTGTACCGAGTCTGTGCCACCTGCTCTAACCTCTGCCTATTATTACTGTACCGAGTCTGTGCCACCTGCTCTAACCTCTGCCTATTATTACTGTACCGAGTCTGTGCCACCTGCTCTAACCTCTGCCTATTATTACTGTACCGAGACTGTGCCACCTGCTCTAACCTCTGCCTATTATTACTGTACCGAGTCTGTGCCACCTGCTCTAACCTCTACCTATTATTACTGTACCGAGTCTTTGCCACCTGCTCTAACCTCTTCCTGGATTACTGTATTGAGTCTGTGCCACCTGCTCTAACCTCTGCCTATTATTACTGTACCGAGTCTGTGCCACCAGCTCTAACCTCTGCCTATTATTACTGTACCGAGTCTGTGCCACCTGCTCTAACCTCTGCCTATTATTACTGTACCCAGTCTGTGCCACCTGCTCTAACCTCTGCCTATTATTACTGTACCGAGTCTGTGCCACCTGCTCTAACCTCTGCCTATTATTACCGTACCGAGTCTGTGCCACCTACTCTAACCTCTGTCTATATTACTGTATTGAGTCTGCGCCACCTGCTCTGACCTCTACCTATTATTACTGTACCGAGTCTGTGCCACCTGCTCTATCCTCTACCTATTATTACTGTACCGAGTCTGCGCCACCTGCTCTAACCTCCTCCTGGATTACTGTATCGAGTCTGTGCCACCTTCTCTAACCTCTACCTATTATTACTGTACCGAGTCTGTGCCACCTGCTCTAACCTCTGCCTATTATTACTGTACCGAGACTGTGCCACCTTCTCTAACCTCTGCCTATTATTACTGTACTGAGTCTGTACCACCTGCTCTAACCTCTGCCTGGATTACTGTACCGAGTCTGTGCCACCTGCTCTAACCTCTGCCTATTATTACTGTACCGAGTCTGTGCCACCTGCTCTAACCTCTGCCTATTATTACTGTACCGAGTCTGTGCCACCAGCTCTAACCTCTGCCTATTATTACTGTACCGAGTCTGTGCCACCTGCTCTAACCTCTGCCTATTATTACTGTACCGAGTCTGTGCCACCTGCTCTAACCTCTACCTATTATTACTGTACCGAGTCTGTGCCACCTGTTCTAACCTCTGCCTGGATTACTGTACTGAGTCTGTGCCACCTGCTCTAACCTCTGCCTATTATTACTGTACCGAGTCTGTGCCACCTGCTCTAACCTCTGCCTATTATTACTGTACCGAGTCTGTGCCACCTGCTCTAACCTCTGCCTATTATTACTGTACCGAGTCTGTGCCACCTGCTCTAACCTCTGCCTATTATTACTGTACCGAGACTGTGCCACCTTCTCTAACCTCTGCCTATTATTACTGTACTGAGTCTGTACCACCTGCTCTAACCTCTGCCTGGATTACTGTATTGAGTCTGTGCCACCTGCTCTAACCTCTGCCTATTATTACTGTACCGAATCTGTGCCAACAGCTCTAACCTCTGCCTATTATTACTGTACCGAGTCTGTGCCACCTGCTCTAACCTCTGCCTATTATTACTGTACCGAGTCTGTGCCACCTGTTCTAACCTCTGCCTATTATTACTGTACGGAGTCTGTGCCACCTGCTCCAACCTCTGCCTATTATTACTGTACCGAGTCTGTGCCACCTACTCTAACCTCTGTCTATATTACTGTATTGAGTCTACGCCACCTGCTCTGACCTCTACCTATTATTACTGTACCGAGTCTGTGCCACCTGCTCTATCCTCTACCTATTATTACTGTACCGAGTCTGTGCCAACTGCTCTAACCTCCTCCTGGATTACTGTATCGAGTCTGTGCCACCTTCTCTAACCTCTACCTATTATTACTGTACCGAGTCTGTGCCACCTGCTCTAACCTCTGCCTATTATTACTGTACCGAGTCTGTGCCACCTGCTCTAACCTCTGCCTATTATTACTGTACTGAGTCTGTGCCACCTTCTCTAACCTCTGCCTATTATTACTGTACCGAGTCTGTGCCACCTGCTCTAACCTCTGCTTATTATTACTGTACCGAGTCTGTGGCACCTGCTCTAACCTCTGCCTATTATTACTGTACCGAGTCTGTGCCACCTGCTCTAACCTCTGCCTATTATTACTGTACCGAGTCTGTGCCATATGCTCTAACCTCTGCCTATTATTACTGTACCGAGTCTGTGCCACCTGCTCTAACCTCTGCCTATTATTACTGTACCGAGTCTGTACCACCTGCTCTAACCTCTGCCTATTATTACTGTACCGAGTCTGTGCCACCTGCTCTAACCTCTGCTTATTATTACTGTACCGAGTCTGTGCCACCTTCTCTAACCTGTGCCTATTATTACTGTACCAAGTCTGTGCCACCTGCTCTAACATCTGCTTATTATTGCTGTACCGAGTCTGTGCTACCTCCTGTAACCTCTACCTATTATTACTGTACCGAGTCTGTGCCACCTGCTCTAAACTCTACCTATTATTACTGTACCGAGTCTGTGCCACCTGCTCTAACCTCTGCCTATTATTACTGCACCCAGTCTGTGCCACCTGCTCTAACCTCTACCTATTATTACTGTACCGAGTCTGTGGCACCTGCTCTAACCTCTGCCTATTATTACTGTACTGAGTCTGTGCCACCTGCTCTAACCTCTGCCTATTATTACTGTACCAAGTCTGTGCCACCTGCTCTAACCTCTGCCTATTATTACTGTACTGAGTCTGTGCCACCTGCTCTGACCTCTGCCTGGATTACTGTATTGAGTCTGTGCCACCTGCTCTAACCTCTGCCTATTATTACTGTACCGAGTCTGTGCCACCTGCTCTAACCTCTGCCTATTATTACTGTACTGAGTCTGTGCCACCTGCTCTAACCTCTGCCTATTATTACTGTACTGAAACTGTGCCACCTGCTCTAACCTCTGCCTATTATTACTGTACCGAGTCTGTGCCACCTGCTCTAACCTCTGCCTATTATTACTGTACTGAGTCTGTGCCACCTTCTCTAACCTGTGCCTATTATTACTGTACCGAGTCTGTGCCACCTGCTCTAACCTCTGCCTATTATTACTGTACCGAGTCTGTGTCACCTGCTCTGACCTCCTCCTGGATTACTGTATTGAGTCTGTGCCACCTGCTCTAACCTCTGCCTATTATTACTGTACCGAGACTGTGCCACCTGCTCTAACCTCTGCCTATTATTACTGTACTGAGTCTGTGCCACCTGCTCTGACCTCTGCCTATTATTACTGCACCGAGTCTGTGCCACCTGCTCTAACCTCTACCTATTATTACTGTACCGAGTCTGTGCCACCTGCTCTAAACTCTGCCTATTATTACTGTACCGAGTCTGTGCCACCTGCTCTAACCTCTGCCTATTATTACTGTACCGAGTCTGTGCCACCTGCTCTAACCTGTGCCTATTATTACTGTACCGAGTCTGTGCCACCTGCTCTAACCTCTGCCTATTATTACTGTACCGAGTCTGTGCCACCTGCTCTAACCTCTGCCTATTATTACTGTACCGAGTCTGTGCCACCTGCTCTAACCTCTGCCTATTATTACTGTACCGAGTCTGTGCCAACTGCTCTAACCTCCTCCTGGATTACTGTATCGAGTCTGTGCCACCTTCTCTAACCTCTACCTATTATTACTGTACCGAGTCTGTGCCACCTGCTCTAACCTCTGCCTATTATTACTGTACCGAGTCTGTGCCACCTGCTCTAACCTCTGCCTATTATTACTGTACTGAGTCTGTGCCACCTTCTCTAACCTCTGCCTATTATTACTGTACCGAGTCTGTGCCACCTGCTCTAACCTCTGCTTATTATTACTGTACCGAGTCTGTGGCACCTGCTCTAACCTCTGCCTATTATTACTGTACCGAGTCTGTGCCACCTGCTCTAACCTCTGCCTATTATTACTGTACCGAGTCTGTGCCATATGCTCTAACCTCTGCCTATTATTACTGTACCGAGTCTGTGCCACCTGCTCTAACCTCTGCCTATTATTACTGTACCGAGTCTGTACCACCTGCTCTAACCTCTGCCTATTATTACTGTACCGAGTCTGTGCCACCTGCTCTAACCTCTGCTTATTATTACTGTACCGAGTCTGTGCCACCTTCTCTAACCTGTGCCTATTATTACTGTACCAAGTCTGTGCCACCTGCTCTAACATCTGCTTATTATTGCTGTACCGAGTCTGTGCTACCTCCTGTAACCTCTACCTATTATTACTGTACCGAGTCTGTGCCACCTGCTCTAAACTCTACCTATTATTACTGTACCGAGTCTGTGCCACCTGCTCTAACCTCTGCCTATTATTACTGCACCCAGTCTGTGCCACCTGCTCTAACCTCTACCTATTATTACTGTACCGAGTCTGTGGCACCTGCTCTAACCTCTGCCTATTATTACTGTACTGAGTCTGTGCCACCTGCTCTAACCTCTGCCTATTATTACTGTACCAAGTCTGTGCCACCTGCTCTAACCTCTGCCTATTATTACTGTACTGAGTCTGTGCCACCTGCTCTGACCTCTGCCTGGATTACTGTATTGAGTCTGTGCCACCTGCTCTAACCTCTGCCTATTATTACTGTACCGAGTCTGTGCCACCTGCTCTAACCTCTGCCTATTATTACTGTACTGAGTCTGTGCCACCTGCTCTAACCTCTGCCTATTATTACTGTACTGAAACTGTGCCACCTGCTCTAACCTCTGCCTATTATTACTGTACCGAGTCTGTGCCACCTGCTCTAACCTCTGCCTATTATTACTGTACTGAGTCTGTGCCACCTTCTCTAACCTGTGCCTATTATTACTGTACCGAGTCTGTGCCACCTGCTCTAACCTCTGCCTATTATTACTGTACCGAGTCTGTGTCACCTGCTCTGACCTCCTCCTGGATTACTGTATTGAGTCTGTGCCACCTGCTCTAACCTCTGCCTATTATTACTGTACCGAGACTGTGCCACCTGCTCTAACCTCTGCCTATTATTACTGTACTGAGTCTGTGCCACCTGCTCTGACCTCTGCCTATTATTACTGCACCGAGTCTGTGCCACCTGCTCTAACCTCTACCTATTATTACTGTACCGAGTCTGTGCCACCTGCTCTAAACTCTGCCTATTATTACTGTACCGAGTCTGTGCCACCTGCTCTAACCTCTGCCTATTATTACTGTACCGAGTCTGTGCCACCTGCTCTAACCTGTGCCTATTATTACTGTACCGAGTCTGTGCCACCTGCTCTAACCTCTGCCTATTATTACTGTACCGAGTCTGTGCCACCTGCTCTAACCTCTGCCTATTATTACTGTACCGAGTCTGTGCCACCTGCTCTAACCTCTGCCTATTATTACTGTACCGAGTCTGTGTCAACTGCTCTAATCTCTGCCTATTATTACTGTACCGAGTCTGTGCCACCTGCTCTAACCTCTACCTATTATTACTGTACCGAGTCTGTGCCACCTGCTCTAACCTCTGCCTATTATTACTGTACCGAGTCTGTGCCACCTGCTCTAACCTCTGCCTATTATTACTGTACCGAGTCTGTGCCACCTGCTCTAACCTCTGCCTATTATTACTGTACCGAGTCTGTGCCACCTGCTCTAACCTCTACCTATTATTACTGTAACGAGTCTGTGCCACCTGTTCTAACCTCTGCCTGGATTACTGTACTGAGTCTGTGCCACCTGCTCTAACCTCTGCCTATTATTACTGTACCGAGTCTGTGCCACCTGCTCTAACCTCTGCCTATTATTACTGTACCGAGTATGTGCCACCTGCTCTATCCTCTACCTATTATTACTGTACCGAGTCTGTGCCACCTGCTCTAACCTCTGCCTATTATTACTGTACCGAGTCTGTGCCACCTGTTCGACCCTCTGCCTATTATTATTGTACCGAGTCTTTGCCACCTGCTCTATCCTCTACCTATTATTACTGTACCGAGTCTGTGCCACCTGCTCTAACCTCTGCCTATTATTACTGTACCGAGTCTGTGCCACCTGCTCTAACCTCTGCATATATTACTGTACTGAGTCTGTGCCACCTGCTCTAACCTCTGCCTATATTACTGTACTGAGTCTGTGCCACCTGCTCTAACCTCTGCCTATTATTACTGTACCTAGTCTGTGCCACCTGCTCTAACCTCTGCCTATTATTACTGTACCGAGTCTGTGCCACCTGCTCTAAACTCTACCTATTATTACTGTACCGAGTCTGTGCCACCTGCTCTAACCTCTGCCTATTAATACTGTACCGAGTCTGTGCCACCTGCTCTAACCTCTGCCTATTATTACTGTACCGAGTCTGTGCCACCTGCTCTAACCTCTGCCTATTATTACTGTACTGAGTCTGTGCCACCTTCTCTAACCTCTGCCTATTATTACTGTACCGAGTCTGTGCCACCTGCTCTAACCTCTGCCTATTATTACTGTACCGAATCTGTGGCACCTGCTCTAACCTCTGCCTATTATTACTGTACCGAGTCTGTGCCACCTGCTCTAACCTCTGCCTATTATTACTGTACCGAGTCTGTGCCACCTGCTCTAACCTCTGCCTATTATTACTGTACCGAGTCTGTGCCACCTGCTCTAACCTCTACCTATTATTACTGTACTGAGTCTGTGCCACCTGCTCTAACCTCTGCCTATTATTACTGTACCGAGTCTGTGCCACCTGCTCTAACCTCTGCCTATTATTACTGTACCGAGTCTGTGCCACCTGCTCTAACCTGTGCCTATTATTACTGTACCGAGTCTGTGCCACCTGCTCTAACCTCTGCCTATTATTACTGTACCGAATCTGTGCCACCTGCTCTAACCTCTGCCTATTATTACTGTACCGAGTCTGTGCCACCTGCTCTAACCTCTGCCTATTATTACTGTACCGAGTCTGTGTCAACTGCTCTAATCTCTGCCTATTATTACTGTACCGAGTCTGTGCCACCTGCTCTAACCTCTACCTATTATTACTGTACCGAGTCTGTGCCACCTGCTCTAACCTCTGCCTATTATTACTGTACCGAGTCTGTGCCACCTGCTCTAACCTCTGCCTATTATTACTGTACCGAGTCTGTGCCACCTGCTCTAACCTCTGCCTATTATTACTGTACCGAGTCTGTGCCACCTGCTCTAACCTCTACCTATTATTACTGTACCGAGTCTGTGCCACCTGTTCTAACCTCTGCCTGAATTACTGTACTGAGTCTGTGCCACCTGCTCTAACCTCTGCCTATTATTACTGTACCGAGTCTGTGCCACCTGCTCTAACCTCTGCCTATTATTACTGTACCGAGTATGTGCCACCTGCTCTATCCTCTACCTATTATTACTGTACCGAGTCTGTGCCACCTGCTCTAACCTCTGCCTATTATTACTGTACCGAGTCTGTGCCACCTGTTCGACCCTCTGCCTATTATTATTGTACCGAGTCTTTGCCACCTGCTCTATCCTCTACCTATTATTACTGTACCGAGTCTGTGCCACCTGCTCTAACCTCTGCCTATTATTACTGTACCGAGTCTGTGCCACCTGCTCTAACCTCTGCATATATTACTGTACTGAGTCTGTGCCACCTGCTCTAACCTCTGCCTATATTACTGTACTGAGTCTGTGCCACCTGCTCTAACCTCTGCCTATTATTACTGTACCGAGTCTGTGACACCTGCTCTAACCTGTGCCTATTATTACTGTACCGAGTCTGTGCCACCTGCTCTAACCTCTGCTTATTATTACTGTACCGAGTTTGTGCCACCTGCTGTAACCTCTACCTGTTATTACTCTACCGAGTCTGTGCCTCCTGCTCTAACCTCTACCTATTAATACTGTATCGAGTCTGTGCCACCTGCTCTAACCTCTGCCTATTATTACTGTACCGAGTCTGTGTCACCTGCTCTGACCTCCTCCTGGATTACTGTATTGAGTCTGTGCCACCTGCTCTAACCTCTGCCTATTTTTACTGCACCGAGTCTGTGCCACCTGCTCTAACCTCTACCTATTATTACTGTACCGAGTCTGTGCCACCTGCTCTAACCTCTGCCTATTATTACTGTACTGAGTCTGTGCCACCTGCTCTGACCTCTGCCTGGATTACTGATTGAGTCTGTGCCACCTGCTCTAACCTCTGCCTATTATTACTGTATCGAGTCTGTGCCACCTGCTCTAACCTCTACCTATTATTACTGTACCGAGTCTGTGCCACCTGCTCTAACCTCTGCCTATTATTACTGTACCTAGTCTGTGCCACCTGCTCTAACCTCTGCCTATTATTACTGTACCGAGTCTGTGCCACCTGCTCTAACCTCTGCCTATTATTACTGTACCGAGTCTGTGCCACCTGCTCTAAACTCTACCTATTATTACTGTACCGAGTCTGTGCCACCTGCTCTAACCTCTGCCTATTATTACTGTACCGAGTCTGTGCCACCTGCTCTAAACTCTACCTATTATTACTGTACCGAGTCTGTGCCACCTGCTCTAACCTCTGCCTATTAATACTGTACCGAGTCTGTGCCACCTGCTCTAACCTCTGCCTATTATTACTGTACCGAGTCTGTGCCACCTGCTCTAACCTCTGCCTATTATTACTGTACCGAGTGTGTGCCACCTGCTCTATCCTCTACCTATTATTACTGTACCGAGTCTGTGCCACCTGCTCTAACCTCTGCCTATTATTACTGTACCGAGTCTGTACCACCTGCTCTAACCTCTGCCTATTATTACTGTACCGAGTCTGTGCCACCTGCTCTAACCTCTGCCTATTATTACTGTACCGAGACTGTGCCACCTTCTCTAACCTCTGCCTATTATTACTGTACTGAGTCTGTACCACCTGCTCTAACCTCTGCCTGGATTACTGTATTGAGTCTGTGCCACCTGCTCTAACCTCTGCCTATTATTACTGTACCGAGTCTGTGCCACCTGCTCTAACCTCTGCCTATTATTACTGTACCGAGTCTGTGCCACCTGCTCTAACCTCTACCTATTATTACTGTACCGAGTCTGTGCCACCTGTTCTAACCTCTGCCTGGATTACTTTACTGAGTCTGTGCCACCTGCTCTAACCTCTGCCTATTATTACTGTACCGAGTCTGTGCCACCTGCTCTAACCTCTGCCTATTATTACTGTACCGAGTCTGTGCCACCTGCTCTAACCTCTGCCTATTATTACTGTACCGAGTCTGTGCCACCTGCTCTAACCTCTGCCTATTATTACTGTACTGAGACTGTGCCACCTTCTCTAACCTCTGCCTATTATTACTGTACTGAGTCTGTACCACCTGCTCTAACCTCTGCCTGGATTACTGTATTGAGTCTGTGCCACCTGCTCTAACCTCTGCCTATTCTTACTGTACCGAGTCTGTGCCACCAGCTCTAACCTCTGCCTATTATTACTGTACCGAGTCTGTGCCACCTGCTCTAACCTCTGCCTATTATTACTGTACCGAGTCTGTGCCACCTGTTCTAACCTCTGCCTATTATTACTGTACCGAGTCTGTGCCACCTCCTCCAACCTCTGCCTATTATTACTGTACCGAGTCTGTGCCACCTACTCTAACCTCTGTCTATATTACTGTTTTGAGTCTGCGCCACCTGCTCTGACCTCTACCTATTATTACTGTACCGAGTCTGTGCCACCTTCTCTAACCTCTACCTATTATTACTGTACCGAGTCTGTGCCACCTGCTCTAACCTCTGCCTATTATTACTGTACCGAGACTGTGCCACCTTCTCTAACCTCTGCCTATTATTACTGTACTGAGTCTGTACCACCTGCTCTAACCTCTGCCTGGATTACTGTATTGAGTCTGTACCACCTGCTCTAACCTCTGCCTATTATTACTGTACCGAGTCTGTGCCACCAGCTCTAACCTCTGCCTATTATTACTGTACCGAGTCTGTGCCACCTGCTCTAACCTCTGCCTATTATTACTGTACCGAGTCTGTGCCACCTGCTCTAACCTCTACCTATTATTACTGTACCGAGTCTGTGCCACCTGTTCTAACCTCTGCCTGGATTACTGTACTGAGTCTGTGCCACCTGCTCTAACCTCTGCCTATTATTACTGTACCGAGTCTGTGCCACCTGTTCTAACCTCTGCCTGGATTACTGTACTGAGTCTGTGCCACCTGCTCTAACCTCTGCCTATTATTACTGTACCGAGTCTGTGCCACCTGCTCTATCCTCTGCCTATTATTACTGTACCGAGTCTGTGCCACCTACTCTAACCTCTGTCTATATTACTGTATTGAGTCTGCGCCACCTGCTCTGACCTCTACCTATTATTACTGTACCGAGTCTGTGCCACCTGCTCTATCCTCTACCTATTATTACTGTACCGAGTCTGTGCCACCTGCTCTAACCTCCTCCTGGATTACTGTATCGAGTCTGTGCCACCTTCTCTAACCTCTACCTATTATTACTGTACCGAGTCTGTGCCACCTGCTCTAACCTCTGCCTATTATTACTGTACCGAGACTGTGCCACCTTCTCTAACCTCTGCCTATTATTACTGTACTGAGTCTGTACCACCTGCTCTAACCTCTGCCTGGATTACTGTATTGAGTCTGTGCCACCTGCTCTAACCTCTGCCTATTATTACTGTGCCGAGTCTGTGCCACCAGCTCTAACCTCTGCCTATTATTACTGTACCGAGTCTGTGCCACCTGCTCTAACCTCTGCCTATTATTACTGTACCGAGTCTGTGCCACCTGCTCTAACCTCTACCTATTTTTACTGTACCGAGTCTGTGCCACCTGTTCTAACCTCTGCCTGGATTACTGTACTGAGTCTGTGCCACCTGCTCTAACCTCTGCCTATTATTACTGTACCGAGTCTGTGCCACCTGTTCTAACCTCTGCCTGGATTACTGTACTGAGTCTGTGCCACCTGCTCTAACCTCTGCCTATTATTACTGTACCGAGTCTGTGCCACCTGCTCTAACCTCTGCCTATTATTACTGTACCGAGTCTGTGCCACCTGCTCTAACCTCTGCCTATTATTACTGTACCGAGTCTGTGCCACCTGCTCTAACCTCTGCCTATTATTACTGTACCGAGACTGTGCCACCTTCTCTAACCTCTGCCTATTATTACTGTACTGAGTCTGTACCACCTGCTCTAACCTCTGCCTGGATTACTGTATTGAGTCTGTGCCACCTGCTCTAACCTCTGCCTATTCTTACTGTACCGAGTCTGTGCCACCAGCTCTAACCTCTGCCTATTATTACTGTACCGAGTCTGTGCCACCTGCTCTAACCTCTGCCTATTATTACTGTACCGAGTCTGTGCCACCTGTTCTAACCTCTGCCTATTATTACTGTACCGAGTCTGTGCCACCTGCTCCAACCTCTGCCTATTATTACTGTACCGAGTCTGTGCCACCTACTCTAACCTCTGTCTATATTACTGTATTGAGTCTGCGCCACCTGCTCTGACCTCTACCTATTATTACTGTACCGAGTCTGTGCCACCTGCTCTATCCTCTACCTATTATTACTGTACCGAGTCTGTGCCACCTGCTCTAACCTCCTCCTGGATTACTGTATCGAGTCTGTGCCACCTTCTCTAACCTCTACCTATTATTACTGTACCGAGTCTGTGCCACCTGCTCTAACCTCTGCCTATTATTACTGTACCGAGTCTGTGCCACCTGCTCTAACCTCTGCCTATTATTACTGTACCGAGTCTGTGCCACCTGCTCTAACCTCTACCTATTATTACTGTACCGAGTCTGTGCCACCTGTTCTAACCTCTGCCTGGATTACTGTACTGAGTCTGTGCCACCTGCTCTAACCTCTGCCTATTATTACTGTACCGAGTCTGTGCCACCTGTTCTAACCTCTGCCTGGATTACTGTACTGAGTCTGTGCCACCTGCTCTAACCTCTGCCTATTATTACTGTACCGAGTCTGTGCCACCTGCTCTAACCTCTGCCTATTATTACTGTACCGAGTCTGTGCCACCTGCTCTAACCTCTGCCTATTATTACTGTACCGAGTCTGTGCCACCTGCTCTAACCTCTGCCTATTATTACTGTACCGAGACTGTGCCACCTTCTCTAACCTCTGCCTATTATTACTGTACTGAGTCTGTACCACCTGCTCTAACCTCTGCCTGGATTACTGTACGGAGTCTGTGCCACCTGCTCTAACCTCTGCCTATTATTACTGTACCGAGTCTGTGCCACCTGTTCTAACCTCTGCCTATTATTACTGTACCGAGTCTGTGCCACCTGCTCCAACCTCTGCCTATTATTACTGTACCGAGTCTGTGCCACCTACTCTAACCTCTGTCTATATTACTGTATTGAGTCTGCGCCATTTGCTCTGACCTCTACCTATTATTACTGTACCGAGTCTGTGCCACCTGCTCTAACCTCTGCCTATTATTACTGTATCGAGTCTGTGCCACCTTCTCTAACCTCTACCTATTATTACTGTACCGAGTCTGTGCCACCTGCTCTAACCTCTGCCTATTATTACTGTACCGAGTCTGTGCCACCTGCTCTAACCTCTGCCTATTATTACTGTACCGAGTCTGTGCCACCTGCTCTAACCTCTACCTATTATTACTGTACCGAGTCTGTGCCACCTGTTCTAACCTCTGCCTGGATTACTGTACTGAGTCTGTGCCACCTGCTCTAACCTCTGCCTATTATTACTGTACCGAGTCTGTGCCACCTGTTCTAACCTCTGCCTGGATTACTGTACTGAGTCTGTGTCACCTGCTCTAACCTCTGCCTATTATTACTGTACCGAGTCTGTGCCACCTGCTCTAACCTCTGCCTATTATTACTGTACCGAGTCTGTGCCACCTACTCTAACCTCTGTCTATATTACTGTATTGAGTCTGCGCCACCTGCTCTGACCTCTACCTATTATTACTGTACCGAGTCTGTGCCACCTGCTCTATCCTCTACCTATTATTACTGTACCGAGTCTGTGCCACCTGCTCTAACCTCCTCCTGGATTACTGTATCGAGTCTGTGCCACCTTCTCTAACCTCTACCTATTATTACTGTACCGAGTCTGTGCCACCTGCTCTAACCTCTGCCTGGATTACTGTATTGAGTCTGTGCCACCTGCTCTAACCTCTGCCTATTATTACTGTACCGAGTCTGTGCCACCAGCTCT
The DNA here is from genome assembly GCF_031893055.1 of Leptodactylus fuscus. Taxonomy (NCBI): domain Eukaryota; kingdom Metazoa; phylum Chordata; class Amphibia; order Anura; family Leptodactylidae; genus Leptodactylus; species Leptodactylus fuscus. Next base: position 66,906,903 of record NC_134274.1, on the reverse strand, counting down.
AACCTCTGCCTATTATTACTGTACCGAGTCTGTGCCACCAGCTCTAACCTCTGCCTATTATTACTGTACCGAGTCTGTGCCACCTGCTCTAACCTCTACCTATTATTACTGTACCGAGTCTGTGCCACCTGTTCTAACCTCTGCCTGGATTACTGTACTGAGTCTGTGCCACCTGCTCTAACCTCTGCCTATTATTACTGTACCGAGTCTGTGCCACCTGCTCTAACCTCTGCCTATTATTACTGTACCGAGTCTGTGCCACCTGCTCCAACCTCTGCCTATTATTACTGTACCGAGTCTGTGCCACCTACTCTAACCTCTGTCTATATTACTGTATTGAGTCTAAGCCACCTGCTCTGACCTCTACCTATTATTACTGTACCGAGTCTGTGCCACCTGCTCTATCCTCTACCTATTATTACTGTACCGAGTCTGTGCCAACTGCTCTAACCTCCTCCTGGATTACTGTATCGAGTCTGTGCCACCTTCTCTAACCTCTACCTATTATTACTGTACCGAGTCTGTGCCACCTGCTCTAACCTCTGCCTATTATTACTGTACCGAGTCTGTGCCACCTGCTCTAACCTCTGCCTATTATTACTGTACCGAGTCTGTGCCACCTGCTGTAACCTCTGCCTATTATTACTGTACCGAGTCTGTTCCACCTGCTCTAACCTCTGCCTATTATTACTGTACCGAGACTGTGCCACCTTCCCTAACCTCTGCCTATTATTACTGTACTGAGTCTGTACCACCTGCTCTAACCTCTGCCTGGATTACTGTATTGAGTCTGTGCCACCTGCTCTAACCTCTGCCTATTATTACTGTACCGAGTCTGTGCCACCAGCTCTAACCTCTGCCTATTATAACTGTACCGAGTCTGTGCCACCTGCTCTAACCTCTGCCTATTATTACTGTACCGAGTCTGTGCCACCTGTTCTAACCTCTGCCTATTATTACTATACCGAGTCTGTGCCACCTGCTCCAACCTCTGCCTAATATTACTGTACCGAGTCTGTGCCACCTACTCTAACCTCTGTCTATATTACTGTATTGAGTCTGCGCCACCTGCTCTGACCTCTACCTATTATTACTGTACCGAGTCTGTGCCACCTGCTCTATCCTCTACCTATTATTACTGTACCGAGTCTGTGCCACCTGCTCTAACCTCCTCCTGGATTACTGTATCGAGTCTGTGCCACCTTCTCTAACCTCTACCTATTATTACTGTACCGAGTCTGTGCCACTTGCTCTAGCCTCTGCCTATTATTACTGTACCGAGTCTGTGCCACCTGCTCTAACCTCTACCTATTATTACTGTACCGAGTCTGTACCATCTGCTCTAACCTCTGCCTATTATTACTGTACCGAGACTGTGCCACCTGCTCTAACCTCTGCCTATTATTACTGTACTGAGTCTGTACCACCTGCACTGACCTCTGCCTGGATAACTGTATTGAGTCTGTGCCACCTGCTCTAACCTCTGCCTATTATTACTGTACCGAGTCTGTGCCACCTGCTCTAACCTCTGCCTATTATTACTGTACCGAGTCTGTGCCACCTGCTCTATCCTCTACCTATTATTACTGTACCGAGTCTGTGCCACCTGTGCTAACCTCTGCCTATTATTACTGTACCGAGTTTGTGCCACCTACTCTAACCTCTGTCTATATTACTGTATTGAGTCTGCGCCACCTGCTCTGACCTCTACCTATTATTACTGTACCGAGTCTGTGCCACCTGCTCTAACCTCTGCCTATTATTACTGTACTGAGTCTGTGCCACCTGCTCTAACCTCTACCTATTATTACTGTACCGAGTCTTTGCCACCTGCTCTAACCTCTGCCTATTATTACTGTACCGAGTCTGTGCCACCTGCTCTAACCTCTGCCTATTATTACTGTACTGAGTCTGGGCCACCTGCTCTATCCTCTGCCTGGATTACTGTACTGAGTCTGTGCCACCTGCTCTAACCTCTGTCTTTTATTACTGTACTGAGTCTGTGCCACCTGCTCTAACCTCTGCCTATTATTACTGTACCGAGTCTGTGCCACCTGCTCTATCCTCTACCTATTATTACTGTACCGAGTCTGTGCCACCTGCTCTAACCTCTGCCTATTATTACTATACCGAGTCTGTGCCACCTGTTCTAACCTCTGCCTATTATTACTGTACCGAGTCTGTGCCACCTGCTCTAACCTCTGTCTATTATTACTGTATCGAGTCTGTGCCACCTTCTCTAACCTCTGCCTATTATTACTGTACCGAGTCTGTGCCACCTGCTCTAACCTCTGCTTATTATTACTGTACCGAGTCTGTGCCACCTGCTCTAACCTCTGCCTATTATTACTGTACCGAGTCTGTGCCATCTGCTCTAACCTCTGCCTATTATTACTGTACCGAGTCTGTGCCACCTGCTCTATCCTCTACCTATTATTACTGTACCGAGTCTGTGCCACCTGCTCTAACCTCCTCCTGGATTACTGTATCGAGTCTGTGCCACCTTCTCTAACCTCTATCTATTATTACTGTACCGAGTTCGTGCCACCTGCTCTAACCTCTGCCTATTATTACTGTACCGAGTCTGTGCCACCTGCTCTATCCTCTACCTATTATTACTGTACCGAGTCTGTGCCACCTGTTCTAACCTCTGCCTATTATTACTGTACCGAGACTGTGCCACCTTCTCTAACCTCTGCCTATTATTACTCTACTGAGTCTGTACCACCTGCTCTAACCTCAGCCTGGATTACTGTATTGAGTCTGTGCCACCTGCTCTAACCTCTGCCTATTATTACTGTACCGAGTCTGTGCCACCAGCTCTAACCTCTGCCTATTATTACTGTACCGAGTCTGTGCCACCTGCTCTAACCTCTGCCTATTATTACTGTACCGAGTCTGTGCCACCTGCTCTAACCTCTACCTATTATTACTGTACCGAGTCTGTGCCACCTGCTCTAACCTGTGCCTATTATTACTGTACCGAGTCTGTGCCACCTGCTCTAACCTCTGCTTATTATTACTGTACCGAGTTTGTGCCACCTGCTGTAACCTCTACCTGTTATTACTCTACCGAGTCTGTGCCTCCTGCTCTAACCTCTACCTATTAATACTGTATCGAGTCTGTGCCACCTGCTCTAACCTCTGCCTATTATTACTGTACCGAGTCTGTGTCACCTGCTCTGACCTCCTCCTGGATTACTGTATTGAGTCTGTGCCACCTGCTCTAACCTCTGCCTATTTTTACTGCACCGAGTCTGTGCCACCTGCTCTAACCTCTACCTATTATTACTGTACCGAGTCTGTGCCACCTGCTCTAACCTCTGCCTATTATTACTGTACTGAGTCTGTGCCACCTGCTCTGACCTCTGCCTGGATTACTGATTGAGTCTGTGCCACCTGCTCTAACCTCTGCCTATTATTACTGTATCGAGTCTGTGCCACCTGCTCTAACCTCTACCTATTATTACTGTACCGAGTCTGTGCCACCTGCTCTAACCTCTGCCTATTATTACTGTACCTAGTCTGTGCCACCTGCTCTAACCTCTGCCTATTATTACTGTACCGAGTCTGTGCCACCTGCTCTAACCTCTGCCTATTATTACTGTACCGAGTCTGTGCCACCTGCTCTAAACTCTACCTATTATTACTGTACCGAGTCTGTGCCACCTGCTCTAACCTCTGCCTATTATTACTGTACCGAGTCTGTGCCACCTGCTCTAAACTCTACCTATTATTACTGTACCGAGTCTGTGCCACCTGCTCTAACCTCTGCCTATTAATACTGTACCGAGTCTGTGCCACCTGCTCTAACCTCTGCCTATTATTACTGTACCGAGTCTGTGCCACCTGCTCTAACCTCTGCCTATTATTACTGTACCGAGTGTGTGCCACCTGCTCTATCCTCTACCTATTATTACTGTACCGAGTCTGTGCCACCTGCTCTAACCTCTGCCTATTATTACTGTACCGAGTCTGTACCACCTGCTCTAACCTCTGCCTATTATTACTGTACCGAGTCTGTGCCACCTGCTCTAACCTCTGCCTATTATTACTGTACCGAGACTGTGCCACCTTCTCTAACCTCTGCCTATTATTACTGTACTGAGTCTGTACCACCTGCTCTAACCTCTGCCTGGATTACTGTATTGAGTCTGTGCCACCTGCTCTAACCTCTGCCTATTATTACTGTACCGAGTCTGTGCCACCTGCTCTAACCTCTGCCTATTATTACTGTACCGAGTCTGTGCCACCTGCTCTAACCTCTACCTATTATTACTGTACCGAGTCTGTGCCACCTGTTCTAACCTCTGCCTGGATTACTTTACTGAGTCTGTGCCACCTGCTCTAACCTCTGCCTATTATTACTGTACCGAGTCTGTGCCACCTGCTCTAACCTCTGCCTATTATTACTGTACCGAGTCTGTGCCACCTGCTCTAACCTCTGCCTATTATTACTGTACCGAGTCTGTGCCACCTGCTCTAACCTCTGCCTATTATTACTGTACTGAGACTGTGCCACCTTCTCTAACCTCTGCCTATTATTACTGTACTGAGTCTGTACCACCTGCTCTAACCTCTGCCTGGATTACTGTATTGAGTCTGTGCCACCTGCTCTAACCTCTGCCTATTCTTACTGTACCGAGTCTGTGCCACCAGCTCTAACCTCTGCCTATTATTACTGTACCGAGTCTGTGCCACCTGCTCTAACCTCTGCCTATTATTACTGTACCGAGTCTGTGCCACCTGTTCTAACCTCTGCCTATTATTACTGTACCGAGTCTGTGCCACCTCCTCCAACCTCTGCCTATTATTACTGTACCGAGTCTGTGCCACCTACTCTAACCTCTGTCTATATTACTGTTTTGAGTCTGCGCCACCTGCTCTGACCTCTACCTATTATTACTGTACCGAGTCTGTGCCACCTTCTCTAACCTCTACCTATTATTACTGTACCGAGTCTGTGCCACCTGCTCTAACCTCTGCCTATTATTACTGTACCGAGACTGTGCCACCTTCTCTAACCTCTGCCTATTATTACTGTACTGAGTCTGTACCACCTGCTCTAACCTCTGCCTGGATTACTGTATTGAGTCTGTACCACCTGCTCTAACCTCTGCCTATTATTACTGTACCGAGTCTGTGCCACCAGCTCTAACCTCTGCCTATTATTACTGTACCGAGTCTGTGCCACCTGCTCTAACCTCTGCCTATTATTACTGTACCGAGTCTGTGCCACCTGCTCTAACCTCTACCTATTATTACTGTACCGAGTCTGTGCCACCTGTTCTAACCTCTGCCTGGATTACTGTACTGAGTCTGTGCCACCTGCTCTAACCTCTGCCTATTATTACTGTACCGAGTCTGTGCCACCTGTTCTAACCTCTGCCTGGATTACTGTACTGAGTCTGTGCCACCTGCTCTAACCTCTGCCTATTATTACTGTACCGAGTCTGTGCCACCTGCTCTATCCTCTGCCTATTATTACTGTACCGAGTCTGTGCCACCTACTCTAACCTCTGTCTATATTACTGTATTGAGTCTGCGCCACCTGCTCTGACCTCTACCTATTATTACTGTACCGAGTCTGTGCCACCTGCTCTATCCTCTACCTATTATTACTGTACCGAGTCTGTGCCACCTGCTCTAACCTCCTCCTGGATTACTGTATCGAGTCTGTGCCACCTTCTCTAACCTCTACCTATTATTACTGTACCGAGTCTGTGCCACCTGCTCTAACCTCTGCCTATTATTACTGTACCGAGACTGTGCCACCTTCTCTAACCTCTGCCTATTATTACTGTACTGAGTCTGTACCACCTGCTCTAACCTCTGCCTGGATTACTGTATTGAGTCTGTGCCACCTGCTCTAACCTCTGCCTATTATTACTGTGCCGAGTCTGTGCCACCAGCTCTAACCTCTGCCTATTATTACTGTACCGAGTCTGTGCCACCTGCTCTAACCTCTGCCTATTATTACTGTACCGAGTCTGTGCCACCTGCTCTAACCTCTACCTATTTTTACTGTACCGAGTCTGTGCCACCTGTTCTAACCTCTGCCTGGATTACTGTACTGAGTCTGTGCCACCTGCTCTAACCTCTGCCTATTATTACTGTACCGAGTCTGTGCCACCTGTTCTAACCTCTGCCTGGATTACTGTACTGAGTCTGTGCCACCTGCTCTAACCTCTGCCTATTATTACTGTACCGAGTCTGTGCCACCTGCTCTAACCTCTGCCTATTATTACTGTACCGAGTCTGTGCCACCTGCTCTAACCTCTGCCTATTATTACTGTACCGAGTCTGTGCCACCTGCTCTAACCTCTGCCTATTATTACTGTACCGAGACTGTGCCACCTTCTCTAACCTCTGCCTATTATTACTGTACTGAGTCTGTACCACCTGCTCTAACCTCTGCCTGGATTACTGTATTGAGTCTGTGCCACCTGCTCTAACCTCTGCCTATTCTTACTGTACCGAGTCTGTGCCACCAGCTCTAACCTCTGCCTATTATTACTGTACCGAGTCTGTGCCACCTGCTCTAACCTCTGCCTATTATTACTGTACCGAGTCTGTGCCACCTGTTCTAACCTCTGCCTATTATTACTGTACCGAGTCTGTGCCACCTGCTCCAACCTCTGCCTATTATTACTGTACCGAGTCTGTGCCACCTACTCTAACCTCTGTCTATATTACTGTATTGAGTCTGCGCCACCTGCTCTGACCTCTACCTATTATTACTGTACCGAGTCTGTGCCACCTGCTCTATCCTCTGCCTATTATTACTGTACCGAGTCTGTGCCACCTACTCTAACCTCTGTCTATATTACTGTATTGAGTCTGCGCCACCTGCTCTGACCTCTACCTATTATTACTGTACCGAGTCTGTGCCACCTGCTCTATCCTCTACCTATTATTACTGTACCGAGTCTGTGCCACCTGCTCTAACCTCCTCCTGGATTACTGTATCGAGTCTGTGCCACCTTCTCTAACCTCTACCTATTATTACTGTACCGAGTCTGTGCCACCTGCTCTAACCTCTGCCTATTATTACTGTACCGAGACTGTGCCACCTTCTCTAACCTCTGCCTATTATTACTGTACTGAGTCTGTACCACCTGCTCTAACCTCTGCCTGGATTACTGTATTGAGTCTGTGCCACCTGCTCTAACCTCTGCCTATTATTACTGTGCCGAGTCTGTGCCACCAGCTCTAACCTCTGCCTATTATTACTGTACCGAGTCTGTGCCACCTGCTCTAACCTCTGCCTATTATTACTGTACCGAGTCTGTGCCACCTGCTCTAACCTCTACCTATTTTTACTGTACCGAGTCTGTGCCACCTGTTCTAACCTCTGCCTGGATTACTGTACTGAGTCTGTGCCACCTGCTCTAACCTCTGCCTATTATTACTGTACCGAGTCTGTGCCACCTGTTCTAACCTCTGCCTGGATTACTGTACTGAGTCTGTGCCACCTGCTCTAACCTCTGCCTATTATTACTGTACCGAGTCTGTGCCACCTGCTCTAACCTCTGCCTATTATTACTGTACCGAGTCTGTGCCACCTGCTCTAACCTCTGCCTATTATTACTGTACCGAGTCTGTGCCACCTGCTCTAACCTCTGCCTATTATTACTGTACCGAGACTGTGCCACCTTCTCTAACCTCTGCCTATTATTACTGTACTGAGTCTGTACCACCTGCTCTAACCTCTGCCTGGATTACTGTATTGAGTCTGTGCCACCTGCTCTAACCTCTGCCTATTCTTACTGTACCGAGTCTGTGCCACCAGCTCTAACCTCTGCCTATTATTACTGTACCGAGTCTGTGCCACCTGCTCTAACCTCTGCCTATTATTACTGTACCGAGTCTGTGCCACCTGTTCTAACCTCTGCCTATTATTACTGTACCGAGTCTGTGCCACCTGCTCCAACCTCTGCCTATTATTACTGTACCGAGTCTGTGCCACCTACTCTAACCTCTGTCTATATTACTGTATTGAGTCTGCGCCACCTGCTCTGACCTCTACCTATTATTACTGTACCGAGTCTGTGCCACCTGCTCTAACCTCCTCCTGGATTACTGTATCGAGTCTGTGCCACCTTCTCTAACCTCTACCTATTATTACTGTACCGAGTCTGTGCCACCTGCTCTAACCTCTGCCTATTATTACTGTACCGAGTCTGTGCCACCTGCTCTAACCTCTGCCTATTATTACTGTACCGAGTCTGTGCCACCTGCTCTAACCTCTACCTATTATTACTGTACCGAGTCTGTGCCACCTGTTCTAACCTCTGCCTGGATTACTGTACTGAGTCTGTGCCACCTGCTCTAACCTCTGCCTATTATTACTGTACCGAGTCTGTGCCACCTGTTCTAACCTCTGCCTGGATTACTGTACTGAGTCTGTGCCACCTGCTCTAACCTCTGCCTATTATTACTGTACCGAGTCTGTGCCACCTGCTCTAACCTCTGCCTATTATTACTGTACCGAGTCTGTGCCACCTGCTCTAACCTCTGCCTATTATTACTGTACCGAGTCTGTGCCACCTGCTCTAACCTCTGCCTATTATTACTGTACCGAGACTGTGCCACCTTCTCTAACCTCTGCCTATTATTACTGTACTGAGTCTGTACCACCTGCTCTAACCTCTGCCTGGATTACTGTACGGAGTCTGTGCCACCTGCTCTAACCTCTGCCTATTATTACTGTACCGAGTCTGTGCCACCTGTTCTAACCTCTGCCTATTATTACTGTACCGAGTCTGTGCCACCTGCTCCAACCTCTGCCTATTATTACTGTACCGAGTCTGTGCCACCTACTCTAACCTCTGTCTATATTACTGTATTGAGTCTGCGCCATTTGCTCTGACCTCTACCTATTATTACTGTACCGAGTCTGTGCCACCTGCTCTAACCTCTGCCTATTATTACTGTATCGAGTCTGTGCCACCTTCTCTAACCTCTACCTATTATTACTGTACCGAGTCTGTGCCACCTGCTCTAACCTCTGCCTATTATTACTGTACCGAGTCTGTGCCACCTGCTCTAACCTCTGCCTATTATTACTGTACCGAGTCTGTGCCACCTGCTCTAACCTCTACCTATTATTACTGTACCGAGTCTGTGCCACCTGTTCTAACCTCTGCCTGGATTACTGTACTGAGTCTGTGCCACCTGCTCTAACCTCTGCCTATTATTACTGTACCGAGTCTGTGCCACCTGTTCTAACCTCTGCCTGGATTACTGTACTGAGTCTGTGTCACCTGCTCTAACCTCTGCCTATTATTACTGTACCGAGTCTGTGCCACCTGCTCTAACCTCTGCCTATTATTACTGTACCGAGTCTGTGCCACCTACTCTAACCTCTGTCTATATTACTGTATTGAGTCTGCGCCACCTGCTCTGACCTCTACCTATTATTACTGTACCGAGTCTGTGCCACCTGCTCTATCCTCTACCTATTATTACTGTACCGAGTCTGTGCCACCTGCTCTAACCTCCTCCTGGATTACTGTATCGAGTCTGTGCCACCTTCTCTAACCTCTACCTATTATTACTGTACCGAGTCTGTGCCACCTGCTCTAACCTCTGCCTGGATTACTGTATTGAGTCTGTGCCACCTGCTCTAACCTCTGCCTATTATTACTGTACCGAGTCTGTGCCACCAGCTCTAACCTCTGCCTATTATTACTGTACCGAGTCTGTGCCACCAGCTCTAACCTCTGCCTATTATTACTGTACCGAGTCTGTGCCACCTGCTCTAACCTCTACCTATTATTACTGTACCGAGTCTGTGCCACCTGTTCTAACCTCTGCCTGGATTACTGTACTGAGTCTGTGCCACCTGCTCTAACCTCTGCCTATTATTACTGTACCGAGTCTGTGCCACCTGCTCTAACCTCTGCCTATTATTACTGTACCGAGTCTGTGCCACCTGCTCCAACCTCTGCCTATTATTACTGTACCGAGTCTGTGCCACCTACTCTAACCTCTGTCTATATTACTGTATTGAGTCTAAGCCACCTGCTCTGACCTCTACCTATTATTACTGTACCGAGTCTGTGCCACCTGCTCTATCCTCTACCTATTATTACTGTACCGAGTCTGTGCCAACTGCTCTAACCTCCTCCTGGATTACTGTATCGAGTCTGTGCCACCTTCTCTAACCTCTACCTATTATTACTGTACCGAGTCTGTGCCACCTGCTCTAACCTCTGCCTATTATTACTGTACCGAGTCTGTGCCACCTGCTCTAACCTCTGCCTATTATTACTGTACCGAGTCTGTGCCACCTGCTGTAACCTCTGCCTATTATTACTGTACCGAGTCTGTTCCACCTGCTCTAACCTCTGCCTATTATTACTGTACCGAGACTGTGCCACCTTCCCTAACCTCTGCCTATTATTACTGTACTGAGTCTGTACCACCTGCTCTAACCTCTGCCTGGATTACTGTATTGAGTCTGTGCCACCTGCTCTAACCTCTGCCTATTATTACTGTACCGAGTCTGTGCCACCAGCTCTAACCTCTGCCTATTATAACTGTACCGAGTCTGTGCCACCTGCTCTAACCTCTGCCTATTATTACTGTACCGAGTCTGTGCCACCTGTTCTAACCTCTGCCTATTATTACTATACCGAGTCTGTGCCACCTGCTCCAACCTCTGCCTAATATTACTGTACCGAGTCTGTGCCACCTACTCTAACCTCTGTCTATATTACTGTATTGAGTCTGCGCCACCTGCTCTGACCTCTACCTATTATTACTGTACCGAGTCTGTGCCACCTGCTCTATCCTCTACCTATTATTACTGTACCGAGTCTGTGCCACCTGCTCTAACCTCCTCCTGGATTACTGTATCGAGTCTGTGCCACCTTCTCTAACCTCTACCTATTATTACTGTACCGAGTCTGTGCCACTTGCTCTAGCCTCTGCCTATTATTACTGTACCGAGTCTGTGCCACCTGCTCTAACCTCTACCTATTATTACTGTACCGAGTCTGTACCATCTGCTCTAACCTCTGCCTATTATTACTGTACCGAGACTGTGCCACCTGCTCTAACCTCTGCCTATTATTACTGTACTGAGTCTGTACCACCTGCACTGACCTCTGCCTGGATAACTGTATTGAGTCTGTGCCACCTGCTCTAACCTCTGCCTATTATTACTGTACCGAGTCTGTGCCACCTGCTCTAACCTCTGCCTATTATTACTGTACCGAGTCTGTGCCACCTGCTCTATCCTCTACCTATTATTACTGTACCGAGTCTGTGCCACCTGTGCTAACCTCTGCCTATTATTACTGTACCGAGTTTGTGCCACCTACTCTAACCTCTGTCTATATTACTGTATTGAGTCTGCGCCACCTGCTCTGACCTCTACCTATTATTACTGTACCGAGTCTGTGCCACCTGCTCTAACCTCTGCCTATTATTACTGTACTGAGTCTGTGCCACCTGCTCTAACCTCTACCTATTATTACTGTACCGAGTCTTTGCCACCTGCTCTAACCTCTGCCTATTATTACTGTACCGAGTCTGTGCCACCTGCTCTAACCTCTGCCTATTATTACTGTACTGAGTCTGGGCCACCTGCTCTATCCTCTGCCTGGATTACTGTACTGAGTCTGTGCCACCTGCTCTAACCTCTGTCTTTTATTACTGTACTGAGTCTGTGCCACCTGCTCTAACCTCTGCCTATTATTACTGTACCGAGTCTGTGCCACCTGCTCTATCCTCTACCTATTATTACTGTACCGAGTCTGTGCCACCTGCTCTAACCTCTGCCTATTATTACTATACCGAGTCTGTGCCACCTGTTCTAACCTCTGCCTATTATTACTGTACCGAGTCTGTGCCACCTGCTCTAACCTCTGTCTATTATTACTGTATCGAGTCTGTGCCACCTTCTCTAACCTCTGCCTATTATTACTGTACCGAGTCTGTGCCACCTGCTCTAACCTCTGCTTATTATTACTGTACCGAGTCTGTGCCACCTGCTCTAACCTCTGCCTATTATTACTGTACCGAGTCTGTGCCATCTGCTCTAACCTCTGCCTATTATTACTGTACCGAGTCTGTGCCACCTGCTCTATCCTCTACCTATTATTACTGTACCGAGTCTGTGCCACCTGCTCTAACCTCCTCCTGGATTACTGTATCGAGTCTGTGCCACCTTCTCTAACCTCTATCTATTATTACTGTACCGAGTTCGTGCCACCTGCTCTAACCTCTGCCTATTATTACTGTACCGAGTCTGTGCCACCTGCTCTATCCTCTACCTATTATTACTGTACCGAGTCTGTGCCACCTGTTCTAACCTCTGCCTATTATTACTGTACCGAGACTGTGCCACCTTCTCTAACCTCTGCCTATTATTACTCTACTGAGTCTGTACCACCTGCTCTAACCTCAGCCTGGATTACTGTATTGAGTCTGTGCCACCTGCTCTAACCTCTGCCTATTATTACTGTACCGAGTCTGTGCCACCAGCTCTAACCTCTGCCTATTATTACTGTACCGAGTCTGTGCCACCTGCTCTAACCTCTGCCTATTATTACTGTACCGAGTCTGTGCCACCTGCTCTAACCTCTACCTATTATTACTGTACCGAGTCTGTGCCACCTGCTCTAACCTCTGTCTATTATTACTGTACCGAGTCTGTGCCACCTGCTCTAACCTCTGCCTATTATTACTGTACCGAGTCTGTGCCACCTGCTCTATCCTCTACCTATTATTACTGTACCGAGTCTGTGCCACCTGCTCTAACCTCCTCCTGGATTACTGTATCGAGTCTGTGCCACCTTCTCTAACCTCTACCTATTATTACTGTACCGAGTCTGTGCCACCTGCTCTAACCTCTGCCTGGATTACTGTATTGAGTCTGTGCCACCTGCTCTAACCTCTGCCTATTATTACTGTACCGAGTCTGTGCCACCAGCTCTAACCTCTGCCTATTATTACTGTACCGAGTCTGTGCCACCAGCTCTAACCTCTGCCTATTATTACTGTACCGAGTCTGTGCCACCTGCTCTAACCTCTACCTATTATTACTGTACCGAGTCTGTGCCACCTGTTCTAACCTCTGCCTGGATTACTGTACTGAGTCTGTGCCACCTGCTCTAACCTCTGCCTATTATTACTGTACCGAGTCTGTGCCACCTGCTCTAACCTCTGCCTATTATTACTGTACCGAGTCTGTGCCACCTGCTCCAACCTCTGCCTATTATTACTGTACCGAGTCTGTGCCACCTACTCTAACCTCTGTCTATATTACTGTATTGAGTCTAAGCCACCTGCTCTGACCTCTACCTATTATTACTGTACCGAGTCTGTGCCACCTGCTCTATCCTCTACCTATTATTACTGTACCGAGTCTGTGCCAACTGCTCTAACCTCCTCCTGGATTACTGTATCGAGTCTGTGCCACCTTCTCTAACCTCTACCTATTATTACTGTACCGAGTCTGTGCCACCTGCTCTAACCTCTGCCTATTATTACTGTACCGAGTCTGTGCCACCTGCTCTAACCTCTGCCTATTATTACTGTACCGAGTCTGTGCCACCTGCTGTAACCTCTGCCTATTATTACTGTACCGAGTCTGTTCCACCTGCTCTAACCTCTGCCTATTATTACTGTACCGAGACTGTGCCACCTTCCCTAACCTCTGCCTATTATTACTGTACTGAGTCTGTACCACCTGCTCTAACCTCTGCCTGGATTACTGTATTGAGTCTGTGCCACCTGCTCTAACCTCTGCCTATTATTACTGTACCGAGTCTGTGCCACCAGCTCTAACCTCTGCCTATTATAACTGTACCGAGTCTGTGCCACCTGCTCTAACCTCTGCCTATTATTACTGTACCGAGTCTGTGCCACCTGTTCTAACCTCTGCCTATTATTACTATACCGAGTCTGTGCCACCTGCTCCAACCTCTGCCTAATATTACTGTACCGAGTCTGTGCCACCTACTCTAACCTCTGTCTATATTACTGTATTGAGTCTGCGCCACCTGCTCTGACCTCTACCTATTATTACTGTACCGAGTCTGTGCCACCTGCTCTATCCTCTACCTATTATTACTGTACCGAGTCTGTGCCACCTGCTCTAACCTCCTCCTGGATTACTGTATCGAGTCTGTGCCACCTTCTCTAACCTCTACCTATTATTACTGTACCGAGTCTGTGCCACTTGCTCTAGCCTCTGCCTATTATTACTGTACCGAGTCTGTGCCACCTGCTCTAACCTCTACCTATTATTACTGTACCGAGTCTGTACCATCTGCTCTAACCTCTGCCTATTATTACTGTACCGAGACTGTGCCACCTGCTCTAACCTCTGCCTATTATTACTGTACTGAGTCTGTACCACCTGCACTGACCTCTGCCTGGATAACTGTATTGAGTCTGTGCCACCTGCTCTAACCTCTGCCTATTATTACTGTACCGAGTCTGTGCCACCTGCTCTAACCTCTGCCTATTATTACTGTACCGAGTCTGTGCCACCTGCTCTATCCTCTACCTATTATTACTGTACCGAGTCTGTGCCACCTGTGCTAACCTCTGCCTATTATTACTGTACCGAGTTTGTGCCACCTACTCTAACCTCTGTCTATATTACTGTATTGAGTCTGCGCCACCTGCTCTGACCTCTACCTATTATTACTGTACCGAGTCTGTGCCACCTGCTCTAACCTCTGCCTATTATTACTGTACTGAGTCTGTGCCACCTGCTCTAACCTCTACCTATTATTACTGTACCGAGTCTTTGCCACCTGCTCTAACCTCTGCCTATTATTACTGTACCGAGTCTGTGCCACCTGCTCTAACCTCTGCCTATTATTACTGTACTGAGTCTGGGCCACCTGCTCTATCCTCTGCCTGGATTACTGTACTGAGTCTGTGCCACCTGCTCTAACCTCTGTCTTTTATTACTGTACTGAGTCTGTGCCACCTGCTCTAACCTCTGCCTATTATTACTGTACCGAGTCTGTGCCACCTGCTCTATCCTCTACCTATTATTACTGTACTGAGTCTGTGCCACCTGCTCTAACCTCTGCCTATTATTACTATACCGAGTCTGTGCCACCTGTTCTAACCTCTGCCTATTATTACTGTACCGAGTCTGTGCCACCTGCTCTAACCTCTGTCTATTATTACTGTATCGAGTCTGTGCCACCTTCTCTAACCTCTGCCTATTATTACTGTACCGAGTCTGTGCCACCTGCTCTAACCTCTGCTTATTATTACTGTACCGAGTCTGTGCCACCTGCTCTAACCTCTGCCTATTATTACTGTACCGAGTCTGTGCCATCTGCTCTAACCTCTGCCTATTATTACTGTACCGAGTCTGTGCCACCTGCTCTATCCTCTACCTATTATTACTGTACCGAGTCTGTGCCACCTGCTCTAACCTCCTCCTGGATTACTGTATCGAGTCTGTGCCACCTTCTCTAACCTCTATCTATTATTACTGTACCGAGTTCGTGCCACCTGCTCTAACCTCTGCCTATTATTACTGTACCGAGTCTGTGCCACCTGCTCTATCCTCTACCTATTATTACTGTACCGAGTCTGTGCCACCTGTTCTAACCTCTGCCTATTATTACTGTACCGAGACTGTGCCACCTTCTCTAACCTCTGCCTATTATTACTCTACTGAGTCTGTACCACCTGCTCTAACCTCAGCCTGGATTACTGTATTGAGTCTGTGCCACCTGCTCTAACCTCTGCCTATTATTACTGTACCGAGTCTGTGCCACCAGCTCTAACCTCTGCCTATTATTACTGTACCGAGTCTGTGCCACCTGCTCTAACCTCTGCCTATTATTACTGTACCGAGTCTGTGCCACCTGCTCTAACCTCTACCTATTATTACTGTACCGAGTCTGTGCCACCTGCTCTAACCTCTGTCTATTATTACTGTACCGAGTCTGTGCCACCTGTTCTAACCTCTACCTATTATTACTGTACCGAGTCTGTGCCACCTGTTCTAACCTCTGCCTGGATTACTGTACTGAGTCTGTGCCACCTGCTCTAACCTCTGCCTATTATTACTGTACCGAGTCTGTGCCACCTGCTCTAACCTCTGCCTATTATTACTGTACCGAGTCTGTTCCACCTGCTCTATCCTCTACCTATTATTACTGTACCGAGTCTGTGCCACCTGCTCTAACCTCTGCCTATTATTACTGTACCGAGTCTGTGCCACCTGTTCTAACCTCTGCCTATTATTACTGTACCGAGTCTGTGCCACCTGCTCTAACCTCTGCCTATTATTACTGTACCGAGTCTGTGCCACCTACTCTAACCTCTGTCTATATTACTGTATTGAGTCTGCGCCACCTGCTCTGACCTCTACCTATTATTACTGTACCGAGTCTGTGCCACCTGCTCTAACATCTGCCTATTATTACTGTACTGAGTCTGTGCCACCTGCTCTAACCTCTACCTATTATTACTGTACCGAGTCTTTGCCACCTGCTCTAACCTCTGCCTATATTACTGTACTGAGTCTGTAACACCTGCTTTAACCTCTGCCTATTATTACTGTACCGAGTCTGTGCCACCTGCTCTAACCTCTGCCTATTATTACTGTACTGAGTTTGTGCCACCTGCTGTAACCTCTGCCTATTATTACTGTACTGAGTCTGTGCCACCTGCTCTATCCTCTGCCTGGATTACTGTACTGAGTCTGTGCCACCTGCTCTAACCTCTGCCTATTATTACTGTACCGAGTCTGTGCCACCTGCTCTATCCTCTACCTATTATTACTGTACCGAGTCTGTGCCACCTGCTCTATCCTCTACCTATTATTACTGTACTGAGTCTGTGCCACCTGCTCTAACCTCTGCCTATTATTACTGTACCAAGTCTGTGCCACCTGTTCTAACCTCTGCCTATTATTACTGTACCGAGTCTGTGCCACCTGCTCTAACCTCTGTCTATTATTACTGTATCGAGTCTGTGCCACCTTCTCTAACCTCTGCCTATTATTACTGTACCGAGTCTGTGCCACCTGCTCTAACCTCTGCTTATTATTACTGTACCGAGTCTGTGCCACCTGCTCTAACCTCCTCCTGGATTACTGTACCGAGTTTGTGCCACCTACTCTAACCTCTGCCTATTATTACTGTACCGAGTCTGTGCCACCTGCTCTATCCTCTACCTATTATTACTGTACCGAGTCTGTGCCACCTGCTCTAACCTCTGCCTATTATTACTGTACCGATTCTGTGCCACCTGTTCTAACCTCTGCCTATTATTACTGTACCGAGTCTGTGCCACCTACTCTAACCTCTGTCTATATTACTGTATTGAGTCTGCGCCACCTGCTCTGACCTCTACCTATTATTACTGTACCGAGTCTGTGCCACCTGCTCTAACCTCTGCCTATTATTACTGTACTGAGTCTGTGCCACCTGCTCTAACCTCTACCTATTATTACTGTACCGAGTCTTTGCCACCTGCTCTAACCTCTGCCTATTATTACTGTACCGAGTCTGTGCCACCTGCTCTAACCTCTGCCTATTATTACTGTACTGAGTCTGTGCCACCTGCTGTAACCTCTGCCTATTATTACTGTAATGAGTCTGTGCCACCTGCTCTATCCTCTGCCTGGATTACTGTACTGAGTCTGTGCCACCTGCTCTAACCTCTGTCTATTATTACTGTACTGAGTCTGTGCCACCTGCTCTAACCTCTGCCTATTATTACTGTACCGAGTCTGTGCCACCTGCTCTATCCTCTACCTATTATTACTGTACCGAGTCTGTGCCACCTGCTGTAACCTCTGCCTATTATTACTGTACCGAGTCTGTGCCACCTGTTCTAACCTCTGCCTATTATTACTGTACCGAGTCTGTGCCACCTGCTCTAACCTCTGTCTATTATTACTGTATCGAGTCTGTGCCACCTTCTCTAACCTCTGCCTATTATTACTGTACCGAGTCTGTGCCACCTGCTCTAACCTCTGCTTATTATTACTGTACCGAGTCTGTGCCACCTGCGCTAACCTCCTCCTGGATTACTGTAATGAGTCTGGGCCACCTGCTCTAACCTCTGCCTATTATTACTGTACCGAGTCTGTGCCACCTGCTCTAAACTCTGCCTATTATTACTGTACCGAGTCTGTGCCACCTGCTCTAACCTCTGCCTATTATTACTGTACCGAGTCTGTGCCACCTGCTCTATCCTCTACCTATTATTACTGTACCGAGTCTGTGCCACCTGCTCTAACCTCCTCCTGGATTACTGTATCGAGTCTGTGCCACCTTCTCTAACCTCTACCTATTATTACTGTACCGAGTCTGTGCCACCTGCTCTAACCTCTGCCTATTATTACTGTACCGAGTCTGTGCCACCTGCTCTATCCTCTACCTATTATTACTGTACCGAGTCTGTACCACCTTCTCTAACCTCTGCCTATTATTACTGTACTGAGTCTGTGCCACCTTCTCTAACCTCTGCCTATTATTACTGTACCGAGTCTGTGCCACCTGCTCAAACCTCTGCCTATTATTACTGTACTGAGTCTGTGCCACCTTCTCTAACCTCTGCCTATTATTACTGTACCGAGTCTGTACCACCTGCTCTAACCTCTGCCTGGATTACTGTATTGAGTCTGTGCCACCTGCTCTAACCTCTGCCTATTATTACTGTACCGAGTCTGTGCCACCTGCTCTAACCTCTGCCTATTATTACTGTACCGAGTCTGTGCCACCTGCTCTAACCTCTGCTTCTTATTACTGTACCGAGTCTGTGCCACCTGCTCTAACCTCCTCCTGGATTACTGTACCGAGTGTGTGCCACCTGCTCTAACCTCTGCCTATTATTACTGTACCGAGTCTGTGCCACCTGCTCTATCCTCTACCTATTATTACTGTACCGAGTCTGTGCCACCTGCTCTAACCTCTGCCTATTATTACTGTACCGATTCTGTGCCACCTGTTCTAACCTCTGCCTATTATTACTGTACCGAGTCTGTGCCACCTGCTCTAACCTCTGCCTATTATTACTGTACCGAGTCTGTGCCACCTACTCTAACCTCTGTCTATATTACTGTATTGAGTCTGCGCCACCTGCTCTGACCTCTACCTATTATTACTGTACCGAGTCTGTGCCACCTGCTCTAACCTCTGCCTATTATTACTGTACTGAGTCTGTGCCACCTGCTCTAACCTCTACCTATTATTACTGTACCGAGTCTTTGCCACCTGCTCTAACCTCTGCCTATTATTACTGTACCGAGTCTGTGCCACCTGCTCTAACCTCTGCCTATTATTACTGTACTGAGTCTGTGCCACCTGCTCTATCCTCTGCCTGGATTACTGTACTGAGTCTGTGCCACCTGCTCTAACCTCTGTCT
This sequence comes from Leptodactylus fuscus, assembly GCF_031893055.1. Taxonomy (NCBI): domain Eukaryota; kingdom Metazoa; phylum Chordata; class Amphibia; order Anura; family Leptodactylidae; genus Leptodactylus; species Leptodactylus fuscus. The sequence continues at coordinate 66,887,534 of NC_134274.1, read as the reverse complement.
ATTATTACTGTACTGAGTCTGTGCCACCTGCTCTAACCTCTGCCTATTATTACTGTACCGAGTCTGTGCCACCTGCTCTAACCTCTGCCTATTATTACCGTACCGAGTCTGTGCCACCTGCTCTATCCTCTACCTATTATTACTGTACCGAGTCTGTGCCACCTGCTCTAACCTCTGCCTATTATTACTGTACCGAGTCTGTGCCACCTGTTCTAACCTCTGCCTATTATTACTGTACCGAGTCTGTGCCACCTGCTCTAACCTCTGTCTATTATTACTGTATCGAGTCTGTGCCACCTTCTCTAACCTCTGCCTATTATTACTGTACCGAGTCTGTGCCACCTGCTCTAACCTCTGCTTATTATTACTGTACCGAGTCTGTGCCACCTGCGCTAACCTCCTCCTGGATTACTGTATTGAGTCTGTGCCACCTGCTCTAACCTCTGCCTATTATTACTGTACCGAGTCTGTGCCACCTTCTCTAACCTCTGCCTATTATTACTGTACCGAGTCTGTGCCACCTGCTCTAACCTCTGCTTATTATTACTGTACCGAGTCTGTGCCACCTGCGCTAACCTCCTCCTGGATTACTGTATTGAGTCTGGGCCACCTGCTCTAACCTCTGCCTATTATTACTGTACCGAGTCTGTGCCACCTGCTCTAAACTCTGCCTATTATTACTGTACCGAGTCTGTGCCACCTGCTCTAACCTCTGCCTATTATTACTGTACCGAGTCTGTGCCACCTGCTCTATCCTCTACCTATTATTACTGTACCGAGTCTGTGCCACCTGCTCTAACCTCCTCCTGGATTACTGTATCGAGTCTGTGCCACCTTCTCTAACCTCTACCTATTATTACTGTACCGAGTCTGTGCCACCTGCTCTAACCTCTGCCTATTATTACTGTACCGAGTCTGTGCCACCTGCTCTATCCTCTACCTATTATTACTGTACCGAGTCTGTACCACCTTCTCTAACCTCTGCCTATTATTACTGTACTGAGTCTGTACCACCTGCTCTAACCTCTGCCTGGATTACTGTATTGAGTCTGTGCCACCTGCTCTAACCTCTGCCTATTATTACTGTACCGAGTCTGTGCCACCTGCTCTAACCTCTGCCTATTATTACTGTACCGAGTCTGTGCCACCTGCTCTAACCTCTGCCTATTATTACTGTACCGAGTCTGTGCCACCTGCTCTAACCTCTGCTTATTATTACTGTACCGAGTCTGTGCCACCTGCTCTAACCTCCTCCTGGATTACTGTACCGAGTCTGTGCCACCTGCTCTAACCTCTGCCTATTATTACTGTACCGAGTCTGTGCCACCTGCTCTATCCTCTACCTATTATTACTGTACCGAGTCTGTGCCACCTGCTCTAACCTCTGCCTATTATTACTGTACCGATTCTGTGCCACCTGTTCTAACCTCTGCCTATTATTACTGTACCGAGTCTGTGCCACCTGCTCTAACCTCTGCCTATTATTACTGTACCGAGTCTGTGCCACCTACTCTAACCTCTGTCTATATTACTGTATTGAGTCTGCGCCACCTGCTCTGACCTCTACCTATTATTACTGTACCGAGTCTGTGCCACCTGCTCTAACCTCTGCCTATTATTACTGTACTGAGTCTGTGCCACCTGCTCTAACCTCTACCTATTACTACTGTACCGAGTCTTTGCCACCTGCTCTAACCTCTGCCTATTATTACTGTACCGAGTCTGTGCCACCTGCTCTAACCTCTGCCTATTATTACTGTACTGAGTCTGTGCCACCTGCTGTAACCTCTGCCTATTATTACTGTACTGAGTCTGTGCCACCTGCTCTATCCTCTGCCTGGATTACTGTACTGAGTCTGTGCCACCTGCTCTAACCTCTGTCTATTATTACTGTACTGAGTCTGTGCCACCTGCTCTAACCTCTGCCTATTATTACTGTACCGAGTCTGTGCCACCTGCTCTATCCTCTACCTATTATTACTGTACCGAGTCTGTGCCACCTGCTCTAACCTCTGCCTATTATTACTGTACCGAGTCTGTGCCACCTGTTCTAACCTCTGCCTATTATTACTGTACCGAGTCTGTGCCACCTGCTCTAACCTCTGTCTATTATTACTGTATCGAGTCTGTGCCACCTTCTCTAACCTCTGCCTATTATTACTGTACCGAGTCTGTGCCACCTGCTCTAACCTCTGCTTATTATTACTGTACCGAGTCTGTGCCACCTGCGCTAACCTCCTCCTGGATTACTGTATTGAGTCTGTGCCACCTGCTCTAACCTCTGCCTGTTATTACTGTACCGAGTCTGTGCCACCTGCTCTAAACTCTGCCTATTATTACTGTACCGAGTCTGTGCCACCTGCTCTAACCTCTGCCTTTTATTACTGTACCGAGTCTGTGCCACCTGCTCTATCCTCTACCTATTATTACTGTACCGAGTCTGTGCCACCTGCTCTAACCTCCTCCTGGATTACTGTATCGAGTCTGTGCCACCTTCTCTAACCTCTACCTATTATTACTGTACCGAGTCTGTGCCACCTGCTCTAACCTCTGCCTATTATTACTGTACCGAGTCTGTGCCACCTGCTCTATCCTCTACCTATTATTACTGTACCGAGTCTGTACCACCTTCTCTAACCTCTGCCTATTATTACTGTACTGAGTCTGTACCACCTGCTCTAACCTCTGCCTGGATTACTGTATTGAGTCCGTGCCACCTGCTCTAACCTCTGCCTATTATTACTGTACCGAGTCTGTGCCACCTGCTCTAACCTCTGCCTATTATTACTGTACCGAGTCTGTGCCACCTGCTCTAACCTCTGCCTATTATTACTGTACCGAGTCTGTGCCACCTGCTCTAACCTCTACCTATTATTACTGTACCGAGTCTGTGCCACCTGTTCTAACCTCTGCCTGGATTACTGTACTGAGTCTGTGCCACCTGCTCTAACCTCTGCCTATTATTACTGTACCGAGTCTGTGCCACCTGCTCTAACCTCTGCCTATTATTACTGTACCGAGTCTGTGCCACCTGCTCTATCCTCTACCTATTATTACTGTACCGAGTCTGTGCCACCTGCTCTAACCTCTGCCTATTATTACTGTACCGAGTCTGTGCCACCTGTTCTAACCTCTGCCTATTATTACTGTACCGAGTCTGTGCCACCTGCTCTAACCTCTGCCTATTATTACTGTACCGAGTCTGTGCCACCTACTCTAACCTCTGTCTGTATTACTGTATTGAGTCTGCGCCACCTGCTCTGACCTCTACCTATTATTACTGTACCGAGTCTGTGCCACCTGCTCTAACCTCTGCCTATTATTACTGTACTGAGTCTGTGCCACCTGCTCTAACCTCTACCTATTATTACTGTACCGAGTCTTTGCCACCTGCTCTAACGTCTGCCTATTATTACTGTACCGAGTCTGTGCCACCTGCTCTAACCTCTGCCTATTATTACTGTACCGAGTCTGTGCCACCTTCTCTAACCTCTGCCTATTATTACTGTACCGAGTCTGTGCCACCTGCTCTAACCTCTGCTTATTATTACTGTACCGAGTCTGTGCCACCTGCGCTAACCTCCTCCTGGATTACTGTATTGAGTCTGGGCCACCTGCTCTAACCTCTGCCTATTATTACTGTACCGAGTCTGTGCCACCTGCTCTAAACTCTGCCTATTATTACTGTACCGAGTCTGTGCCACCTGCTCTAACCTCTGCCTATTATTACTGTACCGAGTCTGTGCCACCTGCTCTATCCTCTACCTATTATTACTGTACCGAGTCTGTGCCACCTGCTCTAACCTCCTCCTGGATTACTGTATCGAGTCTGTGCCACCTTCTCTAACCTCTACCTATTATTACTGTACCGAGTCTGTGCCACCTGCTCTAACCTCTGCCTATTATTACTGTACCGAGTCTGTGCCACCTGCTCTATCCTCTACCTATTATTACTGTACCGAGTCTGTACCACCTTCTCTAACCTCTGCCTATTATTACTGTACTGAGTCTGTACCACCTGCTCTAACCTCTGCCTGGATTACTGTATTGAGTCTGTGCCACCTGCTCTAACCTCTGCCTATTATTACTGTACCGAGTCTGTGCCACCTGCTCTAACCTCTGCCTATTATTACTGTACCGAGTCTGTGCCACCTGCTCTAAACTCTGCCTATTATTACTGTACCGAGTCTGTGCCACCTGCTCTAACCTCTGCTTATTATTACTGTACCGAGTCTGTGCCACCTGCTCTAACCTCCTCCTGGATTACTGTACCGAGTCTGTGCCACCTGCTCTAACCTCTGCCTATTATTACTGTACCGAGTCTGTGCCACCTGCTCTATCCTCTACCTATTATTACTGTACCGAGTCTGTGCCACCTGCTCTAACCTCTGCCTATTATTACTGTACCGATTCTGTGCCACCTGTTCTAACCTCTGCCTATTATTACTGTACCGAGTCTGTGCCACCTGCTCTAACCTCTGCCTATTATTACTGTACCGAGTCTGTGCCACCTACTCTAACCTCTGTCTATATTACTGTATTGAGTCTGCGCCACCTGCTCTGACCTCTACCTATTATTACTGTACCGAGTCTGTGCCACCTGCTCTAACCTCTGCCTATTATTACTGTACTGAGTCTGTGCCACCTGCTCTAACCTCTACCTATTACTACTGTACCGAGTCTTTGCCACCTGCTCTAACCTCTGCCTATTATTACTGTACCGAGTCTGTGCCACCTGCTCTAACCTCTGCCTATTATTACTGTACTGAGTCTGTGCCACCTGCTGTAACCTCTGCCTATTATTACTGTACTGAGTCTGTGCCACCTGCTCTATCCTCTGCCTGGATTACTGTACTGAGTCTGTGCCACCTGCTCTAACCTCTGTCTATTATTACTGTACTGAGTCTGTGCCACCTGCTCTAACCTCTGCCTATTATTACTGTACCGAGTCTGTGCCACCTGCTCTATCCTCTACCTATTATTACTGTACCGAGTCTGTGCCACCTGCTCTAACCTCTGCCTATTATTACTGTACCGAGTCTGTGCCACCTGTTCTAACCTCTGCCTATTATTACTGTACCGAGTCTGTGCCACCTGCTCTAACCTCTGTCTATTATTACTGTATCGAGTCTGTGCCACCTTCTCTAACCTCTGCCTATTATTACTGTACCGAGTCTGTGCCACCTGCTCTAACCTCTGCTTATTATTACTGTACCGAGTCTGTGCCACCTGCGCTAACCTCCTCCTGGATTACTGTATTGAGTCTGTGCCACCTGCTCTAACCTCTGCCTATTATTACTGTACCGAGTCTGTGCCACCTGCTCTAAACTCTGCCTATTATTACTGTACCGAGTCTGTGCCACCTGCTCTAACCTCTGCCTTTTATTACTGTACCGAGTCTGTGCCACCTGCTCTATCCTCTACCTATTATTACTGTACCGAGTCTGTGCCACCTGCTCTAACCTCCTCCTGGATTACTGTATCGAGTCTGTGCCACCTTCTCAAACCTCTACCTATTATTACTGTACCGAGTCTGTGCCACCTGCTCTAACCTCTGCCTATTATTACTGTACCGAGTCTGTGCCACCTGCTCTATCCTCTACCTATTATTACTGTACCGAGTCTGTACCACCTTCTCTAACCTCTGCCTATTATTACTGTACTGAGTCTGTACCACCTGCTCTAACCTCTGCCTGGATTACTGTATTGAGTCCGTGCCACCTGCTCTAACCTCTGCCTATTATTACTGTACCGAGTCTGTGCCACCTGCTCTAACCTCTGCCTATTATTACTGTACCGAGTCTGTGCCACCTGCTCTAACCTCTGCCTATTATTACTGTACCGAGTCTGTGCCACCTGCTCTAACCTCTACCTATTATTACTGTACCGAGTCTGTGCCACCTGTTCTAACCTCTGCCTGGATTACTGTACTGAGTCTGTGCCACCTGCTCTAACCTCTGCCTATTATTACTGTACCGAGTCTGTGCCACCTGCTCTAACCTCTGCCTATTATTACTGTACTGAGTCTGTGCCACCTGCTCTATCCTCTACCTATTATTACTGTACCGAGTCTGTGCCACCTGCTCTAACCTCTGCCTATTATTACTGTACCGAGTCTGTGCCACCTGTTCTAACCTCTGCCTATTATTACTGTACCGAGTCTGTGCCACCTGCTCTAACCTCTGCCTATTATTACTGTACCGAGTCTGTGCCACCTACTCTAACCTCTGTCTGTATTACTGTATTGAGTCTGCGCCACCTGCTCTGACCTCTACCTATTATTACTGTACCGAGTCTGTGCCACCTGCTCTAACCTCTGCCTATTATTACTGTACTGAGTCTGTGCCACCTGCTCTAACCTCTACCTATTATTACTGTACCGAGTCTTTGCCACCTGCTCTAACGTCTGCCTATTATTACTGTACCGAGTCTGTGCCACCTGCTCTAACCTCTGCCTATTATTACTGTACTGAGTTTGGGCCACCTGCTCTGACCTCTGCCTGGATTACTGTATTGAGTCTGTGCCACCTGCTCTAACCTCTGTTTATTATTACTGTACCGAGTCTTTGCCACCTGCTCTAACCTCTGCCTATTATTACTGTACCAAGTCTGTGCCACCTGCTCTAACCTCTGCCTATTATTACTGTACCGAGTCTGTGCCACCTGTTCTAACCTCTGCCTGGATTACTGTACTGAGTCTGTGCCACCTGCTCTAACCTCTGCCTATTATTACTGTACCGAGTCTGTGCCACCTGCTCTAACCTCTGCCTATTATTACTGTACCGAGCCTGTGCCACCTGCTCTATCCGCTACCTATTATTACTGTACCGAGTCTGTGCCACTTGCTCTAACCTCTGCCTATTATTACTGTACCGAGTCTGTGCCACCTGCTCTAACCTCTGCCTATATTACTGTACTGAGTCTGCGCCACCTGCTCTGACCTCTACCTATTATTACTGTACCGAGTCTGTGCCACCTGCTCTGACCTCTACCTATTATTACTGTACCGAGTCTGTGCCACCTGCTCTAACCTCTGCCTATTATTACTGTACCGAGTCTGTGCCACCTGTTCTAACCTCTGCCTATTATTACTGTACCGAGTCTGTGCCACCTGCTCTAACCTCTGCCTATTATTACTGTACCGAGTCTGTGCCACCTACTCTAACCTCTGTCTGTATTACTGTATTGAGTCTGCGCCACCTGCTCTGACCTCTACCTATTATTACTGTACCGAGTCTGTGCCACCTGCTCTAACCTCTGCCTATTATTACTGTACTGAGTCTGTGCCACCTGCTCTAACCTCTACCTATTATTACTGTACCGAGTCTTTGCCACCTGCTCTAACGTCTGCCTATTATTACTGTACCGAGTCTGTGCCACCTGCTCTAACCTCTGCCTATTATTACTGTACTGAGTTTGGGCCACCTGCTCTGACCTCTGCCTGGATTACTGTATTGAGTCTGTGCCACCTGCTCTAACCTCTGTTTATTATTACTGTACCGAGTCTTTGCCACCTGCTCTAACCTCTGCCTATTATTACTGTACCAAGTCTGTGCCACCTGCTCTAACCTCTGCCTATTATTACTGTACCGAGTCTGTGCCACCTGTTCTAACCTCTGCCTGGATTACTGTACTGAGTCTGTGCCACCTGCTCTAACCTCTGCCTATTATTACTGTACCGAGTCTGTGCCACCTGCTCTAACCTCTGCCTATTATTACTGTACCGAGCCTGTGCCACCTGCTCTATCCGCTACCTATTATTACTGTACCGAGTCTGTGCCACTTGCTCTAACCTCTGCCTATTATTACTGTACCGAGTCTGTGCCACCTGCTCTAACCTCTGCCTATATTACTGTACTGAGTCTGCGCCACCTGCTCTGACCTCTACCTATTATTACTGTACCGAGTCTGTGCCACCTGCTCTGACCTCTACCTATTATTACTGTACTGAGTCTGTGCCACCTGTTCTAACCTCTACCTATTATTACTGTACCGAGTCTTTGCCACCTGCTCTAACCTCTGCCTATTATTACTGTACTGAGTCTGTGCCACCTGTTCTAACCTCTACCTATTATTACTGTACCGAGTCTGTGCCACCTGTTCTAACCTCTGCCTATTATTACTGTACCGAGTCTGTGCCACCTACTCTAACCTCTGTCTATATTACTGTATTGAGTCTGCGCCACCTGCTCTGACCTCTACCTATTATTACTGTACCGAGTCTGTGCCACCTGCTCTAACCTCTGCCTATTATTACTGTACTGAGTCTGTGCCACCTGCTCTAACCTCTACCTATTATTACTGTACTGAGTCTGTGCCACCTGCTCTGACCTCTGCCTATTATTACTGTACCGAGTCTGTGCCACCTGCTCTAACCTCTGCCTATTATTACTGTACCGAGTCTGTGCCACCTGCTCTGACCCCTGCCTATTATTACTGTACCGAGTCTTTGCCACCTGCTCTAACCTCTGCCTATTAATTCTGTACCGAGTCTGTGCCACCTACTCTAACCTCTGTCTATTATTACTGTACTGAGTCTGGGCCACCTGCTTTGACCTCTGCCTGGATTACTGTATTGAGTCTGTGCCACCTGCTCTAACCTCTGTTTATTATTACTGTACCGAGTCTGTGCCACCTGCTCTAACCTCTGCCTATTATTACTGTACCGAGTCTGTGCCACCTGCTCTAACCTCTGCCTATTATTACTGTACCGAGTCTGTGCCACCTGTTTTAACCTCTGCCTGGATTACTGTACTGAGTCTGTGCCACCTGCTCTAACCTCTGCCTATTATTACTGTACCGAGTCTGTGCCACCTGCTCTAACCTCTGCCTATTATTACTGTACCGAGCCTGTGCCACCTGCTCTATCCTCTACCTATTATTACTGTACCGAGTCTGTGCCACCTGCTCTAACCTCTGCCTATTATTGCTGTACCGAGTCTGTGCCACCTGCTCTAACCTCTGCCTATATTACTGTACTGAGTCTGCGCCACCTGCTCTGACCTCTACCTATTATTACTGTACCGAGTCTGTGCCACCTGCTCTAACCTCTGCCTATTATTACTGTACTGAGTCTGTGCCACCTGTTCTAACCTCTACCTATTATTACTGTACCGAGTCTTTGCCACCTGCTCTAACCTCTGCCTATTATTACTGTACCGAGTCTGTGCCACCTGCTCTAACCTCTGCCTATTATTACTGTACCGAGTCTGTGCCACCTGCTCTAACCTCTGCCTATTATTACTGTACCGAGTCTTTGCCACCTGCTCTAACCTCTGCCTATTATTACTGTACCGAGTCTGTGCCACCTGCTCTAACCTCTGCCTATTATTACTGTACCGAGTCTGTGCCACCTACTCTAACCTCTGTCTATATTACTGTATTGAGTCTGCGCCACCTGCTCTGACCTCTACCTATTATTACTGTACCGAGTCTGTGCCACCTGCTCTAACCTCTGCCTATTATTACTGTACTGAGTCTGTGCCACCTGCTCTAACCTCTACCTATTATTACTGTACTGAGTCTGTGCCACATGCTCTGACCTCTGCCTATTATTACTGTACCGAGTCTGTGCCACCTGCTCTAACCTCTGCCTATTATTACTGTACCGAGTCTGTGCCACCTGCTCTGACCCCTGCCTATTATTACTGTACCGAGTCTTTGCCACCTGCTCTAACCTCTGCCTATTAATTCTGTACCGAGTCTGTGCCACCTACTCTAACCTCTGTCTATTATTACTGTACTGAGTCTGGGCCACCTGCTTTGACCTCTGCCTGGATTACTGTATTGAGTCTGTGCCACCTGCTCTAACCTCTGTTTATTATTACTGTACCGAGTCTGTGCCACCTGCTCTAACCTCTGCCTATTATTACTGTACCGAGTCTGTGCCACCTGCTCTAACCTCTGCCTATTATTACTGTACCGAGTCTGTGCCACCTGTTTTAACCTCTGCCTGGATTACTGTACTGAGTCTGTGCCACCTGCTCTAACCTCTGCCTATTATTACTGTACCGAGTCTGTGCCACCTGCTCTAACCTCTGCCTATTATTACTGTACCGAGCCTGTGCCACCTGCTCTATCCTCTACCTATTATTACTGTACCGAGTCTGTGCCACCTGCTCTAACCTCTGCCTATTATTGCTGTACCGAGTCTGTGCCACCTGCTCTAACCTCTGCCTATATTACTGTACTGAGTCTGCGCCACCTGCTCTGACCTCTACCTATTATTACTGTACCGAGTCTGTGCCACCTGCTCTAACCTCTGCCTATTATTACTGTACTGAGTCTGTGCCACCTGTTCTAACCTCTACCTATTATTACTGTACCGAGTCTTTGCCACCTGCTCTAACCTCTGCCTATTATTACTGTACCGAGTCTGTGCCACCTTCTCTAACCTCTACCTATTATTACTGTACCGAGTCTGTGCCACCTGCTCTAACCTCTGCCTATTATTACTGTACCGAGTCTTTGCCACCTGCTCTAACCTCTGCCTATTATTACTGTACCGAGTCTGTGCCACCTGCTCTAACCTCTGCCTATTATTACTGTACCGAGTCTGTGCCACCTGCTCTAACCTCTGCCTATTATTACTGTACTGAGTCTGGGCCACCTGCTCTAACTTCTGTCTATATTACTGTACCGAGTCTGTGCCACCTGCTCTAACCTCTGCCTATTATTACTGTACTGAGTCTGTGCCACCTGCTCTAACCTCTGCCTATTATTACTGTACCGAGTCTGTGCCACCTGCTCTAACCTCTGCCTATTATTACTGTACCGAGTCTGTGCCACCTGCTCTATCCTCTACCTATTATTACTGTACCGAGTCCGTGCCACCTGCTCTAACCTCTGCCTATTATTACTGTACCGAGTCTGTGCCACCTGTTCTAACCTCTGCCTATTATTACTGTACCGAGTCTGTGCCACCTGCTCTAACCTCTGCCTATTATTACTGTACCGAGTCTGTGCCACCTACTCTAACCTCTGTCTGTATTACTGTATTGAGTCTGCGCCACCTGCTCTAACCTCTTCCTGGATTACTGTATTGAGTCTGTGCCACCTGCTCTAACCTCTGCCTATTATTACTGTACCGAGTCTGTGCCACCAGCTCTAACCTCTGCCTATTATTACTGTACCGAGTCTGTGCCACCTGCTCTAACCTCTGCCTATTATTACTGTACCAAGTCTGTGCCACCTGCTCTAACCTCTGCCTATTATTACTGTACCGAGTCTGTGCCACCTGCTCTAACCTCTGCCTATTATTACTGTACCGAGTCTGTGCCACCTACTCTAACCTCTGTCTATATTACTGTATTGAGTCTGCGCCACCTGCTCTGACCTCTACCTATTATTACTGTACCGAGTCTGTGCCACCTGCTCTATCCTCTACCTATTATTACTGTACCGAGTCTGCGCCACCTGCTCTAACCTCCTCCTGGATTACTGTATCGAGTCTGTGCCACCTTCTCTAACCTCTACCTATTATTACTGTACCGAGTCTGTGCCACCTGCTCTAACCTCTGCCTATTATTACTGTACCGAGACTGTGCCACCTTCTCTAACCTCTGCCTATTATTACTGTACTGAGTCTGTACCACCTGCTCTAACCTCTGCCTGGATTACTGTACCGAGTCTGTGCCACCTGCTCTAACCTCTGCCTATTATTACTGTACCGAGTCTGTGCCACCTGCTCTAACCTCTGCCTATTATTACTGTACCGAGTCTGTGCCACCAGCTCTAACCTCTGCCTATTATTACTGTACCGAGTCTGTGCCACCTGCTCTAACCTCTGCCTATTATTACTGTACCGAGTCTGTGCCACCTGCTCTAACCTCTACCTATTATTACTGTACCGAGTCTGTGCCACCTGTTCTAACCTCTGCCTGGATTACTGTACTGAGTCTGTCCCACCTGCTCTAACCTCTGCCTATTATTACTGTACCGAGTCTGTGCCACCTGCTCTAACCTCTGCCTATTATTACTGTACCGAGTCTGTGCCACCTGCTCTAACCTCTGCCTATTATTACTGTACCGAGTCTGTGCCACCTGCTCTAACCTCTGCCTATTATTACTGTACCGAGACTGTGCCACCTTCTCTAACCTCTGCCTATTATTACTGTACTGAGTCTGTACCACCTGCTCTAACCTCTGCCTGGATTACTGTACTGAATCTGTGCCACCTGCTCTAACCTCTGTCTATTATTACTGTACTGAGTCTGTGCCACCTGCTCTAACCTCTGCCTATTATTACTGTACCGAGTCTGTGCCACCTGCTCTAACCTCTGCCTATTATTACTGTACCGAGTCTGTGCCACCTGCTCTATCCTCTACCTATTATTACTGTACCGAGTCTGTGCCACCTGCTCTAACCTCTGCCTATTATTACTGTACCGAGTCTGTGCCACCTGTTCTAACCTCTGCCTATTATTACTGTACCGAGTCTGTGCCATCTGCTCTATCCTCGGCTTATTATTACTGTACCGAGTCTGTGCCACCTGCTCTAACCTCCTCCTGGATTACTGTACTGAGTCTGTGCCACCTGCTCTAACCTCTGCCTATTATTACTGTACCGAGTCTGTGCCACCTGCTCTAACCTCTGCCTATTATTACTGTACCGAGTCTGTGCCACCTGCTCTAACCTCTGCCTATTATTACTGTACCGAGACTGTGCCACCTTCTCTAACCTCTGCCTATTATTACTGTACTGAGTCTGTACCACCTGCTCTAACCTCTGCCTGGATTACTGTATTGAGTCTGTGCCACCTGCTCTAACCTCTGCCTATTATTACTGTACCGAGTCTGTGCCACCTGCTCTAACCTCTGCCTATTATTACTGTACCGAGTCTGTGCCACCTGCTCTAACCTCTACCTATTATTACTGTACCGAGTCTGTGCCACCTGTTCTAACCTCTGCCTGGATTACTGTACTGAGTCTGTGCCACCTGCTCTAACCTCTGCCTATTATTACTGTACCGAGTCTGTGCCACCTGCTCTAACCTCTGCCTATTATTACTGTACCGAGTCTGTGCCACCTGCTCTAACCTCTGCCTATTATTACTGTACCGAGACTGTGCCACCTTCTCTAACCTCTGCCTATTATTACTGTACTGAGTCTGTACCACCTGCTCTAACCTCTGCCTGGATTACTGTATTGAGTCTGTGCCACCTGCTCTAACCTCTGCCTATTATTACTGTACTGAGTCTGTGCCACCTGCTCTAACCTCTACCTATTATTACTGTACTGAGTCTGTGCCACCTGCTCTAACCTCTGCCTATTCTTACTGTACCGAGTCTGTGCCACCAGCTCTAACCTCTGCCTATTATTACTGTACCGAGTCTGTGCCACCTGCTCTAACCTCTGCCTATTATTACTGTACCGAGTCTGTGCCACCTGTTCTAACCTCTGCCTATTATTACTGTACCGAGTCTGTGCCACCTGCTCCAACCTCTGCCTATTATTACTGTACCGAGTCTGTGCCACCTACTCTAACCTCTGTCTATATTACTGTATTGAGTCTGCGCCACCTGCTCTGACCTCTACCTATTATTACTGTACCGAGTCTGTGCCACCTGCTCTATCCTCTACCTATTATTACTGTACCGAGTCTGTGCCACCTGCTCTAACCTCCTCCTGGATTACTGTATCGAGTCTGTGCCACCTTCTCTAACCTCTACCTATTATTACTGTACCGAGTCTGTGCCACCTGCTCTAACCTCTGCCTATTATTACTGTACCGAGACTGTGCCACCTTCTCTAACCTCTGCCTATTATTACTGTACTGAGTCTGTACCACCTGCTCTAACCTCTGCCTGGATTACTGTATTGAGTCTGTGCCACCTGCTCTAACCTCTGCCTATTATTACTGTACCGAGTCTGTGCCACCTGCTCTAACCTCTGCCTATTATTACTGTACCGAGTCTGTGCCACCTGCTCTAACCTCTGCCTATTATTACTGTACCGAGTCTGTGCCACCTGCTCTAACCTCTACCTATTATTACTGTACCGAGTCTGTGCCACCTGTTCTAACCTCTGCCTGGATTACTGTACTGAGTCTGTGCCACCTGCTCTAACCTCTGCCTATTATTACTGTACCGAGTCTGTGCCACCTGCTCTAACCTCTGCCTATTATTACTGTACCGAGTCTGTGCCACCTGCTCTAACCTCTGCCTATTATTACTGTACCGAGTCTGTGCCACCTGCTCTAACCTCTGCCTATTATTACTGTACCGAGACTGTGCCACCTGCTCTAACCTCTGCCTATTATTACTGTACCGAGTCTGTGCCACCTGCTCTAACCTCTACCTATTATTACTGTACCGAGTCTTTGCCACCTGCTCTAACCTCTTCCTGGATTACTGTATTGAGTCTGTGCCACCTGCTCTAACCTCTGCCTATTATTACTGTACCGAGTCTGTGCCACCAGCTCTAACCTCTGCCTATTATTACTGTACCGAGTCTGTGCCACCTGCTCTAACCTCTGCCTATTATTACTGTACCCAGTCTGTGCCACCTGCTCTAACCTCTGCCTATTATTACTGTACCGAGTCTGTGCCACCTGCTCTAACCTCTGCCTATTATTACCGTACCGAGTCTGTGCCACCTACTCTAACCTCTGTCTATATTACTGTATTGAGTCTGCGCCACCTGCTCTGACCTCTACCTATTATTACTGTACCGAGTCTGTGCCACCTGCTCTATCCTCTACCTATTATTACTGTACCGAGTCTGCGCCACCTGCTCTAACCTCCTCCTGGATTACTGTATCGAGTCTGTGCCACCTTCTCTAACCTCTACCTATTATTACTGTACCGAGTCTGTGCCACCTGCTCTAACCTCTGCCTATTATTACTGTACCGAGACTGTGCCACCTTCTCTAACCTCTGCCTATTATTACTGTACTGAGTCTGTACCACCTGCTCTAACCTCTGCCTGGATTACTGTACCGAGTCTGTGCCACCTGCTCTAACCTCTGCCTATTATTACTGTACCGAGTCTGTGCCACCTGCTCTAACCTCTGCCTATTATTACTGTACCGAGTCTGTGCCACCAGCTCTAACCTCTGCCTATTATTACTGTACCGAGTCTGTGCCACCTGCTCTAACCTCTGCCTATTATTACTGTACCGAGTCTGTGCCACCTGCTCTAACCTCTACCTATTATTACTGTACCGAGTCTGTGCCACCTGTTCTAACCTCTGCCTGGATTACTGTACTGAGTCTGTGCCACCTGCTCTAACCTCTGCCTATTATTACTGTACCGAGTCTGTGCCACCTGCTCTAACCTCTGCCTATTATTACTGTACCGAGTCTGTGCCACCTGCTCTAACCTCTGCCTATTATTACTGTACCGAGTCTGTGCCACCTGCTCTAACCTCTGCCTATTATTACTGTACCGAGACTGTGCCACCTTCTCTAACCTCTGCCTATTATTACTGTACTGAGTCTGTACCACCTGCTCTAACCTCTGCCTGGATTACTGTATTGAGTCTGTGCCACCTGCTCTAACCTCTGCCTATTATTACTGTACCGAATCTGTGCCAACAGCTCTAACCTCTGCCTATTATTACTGTACCGAGTCTGTGCCACCTGCTCTAACCTCTGCCTATTATTACTGTACCGAGTCTGTGCCACCTGTTCTAACCTCTGCCTATTATTACTGTACGGAGTCTGTGCCACCTGCTCCAACCTCTGCCTATTATTACTGTACCGAGTCTGTGCCACCTACTCTAACCTCTGTCTATATTACTGTATTGAGTCTACGCCACCTGCTCTGACCTCTACCTATTATTACTGTACCGAGTCTGTGCCACCTGCTCTATCCTCTACCTATTATTACTGTACCGAGTCTGTGCCAACTGCTCTAACCTCCTCCTGGATTACTGTATCGAGTCTGTGCCACCTTCTCTAACCTCTACCTATTATTACTGTACCGAGTCTGTGCCACCTGCTCTAACCTCTGCCTATTATTACTGTACCGAGTCTGTGCCACCTGCTCTAACCTCTGCCTATTATTACTGTACTGAGTCTGTGCCACCTTCTCTAACCTCTGCCTATTATTACTGTACCGAGTCTGTGCCACCTGCTCTAACCTCTGCTTATTATTACTGTACCGAGTCTGTGGCACCTGCTCTAACCTCTGCCTATTATTACTGTACCGAGTCTGTGCCACCTGCTCTAACCTCTGCCTATTATTACTGTACCGAGTCTGTGCCATCTTGTCTAACCTCTGCCTATTATTACTGTACCGAGTCTGTGCCACCTGCTCTAACCTCTGCCTATTATTACTGTACCGAGTCTGTACCACCTGCTCTAACCTCTGCCTATTATTACTGTACCGAGTCTGTGCCACCTGCTCTAACCTCTGCTTATTATTACTGTACCGAGTCTGTGCCACCTTCTCTAACCTGTGCCTATTATTACTGTACCAAGTCTGTGCCACCTGCTCTAACATCTGCTTATTATTGCTGTACCGAGTCTGTGCTACCTCCTGTAACCTCTACCTATTATTACTGTACCGAGTCTGTGCCACCTGCTCTAAACTCTACCTATTATTACTGTACCGAGTCTGTGCCACCTGCTCTAACCTCTGCCTATTATTACTGCACCGAGTCTGTGCCACCTGCTCTAACCTCTACCTATTATTACTGTACCGAGTCTGTGGCACCTGCTCTAACCTCTGCCTATTATTACTGTACTGAGTCTGTGCCACCTGCTCTAACCTCTGCCTATTATTACTGTACCAAGTCTGTGCCACCTGCTCTAACCTCTGCCTATTATTACTGTACTGAGTCTGTGCCACCTGCTCTGACCTCTGCCTGGATTACTGTATTGAGTCTGTGCCACCTGCTCTAACCTCTGCCTATTATTACTGTACCGAGTCTGTGCCACCTGCTCTAACCTCTGCCTATTATTACTGTACTGAGTCTGTGCCACCTGCTCTAACCTCTGCCTATTATTACTGTACTGAAACTGTGCCACCTGCTCTAACCTCTGCCTATTATTACTGTACCGAGTCTGTGCCACCTGCTCTAACCTCTGCCTATTATTACTGTACTGAGTCTGTGCCACCTTCTCTAACCTGTGCCTATTATTACTGTACCGAGTCTGTGCCACCTGCTCTAACCTCTGCCTATTATTACTGTACCGAGTCTGTGTCACCTGCTCTGACCTCCTCCTGGATTACTGTATTGAGTCTGTGACACCTGCTCTAACCTCTGCCTATTATTACTGTACCGAGACTGTGCCACCTGCTCTAACCTCTGCCTATTATTACTGTACTGAGTCTGTGCCACCTGCTCTGACCTCTGCCTATTATTACTGCACCGAGTCTGTGCCACCTGCTCTAACCTCTACCTATTATTACTGTACCGAGTCTGTGCCACCTGCTCTAAACTCTGCCTATTATTACTGTACCGAGTCTGTGCCACCTGCTCTAACCTCTGCCTATTATTACTGTACCGAGTCTGTGCCACCTGCTCTAACCTGTGCCTATTATTACTGTACCGAGTCTGTGCCACCTGCTCTAACCTCTGCCTATTATTACTGTACCGAGTCTGTGCCACCTGCTCTAACCTCTGCCTATTATTACTGTACCGAGTCTGTGCCACCTGCTCTAACCTCTGCCTATTATTACTGTACCGAGTCTGTGTCAACTGCTCTAATCTCTGCCTATTATTACTGTACCGAGTCTGTGCCACCTGCTCTAACCTCTACCTATTATTACTGTACCGAGTCTGTGCCACCTGCTCTAACCTCTGCCTATTATTACTGTACCGAGTCTGTGCCACCTGCTCTAACCTCTGCCTATTATTACTGTACCGAGTCTGTGCCACCTGCTCTAACCTCTGCCTATTATTACTGTACCGAGTCTGTGCCACCTGCTCTAACCTCTACCTATTATTACTGTAACGAGTCTGTGCCACCTGTTCTAACCTCTGCCTGGATTACTGTACTGAGTCTGTGCCACCTGCTCTAACCTCTGCCTATTATTACTGTACCGAGTCTGTGCCACCTGCTCTAACCTCTGCCTATTATTACTGTACCGAGTATGTGCCACCTGCTCTATCCTCTACCTATTATTACTGTACCGAGTCTGTGCCACCTGCTCTAACCTCTGCCTATTATTACTGTACCGAGTCTGTGCCACCTGTTCGACCCTCTGCCTATTATTATTGTACCGAGTCTTTGCCACCTGCTCTATCCTCTACCTATTATTACTGTACCGAGTCTGTGCCACCTGCTCTAACCTCTGCCTATTATTACTGTACCGAGTCTGTGCCACCTGCTCTAACCTCTGCATATATTACTGTACTGAGTCTGTGCCACCTGCTCTAACCTCTGCCTATATTACTGTACTGAGTCTGTGCCACCTGCTCTAACCTCTGCCTATTATTACTGTACCTAGTCTGTGCCACCTGCTCTAACCTCTGCCTATTATTACTGTACCGAGTCTGTGCCACCTGCTCTAAACTCTACCTATTATTACTGTACCGAGTCTGTGCCACCTGCTCTAACCTCTGCCTATTAATACTGTACCGAGTCTGTGCCACCTGCTCTAACCTCTGCCTATTATTACTGTACCGAGTCTGTGCCACCTGCTCTAACCTCTGCCTATTATTACTGTACTGAGTCTGTGCCACCTTCTCTAACCTCTGCCTATTATTACTGTACCGAGTCTGTGCCACCTGCTCTAACCTCTGCCTATTATTACTGTACCAAATCTGTGGCACCTGCTCTAACCTCTGCCTATTATTACTGTACCGAGTCTGTGCCACCTGCTCTAACCTCTGCCTATTATTACTGTACCGAGTCTGTGCCACCTGCTCTAACCTCTGCCTATTATTACTGTACCGAGTCTGTGCCACCTGCTCTAACCTCTACCTATTATTACTGTACTGAGTCTGTGCCACCTGCTCTAACCTCTGCCTATTATTACTGTACCGAGTCTGTGCCACCTGCTCTAACCTCTGCCTATTATTACTGTACCGAGTCTGTGCCACCTGCTCTAACCTGTGCCTATTATTACTGTACCGAGTCTGTGCCACCTGCTCTAACCTCTGCCTATTATTACTGTACCGAGTCTGTGCCACCTGCTCTAAACTCTGCCTATTATTACTGTACCGAGTCTGTGCCACCTGCTCTAACCTCTGCCTATTATTACTGTACCGAGTCTGTGTCAACTGCTCTAATCTCTGCCTATTATTACTGTACCGAGTCTGTGCCACCTGCTCTAACCTCTACCTATTATTACTGTACCGAGTCTGTGCCACCTGCTCTAACCTCTGCCTATTATTACTGTACCGAGTCTGTGCCACCTGCTCTAACCTCTGCCTATTATTACTGTACCGAGTCTGTGCCACCTGCTCTAACCTCTGCCTATTATTACTGTACCGAGTCTGTGCCACCTGCTCTAACCTCTTCCTATTATTACTGTACCGAGTCTGTGCCACCTGTTCTAACCTCTGCCTGGATTACTGTACTGAGTCTGTGCCACCTGCTCTAACCTCTGCCTATTATTACTGTACCGAGTCTGTGCCACCTGCTCTAACCTCTGCCTATTATTACTGTACCGAGTATGTGCCACCTGCTCTATCCTCTACCTATTATTACTGTACCGAGTCTGTGCCACCTGCTCTATCCTCTGCCTATTATTACTGTACCGAGTCTGTGCCACCTGTTCGACCCTCTGCCTATTATTATTGTACCGAGTCTTTGCCACCTGCTCTATCCTCTACCTATTATTACTGTACCGAGTCTGTGCCACCTGCTCTAACCTCTGCCTATTATTACTGTACCGAGTCTGTGCCACCTGCTCTAACCTCTGCATATATTACTGTACTGAGTCTGTGCCACCTGCTCTAACCTCTGCCTATATTACTGTACTGAGTCTGTGCCACCTGCTCTAACCTCTGCCTATTATTACTGTACCGAGTCTGTGACACCTGCTCTAACCTGTGCCTATTATTACTGTACCGAGTCTGTGCCACCTGCTCTAACCTCTGCTTATTATTACTGTACCGAGTTTGTGCCACCTGCTGTAACCTCTACCTGTTATTACTCTACCGAGTCTGTGCCTCCTGCTCTAACCTCTACCTATTAATACTGTATCGAGTCTGTGCCACCTGCTCTAACCTCTGCCTATTATTACTGTACCGAGTCTGTGTCACCTGCTCTGACCTCCTCCTGGATTACTGTATTGAGTCTGTGCCACCTGCTCTAACCTCTGCCTATTTTTACTGCACCGAGTCTGTGCCACCTGCTCTAACCTCTACCTATTATTACTGTACCGAGTCTGTGCCACCTGCTCTAACCTCTGCCTATTATTACTGTACTGAGTCTGTGCCACCTGCTCTGACCTCTGCCTGGATTACTGATTGAGTCTGTGCCACCTGCTCTAACCTCTGCCTATTATTACTGTATCGAGTCTGTGCCACCTGCTCTAACCTCTACCTATTATTACTGTACCGAGTCTGTGCCACCTGCTCTAACCTCTGCCTATTATTACTGTACCGAGTCTGTGCCACCTGCTCTAAACTCTACCTATTATTACTGTACCGAGTCTGTGCCACCTGCTCTAACCTCTGCCTATTATTACTGTACCGAGTCTGTGCCACCTGCTCTAAACTCTACCTATTATTACTGTACCGAGTCTGTGCCACCTGCTCTAACCTCTGCCTATTAATACTGTACCGAGTCTGTGCCACCTGCTCTAACCTCTGCCTATTATTACTGTACCGAGTCTGTGCCACCTGCTCTAACCTCTGCCTATTATTACTGTACCGAGTGTGTGCCACCTGCTCTATCCTCTACCTATTATTACTGTACCGAGTCTGTGCCACCTGCTCTAACCTCTGCCTATTATTACTGTACCGAGTCTGTACCACCTGCTCTAACCTCTGCCTATTATTACTGTACCGAGTCTGTGCCACCTGCTCTAACCTCTGCCTATTATTACTGTACCGAGACTGTGCCACCTTCTCTAACCTCTGCCTATTATTACTGTACTGAGTCTGTACCACCTGCTCTAACCTCTGCCTGGATTACTGTATTGAGTCTGTGCCACCTGCTCTAACCTCTGCCTATTATTACTGTACCGAGTCTGTGCCACCTGCTCTAACCTCTGCCTATTATTACTGTACCGAGTCTGTGCCACCTGCTCTAACCTCTACCTATTATTACTGTACCGAGTCTGTGCCACCTGTTCTAACCTCTGCCTGGATTACTTTACTGAGTCTGTGCCACCTGCTCTAACCTCTGCCTATTATTACTGTACCGAGTCTGTGCCACCTGCTCTAACCTCTGCCTATTATTACTGTACCGAGTCTGTGCCACCTGCTCTAACCTCTGCCTATTATTACTGTACCGAGTCTGTGCCACCTGCTCTAACCTCTGCCTATTATTACTGTACTGAGACTGTGCCACCTTCTCTAACCTCTGCCTATTATTACTGTACTGAGTCTGTACCACCTGCTCTAACCTCTGCCTGGATTACTGTATTGAGTCTGTGCCACCTGCTCTAACCTCTGCCTATTCTTACTGTACCGAGTCTGTGCCACCAGCTCTAACCTCTGCCTATTATTACTGTACCGAGTCTGTGCCACCTGCTCTAACCTCTGCCTATTATTACTGTACCGAGTCTGTGCCACCTGTTCTAACCTCTGCCTATTATTACTGTACCGAGTCTGTGCCACCTCCTCCAACCTCTGCCTATTATTACTGTACCGAGTCTGTGCCACCTACTCTAACCTCTGTCTATATTACTGTTTTGAGTCTGCGCCACCTGCTCTGACCTCTACCTATTATTACTGTACCGAGTCTGTGCCACCTTCTCTAACCTCTACCTATTATTACTGTACCGAGTCTGTGCCACCTGCTCTAACCTCTGCCTATTATTACTGTACCGAGACTGTGCCACCTTCTCTAACCTCTGCCTATTATTACTGTACTGAGTCTGTACCACCTGCTCTAACCTCTGCCTGGATTACTGTATTGAGTCTGTACCACCTGCTCTAACCTCTGCCTATTATTACTGTACCGAGTCTGTGCCACCAGCTCTAACCTCTGCCTATTATTACTGTACCGAGTCTGTGCCACCTGCTCTAACCTCTGCCTATTATTACTGTACCGAGTCTGTGCCACCTGCTCTAACCTCTACCTATTATTACTGTACCGAGTCTGTGCCACCTGTTCTAACCTCTGCCTGGATTACTGTACTGAGTCTGTGCCACCTGCTCTAACCTCTGCCTATTATTACTGTACCGAGTCTGTGCCACCTGTTCTAACCTCTGCCTGGATTACTGTACTGAGTCTGTGCCACCTGCTCTAACCTCTGCCTATTATTACTGTACCGAGTCTGTGCCACCTGCTCTATCCTCTGCCTATTATTACTGTACCGAGTCTGTGCCACCTACTCTAACCTCTGTCTATATTACTGTATTGAGTCTGCGCCACCTGCTCTGACCTCTACCTATTATTACTGTACCGAGTCTGTGCCACCTGCTCTATCCTCTACCTATTATTACTGTACCGAGTCTGTGCCACCTGCTCTAACCTCCTCCTGGATTACTGTATCGAGTCTGTGCCACCTTCTCTAACCTCTACCTATTATTACTGTACCGAGTCTGTGCCACCTGCTCTAACCTCTGCCTATTATTACTGTACCGAGACTGTGCCACCTTCTCTAACCTCTGCCTATTATTACTGTACTGAGTCTGTACCACCTGCTCTAACCTCTGCCTGGATTACTGTATTGAGTCTGTGCCACCTGCTCTAACCTCTGCCTATTATTACTGTGCCGAGTCTGTGCCACCAGCTCTAACCTCTGCCTATTATTACTGTACCGAGTCTGTGCCACCTGCTCTAACCTCTGCCTATTATTACTGTACCGAGTCTGTGCCACCTGCTCTAACCTCTACCTATTTTTACTGTACCGAGTCTGTGCCACCTGTTCTAACCTCTGCCTGGATTACTGTACTGAGTCTGTGCCACCTGCTCTAACCTCTGCCTATTATTACTGTACCGAGTCTGTGCCACCTGTTCTAACCTCTGCCTGGATTACTGTACTGAGTCTGTGCCACCTGCTCTAACCTCTGCCTATTATTACTGTACCGAGTCTGTGCCACCTGCTCTAACCTCTGCCTATTATTACTGTACCGAGTCTGTGCCACCTGCTCTAACCTCTGCCTATTATTACTGTACCGAGTCTGTGCCACCTGCTCTAACCTCTGCCTATTATTACTGTACCGAGACTGTGCCACCTTCTCTAACCTCTGCCTATTATTACTGTACTGAGTCTGTACCACCTGCTCTAACCTCTGCCTGGATTACTGTATTGAGTCTGTGCCACCTGCTCTAACCTCTGCCTATTCTTACTGTACCGAGTCTGTGCCACCAGCTCTAACCTCTGCCTATTATTACTGTACCGAGTCTGTGCCACCTGCTCTAACCTCTGCCTATTATTACTGTACCGAGTCTGTGCCACCTGTTCTAACCTCTGCCTATTATTACTGTACCGAGTCTGTGCCACCTGCTCCAACCTCTGCCTATTATTACTGTACCGAGTCTGTGCCACCTACTCTAACCTCTGTCTATATTACTGTATTGAGTCTGCGCCACCTGCTCTGACCTCTACCTATTATTACTGTACCGAGTCTGTGCCACCTGCTCTATCCTCTACCTATTATTACTGTACCGAGTCTGTGCCACCTGCTCTAACCTCCTCCTGGATTACTGTATCGAGTCTGTGCCACCTTCTCTAACCTCTACCTATTATTACTGTACCGAGTCTGTGCCACCTGCTCTAACCTCTGCCTATTATTACTGTACCGAGTCTGTGCCACCTGCTCTAACCTCTGCCTATTATTACTGTACCGAGTCTGTGCCACCTGCTCTAACCTCTACCTATTATTACTGTACCGAGTCTGTGCCACCTGTTCTAACCTCTGCCTGGATTACTGTACTGAGTCTGTGCCACCTGCTCTAACCTCTGCCTATTATTACTGTACCGAGTCTGTGCCACCTGTTCTAACCTCTGCCTGGATTACTGTACTGAGTCTGTGCCACCTGCTCTAACCTCTGCCTATTATTACTGTACCGAGTCTGTGCCACCTGCTCTAACCTCTGCCTATTATTACTGTACCGAGTCTGTGCCACCTGCTCTAACCTCTGCCTATTATTACTGTACCGAGTCTGTGCCACCTGCTCTAACCTCTGCCTATTATTACTGTACCGAGACTGTGCCACCTTCTCTAACCTCTGCCTATTATTACTGTACTGAGTCTGTACCACCTGCTCTAACCTCTGCCTGGATTACTGTACGGAGTCTGTGCCACCTGCTCTAACCTCTGCCTATTATTACTGTACCGAGTCTGTGCCACCTGTTCTAACCTCTGCCTATTATTACTGTACCGAGTCTGTGCCACCTGCTCCAACCTCTGCCTATTATTACTGTACCGAGTCTGTGCCACCTACTCTAACCTCTGTCTATATTACTGTATTGAGTCTGCGCCATTTGCTCTGACCTCTACCTATTATTACTGTACCGAGTCTGTGCCACCTGCTCTAACCTCTGCCTATTATTACTGTATCGAGTCTGTGCCACCTTCTCTAACCTCTACCTATTATTACTGTACTGAGTCTGTGCCACCTGCTCTAACCTCTGCCTATTATTACTGTACCGAGTCTGTGCCACCTGCTCTAACCTCTGCCTATTATTACTGTACCGAGTCTGTGCCACCTGCTCTAACCTCTACCTTTTATTACTGTACCGAGTCTGTGCCACCTGTTCTAACCTCTGCCTGGATTACTGTACTGAGTCTGTGCCACCTGCTCTAACCTCTGCCTATTATTACTGTACCGAGTCTGTGCCACCTGTTCTAACCTCTGCCTGGATTACTGTACTGAGTCTGTGTCACCTGCTCTAACCTCTGCCTATTATTACTGTACCGAGTCTGTGCCACCTGCTCTAACCTCTGCCTATTATTACTGTACCGAGTCTGTGCCACCTACTCTAACCTCTGTCTATATTACTGTATTGAGTCTGCGCCACCTGCTCTGACCTCTACCTATTATTACTGTACCGAGTCTGTGCCACCTGCTCTATCCTCTACCTATTATTACTGTACCGAGTCTGTGCCACCTGCTCTAACCTCCTCCTGGATTACTGTATCGAGTCTGTGCCACCTTCTCTAACCTCTACCTATTATTACTGTACCGAGTCTGTGCCACCTGCTCTAACCTCTGCCTGGATTACTGTATTGAGTCTGTGCCACCTGCTCTAACCTCTGCCTATTATTACTGTACCGAGTCTGTGCCACCAGCTCTAACCTCTGCCTATTATTACTGTACCGAGTCTGTGCCACCAGCTCTAACCTCTGCCTATTATTACTGTACCGAGTCTGTGCCACCTGCTCTAACCTCTACCTATTATTACTGTACCGAGTCTGTGCCACCTGTTCTAACCTCTGCCTGGATTACTGTACTGAGTCTGTGCCACCTGCTCTAACCTCTGCCTATTATTACTGTACCGAGTCTGTGCCACCTGCTCTAACCTCTGCCTATTATTACTGTACCGAGTCTGTGCCACCTGCTCCAACCTCTGCCTATTATTACTGTACCGAGTCTGTGCCACCTACTCTAACCTCTGTCTATATTACTGTATTGAGTCTAAGCCACCTGCTCTGACCTCTACCTATTATTACTGTACCGAGTCTGTGCCACCTGCTCTATCCTCTACCTATTATTACTGTACCGAGTCTGTGCCAACTGCTCTAACCTCCTCCTGGATTACTGTATCGAGTCTGTGCCACCTTCTCTAACCTCTACCTATTATTACTGTACCGAGTCTGTGCCACCTGCTCTAACCTCTGCCTATTATTACTGTACCGAGTCTGTGCCACCTGCTCTAACCTCTGCCTATTATTACTGTACCGAGTCTGTTCCACCTGCTCTAACCTCTGCCTATTATTACTGTACCGAGACTGTGCCACCTTCCCTAACCTCTGCCTATTATTACTGTACTGAGTCTGTACCACCTGCTCTAACCTCTGCCTGGATTACTGTATTGAGTCTGTGCCACCTGCTCTAACCTCTGCCTATTATTACTGTACCGAGTCTGTGCCACCAGCTCTAACCTCTGCCTATTATAACTGTACCGAGTCTGTGCCACCTGCTCTAACCTCTGCCTATTATTACTGTACCGAGTCTGTGCCACCTGTTCTAACCTCTGCCTATTATTACTATACCGAGTCTGTGCCACCTGCTCCAACCTCTGCCTAATATTACTGTACCGAGTCTGTGCCACCTACTCTAACCTCTGTCTATATTACTGTATTGAGTCTGCGCCACCTGCTCTGACCTCTACCTATTATTACTGTACCGAGTCTGTGCCACCTGCTCTATCCTCTACCTATTATTACTGTACCGAGTCTGTGCCACCTGCTCTAACCTCCTCCTGGATTACTGTATCGAGTCTGTGCCACCTTCTCTAACCTCTACCTATTATTACTGTACCGAGTCTGTGCCACTTGCTCTAGCCTCTGCCTATTATTACTGTACCGAGTCTGTGCCACCTGCTCTAACCTCTACCTATTATTACTGTACCGAGTCTGTACCATCTGCTCTAACCTCTGCCTATTATTACTGTACCGAGACTGTGCCACCTGCTCTAACCTCTGCCTATTATTACTGTACTGAGTCTGTACCACCTGCACTGACCTCTGCCTGGATAACTGTATTGAGTCTGTGCCACCTGCTCTAACCTCTGCCTATTATTACTGTACCGAGTCTGTGCCACCTGCTCTAACCTCTGCCTATTATTACTGTACCGAGTCTGTGCCACCTGCTCTATCCTCTACCTATTATTACTGTACCGAGTCTGTGCCACCTGTGCTAACCTCTGCCTATTATTACTGTACCGAGTCTGTGCCACCTACTCTAACCTCTGTCTATATTACTGTATTGAGTCTGCGCCACCTGCTCTGACCTCTACCTATTATTACTGTACCGAGTCTGTGCCACCTGCTCTAACCTCTGCCTATTATTACTGTACTGAGTCTGTGCCACCTGCTCTAACCTCTACCTATTATTACTGTACCGAGTCTTTGCCACCTGCTCTAACCTCTGCCTATTATTACTGTACCGAGTCTGTGCCACCTGCTCTAACCTCTGCCTATTATTACTGTACTGAGTCTGGGCCACCTGCTCTATCCTCTGCCTGGATTACTGTACTGAGTCTGTGCCACCTGCTCTAACCTCTGTCTTTTATTACTGTACTGAGTCTGTGCCACCTGCTCTAACCTCTGCCTATTATTACTGTACCGAGTCTGTGCCACCTGCTCTATCCTCTACCTATTATTACTGTACCGAGTCTGTGCCACCTGCTCTAACCTCTGCCTATTATTACTATACCGAGTCTGTGCCACCTGTTCTAACCTCTGCCTATTATTACTGTACCGAGTCTGTGCCACCTGCTCTAACCTCTGTCTATTATTACTGTATCGAGTCTGTGCCACCTTCTCTAACCTCTGCCTATTATTACTGTACCGAGTCTGTGCCACCTGCTCTAACCTCTGCTTATTATTACTGTACCGAGTCTGTGCCACCTGCTCTAACCTCTGCCTATTATTACTGTACCGAGTCTGTGCCATCTGCTCTAACCTCTGCCTATTATTACTGTACCGAGTCTGTGCCACCTGCTCTATCCTCTACCTATTATTACTGTACCGAGTCTGTGCCACCTGCTCTAACCTCCTCCTGGATTACTGTATCGAGTCTGTGCCACCTTCTCTAACCTCTATCTATTATTACTGTACCGAGTTCGTGCCACCTGCTCTAACCTCTGCCTATTATTACTGTACCGAGCCTGTGCCACCTGCTCTATCCTCTACCTATTATTACTGTACCGAGTCTGTGCCACCTGCTCTAACCTCTGTCTATTATTACTGTATCGAGTCTGTGCCACCTTCTCTAACCTCTGCCTATTATTACTGTACCGAGTCTGTGCCACCTGCTCTAACCTCTGCTTATTATTACTGTACCGAGTCTGTGCCACCTGCTCTAACCTCTGCCTATTATTACTGTACCGAGTCTGTGCCATCTGCTCTAACCTCTGCCTATTATTACTGTACCGAGTCTGTGCCACCTGCTCTATCCTCTACCTATTATTACTGTACCGAGTCTGTGCCACCTGCTCTAACCTCCTCCTGGATTACTGTATCGAGTCTGTGCCACCTTCTCTAACCTCTATCTATTATTACTGTACCGAGTTCGTGCCACCTGCTCTAACCTCTGCCTATTATTACTGTACCGAGTCTGTGCCACCTGCTCTATCCTCTACCTATTATTACTGTACCGAGTCTGTGCCACCTGTTCTAACCTCTGCCTATTATTACTGTACCGAGACTGTGCCACCTTCTCTAACCTCTGCCTATTATTACTCTACTGAGTCTGTACCACCTGCTCTAACCTCAGCCTGGATTACTGTATTGAGTCTGTGCCACCTGCTCTAACCTCTGCCTATTATTACTGTACCGAGTCTGTGCCACCAGCTCTAACCTCTGCCTATTATTACTGTACCGAGTCTGTGCCACCTGCTCTAACCTCTGCCTATTATTACTGTACCGAGTCTGTGCCACCTGCTCTAACCTCTACCTATTATTACTGTACCGAGTCTGTGCCACCTGCTCTAACCTCTGTCTATTATTACTGTACCGAGTCTGTGCCACCTGTTCTAACCTCTACCTATTATTACTGTACCGAGTCTGTGCCACCTGTTCTAACCTCTGCCTGGATTACTGTACTGAGTCTGTGCCACCTGCTCTAACCTCTGCCTATTATTACTGTACCGAGTCTGTGCCACCTGCTCTAACCTCTGCCTATTATTACTGTACCGAGTCTGTTCCACCTGCTCTATCCTCTACCTATTATTACTGTACCGAGTCTGTGCCACCTGCTCTAACCTCTGCCTATTATTACTGTACCGAGTCTGTGCCACCTGTTCTAACCTCTGCCTATTATTACTGTACCGAGTCTGTGCCACCTGCTCTAACCTCTGCCTATTATTACTGTACCGAGTCTGTGCCACCTACTCTAACCTCTGTCTATATTACTGTATTGAGTCTGCGCCACCTGCTCTGACCTCTACCTATTATTACTGTACCGAGTCTGTGCCACCTGCTCTAACATCTGCCTATTATTACTGTACTGAGTCTGTGCCACCTGCTCTAACCTCTACCTATTATTACTGTACCGAGTCTTTGCCACCTGCTCTAACCTCTGCCTATATTACTGTACTGAGTCTGTAACACCTGCTTTAACCTCTGCCTATTATTACTGTACCGAGTCTGTGCCACCTGCTCTAACCTCTGCCTATTATTACTGTACTGAGTTTGTGCCACCTGCTGTAACCTCTGCCTATTATTACTGTACTGAGTCTGTGCCACCTGCTCTATCCTCTGCCTGGATTACTGTACTGAGTCTGTGCCACCTGCTCTAACCTCTGCCTATTATTACTGTACCGAGTCTGTGCCACCTGCTCTATCCTCTACCTATTATTACTGTACCGAGTCTGTGCCACCTGCTCTATCCTCTACCTATTATTACTGTACTGAGTCTGTGCCACCTGCTCTAACCTCTGCCTATTATTACTGTACCAAGTCTGTGCCACCTGTTCTAACCTCTGCCTATTATTACTGTACCGAGTCTGTGCCACCTGCTCTAACCTCTGTCTATTATTACTGTATCGAGTCTGTGCCACCTTCTCTAACCTCTGCCTATTATTACTGTACCGAGTCTGTGCCACCTGCTCTAACCTCTGCTTATTATTACTGTACCGAGTCTGTGCCACCTGCTCTAACCTCCTCCTGGATTACTGTACCGAGTTTGTGCCACCTACTCTAACCTCTGCCTATTATTACTGTACCGAGTCTGTGCCACCTGCTCTATCCTCTACCTATTATTACTGTACCGAGTCTGTGCCACCTGCTCTAACCTCTGCCTATTATTACTGTACCGATTCTGTGCCACCTGTTCTAACCTCTGCCTATTATTACTGTACCGAGTCTGTACCACCTACTCTAACCTCTGTCTATATTACTGTATTGAGTCTGCGCCACCTGCTCTGACCTCTACCTATTATTACTGTACCGAGTCTGTGCCACCTGCTCTAACCTCTGCCTATTATTACTGTACTGAGTCTGTGCCACCTGCTCTAACCTCTACCTATTATTACTGTACCGAGTCTTTGCCACCTGCTCTAACCTCTGCCTATTATTACTGTACCGAGTCTGTGCCACCTGCTCTAACCTCTGCCTATTATTACTGTACTGAGTCTGTGCCACCTGCTGTAACCTCTGCCTATTATTACTGTAATGAGTCTGTGCCACCTGCTCTATCCTCTGCCTGGATTACTGTACTGAGTCTGTGCCACCTGCTCTAACCTCTGTCTATTATTACTGTACTGAGTCTGTGCCACCTGCTCTAACCTCTGCCTATTATTACTGTACCGAGTCTGTGCCACCTGCTCTATCCTCTACCTATTATTACTGTACCGAGTCTGTGCCACCTGCTGTAACCTCTGCCTATTATTACTGTACCGAGTCTGTGCCACCTGTTCTAACCTCTGCCTATTATTACTGTACCGAGTCTGTGCCACCTGCTCTAACCTCTGTCTATTATTACTGTATCGAGTCTGTGCCACCTTCTCTAACCTCTGCCTATTATTACTGTACCGAGTCTGTGCCACCTGCTCTAACCTCTGCTTATTATTACTGTACCGAGTCTGTGCCACCTGCGCTAACCTCCTCCTGGATTACTGTAATGAGTCTGGGCCACCTGCTCTAACCTCTGCCTATTATTACTGTACCGAGTCTGTGCCACCTGCTCTAAACTCTGCCTATTATTACTGTACCGAGTCTGTGCCACCTGCTCTAACCTCTGCCTATTATTACTGTACCGAGTCTGTGCCACCTGCTCTATCCTCTACCTATTATTACTGTACCGAGTCTGTGCCACCTGCTCTAACCTCCTCCTGGATTACTGTATCGAGTCTGTGCCACCTTCTCTAACCTCTACCTATTATTACTGTACCGAGTCTGTGCCACCTGCTCTAACCTCTGCCTATTATTACTGTACCGAGTCTGTGCCACCTGCTCTATCCTCTACCTATTATTACTGTACCGAGTCTGTACCACCTTCTCTAACCTCTGCCTATTATTACTGTACTGAGTCTGTGCCACCTTCTCTAACCTCTGCCTATTATTACTGTACCGAGTCTGTGCCACCTGCTCAAACCTCTGCCTATTATTACTGTACTGAGTCTGTGCCACCTTCTCTAACCTCTGCCTATTATTACTGTACCGAGTCTGTACCACCTGCTCTAACCTCTGCCTGGATTACTGTATTGAGTCTGTGCCACCTGCTCTAACCTCTGCCTATTATTACTGTACCGAGTCTGTGCCACCTGCTCTAACCTCTGCCTATTATTACTGTACCGAGTCTGTGCCACCTGCTCTAACCTCTGCTTCTTATTACTGTACCGAGTCTGTGCCACCTGCTCTAACCTCCTCCTGGATTACTGTACCGAGTGTGTGCCACCTGCTCTAACCTCTGCCTATTATTACTGTACCGAGTCTGTGCCACCTGCTCTATCCTCTACCTATTATTACTGTACCGAGTCTGTGCCACCTGCTCTAACCTCTGCCTATTATTACTGTACCGATTCTGTGCCACCTGTTCTAACCTCTGCCTATTATTACTGTACCGAGTCTGTGCCACCTGCTCTAACCTCTGCCTATTATTACTGTACCGAGTCTGTGCCACCTACTCTAACCTCTGTCTATATTACTGTATTGAGTCTGCGCCACCTGCTCTGACCTCTACCTATTATTACTGTACCGAGTCTGTGCCACCTGCTCTAACCTCTGCCTATTATTACTGTACTGAGTCTGTGCCACCTGCTCTAACCTCTACCTATTATTACTGTACCGAGTCTTTGCCACCTGCTCTAACCTCTGCCTATTATTACTGTACCGAGTCTGTGCCACCTGCTCTAACCTCTGCCTATTATTACTGTACTGAGTCTGTGCCACCTGCTCTATCCTCTGCCTGGATTACTGTACTGAGTCTGTGCCACCTGCTCTAACCTCTGTCTATTATTACTGTACTGAGTCTGTGCCACCTGCTCTAACCTCTGCCTATTATTACTGTACCGAGTCTGTGCCACCTGCTCTAACCTCTGCCTATTATTACCGTACCGAGTCTGTGCCACCTGCTCTATCCTCTACCTATTATTACTGTACCGAGTCTGTGCCACCTGCTCTAACCTCTGCCTATTATTACTGTACCGAGTCTGTGCCACCTGTTCTAACCTCTGCCTATTATTACTGTACCGAGTCTGTGCCACCTGCTCTAACCTCTGTCTATTATTACTGTATCGAGTCTGTGCCACCTTCTCTAACCTCTGCCTATTATTACTGTACCGAGTCTGTGCCACCTGCTCTAACCTCTGCTTATTATTACTGTACCGAGTCTGTGCCACCTGCGCTAACCTCCTCCTGGATTACTGTATTGAGTCTGTGCCACCTGCTCTAACCTCTGCCTATTATTACTGTACCGAGTCTGTGCCACCTTCTCTAACCTCTGCCTATTATTACTGTACCGAGTCTGTGCCACCTGCTCTAACCTCTGCTTATTATTACTGTACCGAGTCTGTGCCACCTGCGCTAACCTCCTCCTGGATTACTGTATTGAGTCTGGGCCACCTGCTCTAACCTCTGCCTATTATTACTGTACCGAGTCTGTGCCACCTGCTCTAAACTCTGCCTATTATTACTGTACCGAGTCTGTGCCACCTGCTCTAACCTCTGCCTATTATTACTGTACCGAGTCTGTGCCACCTGCTCTATCCTCTACCTATTATTACTGTACCGAGTCTGTGCCACCTGCTCTAACCTCCTCCTGGATTACTGTATCGAGTCTGTGCCACCTTCTCTAACCTCTACCTATTATTACTGTACCGAGTCTGTGCCACCTGCTCTAACCTCTGCCTATTATTACTGTACCGAGTCTGTGCCACCTGCTCTATCCTCTACCTATTATTACTGTACCGAGTCTGTACCACCTTCTCTAACCTCTGCCTATTATTACTGTACTGAGTCTGTACCACCTGCTCTAACCTCTGCCTGGATTACTGTATTGAGTCTGTGCCACCTGCTCTAACCTCTGCCTATTATTACTGTACCGAGTCTGTGCCACCTGCTCTAACCTCTGCCTATTATTACTGTACCGAGTCTGTGCCACCTGCTCTAACCTCTGCCTATTATTACTGTACCGAGTCTGTGCCACCTGCTCTAACCTCTGCTTATTATTACTGTACCGAGTCTGTGCCACCTGCTCTAACCTCCTCCTGGATTACTGTACCGAGTCTGTGCCACCTGCTCTAACCTCTGCCTATTATTACTGTACCGAGTCTGTGCCACCTGCTCTATCCTCTACCTATTATTACTGTACCGAGTCTGTGCCACCTGCTCTAACCTCTGCCTATTATTACTGTACCGATTCTGTGCCACCTGTTCTAACCTCTGCCTATTATTACTGTACCGAGTCTGTGCCACCTGCTCTAACCTCTGCCTATTATTACTGTACCGAGTCTGTGCCACCTACTCTAACCTCTGTCTATATTACTGTATTGAGTCTGCGCCACCTGCTCTGACCTCTACCTATTATTACTGTACCGAGTCTGTGCCACCTGCTCTAACCTCTGCCTATTATTACTGTACTGAGTCTGTGCCACCTGCTCTAACCTCTACCTATTACTACTGTACCGAGTCTTTGCCACCTGCTCTAACCTCTGCCTATTATTACTGTACCGAGTCTGTGCCACCTGCTCTAACCTCTGCCTATTATTACTGTACTGAGTCTGTGCCACCTGCTGTAACCTCTGCCTATTATTACTGTACTGAGTCTGTGCCACCTGCTCTATCCTCTGCCTGGATTACTGTACTGAGTCTGTGCCACCTGCTCTAACCTCTGTCTATTATTACTGTACTGAGTCTGTGCCACCTGCTCTAACCTCTGCCTATTATTACTGTACCGAGTCTGTGCCACCTGCTCTATCCTCTACCTATTATTACTGTACCGAGTCTGTGCCACCTGCTCTAACCTCTGCCTATTATTACTGTACCGAGTCTGTGCCACCTGTTCTAACCTCTGCCTATTATTACTGTACCGAGTCTGTGCCACCTGCTCTAACCTCTGTCTATTATTACTGTATCGAGTCTGTGCCACCTTCTCTAACCTCTGCCTATTATTACTGTACCGAGTCTGTGCCACCTGCTCTAACCTCTGCTTATTATTACTGTACCGAGTCTGTGCCACCTGCGCTAACCTCCTCCTGGATTACTGTATTGAGTCTGTGCCACCTGCTCTAACCTCTGCCTGTTATTACTGTACCGAGTCTGTGCCACCTGCTCTAAACTCTGCCTATTATTACTGTACCGAGTCTGTGCCACCTGCTCTAACCTCTGCCTTTTATTACTGTACCGAGTCTGTGCCACCTGCTCTATCCTCTACCTATTATTACTGTACCGAGTCTGTGCCA
This sequence comes from Leptodactylus fuscus, assembly GCF_031893055.1. Taxonomy (NCBI): domain Eukaryota; kingdom Metazoa; phylum Chordata; class Amphibia; order Anura; family Leptodactylidae; genus Leptodactylus; species Leptodactylus fuscus. The sequence continues at coordinate 66,852,943 of NC_134274.1, read as the reverse complement.
CCTGCTCTAACCTCCTCCTGGATTACTGTATCGAGTCTGTGCCACCTTCTCTAACCTCTACCTATTATTACTGTACCGAGTCTGTGCCACCTGCTCTAACCTCTGCCTATTATTACTGTACCGAGTCTGTGCCACCTGCTCTATCCTCTACCTATTATTACTGTACCGAGTCTGTACCACCTTCTCTAACCTCTGCCTATTATTACTGTACTGAGTCTGTACCACCTGCTCTAACCTCTGCCTGGATTACTGTATTGAGTCCGTGCCACCTGCTCTAACCTCTGCCTATTATTACTGTACCGAGTCTGTGCCACCTGCTCTAACCTCTGCCTATTATTACTGTACCGAGTCTGTGCCACCTGCTCTAACCTCTGCCTATTATTACTGTACCGAGTCTGTGCCACCTGCTCTAACCTCTACCTATTATTACTGTACCGAGTCTGTGCCACCTGTTCTAACCTCTGCCTGGATTACTGTACTGAGTCTGTGCCACCTGCTCTAACCTCTGCCTATTATTACTGTACCGAGTCTGTGCCACCTGCTCTAACCTCTGCCTATTATTACTGTACCGAGTCTGTGCCACCTGCTCTATCCTCTACCTATTATTACTGTACCGAGTCTGTGCCACCTGCTCTAACCTCTGCCTATTATTACTGTACCGAGTCTGTGCCACCTGTTCTAACCTCTGCCTATTATTACTGTACCGAGTCTGTGCCACCTGCTCTAACCTCTGCCTATTATTACTGTACCGAGTCTGTGCCACCTACTCTAACCTCTGTCTGTATTACTGTATTGAGTCTGCGCCACCTGCTCTGACCTCTACCTATTATTACTGTACCGAGTCTGTGCCACCTGCTCTAACCTCTGCCTATTATTACTGTACTGAGTCTGTGCCACCTGCTCTAACCTCTACCTATTATTACTGTACCGAGTCTTTGCCACCTGCTCTAACGTCTGCCTATTATTACTGTACCGAGTCTGTGCCACCTGCTCTAACCTCTGCCTATTATTACTGTACCGAGTCTGTGCCACCTTCTCTAACCTCTGCCTATTATTACTGTACCGAGTCTGTGCCACCTGCTCTAACCTCTGCTTATTATTACTGTACCGAGTCTGTGCCACCTGCGCTAACCTCCTCCTGGATTACTGTATTGAGTCTGGGCCACCTGCTCTAACCTCTGCCTATTATTACTGTACCGAGTCTGTGCCACCTGCTCTAAACTCTGCCTATTATTACTGTACCGAGTCTGTGCCACCTGCTCTAACCTCTGCCTATTATTACTGTACCGAGTCTGTGCCACCTGCTCTATCCTCTACCTATTATTACTGTACCGAGTCTGTGCCACCTGCTCTAACCTCCTCCTGGATTACTGTATCGAGTCTGTGCCACCTTCTCTAACCTCTACCTATTATTACTGTACCGAGTCTGTGCCACCTGCTCTAACCTCTGCCTATTATTACTGTACCGAGTCTGTGCCACCTGCTCTATCCTCTACCTATTATTACTGTACCGAGTCTGTACCACCTTCTCTAACCTCTGCCTATTATTACTGTACTGAGTCTGTACCACCTGCTCTAACCTCTGCCTGGATTACTGTATTGAGTCTGTGCCACCTGCTCTAACCTCTGCCTATTACTACTGTACCGAGTCTGTGCCACCTGCTCTAACCTCTGCCTATTATTACTGTACCGAGTCTGTGCCACCTGCTCTAAACTCTGCCTATTATTACTGTACCGAGTCTGTGCCACCTGCTCTAACCTCTGCTTATTATTACTGTACCGAGTCTGTGCCACCTGCTCTAACCTCCTCCTGGATTACTGTACCGAGTCTGTGCCACCTGCTCTAACCTCTGCCTATTATTACTGTACCGAGTCTGTGCCACCTGCTCTATCCTCTACCTATTATTACTGTACCGAGTCTGTGCCACCTGCTCTAACCTCTGCCTATTATTACTGTACCGATTCTGTGCCACCTGTTCTAACCTCTGCCTATTATTACTGTACCGAGTCTGTGCCACCTGCTCTAACCTCTGCCTATTATTACTGTACCGAGTCTGTGCCACCTACTCTAACCTCTGTCTATATTACTGTATTGAGTCTGCGCCACCTGCTCTGACCTCTACCTATTATTACTGTACCGAGTCTGTGCCACCTGCTCTAACCTCTGCCTATTATTACTGTACTGAGTCTGTGCCACCTGCTCTAACCTCTACCTATTACTACTGTACCGAGTCTTTGCCACCTGCTCTAACCTCTGCCTATTATTACTGTACCGAGTCTGTGCCACCTGCTCTAACCTCTGCCTATTATTACTGTACTGAGTCTGTGCCACCTGCTGTAACCTCTGCCTATTATTACTGTACTGAGTCTGTGCCACCTGCTCTATCCTCTGCCTGGATTACTGTACTGAGTCTGTGCCACCTGCTCTAACCTCTGTCTATTATTACTGTACTGAGTCTGTGCCACCTGCTCTAACCTCTGCCTATTATTACTGTACCGAGTCTGTGCCACCTGCTCTATCCTCTACCTATTATTACTGTACCGAGTCTGTGCCACCTGCTCTAACCTCTGCCTATTATTACTGTACCGAGTCTGTGCCACCTGTTCTAACCTCTGCCTATTATTACTGTACCGAGTCTGTGCCACCTGCTCTAACCTCTGTCTATTATTACTGTATCGAGTCTGTGCCACCTTCTCTAACCTCTGCCTATTATTACTGTACCGAGTCTGTGCCACCTGCTCTAACCTCTGCTTATTATTACTGTACCGAGTCTGTGCCACCTGCGCTAACCTCCTCCTGGATTACTGTATTGAGTCTGTGCCACCTGCTCTAACCTCTGCCTATTATTACTGTACCGAGTCTGTGCCACCTGCTCTAAACTCTGCCTATTATTACTGTACCGAGTCTGTGCCACCTGCTCTAACCTCTGCCTTTTATTACTGTACCGAGTCTGTGCCACCTGCTCTATCCTCTACCTATTATTACTGTACCGAGTCTGTGCCACCTGCTCTAACCTCCTCCTGGATTACTGTATCGAGTCTGTGCCACCTTCTCAAACCTCTACCTATTATTACTGTACCGAGTCTGTGCCACCTGCTCTAACCTCTGCCTATTATTACTGTACCGAGTCTGTGCCACCTGCTCTATCCTCTACCTATTATTACTGTACCGAGTCTGTACCACCTTCTCTAACCTCTGCCTATTATTACTGTACTGAGTCTGTACCACCTGCTCTAACCTCTGCCTGGATTACTGTATTGAGTCCGTGCCACCTGCTCTAACCTCTGCCTATTATTACTGTACCGAGTCTGTGCCACCTGCTCTAACCTCTGCCTATTATTACTGTACCGAGTCTGTGCCACCTGCTCTAACCTCTGCCTATTATTACTGTACCGAGTCTGTGCCACCTGCTCTAACCTCTACCTATTATTACTGTACCGAGTCTGTGCCACCTGTTCTAACCTCTGCCTGGATTACTGTACTGAGTCTGTGCCACCTGCTCTAACCTCTGCCTATTATTACTGTACCGAGTCTGTGCCACCTGCTCTAACCTCTGCCTATTATTACTGTACTGAGTCTGTGCCACCTGCTCTATCCTCTACCTATTATTACTGTACCGAGTCTGTGCCACCTGCTCTAACCTCTGCCTATTATTACTGTACCGAGTCTGTGCCACCTGTTCTAACCTCTGCCTATTATTACTGTACCGAGTCTGTGCCACCTGCTCTAACCTCTGCCTATTATTACTGTACCGAGTCTGTGCCACCTACTCTAACCTCTGTCTGTATTACTGTATTGAGTCTGCGCCACCTGCTCTGACCTCTACCTATTATTACTGTACCGAGTCTGTGCCACCTGCTCTAACCTCTGCCTATTATTACTGTACTGAGTCTGTGCCACCTGCTCTAACCTCTACCTATTATTACTGTACCGAGTCTTTGCCACCTGCTCTAACGTCTGCCTATTATTACTGTACCGAGTCTGTGCCACCTGCTCTAACCTCTGCCTATTATTACTGTACTGAGTTTGGGCCACCTGCTCTGACCTCTGCCTGGATTACTGTATTGAGTCTGTGCCACCTGCTCTAACCTCTGTTTATTATTACTGTACCGAGTCTTTGCCACCTGCTCTAACCTCTGCCTATTATTACTGTACCAAGTCTGTGCCACCTGCTCTAACCTCTGCCTATTATTACTGTACCGAGTCTGTGCCACCTGTTCTAACCTCTGCCTGGATTACTGTACTGAGTCTGTGCCACCTGCTCTAACCTCTGCCTATTATTACTGTACCGAGTCTGTGCCACCTGCTCTAACCTCTGCCTATTATTACTGTACCGAGCCTGTGCCACCTGCTCTATCCGCTACCTATTATTACTGTACCGAGTCTGTGCCACTTGCTCTAACCTCTGCCTATTATTACTGTACCGAGTCTGTGCCACCTGCTCTAACCTCTGCCTATATTACTGTACTGAGTCTGCGCCACCTGCTCTGACCTCTACCTATTATTACTGTACCGAGTCTGTGCCACCTGCTCTGACCTCTACCTATTATTACTGTACTGAGTCTGTGCCACCTGTTCTAACCTCTACCTATTATTACTGTACCGAGTCTTTGCCACCTGCTCTAACCTCTGCCTATTATTACTGTACTGAGTCTGTGCCACCTGTTCTAACCTCTACCTATTATTACTGTACCGAGTCTGTGCCACCTGTTCTAACCTCTGCCTATTATTACTGTACCGAGTCTGTGCCACCTACTCTAACCTCTGTCTATATTACTGTATTGAGTCTGCGCCACCTGCTCTGACCTCTACCTATTATTACTGTACCGAGTCTGTGCCACCTGCTCTAACCTCTGCCTATTATTACTGTACTGAGTCTGTGCCACCTGCTCTAACCTCTACCTATTATTACTGTACTGAGTCTGTGCCACCTGCTCTGACCTCTGCCTATTATTACTGTACCGAGTCTGTGCCACCTGCTCTAACCTCTGCCTATTATTACTGTACCGAGTCTGTGCCACCTGCTCTGACCCCTGCCTATTATTACTGTACCGAGTCTTTGCCACCTGCTCTAACCTCTGCCTATTAATTCTGTACCGAGTCTGTGCCACCTACTCTAACCTCTGTCTATTATTACTGTACTGAGTCTGGGCCACCTGCTTTGACCTCTGCCTGGATTACTGTATTGAGTCTGTGCCACCTGCTCTAACCTCTGTTTATTATTACTGTACCGAGTCTGTGCCACCTGCTCTAACCTCTGCCTATTATTACTGTACCGAGTCTGTGCCACCTGCTCTAACCTCTGCCTATTATTACTGTACCGAGTCTGTGCCACCTGTTTTAACCTCTGCCTGGATTACTGTACTGAGTCTGTGCCACCTGCTCTAACCTCTGCCTATTATTACTGTACCGAGTCTGTGCCACCTGCTCTAACCTCTGCCTATTATTACTGTACCGAGCCTGTGCCACCTGCTCTATCCTCTACCTATTATTACTGTACCGAGTCTGTGCCACCTGCTCTAACCTCTGCCTATTATTGCTGTACCGAGTCTGTGCCACCTGCTCTAACCTCTGCCTATATTACTGTACTGAGTCTGCGCCACCTGCTCTGACCTCTACCTATTATTACTGTACCGAGTCTGTGCCACCTGCTCTAACCTCTGCCTATTATTACTGTACTGAGTCTGTGCCACCTGTTCTAACCTCTACCTATTATTACTGTACCGAGTCTTTGCCACCTGCTCTAACCTCTGCCTATTATTACTGTACCGAGTCTGTGCCACCTGCTCTAACCTCTGCCTATTATTACTGTACCGAGTCTGTGCCACCTGCTCTAACCTCTGCCTATTATTACTGTACCGAGTCTTTGCCACCTGCTCTAACCTCTGCCTATTATTACTGTACCGAGTCTGTGCCACCTGCTCTAACCTCTGCCTATTATTACTGTACTGAGTCTGTGGCACCTGCTCTGACCTCTGCCTATTATTACTGTACCGAGTCTGTGCCACCTGCTCTAACCTCCTCCTGGATTACTGTATCGAGTCTGTGCCACCTTCTCTAACCTCTACCTATTATTACTGTACCGAGTCTGTGCCACCTGCTCTAACCTCTGCCTATTATTACTGTACCGAGTCTGTGCCACCTGCTCTATCCTCTACCTATTATTACTGTACCGAGTCTGTACCACCTTCTCTAACCTCTGCCTATTATTACTGTACTGAGTCTGTGCCACCTGCTCTAACCTCTGCCTATTATTACTGTACCGAGTCTGTGCCACCTGCTCTAACCTCTGCCTATTATTACTGTACCGAGTCTGTGCCACCTGCTCTAACCTCTGCCTATTATTACTGTACCGAGTCTGTGCCACCTGCTCTAACCTCTGCTTATTATTACTGTACCGAGTCTGTGCCACCTGCTCTAACCTCCTCCTGGATTACTGTACCGAGTCTGTGCCACCTGCTCTAACCTCTGCCTATTATTACTGTACCGAGTCTGTGCCACCTGCTCTATCCTCTACCTATTATTACTGTACCGAGTCTGTGCCACCTGCTCTAACCTCTGCCTATTATTACTGTACCGATTCTGTGCCACCTGTTCTAACCTCTGCCTATTATTACTGTACCGAGTCTGTGCCACCTGCTCTAACCTCTGCCTATTATTACTGTACCGAGTCTGTGCCACCTACTCTAACCTCTGTCTATATTACTGTATTGAGTCTGCGCCACCTGCTCTGACCTCTACCTATTATTACTGTACCGAGTCTGTGCCACCTGCTCTAACCTCTGCCTATTATTACTGTACTGAGTCTGTGCCACCTGCTCTAACCTCTACCTATTACTACTGTACCGAGTCTTTGCCACCTGCTCTAACCTCTGCCTATTATTACTGTACCGAGTCTGTGCCACCTGCTCTAACCTCTGCCTATTATTACTGTACTGAGTCTGTGCCACCTGCTGTAACCTCTGCCTATTATTACTGTACTGAGTCTGTGCCACCTGCTCTATCCTCTGCCTGGATTACTGTACTGAGTCTGTGCCACCTGCTCTAACCTCTGTCTATTATTACTGTACTGAGTCTGTGCCACCTGCTCTAACCTCTGCCTATTATTACTGTACCGAGTCTGTGCCACCTGCTCTATCCTCTACCTATTATTACTGTACCGAGTCTGTGCCACCTGCTCTAACCTCTGCCTATTATTACTGTACCGAGTCTGTGCCACCTGTTCTAACCTCTGCCTATTATTACTGTACCGAGTCTGTGCCACCTGCTCTAACCTCTGTCTATTATTACTGTATCGAGTCTGTGCCACCTTCTCTAACCTCTGCCTATTATTACTGTACCGAGTCTGTGCCACCTGCTCTAACCTCTGCTTATTATTACTGTACCGAGTCTGTGCCACCTGCGCTAACCTCCTCCTGGATTACTGTATTGAGTCTGTGCCACCTGCTCTAACCTCTGCCTGTTATTACTGTACCGAGTCTGTGCCACCTGCTCTAAACTCTGCCTATTATTACTGTACCGAGTCTGTGCCACCTGCTCTAACCTCTGCCTTTTATTACTGTACCGAGTCTGTGCCACCTGCTCTATCCTCTACCTATTATTACTGTACCGAGTCTGTGCCACCTGCTCTAACCTCCTCCTGGATTACTGTATCGAGTCTGTGCCACCTTCTCTAACCTCTACCTATTATTACTGTACCGAGTCTGTGCCACCTGCTCTAACCTCTGCCTATTATTACTGTACCGAGTCTGTGCCACCTGCTCTATCCTCTACCTATTATTACTGTACCGAGTCTGTACCACCTTCTCTAACCTCTGCCTATTATTACTGTACTGAGTCTGTACCACCTGCTCTAACCTCTGCCTGGATTACTGTATTGAGTCCGTGCCACCTGCTCTAACCTCTGCCTATTATTACTGTACCGAGTCTGTGCCACCTGCTCTAACCTCTGCCTATTATTACTGTACCGAGTCTGTGCCACCTGCTCTAACCTCTGCCTATTATTACTGTACCGAGTCTGTGCCACCTGCTCTAACCTCTACCTATTATTACTGTACCGAGTCTGTGCCACCTGTTCTAACCTCTGCCTGGATTACTGTACTGAGTCTGTGCCACCTGCTCTAACCTCTGCCTATTATTACTGTACCGAGTCTGTGCCACCTGCTCTAACCTCTGCCTATTATTACTGTACCGAGTCTGTGCCACCTGCTCTATCCTCTACCTATTATTACTGTACCGAGTCTGTGCCACCTGCTCTAACCTCTGCCTATTATTACTGTACCGAGTCTGTGCCACCTGTTCTAACCTCTGCCTATTATTACTGTACCGAGTCTGTGCCACCTGCTCTAACCTCTGCCTATTATTACTGTACCGAGTCTGTGCCACCTACTCTAACCTCTGTCTGTATTACTGTATTGAGTCTGCGCCACCTGCTCTGACCTCTACCTATTATTACTGTACCGAGTCTGTGCCACCTGCTCTAACCTCTGCCTATTATTACTGTACTGAGTCTGTGCCACCTGCTCTAACCTCTACCTATTATTACTGTACCGAGTCTTTGCCACCTGCTCTAACGTCTGCCTATTATTACTGTACCGAGTCTGTGCCACCTGCTCTAACCTCTGCCTATTATTACTGTACCGAGTCTGTGCCACCTTCTCTAACCTCTGCCTATTATTACTGTACCGAGTCTGTGCCACCTGCTCTAACCTCTGCTTATTATTACTGTACCGAGTCTGTGCCACCTGCGCTAACCTCCTCCTGGATTACTGTATTGAGTCTGGGCCACCTGCTCTAACCTCTGCCTATTATTACTGTACCGAGTCTGTGCCACCTGCTCTAAACTCTGCCTATTATTACTGTACCGAGTCTGTGCCACCTGCTCTAACCTCTGCCTATTATTACTGTACCGAGTCTGTGCCACCTGCTCTATCCTCTACCTATTATTACTGTACCGAGTCTGTGCCACCTGCTCTAACCTCCTCCTGGATTACTGTATCGAGTCTGTGCCACCTTCTCTAACCTCTACCTATTATTACTGTACCGAGTCTGTGCCACCTGCTCTAACCTCTGCCTATTATTACTGTACCGAGTCTGTGCCACCTGCTCTATCCTCTACCTATTATTACTGTACCGAGTCTGTACCACCTTCTCTAACCTCTGCCTATTATTACTGTACTGAGTCTGTACCACCTGCTCTAACCTCTGCCTGGATTACTGTATTGAGTCTGTGCCACCTGCTCTAACCTCTGCCTATTATTACTGTACCGAGTCTGTGCCACCTGCTCTAACCTCTGCCTATTATTACTGTACCGAGTCTGTGCCACCTGCTCTAAACTCTGCCTATTATTACTGTACCGAGTCTGTGCCACCTGCTCTAACCTCTGCTTATTATTACTGTACCGAGTCTGTGCCACCTGCTCTAACCTCCTCCTGGATTACTGTACCGAGTCTGTGCCACCTGCTCTAACCTCTGCCTATTATTACTGTACCGAGTCTGTGCCACCTGCTCTATCCTCTACCTATTATTACTGTACCGAGTCTGTGCCACCTGCTCTAACCTCTGCCTATTATTACTGTACCGATTCTGTGCCACCTGTTCTAACCTCTGCCTATTATTACTGTACCGAGTCTGTGCCACCTGCTCTAACCTCTGCCTATTATTACTGTACCGAGTCTGTGCCACCTACTCTAACCTCTGTCTATATTACTGTATTGAGTCTGCGCCACCTGCTCTGACCTCTACCTATTATTACTGTACCGAGTCTGTGCCACCTGCTCTAACCTCTGCCTATTATTACTGTACTGAGTCTGTGCCACCTGCTCTAACCTCTACCTATTACTACTGTACCGAGTCTTTGCCACCTGCTCTAACCTCTGCCTATTATTACTGTACCGAGTCTGTGCCACCTGCTCTAACCTCTGCCTATTATTACTGTACTGAGTCTGTGCCACCTGCTGTAACCTCTGCCTATTATTACTGTACTGAGTCTGTGCCACCTGCTCTATCCTCTGCCTGGATTACTGTACTGAGTCTGTGCCACCTGCTCTAACCTCTGTCTATTATTACTGTACTGAGTCTGTGCCACCTGCTCTAACCTCTGCCTATTATTACTGTACCGAGTCTGTGCCACCTGCTCTATCCTCTACCTATTATTACTGTACCGAGTCTGTGCCACCTGCTCTAACCTCTGCCTATTATTACTGTACCGAGTCTGTGCCACCTGTTCTAACCTCTGCCTATTATTACTGTACCGAGTCTGTGCCACCTGCTCTAACCTCTGTCTATTATTACTGTATCGAGTCTGTGCCACCTTCTCTAACCTCTGCCTATTATTACTGTACCGAGTCTGTGCCACCTGCTCTAACCTCTGCTTATTATTACTGTACCGAGTCTGTGCCACCTGCGCTAACCTCCTCCTGGATTACTGTATTGAGTCTGTGCCACCTGCTCTAACCTCTGCCTATTATTACTGTACCGAGTCTGTGCCACCTGCTCTAAACTCTGCCTATTATTACTGTACCGAGTCTGTGCCACCTGCTCTAACCTCTGCCTTTTATTACTGTACCGAGTCTGTGCCACCTGCTCTATCCTCTACCTATTATTACTGTACCGAGTCTGTGCCACCTGCTCTAACCTCCTCCTGGATTACTGTATCGAGTCTGTGCCACCTTCTCAAACCTCTACCTATTATTACTGTACCGAGTCTGTGCCACCTGCTCTAACCTCTGCCTATTATTACTGTACCGAGTCTGTGCCACCTGCTCTATCCTCTACCTATTATTACTGTACCGAGTCTGTACCACCTTCTCTAACCTCTGCCTATTATTACTGTACTGAGTCTGTACCACCTGCTCTAACCTCTGCCTGGATTACTGTATTGAGTCCGTGCCACCTGCTCTAACCTCTGCCTATTATTACTGTACCGAGTCTGTGCCACCTGCTCTAACCTCTGCCTATTATTACTGTACCGAGTCTGTGCCACCTGCTCTAACCTCTGCCTATTATTACTGTACCGAGTCTGTGCCACCTGCTCTAACCTCTACCTATTATTACTGTACCGAGTCTGTACCACCTGTTCTAACCTCTGCCTGGATTACTGTACTGAGTCTGTGCCACCTGCTCTAACCTCTGCCTATTATTACTGTACCGAGTCTGTGCCACCTGCTCTAACCTCTGCCTATTATTACTGTACTGAGTCTGTGCCACCTGCTCTATCCTCTACCTATTATTACTGTACCGAGTCTGTGCCACCTGCTCTAACCTCTGCCTATTATTACTGTACCGAGTCTGTGCCACCTGTTCTAACCTCTGCCTATTATTACTGTACCGAGTCTGTGCCACCTGCTCTAACCTCTGCCTATTATTACTGTACCGAGTCTGTGCCACCTACTCTAACCTCTGTCTGTATTACTGTATTGAGTCTGCGCCACCTGCTCTGACCTCTACCTATTATTACTGTACCGAGTCTGTGCCACCTGCTCTAACCTCTGCCTATTATTACTGTACTGAGTCTGTGCCACCTGCTCTAACCTCTACCTATTATTACTGTACCGAGTCTTTGCCACCTGCTCTAACGTCTGCCTATTATTACTGTACCGAGTCTGTGCCACCTGCTCTAACCTCTGCCTATTATTACTGTACTGAGTTTGGGCCACCTGCTCTGACCTCTGCCTGGATTACTGTATTGAGTCTGTGCCACCTGCTCTAACCTCTGTTTATTATTACTGTACCGAGTCTTTGCCACCTGCTCTAACCTCTGCCTATTATTACTGTACCAAGTCTGTGCCACCTGCTCTAACCTCTGCCTATTATTACTGTACCGAGTCTGTGCCACCTGTTCTAACCTCTGCCTGGATTACTGTACTGAGTCTGTGCCACCTGCTCTAACCTCTGCCTATTATTACTGTACCGAGTCTGTGCCACCTGCTCTAACCTCTGCCTATTATTACTGTACCGAGCCTGTGCCACCTGCTCTATCCGCTACCTATTATTACTGTACCGAGTCTGTGCCACTTGCTCTAACCTCTGCCTATTATTACTGTACCGAGTCTGTGCCACCTGCTCTAACCTCTGCCTATATTACTGTACTGAGTCTGCGCCACCTGCTCTGACCTCTACCTATTATTACTGTACCGAGTCTGTGCCACCTGCTCTGACCTCTACCTATTATTACTGTACTGAGTCTGTGCCACCTGTTCTAACCTCTACCTATTATTACTGTACCGAGTCTTTGCCACCTGCTCTAACCTCTGCCTATTATTACTGTACTGAGTCTGTGCCACCTGTTCTAACCTCTACCTATTATTACTGTACCGAGTCTGTGCCACCTGTTCTAACCTCTGCCTATTATTACTGTACCGAGTCTGTGCCACCTACTCTAACCTCTGTCTATATTACTGTATTGAGTCTGCGCCACCTGCTCTGACCTCTACCTATTATTACTGTACCGAGTCTGTGCCACCTGCTCTAACCTCTGCCTATTATTACTGTACTGAGTCTGTGCCACCTGCTCTAACCTCTACCTATTATTACTGTACTGAGTCTGTGCCACCTGCTCTGACCTCTGCCTATTATTACTGTACCGAGTCTGTGCCACCTGCTCTAACCTCTGCCTATTATTACTGTACCGAGTCTGTGCCACCTGCTCTGACCCCTGCCTATTATTACTGTACCGAGTCTTTGCCACCTGCTCTAACCTCTGCCTATTAATTCTGTACCGAGTCTGTGCCACCTACTCTAACCTCTGTCTATTATTACTGTACTGAGTCTGGGCCACCTGCTTTGACCTCTGCCTGGATTACTGTATTGAGTCTGTGCCACCTGCTCTAACCTCTGTTTATTATTACTGTACCGAGTCTGTGCCACCTGCTCTAACCTCTGCCTATTATTACTGTACCGAGTCTGTGCCACCTGCTCTAACCTCTGCCTATTATTACTGTACCGAGTCTGTGCCACCTGTTTTAACCTCTGCCTGGATTACTGTACTGAGTCTGTGCCACCTGCTCTAACCTCTGCCTATTATTACTGTACCGAGTCTGTGCCACCTGCTCTAACCTCTGCCTATTATTACTGTACCGAGCCTGTGCCACCTGCTCTATCCTCTACCTATTATTACTGTACCGAGTCTGTGCCACCTGCTCTAACCTCTGCCTATTATTGCTGTACCGAGTCTGTGCCACCTGCTCTAACCTCTGCCTATATTACTGTACTGAGTCTGCGCCACCTGCTCTGACCTCTACCTATTATTACTGTACCGAGTCTGTGCCACCTGCTCTAACCTCTGCCTATTATTACTGTACTGAGTCTGTGCCACCTGTTCTAACCTCTACCTATTATTACTGTACCGAGTCTTTGCCACCTGCTCTAACCTCTGCCTATTATTACTGTACCGAGTCTGTGCCACCTGCTCTAACCTCTGCCTATTATTACTGTACCGAGTCTGTGCCACCTGCTCTAACCTCTGCCTATTATTACTGTACCGAGTCTTTGCCACCTGCTCTAACCTCTGCCTATTATTACTGTACCGAGTCTGTGCCACCTGCTCTAACCTCTGCCTATTATTACTGTACCGAGTCTGTGCCACCTACTCTAACCTCTGTCTATATTACTGTATTGAGTCTGCGCCACCTGCTCTGACCTCTACCTATTATTACTGTACCGAGTCTGTGCCACCTGCTCTAACCTCTGCCTATTATTACTGTACTGAGTCTGTGCCACCTGCTCTAACCTCTACCTATTATTACTGTACTGAGTCTGTGCCACCTGCTCTGACCTCTGCCTATTATTACTGTACCGAGTCTGTGCCACCTGCTCTAACCTCTGCCTATTATTACTGTACCGAGTCTGTGCCACCTGCTCTGACCCCTGCCTATTATTACTGTACCGAGTCTTTGCCACCTGCTCTAACCTCTGCCTATTAATTCTGTACCGAGTCTGTGCCACCTACTCTAACCTCTGTCTATTATTACTGTACTGAGTCTGGGCCACCTGCTTTGACCTCTGCCTGGATTACTGTATTGAGTCTGTGCCACCTGCTCTAACCTCTGTTTATTATTACTGTACCGAGTCTGTGCCACCTGCTCTAACCTCTGCCTATTATTACTGTACCGAGTCTGTGCCACCTGCTCTAACCTCTGCCTATTATTACTGTACCGAGTCTGTGCCACCTGTTTTAACCTCTGCCTGGATTACTGTACTGAGTCTGTGCCACCTGCTCTAACCTCTGCCTATTATTACTGTACCGAGTCTGTGCCACCTGCTCTAACCTCTGCCTATTATTACTGTACCGAGCCTGTGCCACCTGCTCTATCCTCTACCTATTATTACTGTACCGAGTCTGTGCCACCTGCTCTAACCTCTGCCTATTATTGCTGTACCGAGTCTGTGCCACCTGCTCTAACCTCTGCCTATATTACTGTACTGAGTCTGCGCCACCTGCTCTGACCTCTACCTATTATTACTGTACCGAGTCTGTGCCACCTGCTCTAACCTCTGCCTATTATTACTGTACTGAGTCTGTGCCACCTGTTCTAACCTCTACCTATTATTACTGTACCGAGTCTTTGCCACCTGCTCTAACCTCTGCCTATTATTACTGTACCGAGTCTGTGCCACCTTCTCTAACCTCTACCTATTATTACTGTACCGAGTCTGTGCCACCTGCTCTAACCTCTGCCTATTATTACTGTACCGAGTCTTTGCCACCTGCTCTAACCTCTGCCTATTATTACTGTACCGAGTCTGTGCCACCTGCTCTAACCTCTGCCTATTATTACTGTACCGAGTCTGTGCCACCTGCTCTAACCTCTGCCTATTATTACTGTACTGAGTCTGGGCCACCTGCTCTGACCTCTGCCTGGATTACTGTATTGAGTCTGTGCCACCTGCTCTAACCTCTGCCTATTATTACTGTACCAAGTCTGTGCCACCTGCTCTAACTTCTGTCTATATTACTGTACCGAGTCTGTGCCACCTGCTCTAACCTCTGCCTATTATTACTGTACTGAGTCTGTGCCACCTGCTCTAACCTCTGCCTATTATTACTGTACCGAGTCTGTGCCACCTGCTCTAACCTCTGCCTATTATTACTGTACCGAGTCTGTGCCACCTGCTCTATCCTCTACCTATTATTACTGTACCGAGTCCGTGCCACCTGCTCTAACCTCTGCCTATTATTACTGTACCGAGTCTGTGCCACCTGTTCTAACCTCTGCCTATTATTACTGTGCCGAGTCTGTGCCACCTGCTCTATCCTCTACCTATTATTACTGTACCGAGTCTGTGCCACCTGCTCTAACCTCTGCCTATTAATACTGTACCGAGTCTGTGCCACCTGCTCTAACCTCTGCCTATTATTACTGTACCGAGTCTGTGCCACCTGCTCTAACCTCTGCCTATATTACTGTACTGCGCCACCTGCTCTGACCTCTACCTTGATAACCGCATAAACTCTGCCTGCCCTGACCCCTGATTGTCTTATGGCCACATCTCTACCTGATCCTTCGGCGTTATGCAGTGGCATCTGTTGACTTGCCTGGGTCATTAACACTGGGGTAACTCCTAAAGTTACAGACCTGGTGGTCTCCTGCAGCAAACTTCATATCTTCATACAGGGTGTGGGGGTGAAGTTCAGGGGATTATTTAGACAATGGCTTCAGGAGCAGCCCAAAGCCAAACTCGTTTTGTCCATATCTGCTGCATTACATACCGCTATCTCTGCACTACTACAAATCCATAAAGTATAAATGTACATTTGTTGCTTAGGCCTATTCCCTATATTCAGTATATTTCAGAAGTATAATGCTTGTGACATGTCCTAGCTACAGTAAATACCTATAAATCCTTTAGACATCATAAAAACCTGTTCATACAACAGTTATAAAAACTGCGGACATGAGCTCTGTTTGTCATCATATTTTTTTTACTGTGGGTTTACTTTGTCATGGGGACTTCTCGGGAGTGTACTGCTTTAATAAAGCAGCCTTTATTGGGCCATATCACTGAGATTCTGTCTTCCTAATTACATCAGGGAAGACAGGCTTGCACATTCCAGTGAGCGCCCTCTATTGGTTTGCAACACTGAGGCACCTGACTTCCTAATTACATCATGGAAGACAGATTTGCATATTCTTCCCATGGTCCCTTGCAAAATGTAGTGCTAAATTCTTAATAAGTCTCCACACACCTATATGGTGGTCTCTCCCCAAGGAGTGACGATACCCCCCTAACCCAGTCCTAAGCAGTCATTGATCTCCCTGCACCAGTGAGAGCTATGAGCAAGTGTGCAATGGCTATAGGCTCAGTGTTCAATACTGTATAGGGCCATATAGGGATCAATACTGGTCTAATTTATATTTTTTGTGACATGATAGAATTTTTTTTATAGCATTGTACCCTTTATCATTCCAATGAAAAAAAATCCATAAAAATTGATCTAAAAATTTTTAAAAAATTTAAATTAGAATAATTTTGTATCTTTTACAGTACATATTTATTTCCAGCGGCACGTACCTCAGTGCTGCTTATATAAATATACTTTTGTGTCTTATCAAGAGTAATTCATATGTGTTTCATACTTTTTTGTGGTATATCAAAAAATGGAAAATCCTTTTACTCTATTGAATGTTTTTGGCTTCCAACTAGCGTCTTAACTATTTAGGATGTGAAATTTCAGAGGGACATAATTTATTCTGAAGGGAGATATCACAATAACAATACAATCTATTAGTAGGAATAATATCTGATAATTGTATCTCCTATACTGAAAATGGAAATATTGTATTATATTATTATTATTATTATTTGTCACAGTTTCTGTGAGTGGTAGAAAGACAGATATATGGCTCATGATTGGGTTTTTTCTTTCTCCAGAATCCAGCCATTATGGGAAACTCAAACCAAGGTTAGGATCGAAAGTGTTTGTTTTGCCCATGAGATTTATCTACTATGTATATTTTCTTACTTATGACTGCTAGTCATATATTACAAAAGTAGACCAATTTATCATTTGGCTTAGGTCTGTCTATTATATGTTATAGATACTCATACAGTACAGTACATACATATATGTATATGCGGAACTGCCAGGATATTAGACGTAGAAGGTTGTATTGGGCTCCCCATATAAGGGGGTCTACTGTCACTCAGAGATGAGGTTTTCATTATTTCTATGCTGTGACATCACTGAATGCATTACACTCTGTACTGTAACAAATTATTAAATTATTAAGTTTAATATCAATACTGACTGTCATCTGTCTATATCTGTTTTCCTGTGTAAATGTTACCATTAGACCTTCATGGACACAGTCTTGACATGTTTAAAAATCATATTGAATAATTTGTTTCAGGTCCACATCACCCACATGGTCATCCCCACCATCATCTCCCCCATGACCATCATCCCCACCCAGGACCTCATCCACCTCATCATGTAGGTCCTCATGGCCATCCTGGACACTACGGACCACAGGCACACCCTGGTCCACATGGACATCATGGACACCACGGACCACACGCACACCCTGGTCCACATGGACATCATGGCCATCATTAAGCTTGTCTATCTAGCTATAGTACGCTGAGTCTGGATTGAGGGATTTGACTTATAGCATTTATTTTATTACAACTCCTGTCTGAATGTAGATGTCCATGTTTCTCACATGGAATATGGGGAAATCGAGAACTGAGAATAGTCTGGGGAGATTACTTTTTTATTGACTGATAGTAAATACTATTCATGTCCCTCATGATTTCATCTTTGCTTATAACTCTGTACATCTTTTCTTTAGTTTCTTCTAAAAACGTATGGATACATTGACAACAGAGTGTTACCAGCAGTCTACTATTACTGAACTATGAAATTATTGAATGCGCTCATAGGATTGTGTCTTACATGTCATACTATATAAGCAAGACTGTAAATGAAGTAATATGAATGTGGAGATGTCTAACGATAAAGGCGATAATAAAGAAAGGTAGTAGAAGAAAATAATAGTTGAAATCAGGGGTGAACCTAGCCTTTTTGCTGCCTGAGGTGGACTATAAGAATGACGCCCCCCCAAAAAAAAAAAAAAAAAAAATTGGGTTTGCATGCTACTAGCTTCACACACTGATATCTTCACCCGATAAACATACACAATACACATAGTTATAAAACAGTTCTTAAGAATTCTTCTTACCGTATTACTTCAGTATCAGATCAACAAAACGGAATTAACAATGAAAATAACTTTACACATCTTCTTGCCACATGAAACGTCAAGGTCTTTGACCAAATTTTTAAATAACTACAAAAGAGACAACAGAATACACAAATAAAAACTATTGCAATGCTTTTACAAAGTGTCCCCCAACATGCTCCCCAGTCATTAGCTGTAATGTATGGGGAAACCTGACGTGAAGGAGTTGTTTGTTTGTATAATTTTGAAAAGGGCAGGTCCTCCCAAGCAAAAGAAAATGAGGTGGAATACCCACTGATAAAACTAAGATGTATAGGCCTAATCAGAGGAGAGTCTTGAGACATAGATTCTGTGGCTTAACCAGTTTATCATCCATGGGAACATCGAGCAGGATGCTAATTTTTTCAGCGCCCTGCTTAATTTAAGTGTGCTTTAAATGAAAAATAATTGGAGACAAAAACTGGACAGAATCTGCTGCTAATCCATCTCCAAATCAGAGTCAAATTCCTACGTGTGAACACTGCCTTAGGGTATATAAAAATGAGTATTCTGAATTGCAAAATCCCTTTAAACTCAATGTAGATCCAGGTATTAACCTCATCTCTGATCCCTATAAAGCCTTATCCACACAAACTTAAAAAATGGCCGTACAGCTGTCTAATGACCATTTTTGAACACATTAATTTCAATGTGTCTATTCACATAGCATTTTTTTGGAAGGTCGGAATTAATGGACCTTCAAAAATGTGACATGATCTATGTTTGTCCATTTTCATGGATCTCTAACTAGACTTAAGTCTATGAGGGATCTGTGAAAACGGATGCCCCAAGGATGCACAACAGCCATGAAAGATGTATAACAATCTGCAAATGCTAAGACAAACTTACCAGTACAATATTCAAGATTTTGAAGTCTTTAAACTGAATACAAAACTTTCCTCTGTTGAACACTCATTTTCAATGAAAACTTTGGAACTTAACTGCAGAAACCCAAATGGAACATAACTGGAAACTTGAATAAGAAATGCAAACAATGGGTGAATTGTATTGAGCAAATGTGTGAATTGTATCATCTAAGTCTAACTTATAAGCAAGCTCGTGCTCTATTGATATTGTTGCTAATCCAACAAGTCGTTCCTTACGTACGTTGAGCGTAGGTAATTTTTTAACAGTTTCAGCTTCAAGAAACTACGTTCACCACTAGTAACAGTCACTTGTAATGAAAGAAGAATTCTTAGCGCAATACAAGTGTTGGGAAATATGGTGGACATTTTGCTTTGGTAGATATACTCCAGAACACTCTTAGGGCCCCTTCACACGGAGTAAACGCGCTGCGCATTGTGGCGCGTTTACGGCGCGTGTACGCCGCGTTTTTTTACGGTGAGCGATTACGCGGCGTACACGTGCCGTAAACGCGCCACAATGCGTGGCGCGTTTACTCCATGTGAAGGGGCCCTAAGGAGCATGGCAGTTTACAGGAAGGTATCTGGAGAGTCAGCTCCATCAACGTCACGCTAGTGGTCATGTGATAGCTGTTTTTCAATGTTAGCACACTGCTCTTGAAGGTTTTCATGGGTCAGATCCTTTATTTGATTTAGGTTATACAGTGGACCAACCACATTGCTATGTGCTCTCAACTGCCAACAGCGATCTTCAACAGACTGTATGGCACAATCAAGGATCTGATTAAAGAACCCGACTTTAAACAAATGTTTAGGATCTCTTATCTGTTCATCTTGTGACTCATAATCAAACTGTCTCTTCCTTCGACGGATTCTACTTTCATCCACTGGTGGAAAGTTTCCATCAATTTCCAACTGTGCTGCCAAGCTTTGTGCTTCTCTGTTGAGAATTTCAAACTGTTCATCTGAATGATAACTTTGTAGGAATGATTTAGATTTTTCCAATTGTTGCATTGCACCAGAAATATCCAAGTCAATCTCCTTAAGTTTTTTACTTGTGATGTTAATTTCAAATAAGATATCATACCATATAACTAGTCCACACAAAAATTTTAAGTTACAGATGTTGTTCTGGATTCCCCTAACCTCTGCAATGGTATTAGAATGGGCAGCTCCTTCTAAGTTACAGTCATCCATAACTTCCACAAGGGCATCATCAATCTTTGAAATTTGGTAGCGGACAGCCTTCACTGCATCTACACGGCTCTCCCATCTGGTGGTACTTAATGGTTTCAATGAAAGTGATAGGTGTGATGCTCCAAGGTTAATTTTAAGACTGGTCCATCGATGAGTGGAGGCAGAGAAAAAGATGTAGAGACTTTGGATTATGTTAAAGAAGTCCACAGTGTCAACACAGGCAGATGCTGCATCGGAAACAACAAGGTTTAAAGTGTTCTTTGTGACTTATATCAGGAGTGCAGTCCAAAATTATAGAAAAGTATTTTGCTGTGCAAGAATCTCTGCTTGATTTGGGAAGACAACAAGTGAATAATCTCATTTTGAGTTCCACTTCCAAGTTAGTGAGTGTGGATGCCATGGTCGGTAATTTGCTTGATGTGCTTTTCAAGAACTGAATCAAATTCAGCTATTGCATCCACAAGTTTGAGGAAATTGCGGTTGTTCGCTTCATAAAGCTTTTGCAATTTCCCACGAAATGCAATGTTTTGAATTGCCATTGTTCTGATTAGAACAATTAACCTTTTTAAGACATTTTGCCAATGCAGTGTTTCAGATGCAATGATTTCTTTGTTTGTATCTTCAATTGTCAGACTTTGCCTCAGTCTAGTTTCCAGATTTTTCCATTTGAGGAAAGCTCTCTCATGGTATTCTGCCTTTTCATGGCTAGCCAAATTTCGAGAAATGTTCCTCCAATCTCTTGTCCCAGTTTTGCACAGTACAGATGAGACACCTCTAGGTGGAAACAATTTGCAGCAAAAACAAAAGACTGAATTGGTGGATGTTGAGTACATCAGCCATTGCCTCTCTGATACCTCTCGGTTAGGCAGTTCTCTGGAATAATGTCTTCGGTCAAATCTTCTGTTGTCTTTGTCCTTTGGAAACCTAAAGTACAAGATTTGCTTTGGACCATTCAAAATAAATTCTCTTAACTTCTTGTTCATATTTGGCCACAAACCAGGATCTTGCAGAAGTGAATCACTAAATTCTGAGTATTCTTCAGATGGTGTTTGATCCTCAGTCACATCATCGTCATGTCTACATTCTTCCACATCCATTTCTAATGTTGATGTAGTAGCTCTGCTTTCTGTGACTTCCACATCCAATTCTGGAGTAGATGTAGTATCTAGCAATTTGCTACCTGCTGCTTCTGTGACATGTTCTTCACGTGAAATCTGTGAGGATGGTGTTGTAGGTGTAGGCAATTCTTCAGTTACTGCCTCAGCGCTAGAAGCCCTACTTGTACTTGGTACATCAGGACCAATGGCTTCACTTTCCTTTTGACCTTCAGAGGATGCTTGTGTCTCAGGAGAAAAAAACTTCAGAATTGCTCCCTTCTGTTTTGAAAGAGCAGCTTCCTTGGCTTCCCTCTTTTTCTTATACGCTGCTCCAGAAAGCCGTTTCCGTCCATCAGACATTATTAAATTTTTGGAAAACGTGCCTAGGGAAAGAAACCTTTTGTATCTAGTCTTTACAATATATTTAGAGAGCAATTTAATCCACTGTCATGTAACTCACCAATACAATATACATGTATCTAAAACAAAATATATGTGTGTGTATATATATATATATATATATATATATATACACACATACACACACATATATATATATATATATATATATACACACATATACACACACACATATATATATATATATATATATATACGCATATATATATATATATATATATATATATATATATATATATATATATATATATATATGGATAGTCACTTTGTGACAAGATATCACAAACAATTATTTGGAGCCATATTAAAGGTGCCCTTTTGGCTTGCACTGGACTGCTATACACCATAATGCTTTAACCATACAGGAAAATTGTGCATTTTGCTTTGTGATACCGTGTTTCCCCAAAAATAAGATATCCACCGAAAGTAAGGCATGGGGGAGGTTTTGTTAAATTGCCTAATATAAGGTACCCCCCCACACACGAAAATAACGCATCCCTCAAAACATACTGCAGCCGGCTGAACACTGTGCGCGATGTTCCATGTGAACAGGAAAGCCGGCTGCTGGTTCTGCTGTGATACCACTGTTCTGGCTGCTGTAGGATGGGAAAGCATCGTATGCTGCGGGGAGTCCACTCTCCCAGCTCATCCCACTGCAGCCAGAAAAATGGTATCACAGCAGAGGCAGCAGCCGGCTGCAATGCCCACCAAGTGAGGCTCTCTGGCAATTTAACAAAACTGGAAGCCTCATTAATCTCCGCTATGCCCCGCCCACCTCTTCTGACGGGACCAACAGCAGCACCAGCGCTGCTACAAAGATGGGGAAGGTAAGTAGCATACCTTCCCTCCCCCCACCTTCTGGACCCTTCTGTTCCCTTCTGGACACTGTCTTATTTTCGGGGAAACACGGTAGGATATAGGAGTCAGAATGTACGCTATAAGACCATGGTGGCGGACCTATGGCATATGTGCCAGTACGGGAGCTTAGAGCCCTCTCTGTGCTCATGCGCACCTTTGCTTCAGCCAGGCTTCCAAATCACTTCTTTCAGGTGTATATGCAAATGCACATACACCTGAAAACCGTCACTGTAGGCCGTAGGTCTGCGTCTTATGCTTGGTTCACACATCAGTATGCCATCCATCCGTTTGAATTCAGTTTGAGACTAAAAATAGACTGATGCACATACTGATTGTATGCTGACACCTTTTTATCCTGATAGCAAAAGCTGTTTGTCTCCTAGAGGACAGATAAGGGGATTAAAAGTAGCAATTGTAAACAGAGTAGAGATAAGGAGATATAATAAATGTCCCTGTGTCCTCCTTATCTCTACTCTGTTTACAATTGCTACTTTTAATCCTTTAGGGGACAGACAGTGTTTGCTATCAGCATAAAAAGGTGTCAGTATACAATCAGTATGTGCATCAGTCCGTTTTTAGTCTCAAACTGAATTCAAACGGACGGATGGCATACTGATGTGTGAACCAAGCCTTATGCTGCGTTCACACCTGCGCCTGGAGTCCGTTCTGAGCTTTCCGTCTCCTGCATGCACTGTATTTTTTCAGCAGAAGCTTACCTGCTTCTGCTCTTTAGACCACGTAGGTGCGCAGGCACACGTCAGGTGCGGGCCTGATTACGTGGCCACGTCACCCGGCATGTGGGGGGGGGAGGAGGGGGCGGCATTAGCATACAGAGAGCAGGCAGGGAGACAACATGCTCTCTGCTAAGCATGAGGGGCGGCCGCTGAAGCAGCACTGTTAATAGGTGAGAGTTAAAGCAGCGCTGCGTCCACAGGGCCGCTCCAAACAACCGCTCGCTTCCCCTGCTGGGCTGCCGTGATCGTGACGCTAAGCCAGTCAAGGACTGGCTTAGGTCAGTAAAAATGCTGACCACCCCGGGGCCCCTGCATAGTGCCGCCTGAGGCGGTCGCCTCAGGTCGCCTCATTAGAGGTGCAGCGCTCCCCTCTGTCTAGACTTCTACACACCACTTCATAAAAGCAAATTAGGTTAGTCAGACAACTTCTATCTTTAGTAACACCATGCTGTATGTCACTTATGATATTATATACAGTGACATACACCTTCAAATAGTCCTTCAAATAGTTTCCGCACAAGGAAGCCAGGGGCAAAACACGTGTAGGGGCTTGTGTTGGAGGTCCCATCCATTCACGGGTACTCTATTTTGCTTTCATTGCATGGTAATGTTTATTATATCTTTATGTGTTCTGTGCATATACATATGAACATAATTAGGATTTGGATACTTGCTATTTGTGACATACCTTGGATTTTGTTTATTACTATCCACTCCAGTCTTTATTTGTCTGTGCAATGACAAATTACAGTAGTGTGCAGAGTCCTTTTACATGTGTGGCACAAAATAAAATTTTCTCTGCAAACATCTGATTTTACTGTCTTACTCTTTTTCTGATGTTTTGCACTATTTAATTTTGTAAGTATTCATATATACTCTAATAGTTTGCTATTATGCAGTGTTATGTGTAGTGGTTTGCTGCATATACACACACATATATCCTATCCTAATATCCTTCCTACTAATATTATAGTAGTACAGTTTAATGTCCTCCAGTTTAAGTGCCCCCCATCATCTACCCCAATTTCATCTCCCCCCCATTTCTCCCCCAGTTTCATATGCCCCTCCACATGCCCCCAGTTTCATATCCCCCTCCACATGCCCCCAGTTTCATGTCCCCCCTCCATCTGCCCCAGTTTCATGTCCCCCTCCATCTGCCCCCAGTTTCATGCCCCCCTTCCATCTGCCCCCAGTTTCTTGTCCCCCTTCATCTGCCCCCAACTTCATGTCCCCCTCCATCTGCCCCCATTTTCATGCCCCCCATCTCTGCTGCCAGTTTCATGTTCCCCTTCCATCTGTGGCCCTAGTTTCATGTCCCCCCTCCATCTACCCCGAGTTTCTTGTCCCCCTCCATCTGCCCCCATTTTCATGCCCCCCCATCTCTGCCGCCAGTTTCGTGTTCCCCTTCCATCTGTGGCCCTAGTTTCATGTCCCCCCTTCCATCTCTGCCCCTAGTTTACTGAGAGACACACACACAGACATGCACACACAGACACATACACAGACACACACACACAGACGCACGGAAACACACAGAAATACACAAAACACACAGAAATCGACACAGACTCAGACACACACACTTAGTGGCGTAGCGAGGAATGGCGGGCCCCGTGGCAAACTTTTGACATGGGGCCCCCCTCCCTTCCTGACCGACGCTGAAGACCTTGACCAACTGACCCCTAACGCTGCCGTTCCCCCGCCCCCCCACGCATTTCTGCGCACACTATAATACCCCATATTGGCCCATGCACACAGTATTATGTCCCCATAGTGGTCCCAGTACACAGTATTATGTCCCCATACTGGCCCCAGTACACAGTATTATGTCCCATTGTGGACACACATAAACAATTATTATGCTCTGGAGTCTTATCTCCCGACTCCCCTGCATTTTCTGTCACTGTCGGACATCTTCCGGGATGTCATGTGACCAGGGCCCTGCGTCACGGGTCATATGACATCACGCAAGTAGGCCGAAGCCTGCCTAAAGAGGTAAGTAACAGTTTTTTATGTTATCTTACCTCTCCGATCGTTATACTCGGGGGTCCGAAAAGACCCCCCAAGTATAATAGTGCTTGTGGGGCCCGCGCCTTCACTTACCAATCCCGGCCCCTGCCAGGATAAGTAAGTATATAGGGCCCGTTACCGGCTGGAGTAACAGCCTATAAAAAAAAACAAAAACAAAAACGCAGTGGTAGCGGCTGTCGCCGGGCCCTGTGGCAGCTGCCTTTGCTGCTCCCCCGGTAGTTACGCCTCTGCACACACTGCATCACACATGCCCCTCCCCTCTCAGTACCTTTAGACGGCACATCTCTCCATCTTCCGGCCGACACACTAAGACATGCCTCCCTTGTCACGTGACATCTGACATCACACAGATCCTTAAGATTACAATAGTACAAGCTTTCCCCCGATCACCCACTGCTTTTATCGCTGTTATAAGATCGGGGGGTGATCGGAGGAAAGTTTGTTAAGTAAAACACTAAAGGGACATAGCAGAACACGTAGGGAGCTGTGGGGGACCGCAGGACAGGAGTATAAAAGCGGGCCTTTCCGGATAAATGCGGGATGGTAGTGAGCTATGCTACTCATTATTTTTAGTATATATACACTCTAACAGTATGCTATTATGCAATGATATGTGCAGTGGTTTGGTGCATACACACATGTACATTGGACTTTTTGTCAATTGCGCTATTTCTTTGTGAAGCTATTTACAATTATACCCATGTATGGCACTATAGTTAAACGTTATGTAATTATCTGATATATATCATCAAATTCTGTGAGCAATTATATATATTGTATGATATTCTGTCATGCAATGATCAAGATATTTATGTACTGTCTTTAATTTTGTGCCATGTTTTGGATGGGGCCTCTATTATGCATTGTGATTTTATTATTAGTTTTTAGTGCTTAAAGTTTGTTAATAAAATATTTATATTTTTCAATTATTTTTTGTTTATGATGTATGATTTCTTTTTGGTATATACCAAATATAGGTCAGTCAGTGGCGTAACTACCGCCATAGCAGCAGAGGTAGCTGCCAAAGGGCCCAGGACATTAGGGGCCCGGTGACAGCCGCTACCGCTGCTATCATTATACTCGGGGATCTTTTCGGACCCCTGAGTATAATGATCGGCGGACCGGGAGAGGTAAGAAACATAAAAAACACTGTTACTTACCTCTCCACGATCCGTGCAGGCTTCGCCTAGTCGTCCGACGTTACATGAGCTGGGCCTGCATCCCGGGTCATGTGACATCTGACGTCATTGAAGATCGACTACTTCGGAGGCCGACAGCGTAGGAGACGGGAGATAGGTGAGTAACAGAAGGGTTTTTTATGTTTTTCTCCCGCCGGGTCTCCGATTATTATACTCTGGGGCAGGGGTGAACCTACCTTTTTCGCCGCCCAAGGCGGACAACAGAAAGCCGGGGGGAAGGGGCGGAGTGGAGGGGGTTTCGGCGGAGCGAAGGGGGCGTGGTGGAGCGGCGTTAGCAGGCAGAGAGCAGGCACGGAGAGGACCTGCTCTCTGCCTGAGCATGAGGGGAGGCCGCTGGAGCAGCGCTGTATCCACAGGGCCTCCCCAATCCACCGCTCGGTAACGGTGACGCTAAGCCAGTCCAGGACAGCTTGTCTTGGACTGGCTTAGGTAAGCAAAAATGCCGCCCTCCCCGGGGCCCTTGCATAGTGCCGCCTGAAGCGGTTGCTTCAGGTTGCCCCATGGGAGGTGCGGCGCTGCTCTGTGGTCTGAAAAGACCCCAGAGTATAATAATTGTTTATGGGTGTTCATTATGGGGCATAATACTGTGTGCAGGAGCCACAATGGGAGATAATACTGTGTGCAGGAGCCACAATGGGAGATAATACTGTGTGCAGGGGCCATTATGGGGCATAATACTGTGTGTAGGGGCCACTATGGGACATAATACTGTGTGCAGGGGCAACTATGGGACATAATACTGTGTGTAGGGGCCACTATGGGGGATAATACTGTGTGCAGGGGCCACTATGGGGCATAATACTGTGTGCAGGGGCCACTATGGGGCATAATACTGTGTGCAGGAGCCACAATGGGAGATAATACTGTGTGCAGGGGCCAATATGGGGCATAATACTGTATGCAGGGGTCACTATGGAGCATAATACTGTGTGTAGGGGCCACTATGGGGGATAATACTGTGTGCAAGGGCCATTACGGGACATAATACTGTGTACAGGGGGCCACTATGGGGAATAATACTGTGTGTAGGGGCCATTATGGGACATAATACTGTGTGCAGTGGCCATTATGGGACATAATACTGTGTGCAGGGGCCATTATGGGACATAATACTGTGTGTAGGGGCCACTATGGGACATAATACTGTGAAAACAGTAGATAAAACTAGAAAACAGCAGATATTGTATGTTTGAGGAGTGTGTATTGCCCCTCATGAATTGAGTGGGTATTTAGGTGGGATGTATTAACCTAAATACTATTTTCTTATATATGGATTGTATTTTATGTGTCTATGGTTGTTTTTCAAGGGAAAGCTTTCCAGCACCAGACTGCTAAATGATTTTACCACATACCATGTTCACAGTATTCATTTTTACAGAAGTGAATCTACTGCTGCTGTCTTTGTGGTTAAGCAATGTACAAGACATCGGCACTCATCCTCCACCTGCTAGAATGCTTATATGACACAAGTCATACAGATAACAGCATATGTTGCCATACCTCTGCATTATCCCTGTACCCCCACATACCAAATGCAGCAGAATTACTTAATCTCAGGACTGCTGAAAACCAGAAGAAAGAAGGTCATTACTTTCCACACTATCCATGAGGTACTGTAGTATGGTGCTACTACGTGTAATACATTTCAATTAACCCTGTAATGACATGGAGTAGTTTAGATGTTAATGCTTGGCTTTTTTTTTTTTTTTTTTTTTTTTTTTAAATTTTACATCTCCGCGTTCTCAAAATTAATTTCTTTTCTGTTGACATACCCATGAACTTTTTGGGCTATACAGTCCTATGAAAAAGTTTGGGCACCCCTATTAATCTTAATAATTTTTAGTTCTAAATATTTTGGTGTTTGCAACAGCCATTTCAGTTTGATATATCTAATAACTGATGGACACAGTAATATTTCAGGATTGAAATGAGGTTTATTGTACTAACAGAAAATGCGCAATATGCATTAAACCAAAATTTGACCGGTGCAAAAGTATGGGCACCCTTATCATTTTATTGATTTGAATACTCCTAACTACTTTTTACTGACTTACTGAAGCACAAAATTGGTTTTGTAACCTCAGTGAGCTTTGAACTTCATAGCCAGGTGTATCCAATCATGAGAAAAGGTATTTAAGGTGGCCAATTGCAAGTTGTTCTACTATTTGAATCTCCTCTGAAGAGTGGCATCATGGGCTACTCAAAACAACTCTCAAATGATCTGAAAACAAAGATTGTTCAACATAGTTGTTCAGCGGAAGGATACAAAAAGCTGTCTCAGAGATTTAACCTGTCAGTTTCCACTGTGAGGAACATAGTAAGGAAATGGAAGACCACAGGGACAGTTCTTGTTAAGCCCAGAAGTGGCAGGCCAAGAAAAATATCAGAAAGGCAGAGAAGAAGAATGGTGAGAAGAGTCAAGGACAATCCACAGACCACCTCCAAAGAGCTGCAGCATCATCTTGCTGCAGATGGTGTCACTGTGCATCGGTCAACTATACAGCGCACTTTGCACAAATAGAAGCTGTATGGGAGAGTGATGAGAAAGAAGCCGTTTCTGCACGTACGCCACAAATAGAGTTGCCTGAGGTATGAATAAGCACATTTGGACAAGGCAGCTTCATTTTGGAAACAAAAATTGAGTTGTTTGGTTATAAAAAAAGGCGTTATGCATGGCGTCCAAAAAGAAACAGCATTCCAAGAAAAACACATGCTACCCACTGTAAAATTTGGTGGAGGTTCCATCATGCTTTGGGGCTGTGTGGCCAATGCCGGCATCGGGAATCTTGTTAAAGTTGAGGGTCGCATGGATTCCACTCAGTATCAGCAGATTCTTGAGAATAATGTTCAAGAATCAGTGACGAAGTTGAAGTTACGCCGGGGATGGATATTTCAGCAAGACAATGATCCAAAACACCGCTCCAAATCCTCAGGCATTCATGCAGAGGAACAATGACAATGTTCTGGAATGGCCATCCCAGTCCCCAGACCTGAATATCATTGAACATCTGTGGGATGATTTGAAGCGGGCTGTCCATGCTCGGCGACCATCTAACTTAACTGAACTTGAATTGTTTGTCCAAAATACCTTTATCCAGGATCCAGGAACTGATTAAAAGCTACAGGAAGCGACTAGAGGCTGTTATCTTTGCAAAAGGAGGATGTACTAAATATTAATGTCACTTTTCTGTTGAGGTGCCCATACTTTTGCACCGGTCAAATTTTGGTTTAATGCATATTGCGCATTTTCTGTTAGTACAATAAACCTCATTTCAATCCTGAAATATTACTGTGTCCATCAGTTATTAGATATATCAAACTGAAATGGCTGTTGCAAATACCAAAATATTTAGAACTAAAAATGATTAAGATTAATAGGGGTGCCCAAACTTTTTCATAGGACTGTATATAATTTTTTATTAGGTTTTTATTAACATTTATAGGGATCCTTGTGAAAAAAAAACAATTATTATCAACTGTTCTTTCTGCATTAAAAATACGATAGCGCCTTTGTTTGGCGAGTCATTAAGATTACAGCAATACCAAATTTATATTGGTATTATTATGTTGTACTGCCTTTAGAAATAAAATGGTCACCATATTCTGAAATCTATAACTTTTTTAATGTTCCATTGACAAAGCTATGTCAGGTCTCTGTTTTTGAAGCCAAGTTGTATTGTATTGTTGTTTTGCACCTGCTAGAATGCTTATATGATCTTTTTTTATTGCTATTTTAAGGGAGAGGCAAGGTGACCAACACACATTCATTGCACATTGTGTTTTTGTTTTGTTTTTTACTTTCACGGTACAGAATAATGCTATTTTTAGCACAGAATTATATACACACAGTAACACCTGATATGTTTGTCTACATTATGTATTTTTTACATTCTAAATGGTTCTTTTTTTTCATTATTTACATTTTTTATTTACACTTTTTTTGTAATTTATTTCTTGTCTCACAAGAGGACTAGAACCTTTGATCTCTTGATTAGAGATGAGCGAACAGTGTTCTATCGAACACATGTTCGATCGGATATCAGGGTGTTCGCCATGTTCGAATCGAATCGAACACCACGTGGTAAAGTGCGCCAAAATTCGATTCCCCTCCCACCTTCCCTGGCGCCTTTTTTGCACCAATAATAGCGCAGGGGAGGTGGGACAGGAACTACGACACCGGGGGCATTGAAAAAAATTGGAAAAAGTCATTGGCTGCCGAAAACAGGTGACCTCCATTTTAGACGAATAGTGGATTTCAAATCCGGGTCATATGAGAATGTGAACTTTGTGACTATGAGACAGGGATAGCTGTACAGGCAGGGATAGCTAGGGATAACCTTTATTTAGGGGGGAATGTTATTAAAAATAACTTTTTGGGGCTCTATCGGGTGTGTAATTGTGATTTTTGTGAGATAAACTTTTTCCCATAGGGATGCATTGGCCAGCGCTGATTGGCCGAATTCCGTACTCTGGCCAATCAGTGCTGGCCAATGCATTCTATTAGCTTGATGAAGCAGAGTGTGCACAAGGGTTCAAGCGCACCCTCGGCTCTGATGTAGCAGAGCCGAGGCTGCACAAGGGTTCAAGCGCACCCTCGGCTCTGATGTAGGAGAGCCGAGGGTGCACTTGAACCCTTGTGCACCCTCAGCTCTGCTACATCAGAGCCGAGGGTGCGCTTGAACCCTTGTGCACACTCTGCTTCATCAAGCTAATAGAATGCATTGGCCAGCGCTGATTGGCCAATGTATTCTATTAGCCTGATGAAGTAGAGCTGAATGTGTGTGCTAAGCACACACATTCAGCTCTACTTCATCGGGCTAATAGAATGCATTGGCCAGCGCTGATTGGCCAGAGTACGGAACTCGACCAATCAGCGCTGGCTCTGCTGGAGGAGGCGGAGTCTAAGATCGCTCCACACCAGTCTCCATTCAGGTCCGACCTTAGACTCCGCCTCCTCCGGCAGAGCCAGCGCTGATTGGCCGAAGGCTGGCCAATGCATTCCTATGCGAATGCAGAGACTTAGCAGTGCTGAGTCAGTTTTGCTCAACTACACATCTGATGCACACTCGGCACTGCTACATCAGATGTAGCAATCTGATGTAGCAGAGCCGAGGGTGCACTAGAACCCCTGTGCAAACTCAGTTCACGCTAATAGAATGCATTGGCCAGCGCTGATTGGCCAATGCATTCTATTAGCCCGATGAAGTAGAGCTGAATGTGTGTGCTAAGCACACACATTCAGCACTGCTTCATCACGCCAATACAATGCATTAGCCAGTGCTGATTGGCCAGAGTACGGAATTCGGCCAATCAGCGCTGGCCAATGCATTCTATTAGCCCGATGAAGTAGAGCTGAATGTGTGTGCTAAGCACACACATTCAGCACTGCTTCATCACGCCAATACAATGCATTAGCCAGTGCTGATTGGCCAGAGTACGGAATTCGGCCAATCAGCGCTGGCTCTGCTGGAGGAGGCGGAGTCTAAGATCGCTCCACACCAGTCTCCATTCAGGTCCGACCTTAGACTCCGCCTCCTCCAGCAGAGCCAGCGCTGATTGGCCGAATTCCGTACTCTGGCCAATCAGCACTGGCTAATGCATTGTATTGGCGTGATGAAGCAGTGCTGAATGAGTGTGCTTAGCACACACATTCAGCTCTACTTCATCGGGCTAATAGAATGCATTGGCCAATCAGCGCTGGCCAATGCATTCTATTAGCGTGAACTGAGTTTGCACAGGGGTTCTAGTGCACCCTCGGCTCTGCTACATCAGATTGCTACATCTGATGTAGCAGTGCCGAGTGTGCATCAGATACACATCTGAGCAAAACTGACTCAGCACTGCTAAGTCTGCATTCGCATAGGAATGCATTGGCCAGCCTTCGGCCAATCAGCGCTGGCTCTGCCGGAGGAGGCGGAGTCTAAGGTCGGACCTGAATGGAGACTGGTGTGGAGCGATCTTAGACTCCGCCTCCTCCAGCAGAGCCAGCGCTGATTGGCCGAATTCCGTACTCTGGCCAATCAGCACTGGCTAATGCATTGTATTGGCGTGATGAAGCAGTGCTGAATGTGTGTGCTTAGCACACACATTCAGCTCTACTTCATCGGGCTAATAGAATGCATTGGCCAGCGCTGATTGGCCAGAGTACGGAATTCGGCCAATCAGCGCTGGCTCTGCTGGAGGAGGCGGAGTCTAAGATCGCTCCACACCAGTCTCCATTCAGGTCCGACCTTAGACTCCGCCTCCTCCAGCAGAGCCAGCGCTGATTGGCCGAATTCCGTACTCTGGCCAATCAGCACTGGCTAATGCATTGTATTGGCGTGATGAAGCAGTGCTGAATGTGTGTGCTTAGCACACACATTCAGCTCTACTTCATCGGGCTAATAGAATGCATTGGCCAGCGCTGATTGGCCGAATTCCGTACTCTGGCCAATCAGCACTGGCTAATGCATTGTATTGGCATGATGAAGCAGTGCTGAATGTGTGTGCTTAGCACACACATTCAGCTCTACTTCATCGGGCTAATAGAATGCATTGGCCAATCAGCGCTGGCCAATGCATTCTATTAGCGTGAACTGAGTTTGCACAGGGGTTCTAGTGCACCCTCGGCTCTGCTACATCAGATTGCTACATCTGATGTAGCAGTGCCGAGTGTGCATCAGATGTGTAGTTGAGCAAAACTGACTCAGCACTGCTAAGTCTGCATTCGCATAGGAATGCATTGGCCAGCCTTCGGCCAATCAGCGCTGGCTCTGCCGGAGGAGGCGGAGTCTAAGGTCGGACCTGAATGGAGACTGGTGTGGAGCGATCTTAGACTCCGCCTCCTCCAGCAGAGCCAGCGCTGATTGGCCGAATTCCGTACTCTGGCCAATCAGCACTGGCTAATGCATTGTATTGGCGTGATGAAGCAGTGCTGAATGTGTGTGCTTAGCACACACATTCAGCTCTACTTCATCGGGCTAATAGAATGCATTGGCCAATCAGCGCTGGCCAATGCATTCTATTAGCGTGAACTGAGTTTGCACAGGGGTTCTAGTGCACCCTCGGCTCTGCTACATCAGATTGCTACATCTGATGTAGCAGTGCCGAGTGTGCATCAGATGTGTAGTTGAGCAAAACTGACTCAGCACTGCTAAGTCTGCATTCGCATAGGAATGCATTGGCCAGCCTTCGGCCAATCAGCGCTGGCTCTGCCGGAGGAGGCGGAGTCTAAGGTCGGACCTGAATGGAGACTGGTGTGGAGCGATCTTAGACTCCGCCTCCTCCAGCAGAGCCAGCGCTGATTGGTCGAGTTCCGTACTCTGGCCAATCAGCACTGGCCAATGCATTTCTATGGGGAAAAGTTAGCTTGCGAAAATCGCAAACTGACAGGGATTTCCATGAAATAAAGTGACTTTTATGCCCCCAGACATTCTTCCCCTGCTGTCCCAGTGTCATTCCAGGGTGTTGGTATCATTTCCTGGGGTGTCATAGTGGACTTGGTGACCCTCCAGACACGAATTTGGGTTTCCCCCTTAACGAGTTTATGTTCCCCATAGACTATAATGGGGTTCGAAACCCATTCGAACACTCGAACAGTGAGCGGCTGTTCGAATCGAATTTCGAACCTCGAACATTTTAGTGTTCGCTCATCTCTACTCTTGATCCTTAGTTCAATGTACTACTATACTTCACTATTACAGTTTCTTGCCCATGGGCACCCTTTGTGCAATATGGAAAGGCAGATAACCCCTCTGACCCTGCAATCTCATTGCAGGAGATTCAAAGGGCTGAAGGAGCTAACCACACTATATCTCCTCCAGGTTCCTCACCTATTCATGGTAAATATTAGAGATGAGCGAACAGTAAAATGTTCGAGGTTCGATATTCGTTTCGAGTAGCCCTTCAATATTCGACTACTCGAATCGAATATCGAACCCTATTATAGTCTATGGGGGGAAAATGCTCGTTTCAGGGGTAGGCAACGTTCAATCAAATTATACTTACCAAGTCCACGAGTGAGGGTCAGGCTGGATCCTCCGAGAAGTCTTCTCCGTGCAGTGTCCCCGTGGCATCTTCCGGCTCTGAATTCACTCTGCCAGGCATCGGGCCTGGGCAGAGCCGACTACGCATGCTCGCACTACAAGCAGACATGTGCAGTTGGCTCTGCCCAGGCCCGATGCCTGGCAGAGTGAATGAAGAGCCGGAAGACGCCATGGGGATGCTGCACGGAGAAGACTTCTAAAGGTAGGAGAAGAACCAGCGTTGATTGGCCGACTGTATAGCATTCGGCCAATCAATGCTGGTTCTGTATCGAACTTTTACATTCGAACAGCGAGTGGTACTCGATCGAGTACGAGTATTTCGAATACTGTAGTATTCGATCGAATACCTACTCGATTGAATACTACTCTCTCATCTCTAGTAAATATGTGATGCAGTGCTGCTGGGGAGTAGCTCCCAGCACAGATGTGATGACCGGGTTCTTCACAGGCACATATGAGGCTACAGGCTGTTCACTTCATGGCAGATCCTGGGAGAGTGTCGAGGTTCCTGGATCTGTCCTGAAAAAACATGAGTGGACATTGTACTGTTGAATATTTTGTTTTTTCTCCAGCCACACATATAGATAGGTCTATCCTATATAAGTTAGAGCCCGGACGAGCAGGATTTTTGTTTCTCTTTTCCCTGAATTAAGGATTTATTTTATTTTGCTTATTTTTATACCTGAAATAAGGTTTATTTATTTTGCTGTTTTTTAATAGTCCTGTGTTTTCCAGACAACTATGTCTCTATCTCTGACTGTTGGGCTCTGCACTGAGCAACTATCTTCCCTATAATATCTATAGTGAAGATAAGAAAAGGAGCAAAACAATTACATATGTGTTAATAGCAATCTGATATATATTCATACAGTAGAGTGTAAACACACATTATTACTATGAGGCCATGGGCCCCACATTGTGGAAACGCAGCATTTTACACTACATGCAAAGTGGATTCTGGCTGATCCCATCCACACTTTGCAGGAAAAAATCCGCAGCTGAAATGCTGCTATTTCAAAAACACTTGTGTTTTTGTAAATCTGAGCATGTCAATTATGCCTATGGAAATGCTGGCATCTGCAGACTTTCCCTGAAAAATACAATAAAATAAACACAATGCGTTTCCACCGCCATCTTTTCCGCAACATTTTTTGCTAGGAATTTGCAGCATTGCCTAAAGAGTCTTGTGCCTGTTAACAGGTCAGCAAGATAGGCATGATTAACCTATGGCCATGGATTTCTGGAAGCCCTTTATGGATGAATGAATTGTAAAGCCCATGCCATAAATCAATATACGGTGTATATGGACATCACTTCCTTGTCATTTGGAGTTTGTTTACACAATACTTCCAATATTATTTTTCCTATTATTTCTGTTGCTGTTATTATTACTACTATTACTATCATGCGTAATGTAGTCTATATTTCAGTAAGTTTCCGGGGATACCAAATGTGTATGGTTTTATTTACATTTTAACCCCTTAACAAAAATTCAAAACTTTGTAAAAAATTTTTCTCAAAGTGGTCATATTCTGACAACCATAACTTTTTTTATATTTCTATGTACGGGGATGCACAAGGCATCTTTGTTTGCAGGGTTAGGTATACTTAGTAGTTATACCATTTTGGGCAATGTCTATTGCTTTGATCAAAAATGGCAGTTTGGCACTTTTGATTTTTTTTTCCCTACAGCATTCATAGTACAGGAAAAATATTTCAAAAGGCTTGTACATTCCCTAGAATCCCTCAGAGTCTTGGACCCCAGAGGGTCCAATTACTAATGCAATGCATTTCAAAGTCATGGCACTTCTATTGGGTTTCCATCCCATTTCTACCCAAGAATGTGGATAAAAGTCACTCTGTAATTTTAAAGAGATTCTACCATTAAAACCCTTTATTTTTTTTTATTTTTTTTTGTAGATAAGACGTCGGAATAGCCTTTAGAAAGGCTATTCGTCTCTTACCTTTAGATATGATCTCCGCCGCGCCGTTCCTTAGAAATACCGTTTTTTACAGGTATGCAAATTAGTTCTCTCACAGCAATGGGGGCGGGCCCCAGCGCTGGAAATGCGATGGGGGCGTCCCTACTGCTGCTTGAAAACACGATCCTGCGACACCTCTATCTTCTGCTGGATCCTCCCCTTCTTTCTTCGTCTTTCTTCGGCGTCACCTGCGACGCCTGTGCAGTTGGCTCTGCCAGTGAGACACTAGTAGAGCCGACTGCGCATGCCCACGGCCATAGTTCCTACGCCGTAATTGCGCGCATGCTTAGTCGGCTCTACTAGTGTCTCACTGGCAGAGTCAACTGCGCAGGCATTTAAGGACCATAACAACCGTAAATGCAGTCAGTAGTAGATAACAAGATCAAGGTCTAGCAAAACCAAACTCAGGTTTCTTCAGTGTTGTTAAAACTTATTGCTATCACCATGAGAGACATAAATCTTTTCTCACTTTTTAATGTTGTGGGTTTGCAAAAAAAAAAAACAACAACTGTATTTTAACATGTATCCATCAGAAGTTCTGCAGAGGTTTAAATTATTTTGTTGACAATAAGTGTAGACATATTGATTTGTGATATGTTTATTCTTGTAACTAGATATTTGATGTTTAGATAATACAATAAAGTCTGTTATTTTTCGACAGGTTTGGGGAAGACCTTTTTGGCTCATTCAAATATTCATTTCAGATAGGCAACACAGCCTGGCCACAGGATATTTCCAGTGAAGGAGCAGCTATAAAAGCATCTTTTCAACAGGAACTGTTTATGAAATAATATTCATACAGAATCATGAGCAGCGACATGATAAATTCTGTACCTATACTAGACAATGATAACAAGTACCATGTCTTCATCAGCTACAGTAGCGAAGACTCCATTTGGGTGTCTGGCCTTGTCAATAAACTAGAGAGCACTTTTCCTTGTCTGAAAATCTGTTATCATGAAAGGGATTTTGTCCCGGGGAAGACAATAATAGATAATATGGTGGAATGTATCCAGAGCAGCCAAAAGACTGTGATGGTTCTAAGTCCTCACTTTGTACGCAGTGGTTGGTGTCTGTTTGAGGCCAAGCTTTCTATATTTCAGGATTGTATGTTAAAGAAAGCAATTGTCCCTATTATGCTGAGGCCTTGTCCGATACCTCTTCAACTTAGTCATTTAACTTACCTGGAAGCTGATGATGAACAGTTCTTTGAAAAACTATGCCAGGTCCTCTTGGGCAATGATAATGAAATGGTCCATTCCACTGCCTTAGTCCATTATCAGCCTTCATTGTTGTACAATGGGAAGAACATTCTTACATTGCCTGCTGTAAATGAGGAGAGTGAAAGTTGGCATCATGGGATATTTTCTTCCGCCTCTGTCCCAGATGCACTAAAGGCAGTGCTGGATGATGCTAAAGTTTATAAGGAAGCAATTGAGAAACTAAATGACATTCCCGTCACTCGGTCTTGTCTACGTTTTACAACCTGCAGAGTCTTACTGTGTATTTTAATCGTTCTTTTGTTCTTTACATGTGCCCTTTTTTTTGCATTTACTATTTCTTTGTACTTTGGTCACGGGTTAGGTATGCTTGTATATTTTCCCATTGCAATGGTAGTGGTTTTGCTGATACCAGTAATATTCATCAATATTTTATGCTGGAAATCAAGGCAGAGCAAATTTATGATGAAAAGAATGGTTCTGAAAGCTTGTCAAACAAATCTCATCCTGAGTAAATATTCTGTGCTGGTTGGTTGTTGCTCTAGAACTCAGTTGTTTTTTGTGTACGTATCTTTGTGCCGTTGCAAAGAGACTGTTCTCAACACTTTCTGCCATGACAGTCAACTAGCTACAGAAATGTGGGAGCGGGCTATTATTAATTATTCATCGGATTATGCCTGTTGTTTAGCAAAAAACCACTTCCCCTTTGCTTTGGCCCCTCCACCAGGGCACCTCAAAGATAGAATCTGCTTCTGTCAATATGTATCTATGCTACTAGATATGGAAAATTAAGTCAATAAAGAATTTATCATTTTCATTATTGTTTTTATTCCTTTAACATGTTTCACATATATACGCTTTTGTGAATTACCATTGCTTTTAAAACTTTCAAGCCACATTAAAGGAAACCTGTCACTTTGAAAATGCTCTTTAGGCTAAGGCCCCACAGGCCGTTCCACAGCACTAAAGCACTGCGGGAAGAACCGCTGCATGAACGCTTTGCGGTTCTTTCTGCAGTGCTTTTAAGAGAAAGTTCACAGAGTTTTCCTCTGCGGACTTTCTCATAATATTTTATCTACAGGAAAGTCGGTGTTTCCATAGATATAATTGACATGCTGTGATTTGCTAAGCTGCAACGGCTTTGCAAATCGCAGCGTGTCCGCGTGTTCCACTTTGCCTGCACTGTACCACGGAAAAAAAGAAGCCTGGCGGTCTGCATAGACCACCATTGTAAGGGGAGGTTTTGGACGCGAAATCCGCTGTCAAAAACCTCCCCTGGGCTCACATGTGAACGAGCCCTAAATGCTACAGTTGTTCCTCAGGAAAACCCAATTGAAGTGGAGGCGTAGGGAGTATAGATCTTAGGGAGTATAGAGTATAGATCTAAGATTAATAGGGAGAGAGTATAGGTAGGGAGTATAGATTTTAGATTAATTTAATCTGGAAAAATGAAAGTATCTGCATAAATGAGATGCAATGATCTTGAAGGATTGTACTGGCCATTTATGGAAATCTATATGTATTGGTCTATTGTATTTTAATATGTCGCTCCTATTTTGGACTGTTTTTGTAGTTTGGATTGCACTTGAGAAAGGGCGTTTGCCCGAAACGCGTCGTGCCTAATAAACTGTTGAAGATAATTCTTGGTGTGCACGCTTACTCCCTACCCCTCCACTTCCATCAGGTTTTACTGAGGAACCACTGTAGCAAGAATGATACAGAGGAGATGAAGCTGAGAAGATTTATGTGCAGTTTTGTGAGGAAAAAACGGTATAACTTGTAATTTCTCTGCTTTATCTATAGCAGAAAGTAATAGTAGACGGTCCTAACAGTAAATAACAGCCTTCCTTCTATGACTGTGCATACAGAATGCTGTTTTTTCAAATTAGGACCGTCCACTGGACTTCATTACTGTTACTAAGAATAGAAAGAACAAAGAAATAATTAGATAAAATATAAGTTATATCCCACAAAAAATACTCTATAACATATTGCCTGCAAGTTGCACAGCATTTCCATGGTGACAGGTTCCCTTTAAATAAACAAGTTCTCCTGAGATTTTTGTGGGACAAGTTGTATTTTTAGATGGCAAATTTCGGGGTACAAGCAACATTTTGTTTAGCTTTTAATATCTGGGAGGAGGGAGGGCTGTGTAAAAAAAATGTAATTCCATCATTATTTTTTCAGAGATGTTTCTATTTATTATGTGACATTCACTATGTGTTAAAAATACATATAAATGACTTTTACAAATCAGAAACCCTTTTTTAAAAATATTAAATTAATATTATTGTTATTATTAATTTTTAAATGTAGATTGTGAGCCCCACATAGAGCTCACAATGTACATTTTTCCTTATCAGTATGTCTTTGGAATATGGGATGGAAATCCATGCAAACACGGGGAGAACATACAAACTCCTTGCAGATGGTTTTATGCCCTTGGCGGGATTTGAACACCAGGACTCTAGCGCTGCAAGGCTGCAGTGCTAACCACTGAGCCACCGTGTGGCCCGTTGTTATTATTATTATTACTATTATTATTATTTAAATACTTTGCTTACCTACCAACAAGAAAGAATTCTGGCTCTCACAGACCTGTTAGGTTTTTTTTAAGAAGCCCTCCTACTCTGCACTCATTATCTGTACTAATTGCATCTATTTGAACTCGTTACCTGTATAAAAGACACCTGTCCACACACTCAATCAATCACAATCCAACTTCTTCAAAGCGCTCACTAACGACACCAGGGACAAAAATGTAGACCTGCATAACAAAATTGTTGACCTTCAGGACAATAGGCAGCAGCTTGGTGGGAAGGTAGAAAATGGAAGAAAACATGGACTGTCAGTCTTCCTTGGT
Source organism: Leptodactylus fuscus (assembly GCF_031893055.1). NCBI lineage: Eukaryota > Metazoa > Chordata > Amphibia > Anura > Leptodactylidae > Leptodactylus > Leptodactylus fuscus. Next base: position 66,812,232 of record NC_134274.1, on the reverse strand, counting down.
CTGGGACTCCATGGAAGATCTCATCTCGAGGGAAAAAGATGATTCTGAGAAAGCTCAAGAATCAGCCCAGAACGACACAGGAGGACCTAGTCCAGTGGTTCTTAACTTTGTTTGAAGTACCGAACCCACCAGTTTCATATGCACGTTCACCGAAACCTTCTTTAGTGATAAATCAAATATGATTTATTTACATAGGTATATGTTTTTTTACTGGTACACAAAATGAACTGTGCATATGGCCTAGGGTTAGATCGAACCCTGGTTAAGAACCACTGCTCTAGTCAATGAGTTGAAGAGAGCTGGGATCACAATCTCCAAGATTACCTTTTGTAACACACTACACCGTTATGTCCAGGCACGTTTGAAGTTCACCAATGACCATCTGGATGATCCAGAGAAGGCATGGAAGAAGATCAGATGTGACCAAAATACATTTTACTTTTAGATTTTGTCTCTCAAAGTTGAAGTGTACCTACGATAAAAATTATAGACCTCTTCCATTCTTTGTAGGTAGGAAAAATGGGAAAATCTTATTTCCTCCATTATATGCAATTTTTTATCAAGCTCATAAGGCTACTTTGTCTTTTTGTCATACGTAGTTAATTTCACATCATCACATAGAAAACTGATAAAAAATTAATGCCAGAATTTCTGTTTTTATTTGTATAGAACATGAGATAGAAAGTGTCATAAGTATGCCAAATGCTACCATTATCTTATCTCACAAAAGCTAAGCCTTAACATAGGTTTGAGCGTATTGATGGAAAAATTAAAAAATTATGGATCTTAGAAGATTGCACCAAAAGAACATTTTTTTACAAAAGTTTTTTTTATTGCACAGAACATAGTAAATGTAGCAAGAAACTAAACAAATTTAGTAATGATAAAATCAACCTGTAAAATAAAATGTATAATGTATCCTTTATAGTCAACGCTATAAAAAGTGGATTGCTGTTTACTGTTCTCTCTTCCAAAAAAATGAATAAAATATTTTCAATATATTATATGTGCCCTGTAGGGCAGCATCCTCAAGATGTTGAAAGGGTATTCCCCTCTCAGTATTAATGGCTATATCCATATAATACTATAAAGTCGCTTAACTAGGAATGGCGGGGTCCTGTGGTGAACTTTTGAATTGCCCCCCCCCCCCCCAACCGACGCTGAAGACCCTGACCGACCCCCCACCCCGCATTCCTGCACGCACTATTATTGCCCCATAGTGGCCCCTGCACACACAGTATTACACCCCATGGTAGCCCCTGAACACAGTATTATTGCTGGATAGTGGCCCTTGCACACAGTATTATTTTCCCTAGTGGCCCCTACACACAGTATTACGCCCCATAGTGGCCCCTGCACGCAGTATTATTCCACATTGTGGACACTCATGTGCAATTATTATACTCTGGGGTCTTTTCAGACCTCAGAGTATAATAATCAGAAACCCAGGGGAGGATACAAACATAAAAAACACTGTTACTTACCTCTCCCTGGCTCCGATACTGATGACTGCCATTTTTAAAGATGTATGGGACATCACGTGACCCAGGCCTGCGTTGCAGCGCATAAGGACACAGGCCCTGGCTGTGTGACATCAGGTATGTCAGTCAAGTAGGCCTGAAGCCTGTCTGGAGCATGAAGAGGTAAGTAACGCTGTTTTTTATGTCCTTTTACCTATCCTGGGGCTCCGATCATTATAATAATAATGTTTGTGGGCCCCTCGGACTTACTTACCAATGCCACCACTCCTGCTCACAGTGGCCTCCACAGAAGAAGCACAGGCAGAAGTGGGCAGGAACCAGGATCGGTATGTAAATAGGGCCTGTTACCAGCTGGAGTAACTCAAGTCGGTAATGGCCTATTTATTAAAAAAAAAAAAAAAAAAAAAAACGCACCGATAGTGGCTGTCACCGGGCATACTAATGTCTCAGACCCTATGGCAGCCGCTACCTCTACTACCCCGATAGTTACAGCCCTGATGCCATACCATAAATACCTCATAAATGTAGGTCCTGCCTCTGGAATCTATGTCTTTCGCGGAAACTAGACCAGTCTGTTCTTGTGAATATTAAGGAGAGGTTCACAGGAAGCACAGCTCCATTGACTCACTTGTATGGGTGTGATGAGAATAGTAATGGTTCTTGGGATGGGAATTTATTAGGTATTTAGGCCGTATCCTATGAATAAGTGGCAAAGCAGGTGTAACTATTACTCATTTTTGTTATTAGAAATTGGAGTTTGCTGAAGGATTTTGGTTGTCAAGTATGTCTGTTTTGTATTGCCATTAGGACAATTTTCAGGATTACAAATGTAACAGGTACACATGATAAAATTAGAAACAGTATAGTAATAGTTTCAGTAGTAATTAGAGATGAGCGAGTAGTACTCGATCGAGTAGGTATTCGATCAAATACTACAGTATTCGAAATACTCGTACTCGATCGAGTACCACTCGCTATTCGAATGTAAAAGTTCGATGCAGAACCAGCATTGATTTGCCGAATGCTATACAGTCGGCCAATCAACGCTGGTTCTTCTCCTACCTTTAGAAGTCTTCTCCGTGCAGCTTCCCCGCGGCGTCTTCCGGCTGTTCATTCACTCTGCCAGGCATCGGGCCTGAGCAGAGCCGACTGCAAATGTCCGCTTGTAGTGTGGGCATGCGCAGTCGGCTCTGCCCAGGCCCGATGCCTGGCAGAGTGAATGAACAGCCGGAAGACGCCGCGGGGACACTGCACGGAGAAGACTTCTCGGAGGATCCAGCCCGACCCTCACTCGTGGACTTGGTAAGTATAATTTGATCGAACATTGCCTACCCCTGAAACGAGCCCCCCCCCATAGACTATAATAGGGTTCGATACTCGATTCGAGTAGTCGAATATTGAGGGGCTACTCGAAATGAATATCGAACCTTGAACATTTTACTGTTCGCTCATCTCTAATAGTAATGAATGAACAATTAACATATTCATGGCAAATTCAATAAATGTTACAAAGTAAGCAACTACCTTAAATGTTGTACATCAAAGTGCAAACTTAAAGAGTCATTATTGATTGGTTCAAACAAGTATAGAGAAAAACAGAATTTACAACTCATTAAGAGATTCTATATAAAGTTTGTCTTAATGTTTTAAATAACTTTGAATAAACTGTGACAAAATCTTCAGTGCTCCCAAAAAGAGCAGTTCAAGTAGGAAATGTGTTCGAAGTATGGGGGGGGGGGGTAGAGGAGTCAGACTGAGGTTGTCTGAGAGACTGCAAAATTGTGATGAGAGTGAAAGTGAAGAGAAGAGATTAGAAGAGGAGTAAATAGATAGTACGGGTAGGTGGGAAACAAGTTTAAGGGTGAGTTCACACGGAGTAAAGTGCCACGTGATGTGGCACGTATACGCCGCGTGAGATTTTGCGGGCCGTATACGCTCCCATTGATTTCAATGGGAGCCGGGATCGTATACGCGGTGCTATTTTGCGGCCGTGATTTTGCTACGTGATTTTGATACGTGCCACATCACGCTGCATTTTTCTCCGTGTGAACTCACCCTAAGGTGTTAATATGGGCTGATGCGATTGGTTGATGGAGAAAAAGGAAAGGGGGGAGAAGGGCTGGGGAGAATTGAGAGATTTGAGATTTGGTGGACAGGGATTGGGGATATAAGAGAGACTCAAAGATGCAGATCTTTCCATGGGGACCAAATTTTAACATATTTCTTGGGTAGTCTTGACTTCCAACTTGGATAACTCCTCAAAACAGGCAATTGCATTACCCTTGTGAGAGAAGGTCTACAATTGCTGGAAGTCCCTTTTCTGGGTTAGCCAACAGGAAAAGGACGTAGTCCGCGAATGCAGCTAAATGCAGAACGTGGCGTCCTATGTTATAACCTACAATGTCAGGATGAGAGCAGACTGTTTGTAAGAAGGGTTCTAGAACCAATATGAACAGGGAGGGGGATAAGGGATATCCTTGTCTGGTTACATTTTTAATACTGAAACTGTGTGAGAGAGTGTCATTGATCTTTATGCGGGCATAGGGAGAGTCATATAATGTAAAAACTGCGTCAATGAATTGGGGAGGGAAGCCAAACCTCTGCAGTGAAGCATTTATGAATAGCCAATCAACTCTATCAAATGCTTTTTCAACATCGAGTCCTAAAAGGACTAGATTGGAGTGATTTTTCCTGGCATGTGTGATGGCATGAAGTAAACAATGAGAGTTGTCTTTGCCTTCCCTCCCAAACACAAAGCCAGCTTGGTCAGGGTGTCAAAGCAATGGGATAATTTGTTTCAGTCTAATGGCTAAGATTTTTACCCATATTTTGAGGTCCAAATTAAGGAGTGAAATTGGCCTGTAACTGCCACATGCCAATGGATCTTTTCCTTCTTTGTGAATTAATGTGATGTGAGCTTCTTGTGCTTGGCGGGGTAAAGAACCTCCGCTCAATAGAGTATTGCAGCAGCGAGACAGATGTGGTAACAGTTCAGATTGAAATACTTTGTTGGTAGCGAAGTTGAGGCTATGAACTCCTCCATTTTAGCTACTCTGCTCGTTGTGAAACTGTGTCTGCTTAACTAAGATTGTACAGGTCTGAGTAAATGGATAGGAAAACTGAGGTTATGCCTTCTGTTGACCTGTGAGTTTTGCCCAATTTATCTTTCACTGCAGATATGAAACTTTTGGTTTTACGTTTATTAATTAGGGAGGTTATTAGTTTCCCCCCTTTATCCCCATGTGCATAGAGTCTGTGCTGATAGTGGAGGTATTGCTTAGCGGACCAGGCATTGATAATGTCCCTCAGTCTATCCCTTAGGCAACGTAGCTCATCACATGCGACCATCCGCTTGCTTCGTTTCCTTATGCGTTCAATCATTGCATATTTGTCAAAATTTTGTCTTGTTCTGCTTGTGCCTCTTTTTTGACCTTAGATGCTAATGAAATGAAAATTCCTCTGACCACTGCTTTATGCGCCTCCCATGTTATGGTAGGGCATGTTTCAATGTTTGAATTAATGGTGAAATAGGATTCCAAATGCAGTCTAACTGAGCCTATGAGATCAGAGCGATCTAGTAATGCCTCATTGAGTCTACAGTTCCAGTCACTCTGTGGAAGCTGCTTCAGGGTCAGTGAGGCCCACACCGGGGCATGGTCAGATACAGTGGTTGACTCTATACGAGATTTTACAAAAATGGGAGCAATACTCTAGAGACGAAAATGTAGTCGAGTCTTTGATAGGACTGTCTAGGATTAGAGAAAAAGGAAAAATCTTTCACGGTAGGGTTATGTGAGCGCCAAAGGTCTACTAAATGGACATCATTTAAGTCTTGGAGCAGTCTGCCTAAGGCCTTTTCTGGAGTGGAAGACGTGCCAGATGATGAGTCAAGGAGAGTGTTGAGGCTAAGGTTGAAATCTCCTGCTAAGATGATGGGACCCTCCGCAAAGTGTTCCAACCTGTGTAACTCCTCCAGAAGCCATGCCACCTGTTCCTGATTGGGAGCGTAGCAATAAGCGAATGTATATTTGCAAGAGGCAATTGTGCCTTTTAACATCAATAATCTGCCTTCCTCGTCTGTATATTTTTGAGAGGAAAGAAAGGCAATTGAATGATGAAAAAGCATGGAAACTCCCTTAGGATTAGTTCACACGGGGAGTGGAAGGGCAGATTTTGGCACCGAGAGTGACGCGGGGAGCGTCACTCTCGGACCATAATCCGCCTGCCACGACTGTTGCAGCTTCCACAGTCGCAGCTTCTCCCTTCGGAGTAGGCTCAAATGAATGGGCCGACTCCGGAGGTTGCTGTTGCGAGGCGGATGCCGCAGCTCGTTGAGAAAGAGCAGCTCGTTTCATTTTTCCGCTAGCAGCAACATGCCGCTAGCAGAAAAAAGAACGCTAGCGGTCTCCATAGACCACCATTGTGAGGGGGCGGATTATGACGTGGATTCTGCGCCATAATCCGCCCCCTCTTTGCCCGTGTGAACAAGCCCTTAGAGGCCGCAGTAGGGTTTGTGGAATGAAAATGAAGAGGGTAAATATTTGTGGGTATTTTAGGGATTTTCCCAGATCTGAAATGAGTCTACTGAAGGAAGGCAACACTAGTATGGAGTTTACGCAGCATTGTGAAGATCTGCAATCTTTTATTTTGTGAATTTAGACCATGTGTATTAAATGAAGTGAACACCAGTGTTGTCATACCTGTGTTTAATTGGGTCTCTCTTTTAGGGAATGTTAGGGAATGAGGGAGGATGTGGCACTTGGGGGATCACTTCACCCCGTCCCCTTCCCTCTAAATGTGATTTACAAGTGGTCCCTACTAGGACCTTATTTTCAATTCCCCATATATTCAGTCACCCATATTTTGTTATCTATGCATATGGCTATGAATTTCCTCGCCTTCCATTTTCCTCTGTCATTGACCCTTCATCAACCACTGGGTTGTGGGAAGTTTCAATCTTCAACTTTTTTTGTATCTGGCAAACACCAATGTCATTTGTATCAATTTGTATCCATTCAGAGCACAATCTGCTAGTGTGTTACATGTTTACCACTACTGCTTTATATTTATTTACGTTCTATTCATTCATAATACTGACTGTGGGTGCGCACTATCCACCAGTTGGATCACTATTTTCATAATTACAAGATATGGCACACTTGTAGTTATATTTATATTGTTGTTTGCAATATAATTTTTAATCTATACTATATACCTAATGTCACACCTATTATAGTTACAGCTTTTGAGCGTGACACTTGTCATCTAATTAGTTTTTTACAGAATGTCAAAACCAATTTATGTTTTCTTTTAAATGTATACATACATATCTTTCAATATATGTTGATGCATTCTAATGTGTCAGGCGCCCTCTTGTTCGTTTGTTTGATTATACCTTGATGGTCCCCTTATATTATTTTATGTTTTTATTTAGTATGTTTTATTGTATCATCCTACAGCTCTCGTTTTTTGCACTTGAGAAAGGGCCAGTGTAAGGCCCGAAACGCGTCGTGCTATATGCTGTATTTTTACCTACCCAATAAACCCTATGTGATTGGACCCTGGTTTACCATCTTCCTAAACATACCAGTGTGTCGCGGTTCTCCCTCAACGGACCTTTGGTCCCCTTTTCCTCTTTAGGGAATGTTAGTACAAGTTGAGCTAGGGAAGTGGGAGAGTGGGGAAAGTAGAGAAAGAAGTTGGAAAGTGATAAGATGAAGAGTATTTAAGCTCTGAGTGGAGCACCTATACAGAAAGTGTGGTCGACGGTAACGCCTGATAATCGTCGACTAAGGATCATCAAGTAACAATATGATCTAATGAGTGTGGGGGATACGAAGTGACTCCTAATCATGAAAAGCCTAACCTATACCTACAATGGCAATTAGATGGCATGAGGGCAAAAATGTGCATTAGAGTAAACTAATAATATTGTTTAAACTAGTGCCAGATGGACAGAATTGGCGTTTAGTAACTGATCTGAGGTATGGCTAGTGATAAGGATGTTAAGAAACTTTGAAAAAGGCTTCCCAAGCTACATCTATCTCCATTTGATACAATTGATCCACAGCCAGTAGAAATATGTATATAATTGACACCTGGATGGTGCACGGATCTGCCCTCCGGACAGAGGCACAATAAGCCAAGAAAAAAACAAATATGATCCAGCATCCACAGGAAATCGATTAGTTAAAACGTAGCTTTTATTGCTATATTAAAAACATAGCGTTATCACCTTTGTGCATATAGAAAATATTTACTTCAATGAAAAAAATGTAAAAATATGTCCATGACACGAAACAAATAACATGTGACAAAAAAACAAGACCTACATTACATTACATCCAAGAGCCGCTGACGCGTTTCGAGGTGTGTGGTTACCTCTTAGTCACAGCGATAAATGGTGAGACTGAAGGCGCACAATATATACCCCCTCAGGCAAACCATGATTAGAGATAATTGATTACACCAGATCTTAAACACATACACATGAAATGTATTAGAAACACACACATAAATGTGACATAAATTTAACATATTTTTATTAATTTCATATATGTTGTCCACCAGTTACTTTTTCCCAGTGACTCTGCTTGTTATGATTATGTTAGTTCACATTTTAGGATGTAATAACTAGCTTTTTTGAATATTATACTTACATACATTAGTTTCTGTTTCAATAACGCATTACAAATCATAGGGGAGATATTTGCATTTGGATTTCCTTTCATTTGTGCCGTTCATTCATTGTTGCACTTTTGGATCGCTATTACAATATATCCATGTATGTATAGTATGCATCGCATGTTCCGATCATGTGATGCAGATCACTATAGCAACTTGCACGCTCACAAACCCAGTTCACGTGTCTCTCATCATGTGACACCAGGCATAACCGGAACTAACAAAGAAGGATACTTACCGTTTGATCTTCAGAGCTACAAGGGAGGTTGGTGGATTTATTCATTTATTTTATCCCATTGAGAGTTAAAGTATACACTGTTGACATTATTGCTGTACATCCACTTCTGAATGCTCATTTGTGCGGTTGATGATATGCACATTGCGCATACCGTTGCACTAACAGATGTAATATCCTCTGGTGGCTTATGGTATTTTACAATTCTTTTGTGGGTCATTGAAGTTTTTCTGTTTCTCTAATGGAGACAAAATAAATTTACTATATATATTCTTTCTAATAAACAGTAAAGGGTTTAAACTAGGCCATTATTTAGTTTGGTCAGATGTCTGGTAGCGATGGGATTTATAATATGCTATAATACATTGATTTGTCCATGCTACATTTATGTCACATTTATGTGTGTGTTTCTAATACATTTCATGTGTATGTGTTTAAGATCTGGTGTAATCAATTATCTCTAATCATGGTTTGCCTGAGGGGGTATATATTGTGCGCCTTCAGTCTCACCATTTATCGCTGTGACTAAGAGGTAACCACACACCTCGAAACGCGTCAGCGGCTCTTGGATGTAATGTAATGTAGGTCTTGTTTTTTTGTCACATGTTATTTGTTTCGTGTCATGGACATATTTTTACATTTTTTTCATTGAAGTAAATATTTTCTATATGCACAAAGGTGATAACGCTATGTTTTTAATATAGCAATAAAAGCTACGTTTTAACTAATCGATTTCCTGTGGATGCTGGATCATATTTGTTTTTTTCTACATCTATCTCCATCCAGCAGCTTAACTACACTGACCGCCACCTAAATTGCCTCAGGGGCTTCTTCCAGCCCTCCATTCATCTAGCTGAGGCATTTTCAGCTGCCTGCGGCAGTGCCAACAGTTGTGGCCTACCTCCAGCCGAAGCCTGGGCTCGAGTTGTAAAGCCATCCACTGAAGCTGACATCTGGAGCTGTAGAAGACTCTGGGTTCTAGTGCCTGCCCTGCTGCTTCCCTGCTTATCTGTATTGAACTGCAGGATACTGGAAAGACTGTAGGGAGCAGCTCTGCAGCGACATCTCATCTATGGTGAGTCCCACATCACATGGATCAAGACTCTGGACTTTGCTATCATACCTCTGTAGGCCCCCACATTCTCTTTAGGTAGAGAGGGTTGGCCGCCATTTTAAGCCTGCACCTGAAGACCCTCCAGCTAACCCTCTTAGCAGCACTTACAAAGCCTCCTCTCTTCCCTAGCCGATCCAACTTCCTCGGCTACCCCTCCTGGCATCCCTAAGCTGCCCAGAGTCGGACACTTGTATGCAGGGAGGGGAGTGTAGAGCTCCTACACTAACATCAGGGGGGCTCCTCACCCTCCCTGTGACCTGTTTTCCAGCCTCCTGTTGATCATCTTATAGACCTCCTGGACAAGGCATAGACTTATAGTTCTCTCTGTGCCAGTACTCTGGGTTTGGGGGAGAGGAGTAGAGCCCTTACACAAACACCAGGAAGGCTCCTCGGTCTCCCTCGGCACCCCTTTTTTCAAGTTGGGATCAGTGGCAATTGAGGCGCCGCTGCTCTCTGAAGTCTTCTGCATACAGCTGCCACACTATCTCTGTGTTGCCTGGGAATTTGAGCTTGAAGATGGTTCTATGTAGCTGCTTTATGTAGAGCCGGATGTAACCACGAGTGTACCCTCACTACAATCTGTAGTCTACCCTCCCTGTATTATGTCCAGGAGACGTCCTAACAACTCTACTGCTCTCCCCCACACTCTGGGCCGGTCGCTGACCACGTCGTCCTCCATTTCTAGTTATCTCTCTTGCACCGGTGACTCTGCCACATCTTCTGATATTGAAGACAACAACTCCCACAACACGCCTGTCACAGGCATCACTCTCTTCCTCTGCAACTAAACCTGGTGTGAGCGGGCCGCTACCGGACCGGTCTACCCCTCCTTCCTCTCAGTGTTGGGCAGCTCATATGTCTTCAGCGGACTTTCAATTGCTGCGGGACCTTACTCAGGCTCTTCCTACCAAACAGGACATAGATGATGTGGTCTCCCACCTGGAGCAGTCTTAAGCTCAATCACTGGAGGCCGTCTGATTAGATGTGTCCAATCTCACCACTAGAGCCGACACCACTGACCAGTCATTATCTGACCTAGCAGAGACCCTCAGCTGTGGAGGACAATCAGTCCTGATCTGTAGCCCATCTTCAAAATGGCGCTCTCTTGCTTGATGACCAGGAGAATCATGGTCGAAAAAATAATATCCGCCTGCGCGGTATCCGGAGCTGGGCCCACAGGATGATCTCTCCTCAAGAGTGAATGTCATCTTTAATATTGCAACGCAGCGCCCTCTGGATGCTACATAGGAGCTTGATGGAGTACATAGAGTTCAGGGCTGTGGCCCGATGGACTCAGCTAACCCCAGAGATGTCCTGTGCAGACTTCACTATTACTTTGAGAAGGATCACTGTAACATCTCTGCCTGTTCGGGCCACTGCACCACCCTCTGCTTGCGTGCTGTGGCGCAGGAGGCGGGTGCAGTTTGGTTCTTGGATTCAAGTTTTTGGTCGCACTGTGTGAACTCAGCTCTAGTTCTGTGATTGCATTTGAACCACACCCGTCTTCTGCCTATGTTGCCTATGTCCATTAAGTGGTTAATCTGGCCTTGCCCTGTGATTGACAGCTGCCTTCCTGTGAACTCCATGGGCGGGTTCTTCCTCCCTATTTAGCCTTGGTTCCCATTCACACCAGTGCTTGTTATTGCCGTGCGCATACCTGCTCTTACTGTCCCTGTTTTGCTTATACTATTATACTTGACCTTTGGCTTTCCTCATTGACTATTCTCTTGACTCCGATTTGGCACTGCATCGCTCTCTTGTTACCGAACCCTGGCTAGCTGACCTCCCTTTGTTGTTGTTCGTCTTGTCTGTGTTTTATGTTTCACGTATTCAGGGAGGGATTGTCTTCGTGGTTGTCGCCTATTACCTAGGATAGGGTCTGTCAATAGGAAGGGAAAGCAGGGGGCTTCAGATTAGGGCTCACTGTCTCTTGTGCCCCTCCCAGGGTTTAACAGTTCTGGGAATTGCTGTCTTAGCAATTCCCTTACATAATAACAAGCCCAAAAACCTACATCCATTGCTTCCCTACAGACAGCATGGATCCTATTCAGTGCTTTGCAGCCAAGTTGGAAGGATTGACCGGCCTGGTAGCTGAGCTAGCTAAACAGGTTCAGACCCTAACTGAGGCTGCTGCATCATCCCCAGCTGTTTTGGCACCTTACAAGGTCAAGATGTTACTCCTGGATCGTTTCTCAGGGGACCGTGAAAAATTTGAGACGTTCAGGAAGTCTTGTTGCTTGTATTTTCGGATTAATCCACATGTGACTCAGGCCCAAATGGTGGGAGTGGTTATATCTCTGCTACAGGGGGATCCACAAGCTTGGGCCCTTAAACTCCCTCCTGATGCTGATGAGTGGTCTGATGTGGAAAAATTTTTTAAGTCCCTGGGCTCTATCTATGCTGAGCCACACCACATTGCGCTTGCGGAATCTCAGCTCCTCACCATGCAGCAGGGAAAACGCTCTGCAGAGGAGTATTGCGCAGAGTTCCGTAAGTACAGTGTAACTGCAGGTTGGTGTGAGTCAGCTCTAAAGGCTCACTTTAAGCAAGGTTTGTGTGACCGTGTTAAGGAGCTCTGGGTTGGTCACCCAGATCCCCCGACTCTTGAGAAGGCCATGACTTTGGTGGTCCGTATTGACCGCAAGATCCGAGAAAATTTAAAAGAGAGAGTAGGGTCTGTTGCCTCCAAGTTTTCTGTCTCTTCCTCTCTCTCCTCTGAAAAACCTACCTTTCCTCCCATCACTTCTGGTGAGGAACCGATGCAACTGGGAGCTATGGACGCCAAGACACGACGAGAGCATCGTCTCAGGAATAACCTGTGCCTGTACTGTGGTTCCTCTGGTCATGTCATCCGAGACTGCTCTATCAGACCCTTGTCACCTGCGAAAAAACTTCAGTGCCTGAGTGGTAATCAGAAGAACCACTCAGGCAACCAGGTATTTGGTGGGAATAACTATAAGATGATGTTATCTGTGTCTCTGTCCTCTGGGGACAGATCTGTTTCTGGCAAGGCCCTAGTTGACTCTGAGTCTGCAGCAAATTTTATTAAATATTCAGTTGTTGAATCTTTGGGCATTGAGCTTTTGCCACTTGACACACCTATGTCTGTTACTGGAGCGGATTCTACTCCACTGGCCAGGGGTAAAGTCAGTTTTAAAAACCCCTTGATCTCTTTGCAAGTGGGTTCTACACATTCAGAGGTCATAAGCCTTTTTGTTATGGAGAATCTCTCTGCTGATGTTATTTTGGGGTTCCCCTGGCTGAAGCTCCATAACCCTATTTTTGATTGGGGTAAAAAGGAGTTGGTAAAGTGGGGAGATCAGTGCTCATCTCACTGTATTGCTTTACATTCTGTAGATTGTGTCAGTGAGGAGAAGGTCTCAGCTACTAAAAGTTGGGAACGCCCCTCCGGTATTAAAACCTGGTGGTATCAGAAACGCCGGATGAATAAAAAATATTTGCCTGGTTCTCAAGCGTCTGTGTTTCAAGCAGAACCAAAATACAAGGCAGGGAAAACTCAGAATCCCTCTAGAACTGGTGTGTCTGGTGAGGGTCCGGTGGCCCCTCATAAAAGGGGGGGTACTGTAACATCTCTGCCTGTTCGGGCCACTGCACCACCCACTGCTCGCGTGCTGTGGCGCAGGAGGCGGGTACAGTTTGGTTCTTGGATTAAAGTTTTTGGTCGCACTGTGTGAACTCAGCTCTAGTTATGTGATTGCATTTGAACCACACCTGTCTTCTGCCTATGTTGCCTCTGTCCATTAAATGGTTAATCTGGCCTTGCCCTGTGATTGACAGCTGCCTTTCTGTGAACTCCATGGGCGGGTTCTTCCTCCCTATTTAGCCTTGGTTCCCATTCACACCAGTGCTTGTTATTGCTGTGTGCATACCTGCTCTTACTGTCCCTGTTTTGCTTATACTATTATACTTGACCTTTGGCTTTCCTCACTGACTATTCTCTTGACTCTGATTTGGCACTGCATTGCTCTCCTGTTACCGAACCCTGGCTAGCTGACCTACCTTTGTTGTTGTTCGTCTTGTCTGCGTTTTGTGTGTCACATACTCAGGGAGGGATTGTCTTCGTGGTTGTCGCCTATTACCTAGGATAGGGTCTGGCAATAGGAAGGGAAAGCGGGGGGATTCAGATTGTGGCTCACTGTCTCTTGTGCCCCTCCCAGGGTTTAACAGTTCTGGGAATTGCTGTCTTAGCAATTCCCTTACAATCACATTCTGCGATGCACCTGGTCTATGGGCCTCGTGTCATTTGAAGACACCACCATCAAACCACTCCCTGATGTCTCTACACGTACGCTTGCTATGCAGCGCGTCCTCTGTCATATTCATCAAGGATAATGGAGGTTCCTATAGATGGGGACACCCGTTCCATCTGATAGTCTGTAGAGGTTTCTCTTCCATCCTGGTCCGTTTTCCAGCCGATCTGCCTGAGCTGTTCGCCTTTCTGGTTGTGACCCCACTGGAAGTTCCGAACTGGCTTGCACTTGATGTTTCCCGGATGGCTCCGGAGGGCCCCCTCCCCTCAACGCCTCCCGACCCTACAGGTCCATCGTTGACTCAGCCGGCCCTGTCTCATCGGCTTCCTATTGAGGCATGACACTCCATGACACTCTATGCTATTGGCCCCTGGGCCATCATTGCAATAGCAGGTGGTCCCGGTCCTGCTCTGTTTGGGACATTTTTGTTTATTATTGCACTATTCCTATTGCTCCTCTCTTGTCCTAGCTGTCCTTTTGTACATCCCCTCCCTGGTTGTTTCTAGATCCACTAGGACAATGTAGGCACAGATGGTGTAGTTGACCTTAGGTGTTTTCACCCTTACGATTTATGTGCTCTTCGCCTAGGTCACTGGAGTAGCCTTAGTTGTTCTCTCCTACTGTCCCTCGCTACCAGTGGTCAGCCCTATGTCTCCTGTTCCCCCCCCCCCTTTTTTTTTATAGTCACAATATAGTCGTGTTGACTTTTCAGCTTAGTGTCTGACCCAAGATTCTACTTCACATCCTGCGCCCCACGTCCCTCTCTCTTAGAGGGGGTTGGGGAAACGGGACTCTCATTGTTATGGTACACTCGTGGAGCACATGGGCTCCTCTCCTGATTTTTTCTTGTTTCTTTGCCCTCCCCCAATTTGAAGCTATACCCCTCACATCACTTTAGGGGTACTTAGATTTGTTCTATCTCTGTCTCCCCTTGTCCTTCCCTCCCTCTCTTGTCTACTCCTCAATTTTCTCTCTCTCTCTCTCTCTCTCACGTCTTCCTTGCTCCTGTTTTTTCTCTCCCTCCCTTTTTTGTTTCCCCTTCCTTCCTCCCCTCAACCCTTTTTTTTTTCTTCTCCTCAACTCCGTGTGTTTAGGGTTTGGACGGAAGGCACCTTCCTCTCATGATGCCGCCACTTGACCTGTGACAATGGGTTCTCTCAACATAAAGGGTCTCCATAGCCCGGAGAAGCTTTCCATTCTCTACAACTTACTCAAAGGTAGGAGGCTTCATGTCATTTTTTTTGCAAGAAACTCATTATTGCTCCAGCAAACCGTTTAAATTGTGTAACGCATGGTTCCCACACACGTACCATAGCCCCTCATCTGACCCTAAATCCAGAGGGCCAGCATATTGATCTCCCATTCCCTGCCCTGGGAGCATTTGGAAACTCGCACTGATGATGAGGGAAGATTGCTTATGTTAAAGGGCCGTATTTCCTCCCAGTTGTTTACCTTTGCCTCCCTTTACTTACCTAATGACGGGCAGAGTCGGGCTCTCAACTCCTAGATGGCTAGATGACGAAACCTCTGTCAGCTCCCGCTACCAGGAAGCCAGCTACAAGATTCTGTCTCGTTGGTACAGGGTCCCCACAAAGCTACACAGGTTCTTCCAACCAATTTCCACAATGTGCTGGAGATGTGGACAGACAGAGAGGGACATGCTCCATGTCTTCTGGTCCTGTCCGGCATTGTCCTTGTTTTAGGATGGTGTTAAACGGATCATTTTGCATTTAACTGACACTCATCATCACTTGGGCCTGGCGTTGTTTCTCCTCAATCACTGTGAGTCATCGGTGAAAGTTTACAAAGTTTACAAGCGCTCCCTGATACAATTTTTGGTCCTCGCTGCTCGTGACTGCATTCCGCTCTTCTGGAGGCGAGTTGACCTCCTCCTCTGTCCCTCTGGATTCGGAAGGTCAATGAGATCATGCATATGGAGAATCTCACCTCTTTCCTGCATGGCACGACTGAAGCCTACACTAAGACCTGGTTTTATTGGTTTGAGTTCCAATGCTCCATGGAGTATTGGACGCTCCTGGGCTCTGGACCTCCCTCCTAGTCATGGGAGAGCTGATCTGCTCATGGTTGCTGTGAGCAGTTGTACCCTTGCTCCCACTATTGTGTTGCCTTCTGCTCTCTGGTATTGGACTTCTGGCCTCCCTCACCCCCCCCTTTTTTTTTTAAATTTTATTTTCTTCTCTCTCCCTCTCTTCAAGGTGTCTGTCCTCTTTTTTTTAACTTCCTAATTTTCCTTCCTCCTCTTTCTTTTTCCCCTCGCTCCTATTATGACTGGACCTCTCCCGGGATTCCCTGGGGGTTTGGGTTGTTTTTGTTGTTGCTTCTATTATTATTATTTTTATTTGAATGTACTGTTCGTACTTGTGTTTTTCCTTTCCATGTTTCTTTGTGTTATAGGCCTATTTCAGGCCATGTTGTACTAAAAACTTGCAATAAAACTTTGAATTTAAAAAAAAGAAACATGGAAAAAATGACAATATATGAATGGTGGTTTCAATAACATAAATCGTCATGTTAATTACGCCTTCTAAGTTTATATATAAACGCAATATGGAGCAACACATGGAACAATTCCAACGAGTGCATTCCTTGATTAAGGAGCAGCAGAAATACCATTGGTAAATATAAGTGTTTTATGCAGTCAAGATAGATAAGGGAGGAGGAAAGGGGAGAGGGAATGAGTAATCTCTATGAGGGAATCTAGGTTTTCCCGCCATCCACAGCCACGGGCAGGGCCGCCGATAGGCCAGTACTACTGCTACTGGCGTCAGGGGCCCGGCCAAATTTTAAAATGGGGGGGGGGCCCGTGCCCCCTGGCGCCGGCAGCAGTCATTGTATGTCCTGTTTCAACTCAGATCTGCGTCCAGAGGACGCAGATCTGAGTTGAGCACATACGCGGCTGAAGCGTGGAGCTGACACAGGTCAGCTCCTCACTTCACCGCTGCCGCCTCTCTCGGTGACACATATGCGGCTGAGCCGGAACCCGGCTCAGCCGCATATGTGTCAGCGAGAGAGCCGGCAGCGGCGAAGTGAGGAGCTGACACAGGTCAGCTCCTCGCTTCAGCCGCATACATGTCAGCGTCAGCGAGAGAGACACCCACCGGCGAAGCGTGGAGCTGACCTGTGTCAGCTCCTTCCTTCAGCCGCATGTGTCAGCGAGAGAGACGCGCAGAGAGCGGCAAGGGAGCGGAGGAGAAGGTAAGTTTAATGTGGAGGTGGAACGTGAATCTGGGGGCAGATGAAAGAGAGGACGGCATGACACTGTGGGGACATGAATCTGGGGGCAGATGAAAGAGAGGACGGAATGACACTGGGGCAGATGAAGGAAGGGACGGCATGACACTGTGGGGACATGAATCTGGGGGCAGAGATGGAGAGGACATGAATCTGGGGGCAGAGATGGAGGGACATGAATCTGGGGGCAGAGATGGAGGGGGGACATGAATCTGGGGGGACATGAATCTGGGGGCAGAGATGGAGGGGACATGAAACTGGGGGCAGAGATGTGGGGACATGAATCTAGGGGCAGAGATGGAAGGGGGACATGAAACTGGGGGCAGATGAAGGGTGTATATGAAACTGGGGGAGAGATAGAGGGGGGGACATATAATTTACGGGTGACTGTAGGAGGATTATACTGTGTGCGGGCACATGAAAAAATTAACAAGTGGGCGGAGTCAACACAAAAGTGGGCGGGGCTAAATTTGCTGCGGCGCGCTAAGCGCACCACACATTTTGTCCCTCTTTTAGTTCTTCAAAAGTTGGGAGGTATGGAGATGGGGGGACATGAATCTGTGGGCAGAAATGTGGGGACATGAATCTGGGGGCAGAGATGGAGGGGACATGAATCTGGGGGCAGAGATGGAGGGGACATGAATCTGGGGGCAGATGAAGGGTGTATATGAAGCTAGGGGAGAGACGGAGGGGGACATATAATTTACGGGTGACTGTAGGAGGATTATACAGTGTGCGGGCAAATGGAAAATTAATGAGTGGGCGGAGTCAACATAACAGTGGGTGGGGCTAAATTTCCCGCGGCGCGCAAAGCAAAAATGGCAGGGGGGGGGGGGCCCAGACACTTAGGCTGTATGGGGCCCCAAAATTCCTGATGGCGGCCCTGGCCACGGGAATAAGAACACTCCTGAAGCTCCGGACAGGAGGACACACCCTATGAGAATGCAAATATGATACGGGAGAATAATATAGAGGGTGGGTGAAGAGGGAAAAGGGGGAATTATTTGCCAAAAAGATAGAGCTCTCCACCATCTGAAGCCATGGGTTGCTCCGTCCCCTAAGCCCCAGGACGGGAGAGAGTGTCTCTAATATCAATGATGAGAATTACTATTGCGACCTTATAACTACAGTGAGAGGGACAGGTGAGAGGGAGAGGGACAGATATCAAGAATAAAAAAAAAGCTTTAGTGGCATGTCTGAATAGATATTTGGCATTGCCAAAGCTAGTAAAGTGGGGGGGGGGGAGAGTTGGGGTTGGGGGGGAGAGTGGTGGGTATGGGGGGGGGGGGAGAGTGGTGGGTATGGGGGGGGGGGTGATTTGGGGTATAACAGTCCGTGGGGTCTCATCTTTTTCTTTGTTGGTGACGACTGTATGGGGGGGGTGATTGATTGGGGGTATAACAGTCCATGGGGTCTCATCTTCCTCTTAGTTGGTGACAGCTGGACACGTATTGGGCAGCGATCTCCACAGTGGGCTCTTCTTCTCCCAGTAGGATGTAGAGTTTCCTCTTCTCATCTGCAGATGTGAAGTCTGGGATGTGGGCAGAGAGTCTTTGGAAGTAGATAGCCCTCACAGCTGAGTATTTGGTGCAGTGTAGCAGGAAGTGGGACTCGTCTTCTAGGGCCTCCTGGTCACAGTGCTGGCACATTCTGTTCTCCCGTGGCTTGTACGTCTGCCTGTGTCTCCCTGTCACCATCTCCAGGCTGTGGGCGCTCAGTCTGTACTGGCTCAGGGTCTGTCTGTGTTTGGGGTGGGGTATTCTCTACAGGTAGGTGGCCATGGTTTAGTCCCTTTGCAGTGACTGGTACACAGTGAGTTTCTTGGAGTTATTTATTGCGCTTCTCCATTCCTCGATGTACATCTCTTTGTCTCTCTCAATGGCTCCTTTTATTTGAGCCTTGTTCAGGGCATGTTGTGGGTTTTGGTTTGGCAGATGGCTGATGCTTGTTTGGGGGGTGTCGGGTTTGCTCAGGGCTCTGTGGCTCATCCAGGCTTGGTGGTGGTAAGAGCCAGGGCTGCTGCCCTGTATGTGTGTCCAGAATGATAGTGCCCTCTTTTGCATGGTGAACCATATGGGGAGTCTGCCTAGCTCTACCCTGCATCCCATGTTGGAGGTGCTGCGATGGACATGGAGGAGGTACTTGCAGAACTCCAGGTGGAAGGTCTCTGTTGGGCTGGAATCCCACTTTGATTAGTCTGGGTAGATGGCTGGGCCCCAAACCTCACTGCCATAGAGAAGGATCGGAGTGACTGCATCGAATATCATCAGCCAAACCCTCACCGATGGTTTGAGGTGGTACAGTTGTCTTCTGATGGCGTAGAAGGTTCTGCAGGCTTTTGTTTTCAGGGTTTCTATTGCTGTTTTGAAGCTTCCTGATTGGCTAAACTCCAGCCCAAGGGAGGTGTAGCTGTTGGTTTTCTCCAGTGTGGAGCCGTTCAGTGTGAATTGTGGGGTGAAGGCTTTGTTGTGGCCCTTCTTCTGAAATACCATGACTTTGGTCTTCTTGTGGTTGATAGGTAGAGCCCATGTGGTGCTGAATTTTTCCAGCACTGACATTCTTTCTTGGAGGTCTTTCTCGGTGGGGGACAGGAGTAGGAGGTCATCGGCGTATAGCAGGAAGTTCACCTTATGGTCGGTCAGGGTGTATAGCATGTATAGCATGAGAGGAGTGGGGGGAGGAGGGATGGTAAGGATTTTGAAATAGTTGTTCTTACAGGGACCCCCATCACTCAGAGCCCCAGGGACGTTATCCCTGACCCTCTGAGCAAGGGGAAGCACCCCCAGATATACAAAGAGAGGGGGGGAGTAGGATAAGTCGACAGATAAAAGGTCCACATAAGAGATATATTAGACCCCCAAGGGGCTCACCAGATTTTGATATATTAGTCCTCTGGGAGCCTTTGTAGTTGGGATTGATCACAATATTTACTGCATAAATGGCTGTAGTCCTGCGGGAGAAAAAGGGAAGAGGGTGGGGGGAAGTCCGCATATGACTGTTAACACTGCAGAAACCGATGGCTAGGTAACCAAGAAGTCAAGCTGGACAATCGAGTGTGAGTCATCCAGGGTCCGGTAGGTTTCTGTGTGCAGTAGGTTTTTGGCTCCACCCACTTTTATGTTGACTCCGCCTACAGTCACCCATAAATTATATGTCCCCCCTCCATCTCTCCCCCCCGCTTCATATACACCTTTCATCTGCCCTAGTTTGATTTCCCCCATCTGTCTGCCCAGTTTCATGCCATTCTCTCCCTCTTCATCTGCCCACAGTTTCATGTCCCCCCGTCTCTGCTCCAGTGTCATGTCGTTCTTCCCCCCTTCATCTGCCCCAGTGTCATGCCGTTCTCCCCCCTTCATCTGCCCCAGTGTCATGCTGTTCTCCCTCCTTCATCTGCCCCAGTGTCATGCCGTTTTACCCCGTCTTTACCTGCTCCAGTGTCATGTCATTCTCCCCCCTCATGTGCTCCATTGTCATGCCGTTCTCCCCCTGCTCTTCATCTGCCCCAGTGTCATGCCGTCCCCCCCTTCATCTTCCCCAGTGTCATGCCGTTCTCCCCCCTTCATCTGCTCTAGTGTCATGCCATTCTCCCCCCTTCATCTGCCCCAGTGTCATGCAGTTCTCCCCCCTTCATCTGCTTCAGTATCATGCCGTTCTCCCCCCCTTCATCTGCCCCAGTGTCATGCCATTCCCCCCCTTCATCTGCTCCAGTGTCATGCCGTTCTCTTCCTCCTTCATGTGCTCCAGTGTCATGTCATTCTCCTCCCCTTCATGTGCTCCAGTGTCATGCCGTTCTCCCCCTGCTCATCTGCCCCAGTGTCATGCCGTTCCCCCCTTCATCTGCCCCAGTGTCATGCCGTTCTCCCCCCTTCATCTGCTCCAGTGTCATACCATTCTCCCCCCCTTCATCTGCCCCAGTGTCATGCAGTTCTCCCCCCTTCATCTGCTCCAGTGTCATGCCGTTCTCCCCTCCTTCATCTGCCCCAGTGTAATGCAGTTCTCCCCCCCACCACATATAAACACACTCACCTTCCATCGCTCCCCCGCCTCTCTCTCCGCTCTCTCCCTCATACACATAGTTGTAGGCAAAATGTGATGTCATCACATCGCGGCTACAAATGCCAGAGCGCAGCGTTAAAGCAGGAGCTGAGCTGTGACAGCTCCTGATTTAAAGAGGACCTTTCATGGTCCGGGGCACAGGCAGTTCTATATACTGCTGGAAAGTCGACAGTGTGCTGAATTCAGCGCACTGTCGGCTTTCCCGATCTGTGCCCCGAGTAAAGAGCTAGCGGTCCTGGTACCGTAGCTCTTTACCATCAGAAGGGCGTTCCTGACAGTCTGTCAGGAACGTCCTTCTCCACAGCAGCGCCTATCGCGCTGTGTTGTGTGAGCGGGGAGGAACACCCCCTCCCCTCCTAATAATACTTGTCTATGGACGAGCACTGTGAGCAGAGGGAGGGGGCGCTCACACAGGACCGCTAGCTCTTTACACGGGGCACAGATCGGGAAAGCCGACAGTGCGTTGAATTCAGCGCACTGTCGGCTTTCCAGCAGTATATAGAACTGCCTGTGCCCCGGACCATGAAAGGTCCTCTTTGCCTATGTATTCAGCTCATCGGCGTCCGTAGGATGAGTTGAAATCGGGACATACCTCCCGCCAACCAGGACCACGGGACAGGACACCGAAATCGTGAGTGTCCTGCAGAAATCGGGACGGTTGGGAGGTATGAAAATATGAGTTTTGTAGACAATCACATATAGCAATGAAAATGTATTGATTGAATGGAAACTCTATTTGAAGCTGCAATGTGGCAGATATTTGCAATATACGGTACAGACCAAAAGTTTGGACACACCTTCTCATTCAAAGAGTTTTCTGTATTTTCATGACTATGAAAATTGTAGATTCACACTGAAGGCATCAAAACTATGAATTAGCACATATGGAATTATATACGTAACAAAAAAGTGTGAAACAACTGAAAATCTGTCTTATATTCTAGGTTCTTCAAAGTAGCCACCTTTTGCTTTGATTCCTGCTTTGCACACTCTTGGCATTCTCTTGATGACATTCAAGATGTAGTCACCGGAAATGGTTTTCACTTCACAGGTGCGCCCTGTCAGGTTTAATAAGTGGGATTTCTTTCCTTATAAATGGGGTTGGGACCATCATTTGTGTTGTGCAGAAGTCAGGTGGATACACAGCTGATAGTCCTACTGAATAGACTGTTAGAATTTGTATTATGTCAAGAAAAAAGCTGCTAAGTAAATAAAAACGAATGGCCATCATTACTTTAAGAAATGAAGGTCAGTCAGTCCGAAAAAATTGGGAAAACTTTGAAAGTGCCCCCAAGTGCAGTTGCAAAATCCATCAAGTGCTACAAAGAAACTGGCTCAAATAAGGACCGCCCCAGGAAAAGCAGACCAAGAGCCACCTCTGCTGCGGAGGATAAGTTCATCCAAGTCACCAGCCTCAGAAATCGCAGGTTAATGG
Source organism: Leptodactylus fuscus (assembly GCF_031893055.1). Lineage (NCBI taxonomy): Eukaryota > Metazoa > Chordata > Amphibia > Anura > Leptodactylidae > Leptodactylus > Leptodactylus fuscus. The sequence goes on along the minus strand of NC_134274.1, from coordinate 66,789,704 downwards.
CAGCTCAGATTAGAGACCAGGTCAATGCCACACAGAGTTCTAGCAGCAGACACATCTGTACAACAACTGTTAAGAGGAGACTTTGTGCAGCAGCCCGTCATGGTAAAATAGCTGCTAGAAAACCACTGCTAACTACAGGCAACAAGCATAAGAGATTTGTATGGGCTAAAGAACACAAGGAATGGACATTAGACCAGTGGAAATCTGTGCTTTGGTCTGATGAGTCCAAATTTGAGATCTTTGGTTCCAACCACCATGTCTTTGTGTGAAGCAGAAAAGGTGAACGGATGGACTCTACATGCCTGGTTCCCACCGTGAAGCATGGAGGAGGTGTGATGGTGTGGGGGGGCTTTGCTGGTGACACTGTTGGGGATTTATTCAAAATTGAAGGCATACTGAACCAGCATGGCTTTCACAGCACCTTGCAGCGGCATGCTATTCCATCCGGTTTGCGTTTAGTTGGACCATCATTTATTTTTCAACAGGACAATGACCCCAAACACACCTCCAGGCTGTGTAAGGGCTATATGACCAAGAAGGAGAGTGATGGGGTGCTACACCAGATGACCTGGCCTCCACAGTCACCAGACCTGAACCCAATCGAGATGGTTTGGGGTGAGCTGGACCGTAGAGTGAAGGCAAAAGGGTTAACAAGTGCTAAGTATCTCTGGGAACTCCTTCAAGACTGTTGGAAGACCATTTCCGGTGACTACCTCTTGAAGCTCATCAAGAGAATGCCAAGAGTGTGCAAAGTAGTAATCAAAGCAAAAGTTGGCTACTTTGAAGAATCGAGAATATAAGACAGATTTTCAGTTGTTTCACACTTTTTTGTAAAGGATATAATTCCACATGTGTTAATTCATGGTTTTGATGCCTTCAGTGCGAATCTACAATTTTCATAGTCATGAAAATACAGAAAACTCTTTGAATGAGAAGGTGTGTCCAAACTTTTGGTCTGTACTGTATGGTGGAAGTGAAAATTGAATGGAGAAGAGAAATAGTTTACATAAGGAATATTTCTTCACTACAAATAGTGTAATTAGCATGTCTCGGAAATCTAAACCTCAGACGAATTGCTAATGTACTTTTAAATTAAACTAGTTACAATGGGGAAATAAGTACACTGGTGATTTTGCCCACCTATAAAAAAATGGAGAGGTCCTTAATTTTATTAAATATCATAGGTACACTTCAGCTGTGAGACATAGAATCTAAAAATCAAAATCCAGCAAATTATGTTGTATGATTTTTAAATAATTAATGTGCATTTTATTGCATTAAATTAGTATTTGATACAGAAAAACTGGATTTTGGCCCACTCCTCCATGCAGATCTTTCAGGTTTTGTGGATATTGTTGTGCTACATTGAATTTCTGCTCCCTCCAAAGATTTTCAATTGGGTTCAGGTCTGGAGACTGGCTAGGCCACTCCAGGACCTTGAAATGCTTATTAGCCCTTAGTTGCCCTGGCTGTGTGTTTTGAGTCATTGTCATGCTGGAAGACTCAGCCATGACCAATCTTCATTGCTCTTAGGATGCTTTCACACGGAGTAACGCTCCGCTCATTCTGACACGTAAACACGTGTCAGAGTGAGCGCTGTAAAACAGAATCCCATTGACTTCAATGGATGTCGTCTTACGCACGCTACACTTTGAAATCAATGGGAGGCTTTTTAACCCATTGATTTCAATGTGTAGTGCGCGTAAGATGGCATCCATTTAAGTTAATGGGATTCTGTTTTACAGCGGTCTCTCTAACACGTGTTTACGTGTCAGAATGAGCGTAGCATTACTACGTGTGAAAGCACCCTTACTGAGAGAAGGAGGTTTTTGGCCAAAATCTCATGATACATGGTCTCATCCATTCTTCAATGGTGCAGTTGTCCTTTCCCCTTTGCAGAAAAGCACCCCCAAAGTATAATGTTTCCACCCCCATGCTTCACAGTTGGGATGGGGTTGTTGGGGTTTTACCTTCTTTCTCCAATAACAGCAAGTGGCGTTGATATCAAAAAGTCCTATTTTGGTCTCAAAATAATTCTTCTCCCATGCCTTCTTTGGATCATCCAGTTGGTTCCTGACAAACTTTAAACGGGCCTGGATGTGTGCTGGCATGAGCATAGGGATTTTAATCCATGACGATGCTTTGTGTTGCTAACAGTAAACTTGGAGACTGTGGTCCCAGCTCTCTACAGATCATTGACTAGGTCCTCTCGTGTAGTTCTGGGCTGATTCTTGACCTTTCTCAGACCTTTTCTTACCCACAAGGCAAGATCTTGCATGGAGCACCAGATCGAGGATGAGTGACAGTCATCTTGTGTTTCTTCCACTTTTTCACCAAGCTGCTTGCCTATTGTCCTGTAGTCCAGCCTTGTGCAGGTCTACAGTTTTGTTACTGGTGTCCTTAGGGTCCATTCACACGGAGGAAAATGGTGAAGAATTTGGTGTGGAATTTCAGCACTGAAAATAAAGCCTCCCATTGACTTTAATGGGTTCCTTTTTCTGCTAGCTGATTTTGAGGCGGATTCCTGACCAAAAAACTCTGTGTGAACTCAGCCTAATTTGGTATCATCATGTTCATACTGACCTGCAGAAAACAAAACCCATAAGAAAACGTCAGTAATGCGTTTTTTTTTCTTAATTCCACCTCATTCTGATTTTTTTTTTCCCGCTTCCAGTACATTGTACAAAATAATGAATGGTACAATTTTGAAGTACAACTTGTCATGCAAAAATCAAGCCCTTATATGACTATGTAGACAGAAAAATGAGAAAGTTATGACTTTTGGAATTTAAGGAGTAAAAAAAGAAAAATTTAAAATATCTGCATCTCCTAAGGGTTAATAAATAATAAACCATGCCATACATATTAGGTATAGCTACATCTGTAATGACTCAAGCAATACTGTAATGGTATTTTACCCGCACATTGAACAGTATAAATAAAATCTAAAAAACAATGCTAGAATTTCTGTTCTTTGTCTTTCAGCCACCAAACAAATAAAAATGGATCAAACTATTTATAATTCCTAAAAATGACATCAATAAAAATACACAAGAAGAAAAAAAAAAAAAGTTACCTGGCGCCCGTATATAAAACCTCCCAGAAGGGGGCTGAAGATAAACAGTTGCAGCTCTTACCCGGACACCAACCAGTGTCCGGGTATCCGCCACGTCACATTCAGTCTTCCTCAGGCCAAGAAGTCCTGAACTGTCAGTGCATGGGAATCAGCTGATTCAGCTGCCCGTTCAGCGTCGAAATGCGTAGCCTATATTTCGCCTATTTTTCTACTGTCAATTGGAATCAATAGACTCAATCATTTGGTTTTATTTTTGCAAGCAATTGGCTTCTGTTTTACTGTCACACAGTAGCGCTCTATAGATATCCCGGGTTTTTATTTTTCATTTTCTTGTTCATCAATAAAAATATAAAGGCTTCCTGCAATAAAAAAGGCCTCGCACAATTCCTTTATGGGTTCTCAATTGTGTGCTTTTACTTTTCAAAAGAAAAACTTTACAATTTAGTAACAATTTAAGGGTACATATACACGGAGCAAAATGGCGAGGCTTTTTTTTCCGCGCGGAATCTAACAAGGATTCGCGCCAAAATCCGCATGGCAACCGTGCCATTTTTCTCTGTATCTCAGCCCAGTCAAATACATTTATCAGGTGGTGAATGGCACAAAATTTGTAGCATAAAAAGGCAATGCTATGCTAAAATTGTTGTTGTTTGCTATTCCTTTACCAAGACCTTGTTTTGTTTAATAAAATTTGGTGTTCTCTGGTGGGGTTGGTCGGGGTTTTGATCCGGTGGTCTGGAGTCTTATGGTGGTTTCCTTGCTATTAGGCCATCTGCTCAGGCATTTGGTATCAGCCTTTTGAGTGTACCTGAGGTTCTACGGATCGAACCTCAGGTGTTGGTCATTGTCATTATCCTATGGGTCTATTAGGAGGAGGGCTGGCTTCACTAGTTGCCAGTTTTCGTGGTTACCACCTAGAAATCGTGGCTCAGGGAGGAATATTGTTTGGTAGAATTGCAACTGACTATGAAGTGGTGTGAGTGTTGCCTTGTGTGAGTCTGGTTTGTCCCACCACACTTCTACTCTGCCCTGTCCTTCAGTTCTGTTTGCCTGGCACTATCTGGTTATTTGTGAGGTTCTGGGTTCCAGTTTGTTTGCCCCAGTCCTGTGTTAACCCTTTCCTCACCTCTCCACTGTCCCTCTCCTCATTCTCTTGTTGCGTATTGTGTTGTTCTGCGTGTCTGTTGTCCAGCACACCCCATCCTGTTTGTTTTGTCTGCAGCTGCACCTTGGTTTCTGTAGGGGTGACCACCTTAGTATCCCCAGTCCCTAACTCTCTGTAGCTCTTGCCCTATCTGTCAGCTAGGCCTTCGTGTTAGAGAGCCAGGAGTTGTCGGGGCCAAGGCTAGCTTGGGAATAGCTGACCACCACCTAGGCAGCCTAGCTAGCTGCCGTAGCGTCAGGGAAAGTCTCCATCCCCTATTCCCTTAGCGGTGCAGTCTGCAGTCCTGATTCTGGGTCTGGGCATAAACACGAACATAACATCCTTCCCCGAAAGAATTAATAAAAGTTAATCAATGAGGTAAGGAAAGTGGTCTACCAACCTGGTGGCAACTATCCGCCACATCACATTCAGTCTCTCTCCATGTCGGTCATTTCTAACTTTTTCCTTTTATTTGATTGTTTTTTTGTCACATGTTATTTGTTTCGTGTCATGGACATATTTTTACATTTTTTTCATTGAAGTAAATATTTTCTATATGCACAAAGGTGATAACGCTATGTTTTTAATATAGCAATAAAAGCTACGTTTTAACTAATCGATTTCCTGTGGATGCTGGATCATATTTGTTTTTTTCTACATCTATCTCCATCCAGCAGCTTAACTACACTGACCGCCACCTAAATTGCCTCAGGGGCTTCTTCCAGCCCTCCATTCATCTAGCTGAGGCATTTTCAGCTGCCTGCGGCAGTGCCAACAGTTGTGGCCTACCTCCAGCCGAAGCCTGGGCTCGAGTTGTAAAGCCATCCACTGAAGCTGACATCTGGAGCTGTAGAAGACTCTGGGTTCTAGTGCCTGCCCTGCTGCTTCCCTGCTTATCTGTATTGAACTGCAGGATACTGGAAAGACTGTAGGGAGCAGCTCTGCAGCGACATCTCATCTATGGTGAGTCCCACATCACATGGATCAAGACTCTGGACTTTGCTATCATACCTCTGTAGGCCCCCACATTCTCTTTAGGTAGAGAGGGTTGGCCGCCATTTTAAGCCTGCACCTGAAGACCCTCCAGCTAACCCTCTTAGCAGCACTTACAAAGCCTCCTCTCTTCCCTAGCCGATCCAACTTCCTCGGCTACCCCTCCTGGCATCCCTAAGCTGCCCAGAGTCGGACACTTGTATGCAGGGAGGGGAGTGTAGAGCTCCTACACTAACATCAGGGGGGCTCCTCACCCTCCCTGTGACCTGTTTTCCAGCCTCCTGTTGATCATCTTATAGACCTCCTGGACAAGGCATAGACTTATAGTTCTCTCTGTGCCAGTACTCTGGGTTTGGGGGAGAGGAGTAGAGCCCTTACACAAACACCAGGAAGGCTCCTCGGTCTCCCTCGGCACCCCTTTTTTCAAGTTGGGATCAGTGGCAATTGAGGCGCCGCTGCTCTCTGAAGTCTTCTGCATACAGCTGCCACACTATCTCTGTGTTGCCTGGGAATTTGAGCTTGAAGATGGTTCTATGTAGCTGCTTTATGTAGAGCCGGATGTAACCACGAGTGTACCCTCACTACAATCTGTAGTCTACCCTCCCTGTATTATGTCCAGGAGACGTCCTAACAACTCTACTGCTCTCCCCCACACTCTGGGCCGGTCGCTGACCACGTCGTCCTCCATTTCTAGTTATCTCTCTTGCACCGGTGACTCTGCCACATCTTCTGATATTGAAGACAACAACTCCCACAACACGCCTGTCACAGGCATCACTCTCTTCCTCTGCAACTAAACCTGGTGTGAGCGGGCCGCTACCGGACCGGTCTACCCCTCCTTCCTCTCAGTGTTGGGCAGCTCATATGTCTTCAGCGGACTTTCAATTGCTGCGGGACCTTACTCAGGCTCTTCCTACCAAACAGGACATAGATGATGTGGTCTCCCACCTGGAGCAGTCTTAAGCTCAATCACTGGAGGCCGTCTGATTAGATGTGTCCAATCTCACCACTAGAGCCGACACCACTGACCAGTCATTATCTGACCTAGCAGAGACCCTCAGCTGTGGAGGACAATCAGTCCTGATCTGTAGCCCATCTTCAAAATGGCGCTCTCTTGCTTGATGACCAGGAGAATCATGGTCGAAAAAATAATATCCGCCTGCGCGGTATCCGGAGCTGGGCCCACAGGATGATCTCTCCTCAAGAGTGAATGTCATCTTTAATATTGCAACGCAGCGCCCTCTGGATGCTACATAGGAGCTTGATGGAGTACATAGAGTTCAGGGCTGTGGCCCGATGGACTCAGCTAACCCCAGAGATGTCCTGTGCAGACTTCACTATTACTTTGAGAAGGATCACTGTAACATCTCTGCCTGTTCGGGCCACTGCACCACCCTCTGCTTGCGTGCTGTGGCGCAGGAGGCGGGTGCAGTTTGGTTCTTGGATTCAAGTTTTTGGTCGCACTGTGTGAACTCAGCTCTAGTTCTGTGATTGCATTTGAACCACACCCGTCTTCTGCCTATGTTGCCTATGTCCATTAAGTGGTTAATCTGGCCTTGCCCTGTGATTGACAGCTGCCTTCCTGTGAACTCCATGGGCGGGTTCTTCCTCCCTATTTAGCCTTGGTTCCCATTCACACCAGTGCTTGTTATTGCCGTGCGCATACCTGCTCTTACTGTCCCTGTTTTGCTTATACTATTATACTTGACCTTTGGCTTTCCTCATTGACTATTCTCTTGACTCCGATTTGGCACTGCATCGCTCTCTTGTTACCGAACCCTGGCTAGCTGACCTCCCTTTGTTGTTGTTCGTCTTGTCTGTGTTTTATGTTTCACGTATTCAGGGAGGGATTGTCTTCGTGGTTGTCGCCTATTACCTAGGATAGGGTCTGTCAATAGGAAGGGAAAGCAGGGGGCTTCAGATTAGGGCTCACTGTCTCTTGTGCCCCTCCCAGGGTTTAACAGTTCTGGGAATTGCTGTCTTAGCAATTCCCTTACATAATAACAAGCCCAAAAACCTACATCCATTGCTTCCCTACAGACAGCATGGATCCTATTCAGTGCTTTGCAGCCAAGTTGGAAGGATTGACCGGCCTGGTAGCTGAGCTAGCTAAACAGGTTCAGACCCTAACTGAGGCTGCTGCATCATCCCCAGCTGTTTTGGCACCTTACAAGGTCAAGATGTTACTCCTGGATCGTTTCTCAGGGGACCGTGAAAAATTTGAGACGTTCAGGAAGTCTTGTTGCTTGTATTTTCGGATTAATCCACATGTGACTCAGGCCCAAATGGTGGGAGTGGTTATATCTCTGCTACAGGGGGATCCACAAGCTTGGGCCCTTAAACTCCCTCCTGATGCTGATGAGTGGTCTGATGTGGAAAAATTTTTTAAGTCCCTGGGCTCTATCTATGCTGAGCCACACCACATTGCGCTTGCGGAATCTCAGCTCCTCACCATGCAGCAGGGAAAACGCTCTGCAGAGGAGTATTGCGCAGAGTTCCGTAAGTACAGTGTAACTGCAGGTTGGTGTGAGTCAGCTCTAAAGGCTCACTTTAAGCAAGGTTTGTGTGACCGTGTTAAGGAGCTCTGGGTTGGTCACCCAGATCCCCCGACTCTTGAGAAGGCCATGACTTTGGTGGTCCGTATTGACCGCAAGATCCGAGAAAATTTAAAAGAGAGAGTAGGGTCTGTTGCCTCCAAGTTTTCTGTCTCTTCCTCTCTCTCCTCTGAAAAACCTACCTTTCCTCCCATCACTTCTGGTGAGGAACCCATGCAACTGGGAGCTATGGACGCCAAGACACGACGAGAGCATCGTCTCAGGAATAACCTGTGCCTGTACTGTGGTTCCTCTGGTCATGTCATCCGAGACTGCTCTATCAGACCCTTGTCACCTGCGAAAAAACTTCAGTGCCTGAGTGGTAATCAGAAGAACCACTCAGGCAACCAGGTATTTGGTGGGAATAACTATAAGATGATGTTATCTGTGTCTCTGTCCTCTGGGGACAGATCTGTTTCTGGCAAGGCCCTAGTTGACTCTGAGTCTGCAGCAAATTTTATTAAATATTCAGTTGTTGAATCTTTGGGCATTGAGCTTTTGCCACTTGACACACCTATGTCTGTTACTGGAGCGGATTCTACTCCACTGGCCAGGGGTAAAGTCAGTTTTAAAAACCCCTTGATCTCTTTGCAAGTGGGTTCTACACATTCAGAGGTCATAAGCCTTTTTGTTATGGAGAATCTCTCTGCTGATGTTATTTTGGGGTTCCCCTGGCTGAAGCTCCATAACCCTATTTTTGATTGGGGTAAAAAGGAGTTGGTAAAGTGGGGAGATCAGTGCTCATCTCACTGTATTGCTTTACATTCTGTAGATTGTGTCAGTGAGGAGAAGGTCTCAGCTACTAAAAGTTGGGAACGCCCCTCCGGTATTAAAACCTGGTGGTATCAGAAACGCCGGATGAATAAAAAATATTTGCCTGGTTCTCAAGCGTCTGTGTTTCAAGCAGAACCAAAATACAAGGCAGGGAAAACTCAGAATCCCTCTAGAACTGGTGTGTCTGGTGAGGGTCCGGTGGCCCCTCATAAAAGGGGGGGTACTGTAACATCTCTGCCTGTTCGGGCCACTGCACCACCCACTGCTCGCGTGCTGTGGCGCAGGAGGCGGGTACAGTTTGGTTCTTGGATTAAAGTTTTTGGTCGCACTGTGTGAACTCAGCTCTAGTTATGTGATTGCATTTGAACCACACCTGTCTTCTGCCTATGTTGCCTCTGTCCATTAAATGGTTAATCTGGCCTTGCCCTGTGATTGACAGCTGCCTTTCTGTGAACTCCATGGGCGGGTTCTTCCTCCCTATTTAGCCTTGGTTCCCATTCACACCAGTGCTTGTTATTGCTGTGTGCATACCTGCTCTTACTGTCCCTGTTTTGCTTATACTATTATACTTGACCTTTGGCTTTCCTCACTGACTATTCTCTTGACTCTGATTTGGCACTGCATTGCTCTCCTGTTACCGAACCCTGGCTAGCTGACCTACCTTTGTTGTTGTTCGTCTTGTCTGCGTTTTGTGTGTCACATACTCAGGGAGGGATTGTCTTCGTGGTTGTCGCCTATTACCTAGGATAGGGTCTGGCAATAGGAAGGGAAAGCGGGGGGATTCAGATTGTGGCTCACTGTCTCTTGTGCCCCTCCCAGGGTTTAACAGTTCTGGGAATTGCTGTCTTAGCAATTCCCTTACAATCACATTCTGCGATGCACCTGGTCTATGGGCCTCGTGTCATTTGAAGACACCACCATCAAACCACTCCCTGATGTCTCTACACGTACGCTTGCTATGCAGCGCGTCCTCTGTCATATTCATCAAGGATAATGGAGGTTCCTATAGATGGGGACACCCGTTCCATCTGATAGTCTGTAGAGGTTTCTCTTCCATCCTGGTCCGTTTTCCAGCCGATCTGCCTGAGCTGTTCGCCTTTCTGGTTGTGACCCCACTGGAAGTTCCGAACTGGCTTGCACTTGATGTTTCCCGGATGGCTCCGGAGGGCCCCCTCCCCTCAACGCCTCCCGACCCTACAGGTCCATCGTTGACTCAGCCGGCCCTGTCTCATCGGCTTCCTATTGAGGCATGACACTCCATGACACTCTATGCTATTGGCCCCTGGGCCATCATTGCAATAGCAGGTGGTCCCGGTCCTGCTCTGTTTGGGACATTTTTGTTTATTATTGCACTATTCCTATTGCTCCTCTCTTGTCCTAGCTGTCCTTTTGTACATCCCCTCCCTGGTTGTTTCTAGATCCACTAGGACAATGTAGGCACAGATGGTGTAGTTGACCTTAGGTGTTTTCACCCTTACGATTTATGTGCTCTTCGCCTAGGTCACTGGAGTAGCCTTAGTTGTTCTCTCCTACTGTCCCTCGCTACCAGTGGTCAGCCCTATGTCTCCTGTTCCCCCCCCCCCTTTTTTTTTATAGTCACAATATAGTCGTGTTGACTTTTCAGCTTAGTGTCTGACCCAAGATTCTACTTCACATCCTGCGCCCCACGTCCCTCTCTCTTAGAGGGGGTTGGGGAAACGGGACTCTCATTGTTATGGTACACTCGTGGAGCACATGGGCTCCTCTCCTGATTTTTTCTTGTTTCTTTGCCCTCCCCCAATTTGAAGCTATACCCCTCACATCACTTTAGGGGTACTTAGATTTGTTCTATCTCTGTCTCCCCTTGTCCTTCCCTCCCTCTCTTGTCTACTCCTCAATTTTCTCTCTCTCTCTCTCTCTCTCACGTCTTCCTTGCTCCTGTTTTTTCTCTCCCTCCCTTTTTTGTTTCCCCTTCCTTCCTCCCCTCAACCCTTTTTTTTTTCTTCTCCTCAACTCCGTGTGTTTAGGGTTTGGACGGAAGGCACCTTCCTCTCATGATGCCGCCACTTGACCTGTGACAATGGGTTCTCTCAACATAAAGGGTCTCCATAGCCCGGAGAAGCTTTCCATTCTCTACAACTTACTCAAAGGTAGGAGGCTTCATGTCATTTTTTTTGCAAGAAACTCATTATTGCTCCAGCAAACCGTTTAAATTGTGTAACGCATGGTTCCCACACACGTACCATAGCCCCTCATCTGACCCTAAATCCAGAGGGCCAGCATATTGATCTCCCATTCCCTGCCCTGGGAGCATTTGGAAACTCGCACTGATGATGAGGGAAGATTGCTTATGTTAAAGGGCCGTATTTCCTCCCAGTTGTTTACCTTTGCCTCCCTTTACTTACCTAATGACGGGCAGAGTCGGGCTCTCAACTCCTAGATGGCTAGATGACGAAACCTCTGTCAGCTCCCGCTACCAGGAAGCCAGCTACAAGATTCTGTCTCGTTGGTACAGGGTCCCCACAAAGCTACACAGGTTCTTCCAACCAATTTCCACAATGTGCTGGAGATGTGGACAGACAGAGAGGGACATGCTCCATGTCTTCTGGTCCTGTCCGGCATTGTCCTTGTTTTAGGATGGTGTTAAACGGATCATTTTGCATTTAACTGACACTCATCATCACTTGGGCCTGGCGTTGTTTCTCCTCAATCACTGTGAGTCATCGGTGAAAGTTTACAAAGTTTACAAGCGCTCCCTGATACAATTTTTGGTCCTCGCTGCTCGTGACTGCATTCCGCTCTTCTGGAGGCGAGTTGACCTCCTCCTCTGTCCCTCTGGATTCGGAAGGTCAATGAGATCATGCATATGGAGAATCTCACCTCTTTCCTGCATGGCACGACTGAAGCCTACACTAAGACCTGGTTTTATTGGTTTGAGTTCCAATGCTCCATGGAGTATTGGACGCTCCTGGGCTCTGGACCTCCCTCCTAGTCATGGGAGAGCTGATCTGCTCATGGTTGCTGTGAGCAGTTGTACCCTTGCTCCCACTATTGTGTTGCCTTCTGCTCTCTGGTATTGGACTTCTGGCCTCTCTCACCCCCCCCTTTTTTTTTTAAATTTTATTTTCTTCTCTCTCCCTCTCTTCAAGGTGTCTGTCCTCTTTTTTTTAACTTCCTAATTTTCCTTCCTCCTCTTTCTTTTTCCCCTCGCTCCTATTATGACTGGACCTCTCCCGGGATTCCCTGGGGGTTTGGGTTGTTTTTGTTGTTGCTTCTATTATTATTATTTTTATTTGAATGTACTGTTCGTACTTGTGTTTTTCCTTTCCATGTTTCTTTGTGTTATAGGCCTATTTCAGGCCATGTTGTACTAAAAACTTGCAATAAAACTTTGAATTTAAAAAAAAGAAACATGGAAAAAATGACAATATATGAATGGTGGTTTCAATAACATAAATCGTCATGTTAATTACGCCTTCTAAGTTTATATATAAACGCAATATGGAGCAACACATGGAACAATTCCAACGAGTGCATTCCTTGATTAAGGAGCAGCAGAAATACCATTGGTAAATATAAGTGTTTTATGCAGTCAAGATAGATAAGGGAGGAGGAAAGGGGAGAGGGAATGAGTAATCTCTATGAGGGAATCTAGGTTTTCCCGCCATCCACAGCCACGGGCAGGGCCGCCGATAGGCCAGTACTACTGCTACTGGCGTCAGGGGCCCGGCCAAATTTTAAAATGGGGGGGGGCCCGTGCCCCCTGGCGCCGGCAGCAGTCATTGTATGTCCTGTTTCAACTCAGATCTGCGTCCAGAGGACGCAGATCTGAGTTGAGCACATACGCGGCTGAAGCGTGGAGCTGACACAGGTCAGCTCCTCACTTCACCGCTGCCGCCTCTCTCGGTGACACATATGCGGCTGAGCCGGAACCCGGCTCAGCCGCATATGTGTCAGCGAGAGAGCCGGCAGCGGCGAAGTGAGGAGCTGACACAGGTCAGCTCCTCGCTTCAGCCGCATACATGTCAGCGTCAGCGAGAGAGACACCCACCGGCGAAGCGTGGAGCTGACCTGTGTCAGCTCCTTCCTTCAGCCGCATGTGTCAGCGAGAGAGACGCGCAGAGAGCGGCAAGGGAGCGGAGGAGAAGGTAAGTTTAATGTGGAGGTGGAACGTGAATCTGGGGGCAGATGAAAGAGAGGACGGCATGACACTGTGGGGACATGAATCTGGGGGCAGATGAAAGAGAGGACGGAATGACACTGGGGCAGATGAAGGAAGGGACGGCATGACACTGTGGGGACATGAATCTGGGGGCAGAGATGGAGAGGACATGAATCTGGGGGCAGAGATGGAGGGACATGAATCTGGGGGCAGAGATGGAGGGGGGACATGAATCTGGGGGGACATGAATCTGGGGGCAGAGATGGAGGGGACATGAAACTGGGGGCAGAGATGTGGGGACATGAATCTAGGGGCAGAGATGGAAGGGGGACATGAAACTGGGGGCAGATGAAGGGTGTATATGAAACTGGGGGAGAGATAGAGGGGGGGACATATAATTTACGGGTGACTGTAGGAGGATTATACTGTGTGCGGGCACATGAAAAAATTAACAAGTGGGCGGAGTCAACACAAAAGTGGGCGGGGCTAAATTTGCTGCGGCGCGCTAAGCGCACCACACATTTTGTCCCTCTTTTAGTTCTTCAAAAGTTGGGAGGTATGGAGATGGGGGGACATGAATCTGTGGGCAGAAATGTGGGGACATGAATCTGGGGGCAGAGATGGAGGGGACATGAATCTGGGGGCAGAGATGGAGGGGACATGAATCTGGGGGCAGATGAAGGGTGTATATGAAGCTAGGGGAGAGACGGAGGGGGACATATAATTTACGGGTGACTGTAGGAGGATTATACAGTGTGCGGGCAAATGGAAAATTAATGAGTGGGCGGAGTCAACATAACAGTGGGTGGGGCTAAATTTCCCACGGCGCGCAAAGCAAAAATGGCAGGGGGGGGGGGGCCCAGACACTTAGGCTGTATGGGGCCCCAAAATTCCTGATGGCGGCCCTGGCCACGGGAATAAGAACACTCCTGAAGCTCCGGACAGGAGGACACACCCTATGAGAATGCAAATATGATACGGGAGAATAATATAGAGGGTGGGTGAAGAGGGAAAAGGGGGAATTATTTGCCAAAAAGATAGAGCTCTCCACCATCTGAAGCCATGGGTTGCTCCGTCCCCTAAGCCCCAGGACGGGAGAGAGTGTCTCTAATATCAATGATGAGAATTACTATTGCGACCTTATAACTACAGTGAGAGGGACAGGTGAGAGGGAGAGGGACAGTTATCAAGAATAAAAAAAAAGCTTTAGTGGCATGTCTGAATAGATATTTGGCATTGCCAAAGCTAGTAAAGTGGGGGGGGGGGGAGAGTTGGGGTTGGGGGGGAGAGTGGTGGGTATGGGGGGGAGGAGAGTGGTGGGTATGGGGGGGGGGGTGATTTGGGGTATAACAGTCCGTGGGGTCTCATCTTCCTCTTAGTTGGTGACAGCTGGACACGTATTGGGCAGCGATCTCCACAGTGGGCTCTTCTTCTCCCAGTAGGATGTAGAGTTTCCTCTTCTCATCTGCAGATGTGAAGTCTGGGATGTGGGCAGAGAGTCTTTGGAAGTAGATAGCCCTCACAGCTGAGTATTTGGTGCAGTGTAGCAGGAAGTGGGACTCGTCTTCTAGGGCCTCCTGGTCACAGTGCTGGCACATTCTGTTCTCCCGTGGCTTGTACGTCTGCCTGTGTCTCCCTGTCACCATCTCCAGGCTGTGGGCGCTCAGTCTGTACTGGCTCAGGGTCTGTCTGTGTTTGGGGTGGGGTATTCTCTACAGGTAGGTGGCCATGGTTTAGTCCCTTTGCAGTGACTGGTACACAGTGAGTTTCTTGGAGTTATTTATTGCGCTTCTCCATTCCTCGATGTACATCTCTTTGTCTCTCTCAATGGCTCCTTTTATTTGAGCCTTGTTCAGGGCATGTTGTGGGTTTTGGTTTGGCAGATGGCTGATGCTTGTTTGGGGGGTGTCGGGTTTGCTCAGGGCTCTGTGGCTCATCCAGGCTTGGTGGTGGTAAGAGCCAGGGCTGCTGCCCTGTATGTGTGTCCAGAATGATAGTGCCCTCTTTTGCATGGTGAACCATATGGGGAGTCTGCCTAGCTCTACCCTGCATCCCATGTTGGAGGTGCTGCGATGGACATGGAGGAGGTACTTGCAGAACTCCAGGTGGAAGGTCTCTGTTGGGCTGGAATCCCACTTTGATTAGTCTGGGTAGATGGCTGGGCCCCAAACCTCACTGCCATAGAGAAGGATCGGAGTGACTGCATCGAATATCATCAGCCAAACCCTCACCGATGGTTTGAGGTGGTACAGTTGTCTTCTGATGGCGTAGAAGGTTCTGCAGGCTTTTGTTTTCAGGGTTTCTATTGCTGTTTTGAAGCTTCCTGATTGGCTAAACTCCAGCCCAAGGGAGGTGTAGCTGTTGGTTTTCTCCAGTGTGGAGCCGTTCAGTGTGAATTGTGGGGTGAAGGCTTTGTTGTGGCCCTTCTTCTGAAATACCATGACTTTGGTCTTCTTGTGGTTGATAGGTAGAGCCCATGTGGTGCTGAATTTTTCCAGCACTGACATTCTTTCTTGGAGGTCTTTCTCGGTGGGGGACAGGAGTAGGAGGTCATCGGCGTATAGCAGGAAGTTCACCTTATGGTCGGTCAGGGTGTATAGCATGTATAGCATGAGAGGAGTGGGGGGAGGAGGGATGGTAAGGATTTTGAAATAGTTGTTCTTACAGGGACCCCCATCACTCAGAGCCCCAGGGACGTTATCCCTGACCCTCTGAGCAAGGGGAAGCACCCCCAGATATACAAAGAGAGGGGGGGAGTAGGATAAGTCGACAGATAAAAGGTCCACATAAGAGATATATTAGACCCCCAAGGGGCTCACCAGATTTTGATATATTAGTCCTCTGGGAGCCTTTGTAGTTGGGATTGATCACAATATTTACTGCATAAATGGCTGTAGTCCTGCGGGAGAAAAAGGGAAGAGGGTGGGGGGAAGTCCGCATATGACTGTTAACACTGCAGAAACCGATGGCTAGGTAACCAAGAAGTCAAGCTGGACAATCGAGTGTGAGTCATCCAGGGTCCGGTAGGTTTCTGTGTGCAGTAGGTTTTTGGCTCCACCCACTTTTATGTTGACTCCGCCTACAGTCACCCATAAATTATATGTCCCCCCTCCATCTCTCCCCCCCGCTTCATATACACCTTTCATCTGCCCTAGTTTGATTTCCCCCATCTGTCTGCCCAGTTTCATGCCATTCTCTCCCTCTTCATCTGCCCACAGTTTCATGTCCCCCCGTCTCTGCTCCAGTGTCATGTCGTTCTTCCCCCCTTCATCTGCCCCAGTGTCATGCCGTTCTCCCCCCTTCATCTGCCCCAGTGTCATGCTGTTCTCCCTCCTTCATCTGCCCCAGTGTCATGCCGTTTTACCCCGTCTTTACCTGCTCCAGTGTCATGTCATTCTCCCCCCTCATGTGCTCCATTGTCATGCCGTTCTCCCCCTGCTCTTCATCTGCCCCAGTGTCATGCCGTCCCCCCCTTCATCTTCCCCAGTGTCATGCCGTTCTCCCCCCTTCATCTGCTCTAGTGTCATGCCATTCTCCCCCCTTCATCTGCCCCAGTGTCATGCAGTTCTCCCCCCTTCATCTGCTTCAGTATCATGCCGTTCTCCCCCCCTTCATCTGCCCCAGTGTCATGCCATTCCCCCCCTTCATCTGCTCCAGTGTCATGCCGTTCTCTTCCTCCTTCATGTGCTCCAGTGTCATGTCATTCTCCTCCCCTTCATGTGCTCCAGTGTCATGCCGTTCTCCCCCTGCTCATCTGCCCCAGTGTCATGCCGTTCCCCCCTTCATCTGCCCCAGTGTCATGCCGTTCTCCCCCCTTCATCTGCTCCAGTGTCATACCATTCTCCCCCCCTTCATCTGCCCCAGTGTCATGCAGTTCTCCCCCCTTCATCTGCTCCAGTGTCATGCCGTTCTCCCCTCCTTCATCTGCCCCAGTGTAATGCAGTTCTCCCCCCACCACATATAAACACACTCACCTTCCATCGCTCCCCCGCCTCTCTCTCCGCTCTCTCCCTCATACACATAGTTGTAGGCAAAATGTGATGTCATCACATCGCGGCTACAAATGCCAGAGCGCAGCGTTAAAGCAGGAGCTGAGCTGTGACAGCTCCTGATTTAAAGAGGACCTTTCATGGTCCGGGGCACAGGCAGTTCTATATACTGCTGGAAAGTCGACAGTGTGCTGAATTCAGCGCACTGTCGGCTTTCCCGATCTGTGCCCCGAGTAAAGAGCTAGCGGTCCTGGTACCGTAGCTCTTTACCATCAGAAGGGCGTTCCTGACAGTCTGTCAGGAACGTCCTTCTCCACAGCAGCACCTATCGCGCTGTGTTGTGTGAGCGGGGAGGAACACCCCCTCCCCTCCTAATAATACTTGTCTATGGACGAGCACTGTGAGCAGAGGGAGGGGGCGCTCACACAGGACCGCTAGCTCTTTACACGGGGCACAGATCGGGAAAGCCGACAGTGCGTTGAATTCAGCGCACTGTCGGCTTTCCAGCAGTATATAGAACTGCCTGTGCCCCGGACCATGAAAGGTCCTCTTTGCCTATGTATTCAGCTCATCGGCGTCCGTAGGATGAGTTGAAATCGGGACATACCTCCCGCCAACCAGGACCACGGGACAGGACACCGAAATCGTGAGTGTCCTGCAGAAATCGGGACGGTTGGGAGGTATGAAAATATGAGTTTTGTAGACAATCACATATAGCAATGAAAATGTATTGATTGAATGGAAACTCTATTTGAAGCTGCAATGTGGCAGATATTTGCAATATACGGTACAGACCAAAAGTTTGGACACACCTTCTCATTCAAAGAGTTTTCTGTATTTTCATGACTATGAAAATTGTAGATTCACACTGAAGGCATCAAAACTATGAATTAGCACATATGGAATTATATACGTAACAAAAAAGTGTGAAACAACTGAAAATCTGTCTTATATTCTAGGTTCTTCAAAGTAGCCACCTTTTGCTTTGATTCCTGCTTTGCACACTCTTGGCATTCTCTTGATGACATTCAAGATGTAGTCACCGGAAATGGTTTTCACTTCACAGGTGCGCCCTGTCAGGTTTAATAAGTGGGATTTCTTTCCTTATAAATGGGGTTGGGACCATCATTTGTGTTGTGCAGAAGTCAGGTGGATACACAGCTGATAGTCCTACTGAATAGACTGTTAGAATTTGTATTATGTCAAGAAAAAAGCTGCTAAGTAAATAAAAACGAATGGCCATCATTACTTTAAGAAATGAAGGTCAGTCAGTCCGAAAAAATTGGGAAAACTTTGAAAGTGCCCCCAAGTGCAGTTGCAAAATCCATCAAGTGCTACAAAGAAACTGGCTCAAATAAGGACCGCCCCAGGAAAAGCAGACCAAGAGCCACCTCTGCTGCGGAGGATAAGTTCATCCAAGTCACCAGCCTCAGAAATCGCAGGTTAATGGCAGCTCAGATTAGAGACCAGGTCAATGCCACACAGAGTTCTAGCAGCAGACACATCTGTACAACAACTGTTAAGAGGAGACTTTGTGCAGCAGCCCGTCATGGTAAAATAGCTGCTAGAAAACCACTGCTAACTACAGGCAACAAGCATAAGAGATTTGTATGGGCTAAAGAACACAAGGAATGGACATTAGACCAGTGGAAATCTGTGCTTTGGTCTGATGAGTCCAAATTTGAGATCTTTGGTTCCAACCACCATGTCTTTGTGTGAAGCAGAAAAGGTGAACGGATGGACTCTACATGCCTGGTTCCCACCGTGAAGCATGGAGGAGGTGTGATGGTGTGGGGGGGCTTTGCTGGTGACACTATTGGGGATTTATTCAAAATTGAAGGCATACTGAACCAGCATGGCTTTCACAGCACCTTGCAGCGGCATGCTATTCCATCCGGTTTGCGTTTAGTTGGACCATCATTTATTTTTCAACAGGACAATGACCCCAAACACACCTCCAGGCTGTGTAAGGGCTATATGACCAAGAAGGAGAGTGATGGGGTGCTACACCAGATGACCTGGCCTCCACAGTCACCAGACCTGAACCCAATCGAGATGGTTTGGGGTGAGCTGGACCGTAGAGTGAAGGCAAAAGGGTTAACAAGTGCTAAGTATCTCTGGGAACTCCTTCAAGACTGTTGGAAGACCATTTCCGGTGACTACCTCTTGAAGCTCATCAAGAGAATGCCAAGAGTGTGCAAAGTAGTAATCAAAGCAAAAGTTGGCTACTTTGAAGAATCGAGAATATAAGACAGATTTTCAGTTGTTTCACACTTTTTTGTAAAGGATATAATTCCACATGTGTTAATTCATGGTTTTGATGCCTTCAGTGCGAATCTACAATTTTCATAGTCATGAAAATACAGAAAACTCTTTGAATGAGAAGGTGTGTCCAAACTTTTGGTCTGTACTGTATGGTGGAAGTGAAAATTGAATGGAGAAGAGAAATAGTTTACATAAGGAATATTTCTTCACTACAAATAGTGTAATTAGCATGTCTCGGAAATCTAAACCTCAGACGAATTGCTAATGTACTTTTAAATTAAACTAGTTACAATGGGGAAATAAGTACACTGGTGATTTTGCCCACCTATAAAAAAATGGAGAGGTCCTTAATTTTATTAAATATCATAGGTACACTTCAGCTGTGAGACATAGAATCTAAAAATCAAAATCCAGCAAATTATGTTGTATGATTTTTAAATAATTAATGTGCATTTTATTGCATTAAATTAGTATTTGATACAGAAAAACTGGATTTTGGCCCACTCCTCCATGCAGATCTTTCAGGTTTTGTGGATATTGTTGTGCTACATTGAATTTCTGCTCCCTCCAAAGATTTTCAATTGGGTTCAGGTCTGGAGACTGGCTAGGCCACTCCAGGACCTTGAAATGCTTATTAGCCCTTAGTTGCCCTGGCTGTGTGTTTTGAGTCATTGTCATGCTGGAAGACTCAGCCATGACCAATCTTCATTGCTCTTAGGATGCTTTCACACGGAGTAACGCTCCGCTCATTCTGACACGTAAACACGTGTCAGAGTGAGCGCTGTAAAACAGAATCCCATTGACTTCAATGGATGTCGTCTTACGCACGCTACACTTTGAAATCAATGGGAGGCTTTTTAACCCATTGATTTCAATGTGTAGTGCGCGTAAGATGGCATCCATTTAAGTTAATGGGATTCTGTTTTACAGCGGTCTCTCTAACACGTGTTTACGTGTCAGAATGAGCGTAGCATTACTACGTGTGAAAGCACCCTTACTGAGAGAAGGAGGTTTTTGGCCAAAATCTCATGATACATGGTCTCATCCATTCTTCAATGGTGCAGTTGTCCTTTCCCCTTTGCAGAAAAGCACCCCCAAAGTATAATGTTTCCACCCCCATGCTTCACAGTTGGGATGGGGTTGTTGGGGTTTTACCTTCTTTCTCCAATAACAGCAAGTGGCGTTGATATCAAAAAGTCCTATTTTGGTCTCAAAATAATTCTTCTCCCATGCCTTCTTTGGATCATCCAGTTGGTTCCTGACAAACTTTAAACGGGCCTGGATGTGTGCTGGCATGAGCATAGGGATTTTAATCCATGACGATGCTTTGTGTTGCTAACAGTAAACTTGGAGACTGTGGTCCCAGCTCTCTACAGATCATTGACTAGGTCCTCTCGTGTAGTTCTGGGCTGATTCTTGACCTTTCTCAGACCTTTTCTTACCCACAAGGCAAGATCTTGCATGGAGCACCAGATCGAGGATGAGTGACAGTCATCTTGTGTTTCTTCCACTTTTTCACCAAGCTGCTTGCCTATTGTCCTGTAGTCCAGCCTTGTGCAGGTCTACAGTTTTGTTACTGGTGTCCTTAGGGTCCATTCACACGGAGGAAAATGGTGAAGAATTTGGTGTGGAATTTCAGCACTGAAAATAAAGCCTCCCATTGACTTTAATGGGTTCCTTTTTCTGCTAGCTGATTTTGAGGCGGATTCCTGACCAAAAAACTCTGTGTGAACTCAGCCTAATTTGGTATCATCATGTTCATACTGACCTGCAGAAAACAAAACCCATAAGAAAACGTCAGTAATGCGTTTTTTTTTCTTAATTCCACCTCATTCTGATTTTTTTTTTCCCGCTTCCAGTACATTGTACAAAATAATGAATGGTACAATTTTGAAGTACAACTTGTCATGCAAAAATCAAGCCCTTATATGACTATGTAGACAGAAAAATGAGAAAGTTATGACTTTTGGAATTTAAGGAGTAAAAAAAGAAAAATTTAAAATTTCTGCATCTCCTAAGGGTTAATAAATAATAAACCATGCCATACATATTAGGTATAGCTACATCTGTAATGACTCAAGCAATACTGTAATGGTATTTTACCCGCACATTGAACAGTATAAATAAAATCTAAAAAACAATGCTAGAATTTCTGTTCTTTGTCTTTCAGCCACCAAACAAATAAAAATGGATCAAACTATTTATAATTCCTAAAAATGACATCAATAAAAATACACAAGAAGAAAAAAAAAAAAAGTTACCTGGCGCCCGTATATAAAACCTCCCAGAAGGGGGCTGAAGATAAACAGTTGCAGCTCTTACCCGGACACCAACCAGTGTCCGGGTATCCGCCACGTCACATTCAGTCTTCCTCAGGCCAAGAAGTCCTGAACTGTCAGTGCATGGGAATCAGCTGATTCAGCTGCCCGTTCAGCGTCGAAATGCGTAGCCTATATTTCGCCTATTTTTCTACTGTCAATTGGAATCAATAGACTCAATCATTTGGTTTTATTTTTGCATGCAATTGGCTTCTGTTTTACTGTCACACAGTAGCGCTCTATAGATATCCCGGGTTTTTATTTTTCATTTTCTTGTTCATCAATAAAAATATAAAGGCTTCCTGCAATAAAAAAGGCCTCGCACAATTCCTTTATGGGTTCTCAATTGTGTGCTTTTACTTTTCAAAAGAAAAACTTTACAATTTAGTAACAATTTAAGGGTACATATACACGGAGCAAAATGGCGAGGCTTTTTTTTCCGCGCGGAATCTAACAAGGATTCGCGCCAAAATCCGCATGGCAACCGTGCCATTTTTCTCTGTATCTCAGCCCAGTCAAATACATTTATCAGGTGGTGAATGGCACAAAATTTGTAGCATAAAAAGGCAATGCTATGCTAAAATTGTTGTTGTTTGCTATTCCTTTACCAAGACCTTGTTTTGTTTAATAAAATTTGGTGTTCTCTGGTGGGGTTGGTCGGGGTTTTGATCCGGTGGTCTGGAGTCTTATGGTGGTTTCCTTGCTATTAGGCCATCTGCTCAGGCATTTGGTATCAGCCTTTTGAGTGTACCTGAGGTTCTACGGATCGAACCTCAGGTGTTGGTCATTGTCATTATCCTATGGGTCTATTAGGAGGAGGGCTGGCTTCACTAGTTGCCAGTTTTCGTGGTTACCACCTAGAAATCGTGGCTCAGGGAGGAATATTGTTTGGTAGAATTGCAACTGACTATGAAGTGGTGTGAGTGTTGCCTTGTGTGAGTCTGGTTTGTCCCACCACACTTCTACTCTGCCCTGTCCTTCAGTTCTGTTTGCCTGGCACTATCTGGTTATTTGTGAGGTTCTGGGTTCCAGTTTGTTTGCCCCAGTCCTGTGTTAACCCTTTCCTCACCTCTCCACTGTCCCTCTCCTCATTCTCTTGTTGCGTATTGTGTTGTTCTGCGTGTCTGTTGTCCAGCACACCCCATCCTGTTTGTTTTGTCTGCAGCTGCACCTTGGTTTCTGTAGGGGTGACCACCTTAGTATCCCCAGTCCCTAACTCTCTGTAGCTCTTGCCCTATCTGTCAGCTAGGCCTTCGTGTTAGAGAGCCAGGAGTTGTCGGGGCCAAGGCTAGCTTGGGAATAGCTGACCACCACCTAGGCAGCCTAGCTAGCTGCCGTAGCGTCAGGGAAAGTCTCCATCCCCTATTCCCTTAGCGGTGCAGTCTGCAGTCCTGATTCTGGGTCTGGGCATAAACACGAACATAACATCCTTCCCCGAAAGAATTAATAAAAGTTAATCAATGAGGTAAGGAAAGTGGTCTACCAACCTGGTGGCAACTATCCGCCACATCACATTCAGTCTCTCTCCATGTCGGTCATTTCTAACTTTTTCCTTTTATTTGATTGTTTTTTTGTCACATGTTATTTGTTTCGTGTCATGGACATATTTTTACATTTTTTTCATTGAAGTAAATATTTTCTATATGCACAAAGGTGATAACGCTATGTTTTTAATATAGCAATAAAAGCTACGTTTTAACTAATCGATTTCCTGTGGATGCTGGATCATATTTGTTTTTTTCTACATCTATCTCCATCCAGCAGCTTAACTACACTGACCGCCACCTAAATTGCCTCAGGGGCTTCTTCCAGCCCTCCATTCATCTAGCTGAGGCATTTTCAGCTGCCTGCGGCAGTGCCAACAGTTGTGGCCTACCTCCAGCCGAAGCCTGGGCTCGAGTTGTAAAGCCATCCACTGAAGCTGACATCTGGAGCTGTAGAAGACTCTGGGTTCTAGTGCCTGCCCTGCTGCTTCCCTGCTTATCTGTATTGAACTGCAGGATACTGGAAAGACTGTAGGGAGCAGCTCTGCAGCGACATCTCATCTATGGTGAGTCCCACATCACATGGATCAAGACTCTGGACTTTGCTATCATACCTCTGTAGGCCCCCACATTCTCTTTAGGTAGAGAGGGTTGGCCGCCATTTTAAGCCTGCACCTGAAGACCCTCCAGCTAACCCTCTTAGCAGCACTTACAAAGCCTCCTCTCTTCCCTAGCCGATCCAACTTCCTCGGCTACCCCTCCTGGCATCCCTAAGCTGCCCAGAGTCGGACACTTGTATGCAGGGAGGGGAGTGTAGAGCTCCTACACTAACATCAGGGGGGCTCCTCACCCTCCCTGTGACCTGTTTTCCAGCCTCCTGTTGATCATCTTATAGACCTCCTGGACAAGGCATAGACTTATAGTTCTCTCTGTGCCAGTACTCTGGGTTTGGGGGAGAGGAGTAGAGCCCTTACACAAACACCAGGAAGGCTCCTCGGTCTCCCTCGGCACCCCTTTTTTCAAGTTGGGATCAGTGGCAATTGAGGCGCCGCTGCTCTCTGAAGTCTTCTGCATACAGCTGCCACACTATCTCTGTGTTGCCTGGGAATTTGAGCTTGAAGATGGTTCTATGTAGCTGCTTTATGTAGAGCCGGATGTAACCACGAGTGTACCCTCACTACAATCTGTAGTCTACCCTCCCTGTATTATGTCCAGGAGACGTCCTAACAACTCTACTGCTCTCCCCCACACTCTGGGCCGGTCGCTGACCACGTCGTCCTCCATTTCTAGTTATCTCTCTTGCACCGGTGACTCTGCCACATCTTCTGATATTGAAGACAACAACTCCCACAACACGCCTGTCACAGGCATCACTCTCTTCCTCTGCAACTAAACCTGGTGTGAGCGGGCCGCTACCGGACCGGTCTACCCCTCCTTCCTCTCAGTGTTGGGCAGCTCATATGTCTTCAGCGGACTTTCAATTGCTGCGGGACCTTACTCAGGCTCTTCCTACCAAACAGGACATAGATGATGTGGTCTCCCACCTGGAGCAGTCTTAAGCTCAATCACTGGAGGCCGTCTGATTAGATGTGTCCAATCTCACCACTAGAGCCGACACCACTGACCAGTCATTATCTGACCTAGCAGAGACCCTCAGCTGTGGAGGACAATCAGTCCTGATCTGTAGCCCATCTTCAAAATGGCGCTCTCTTGCTTGATGACCAGGAGAATCATGGTCGAAAAAATAATATCCGCCTGCGCGGTATCCGGAGCTGGGCCCACAGGATGATCTCTCCTCAAGAGTGAATGTCATCTTTAATATTGCAACGCAGCGCCCTCTGGATGCTACATAGGAGCTTGATGGAGTACATAGAGTTCAGGGCTGTGGCCCGATGGACTCAGCTAACCCCAGAGATGTCCTGTGCAGACTTCACTATTACTTTGAGAAGGATCACTGTAACATCTCTGCCTGTTCGGGCCACTGCACCACCCTCTGCTTGCGTGCTGTGGCGCAGGAGGCGGGTGCAGTTTGGTTCTTGGATTCAAGTTTTTGGTCGCACTGTGTGAACTCAGCTCTAGTTCTGTGATTGCATTTGAACCACACCCGTCTTCTGCCTATGTTGCCTATGTCCATTAAGTGGTTAATCTGGCCTTGCCCTGTGATTGACAGCTGCCTTCCTGTGAACTCCATGGGCGGGTTCTTCCTCCCTATTTAGCCTTGGTTCCCATTCACACCAGTGCTTGTTATTGCCGTGCGCATACCTGCTCTTACTGTCCCTGTTTTGCTTATACTATTATACTTGACCTTTGGCTTTCCTCATTGACTATTCTCTTGACTCCGATTTGGCACTGCATCGCTCTCTTGTTACCGAACCCTGGCTAGCTGACCTCCCTTTGTTGTTGTTCGTCTTGTCTGTGTTTTATGTTTCACGTATTCAGGGAGGGATTGTCTTCGTGGTTGTCGCCTATTACCTAGGATAGGGTCTGTCAATAGGAAGGGAAAGCAGGGGGCTTCAGATTAGGGCTCACTGTCTCTTGTGCCCCTCCCAGGGTTTAACAGTTCTGGGAATTGCTGTCTTAGCAATTCCCTTACATAATAACAAGCCCAAAAACCTACATCCATTGCTTCCCTACAGACAGCATGGATCCTATTCAGTGCTTTGCAGCCAAGTTGGAAGGATTGACCGGCCTGGTAGCTGAGCTAGCTAAACAGGTTCAGACCCTAACTGAGGCTGCTGCATCATCCCCAGCTGTTTTGGCACCTTACAAGGTCAAGATGTTACTCCTGGATCGTTTCTCAGGGGACCGTGAAAAATTTGAGACGTTCAGGAAGTCTTGTTGCTTGTATTTTCGGATTAATCCACATGTGACTCAGGCCCAAATGGTGGGAGTGGTTATATCTCTGCTACAGGGGGATCCACAAGCTTGGGCCCTTAAACTCCCTCCTGATGCTGATGAGTGGTCTGATGTGGAAAAATTTTTTAAGTCCCTGGGCTCTATCTATGCTGAGCCACACCACATTGCGCTTGCGGAATCTCAGCTCCTCACCATGCAGCAGGGAAAACGCTCTGCAGAGGAGTATTGCGCAGAGTTCCGTAAGTACAGTGTAACTGCAGGTTGGTGTGAGTCAGCTCTAAAGGCTCACTTTAAGCAAGGTTTGTGTGACCGTGTTAAGGAGCTCTGGGTTGGTCACCCAGATCCCCCGACTCTTGAGAAGGCCATGACTTTGGTGGTCCGTATTGACCGCAAGATCCGAGAAAATTTAAAAGAGAGAGTAGGGTCTGTTGCCTCCAAGTTTTCTGTCTCTTCCTCTCTCTCCTCTGAAAAACCTACCTTTCCTCCCATCACTTCTGGTGAGGAACCCATGCAACTGGGAGCTATGGACGCCAAGACACGACGAGAGCATCGTCTCAGGAATAACCTGTGCCTGTACTGTGGTTCCTCTGGTCATGTCATCCGAGACTGCTCTATCAGACCCTTGTCACCTGCGAAAAAACTTCAGTGCCTGAGTGGTAATCAGAAGAACCACTCAGGCAACCAGGTATTTGGTGGGAATAACTATAAGATGATGTTATCTGTGTCTCTGTCCTCTGGGGACAGATCTGTTTCTGGCAAGGCCCTAGTTGACTCTGAGTCTGCAGCAAATTTTATTAAATATTCAGTTGTTGAATCTTTGGGCATTGAGCTTTTGCCACTTGACACACCTATGTCTGTTACTGGAGCGGATTCTACTCCACTGGCCAGGGGTAAAGTCAGTTTTAAAAACCCCTTGATCTCTTTGCAAGTGGGTTCTACACATTCAGAGGTCATAAGCCTTTTTGTTATGGAGAATCTCTCTGCTGATGTTATTTTGGGGTTCCCCTGGCTGAAGCTCCATAACCCTATTTTTGATTGGGGTAAAAAGGAGTTGGTAAAGTGGGGAGATCAGTGCTCATCTCACTGTATTGCTTTACATTCTGTAGATTGTGTCAGTGAGGAGAAGGTCTCAGCTACTAAAAGTTGGGAACGCCCCTCCGGTATTAAAACCTGGTGGTATCAGAAACGCCGGATGAATAAAAAATATTTGCCTGGTTCTCAAGCGTCTGTGTTTCAAGCAGAACCAAAATACAAGGCAGGGAAAACTCAGAATCCCTCTAGAACTGGTGTGTCTGGTGAGGGTCCGGTGGCCCCTCATAAAAGGGGGGGTACTGTAACATCTCTGCCTGTTCGGGCCACTGCACCACCCACTGCTCGCGTGCTGTGGCGCAGGAGGCGGGTACAGTTTGGTTCTTGGATTAAAGTTTTTGGTCGCACTGTGTGAACTCAGCTCTAGTTATGTGATTGCATTTGAACCACACCTGTCTTCTGCCTATGTTGCCTCTGTCCATTAAATGGTTAATCTGGCCTTGCCCTGTGATTGACAGCTGCCTTTCTGTGAACTCCATGGGCGGGTTCTTCCTCCCTATTTAGCCTTGGTTCCCATTCACACCAGTGCTTGTTATTGCTGTGTGCATACCTGCTCTTACTGTCCCTGTTTTGCTTATACTATTATACTTGACCTTTGGCTTTCCTCACTGACTATTCTCTTGACTCTGATTTGGCACTGCATTGCTCTCCTGTTACCGAACCCTGGCTAGCTGACCTACCTTTGTTGTTGTTCGTCTTGTCTGCGTTTTGTGTGTCACATACTCAGGGAGGGATTGTCTTCGTGGTTGTCGCCTATTACCTAGGATAGGGTCTGGCAATAGGAAGGGAAAGCGGGGGGATTCAGATTGTGGCTCACTGTCTCTTGTGCCCCTCCCAGGGTTTAACAGTTCTGGGAATTGCTGTCTTAGCAATTCCCTTACAATCACATTCTGCGATGCACCTGGTCTATGGGCCTCGTGTCATTTGAAGACACCACCATCAAACCACTCCCTGATGTCTCTACACGTACGCTTGCTATGCAGCGCGTCCTCTGTCATATTCATCAAGGATAATGGAGGTTCCTATAGATGGGGACACCCGTTCCATCTGATAGTCTGTAGAGGTTTCTCTTCCATCCTGGTCCGTTTTCCAGCCGATCTGCCTGAGCTGTTCGCCTTTCTGGTTGTGACCCCACTGGAAGTTCCGAACTGGCTTGCACTTGATGTTTCCCGGATGGCTCCGGAGGGCCCCCTCCCCTCAACGCCTCCCGACCCTACAGGTCCATCGTTGACTCAGCCGGCCCTGTCTCATCGGCTTCCTATTGAGGCATGACACTCCATGACACTCTATGCTATTGGCCCCTGGGCCATCATTGCAATAGCAGGTGGTCCCGGTCCTGCTCTGTTTGGGACATTTTTGTTTATTATTGCACTATTCCTATTGCTCCTCTCTTGTCCTAGCTGTCCTTTTGTACATCCCCTCCCTGGTTGTTTCTAGATCCACTAGGACAATGTAGGCACAGATGGTGTAGTTGACCTTAGGTGTTTTCACCCTTACGATTTATGTGCTCTTCGCCTAGGTCACTGGAGTAGCCTTAGTTGTTCTCTCCTACTGTCCCTCGCTACCAGTGGTCAGCCCTATGTCTCCTGTTCCCCCCCCCCCTTTTTTTTTATAGTCACAATATAGTCGTGTTGACTTTTCAGCTTAGTGTCTGACCCAAGATTCTACTTCACATCCTGCGCCCCACGTCCCTCTCTCTTAGAGGGGGTTGGGGAAACGGGACTCTCATTGTTATGGTACACTCGTGGAGCACATGGGCTCCTCTCCTGATTTTTTCTTGTTTCTTTGCCCTCCCCCAATTTGAAGCTATACCCCTCACATCACTTTAGGGGTACTTAGATTTGTTCTATCTCTGTCTCCCCTTGTCCTTCCCTCCCTCTCTTGTCTACTCCTCAATTTTCTCTCTCTCTCTCTCTCTCTCACGTCTTCCTTGCTCCTGTTTTTTCTCTCCCTCCCTTTTTTGTTTCCCCTTCCTTCCTCCCCTCAACCCTTTTTTTTTTCTTCTCCTCAACTCCGTGTGTTTAGGGTTTGGACGGAAGGCACCTTCCTCTCATGATGCCGCCACTTGACCTGTGACAATGGGTTCTCTCAACATAAAGGGTCTCCATAGCCCGGAGAAGCTTTCCATTCTCTACAACTTACTCAAAGGTAGGAGGCTTCATGTCATTTTTTTTGCAAGAAACTCATTATTGCTCCAGCAAACCGTTTAAATTGTGTAACGCATGGTTCCCACACACGTACCATAGCCCCTCATCTGACCCTAAATCCAGAGGGCCAGCATATTGATCTCCCATTCCCTGCCCTGGGAGCATTTGGAAACTCGCACTGATGATGAGGGAAGATTGCTTATGTTAAAGGGCCGTATTTCCTCCCAGTTGTTTACCTTTGCCTCCCTTTACTTACCTAATGACGGGCAGAGTCGGGCTCTCAACTCCTAGATGGCTAGATGACGAAACCTCTGTCAGCTCCCGCTACCAGGAAGCCAGCTACAAGATTCTGTCTCGTTGGTACAGGGTCCCCACAAAGCTACACAGGTTCTTCCAACCAATTTCCACAATGTGCTGGAGATGTGGACAGACAGAGAGGGACATGCTCCATGTCTTCTGGTCCTGTCCGGCATTGTCCTTGTTTTAGGATGGTGTTAAACGGATCATTTTGCATTTAACTGACACTCATCATCACTTGGGCCTGGCGTTGTTTCTCCTCAATCACTGTGAGTCATCGGTGAAAGTTTACAAAGTTTACAAGCGCTCCCTGATACAATTTTTGGTCCTCGCTGCTCGTGACTGCATTCCGCTCTTCTGGAGGCGAGTTGACCTCCTCCTCTGTCCCTCTGGATTCGGAAGGTCAATGAGATCATGCATATGGAGAATCTCACCTCTTTCCTGCATGGCACGACTGAAGCCTACACTAAGACCTGGTTTTATTGGTTTGAGTTCCAATGCTCCATGGAGTATTGGACGCTCCTGGGCTCTGGACCTCCCTCCTAGTCATGGGAGAGCTGATCTGCTCATGGTTGCTGTGAGCAGTTGTACCCTTGCTCCCACTATTGTGTTGCCTTCTGCTCTCTGGTATTGGACTTCTGGCCTCTCTCACCCCCCCCTTTTTTTTTTAAATTTTATTTTCTTCTCTCTCCCTCTCTTCAAGGTGTCTGTCCTCTTTTTTTTAACTTCCTAATTTTCCTTCCTCCTCTTTCTTTTTCCCCTCGCTCCTATTATGACTGGACCTCTCCCGGGATTCCCTGGGGGTTTGGGTTGTTTTTGTTGTTGCTTCTATTATTATTATTTTTATTTGAATGTACTGTTCGTACTTGTGTTTTTCCTTTCCATGTTTCTTTGTGTTATAGGCCTATTTCAGGCCATGTTGTACTAAAAACTTGCAATAAAACTTTGAATTTAAAAAAAAGAAACATGGAAAAAATGACAATATATGAATGGTGGTTTCAATAACATAAATCGTCATGTTAATTACGCCTTCTAAGTTTATATATAAACGCAATATGGAGCAACACATGGAACAATTCCAACGAGTGCATTCCTTGATTAAGGAGCAGCAGAAATACCATTGGTAAATATAAGTGTTTTATGCAGTCAAGATAGATAAGGGAGGAGGAAAGGGGAGAGGGAATGAGTAATCTCTATGAGGGAATCTAGGTTTTCCCGCCATCCACAGCCACGGGCAGGGCCGCCGATAGGCCAGTACTACTGCTACTGGCGTCAGGGGCCCGGCCAAATTTTAAAATGGGGGGGGGCCCGTGCCCCCTGGCGCCGGCAGCAGTCATTGTATGTCCTGTTTCAACTCAGATCTGCGTCCAGAGGACGCAGATCTGAGTTGAGCACATACGCGGCTGAAGCGTGGAGCTGACACAGGTCAGCTCCTCACTTCACCGCTGCCGCCTCTCTCGGTGACACATATGCGGCTGAGCCGGAACCCGGCTCAGCCGCATATGTGTCAGCGAGAGAGCCGGCAGCGGCGAAGTGAGGAGCTGACACAGGTCAGCTCCTCGCTTCAGCCGCATACATGTCAGCGTCAGCGAGAGAGACACCCACCGGCGAAGCGTGGAGCTGACCTGTGTCAGCTCCTTCCTTCAGCCGCATGTGTCAGCGAGAGAGACGCGCAGAGAGCGGCAAGGGAGCGGAGGAGAAGGTAAGTTTAATGTGGAGGTGGAACGTGAATCTG
Source organism: Leptodactylus fuscus (assembly GCF_031893055.1). NCBI lineage: Eukaryota > Metazoa > Chordata > Amphibia > Anura > Leptodactylidae > Leptodactylus > Leptodactylus fuscus. Next base: position 66,758,802 of record NC_134274.1, on the reverse strand, counting down.
GGGGCAGATGAAAGAGAGGACGGCATGACACTGTGGGGACATGAATCTGGGGGCAGATGAAAGAGAGGACGGAATGACACTGGGGCAGATGAAGGAAGGGACGGCATGACACTGTGGGGACATGAATCTGGGGGCAGAGATGGAGAGGACATGAATCTGGGGGCAGAGATGGAGGGACATGAATCTGGGGGCAGAGATGGAGGGGGGACATGAATCTGGGGGGACATGAATCTGGGGGCAGAGATGGAGGGGACATGAAACTGGGGGCAGAGATGTGGGGACATGAATCTAGGGGCAGAGATGGAAGGGGGACATGAAACTGGGGGCAGATGAAGGGTGTATATGAAACTGGGGGAGAGATAGAGGGGGGGACATATAATTTACGGGTGACTGTAGGAGGATTATACTGTGTGCGGGCACATGAAAAAATTAACAAGTGGGCGGAGTCAACACAAAAGTGGGCGGGGCTAAATTTGCTGCGGCGCGCTAAGCGCACCACACATTTTGTCCCTCTTTTAGTTCTTCAAAAGTTGGGAGGTATGGAGATGGGGGGACATGAATCTGTGGGCAGAAATGTGGGGACATGAATCTGGGGGCAGAGATGGAGGGGACATGAATCTGGGGGCAGAGATGGAGGGGACATGAATCTGGGGGCAGATGAAGGGTGTATATGAAGCTAGGGGAGAGACGGAGGGGGACATATAATTTACGGGTGACTGTAGGAGGATTATACAGTGTGCGGGCAAATGGAAAATTAATGAGTGGGCGGAGTCAACATAACAGTGGGTGGGGCTAAATTTCCCGCGGCGCGCAAAGCAAAAATGGCAGGGGGGGGGGGGCCCAGACACTTAGGCTGTATGGGGCCCCAAAATTCCTGATGGCGGCCCTGGCCACGGGAATAAGAACACTCCTGAAGCTCCGGACAGGAGGACACACCCTATGAGAATGCAAATATGATACGGGAGAATAATATAGAGGGTGGGTGAAGAGGGAAAAGGGGGAATTATTTGCCAAAAAGATAGAGCTCTCCACCATCTGAAGCCATGGGTTGCTCCGTCCCCTAAGCCCCAGGACGGGAGAGAGTGTCTCTAATATCAATGATGAGAATTACTATTGCGACCTTATAACTACAGTGAGAGGGACAGGTGAGAGGGAGAGGGACAGTTATCAAGAATAAAAAAAAAGCTTTAGTGGCATGTCTGAATAGATATTTGGCATTGCCAAAGCTAGTAAAGTGGGGGGGGGGAGAGTTGGGGTTGGGGGGGAGAGTGGTGGGTATGGGGGGGAGGAGAGTGGTGGGTATGGGGGGGGGGGTGATTTGGGGTATAACAGTCCGTGGGGTCTCATCTTTTTCTTTGTTGGTGACGACTGTATGGGGGGGGTGATTGATTGGGGGTATAACAGTCCATGGGGTCTCATCTTCCTCTTAGTTGGTGACAGCTGGACACGTATTGGGCAGCGATCTCCACAGTGGGCTCTTCTTCTCCCAGTAGGATGTAGAGTTTCCTCTTCTCATCTGCAGATGTGAAGTCTGGGATGTGGGCAGAGAGTCTTTGGAAGTAGATAGCCCTCACAGCTGAGTATTTGGTGCAGTGTAGCAGGAAGTGGGACTCGTCTTCTAGGGCCTCCTGGTCACAGTGCTGGCACATTCTGTTCTCCCGTGGCTTGTACGTCTGCCTGTGTCTCCCTGTCACCATCTCCAGGCTGTGGGCGCTCAGTCTGTACTGGCTCAGGGTCTGTCTGTGTTTGGGGTGGGGTATTCTCTACAGGTAGGTGGCCATGGTTTAGTCCCTTTGCAGTGACTGGTACACAGTGAGTTTCTTGGAGTTATTTATTGCGCTTCTCCATTCCTCGATGTACATCTCTTTGTCTCTCTCAATGGCTCCTTTTATTTGAGCCTTGTTCAGGGCATGTTGTGGGTTTTGGTTTGGCAGATGGCTGATGCTTGTTTGGGGGGTGTCGGGTTTGCTCAGGGCTCTGTGGCTCATCCAGGCTTGGTGGTGGTAAGAGCCAGGGCTGCTGCCCTGTATGTGTGTCCAGAATGATAGTGCCCTCTTTTGCATGGTGAACCATATGGGGAGTCTGCCTAGCTCTACCCTGCATCCCATGTTGGAGGTGCTGCGATGGACATGGAGGAGGTACTTGCAGAACTCCAGGTGGAAGGTCTCTGTTGGGCTGGAATCCCACTTTGATTAGTCTGGGTAGATGGCTGGGCCCCAAACCTCACTGCCATAGAGAAGGATCGGAGTGACTGCATCGAATATCATCAGCCAAACCCTCACCGATGGTTTGAGGTGGTACAGTTGTCTTCTGATGGCGTAGAAGGTTCTGCAGGCTTTTGTTTTCAGGGTTTCTATTGCTGTTTTGAAGCTTCCTGATTGGCTAAACTCCAGCCCAAGGGAGGTGTAGCTGTTGGTTTTCTCCAGTGTGGAGCCGTTCAGTGTGAATTGTGGGGTGAAGGCTTTGTTGTGGCCCTTCTTCTGAAATACCATGACTTTGGTCTTCTTGTGGTTGATAGGTAGAGCCCATGTGGTGCTGAATTTTTCCAGCACTGACATTCTTTCTTGGAGGTCTTTCTCGGTGGGGGACAGGAGTAGGAGGTCATCGGCGTATAGCAGGAAGTTCACCTTATGGTCGGTCAGGGTGTATAGCATGTATAGCATGAGAGGAGTGGGGGGAGGAGGGATGGTAAGGATTTTGAAATAGTTGTTCTTACAGGGACCCCCATCACTCAGAGCCCCAGGGACGTTATCCCTGACCCTCTGAGCAAGGGGAAGCACCCCCAGATATACAAAGAGAGGGGGGGAGTAGGATAAGTCGACAGATAAAAGGTCCACATAAGAGATATATTAGACCCCCAAGGGGCTCACCAGATTTTGATATATTAGTCCTCTGGGAGCCTTTGTAGTTGGGATTGATCACAATATTTACTGCATAAATGGCTGTAGTCCTGCGGGAGAAAAAGGGAAGAGGGTGGGGGGAAGTCCGCATATGACTGTTAACACTGCAGAAACCGATGGCTAGGTAACCAAGAAGTCAAGCTGGACAATCGAGTGTGAGTCATCCAGGGTCCGGTAGGTTTCTGTGTGCAGTAGGTTTTTGGCTCCACCCACTTTTATGTTGACTCCGCCTACAGTCACCCATAAATTATATGTCCCCCCTCCATCTCTCCCCCCCGCTTCATATACACCTTTCATCTGCCCTAGTTTGATTTCCCCCATCTGTCTGCCCAGTTTCATGCCATTCTCTCCCTCTTCATCTGCCCACAGTTTCATGTCCCCCCGTCTCTGCTCCAGTGTCATGTCGTTCTTCCCCCCTTCATCTGCCCCAGTGTCATGCCGTTCTCCCCCCTTCATCTGCCCCAGTGTCATGCTGTTCTCCCTCCTTCATCTGCCCCAGTGTCATGCCGTTTTACCCCGTCTTTACCTGCTCCAGTGTCATGTCATTCTCCCCCCTCATGTGCTCCATTGTCATGCCGTTCTCCCCCTGCTCTTCATCTGCCCCAGTGTCATGCCGTCCCCCCCTTCATCTTCCCCAGTGTCATGCCGTTCTCCCCCCTTCATCTGCTCTAGTGTCATGCCATTCTCCCCCCTTCATCTGCCCCAGTGTCATGCAGTTCTCCCCCCTTCATCTGCTTCAGTATCATGCCGTTCTCCCCCCCTTCATCTGCCCCAGTGTCATGCCATTCCCCCCCTTCATCTGCTCCAGTGTCATGCCGTTCTCTTCCTCCTTCATGTGCTCCAGTGTCATGTCATTCTCCTCCCCTTCATGTGCTCCAGTGTCATGCCGTTCTCCCCCTGCTCATCTGCCCCAGTGTCATGCCGTTCCCCCCTTCATCTGCCCCAGTGTCATGCCGTTCTCCCCCCTTCATCTGCTCCAGTGTCATACCATTCTCCCCCCCTTCATCTGCCCCAGTGTCATGCAGTTCTCCCCCCTTCATCTGCTCCAGTGTCATGCCGTTCTCCCCTCCTTCATCTGCCCCAGTGTAATGCAGTTCTCCCCCCACCACATATAAACACACTCACCTTCCATCGCTCCCCCGCCTCTCTCTCCGCTCTCTCCCTCATACACATAGTTGTAGGCAAAATGTGATGTCATCACATCGCGGCTACAAATGCCAGAGCGCAGCGTTAAAGCAGGAGCTGAGCTGTGACAGCTCCTGATTTAAAGAGGACCTTTCATGGTCCGGGGCACAGGCAGTTCTATATACTGCTGGAAAGTCGACAGTGTGCTGAATTCAGCGCACTGTCGGCTTTCCCGATCTGTGCCCCGAGTAAAGAGCTAGCGGTCCTGGTACCGTAGCTCTTTACCATCAGAAGGGCGTTCCTGACAGTCTGTCAGGAACGTCCTTCTCCACAGCAGCACCTATCGCGCTGTGTTGTGTGAGCGGGGAGGAACACCCCCTCCCCTCCTAATAATACTTGTCTATGGACGAGCACTGTGAGCAGAGGGAGGGGGCGCTCACACAGGACCGCTAGCTCTTTACACGGGGCACAGATCGGGAAAGCCGACAGTGCGTTGAATTCAGCGCACTGTCGGCTTTCCAGCAGTATATAGAACTGCCTGTGCCCCGGACCATGAAAGGTCCTCTTTGCCTATGTATTCAGCTCATCGGCGTCCGTAGGATGAGTTGAAATCGGGACATACCTCCCGCCAACCAGGACCACGGGACAGGACACCGAAATCGTGAGTGTCCTGCAGAAATCGGGACGGTTGGGAGGTATGAAAATATGAGTTTTGTAGACAATCACATATAGCAATGAAAATGTATTGATTGAATGGAAACTCTATTTGAAGCTGCAATGTGGCAGATATTTGCAATATACGGTACAGACCAAAAGTTTGGACACACCTTCTCATTCAAAGAGTTTTCTGTATTTTCATGACTATGAAAATTGTAGATTCACACTGAAGGCATCAAAACTATGAATTAGCACATATGGAATTATATACGTAACAAAAAAGTGTGAAACAACTGAAAATCTGTCTTATATTCTAGGTTCTTCAAAGTAGCCACCTTTTGCTTTGATTCCTGCTTTGCACACTCTTGGCATTCTCTTGATGACATTCAAGATGTAGTCACCGGAAATGGTTTTCACTTCACAGGTGCGCCCTGTCAGGTTTAATAAGTGGGATTTCTTTCCTTATAAATGGGGTTGGGACCATCATTTGTGTTGTGCAGAAGTCAGGTGGATACACAGCTGATAGTCCTACTGAATAGACTGTTAGAATTTGTATTATGTCAAGAAAAAAGCTGCTAAGTAAATAAAAACGAATGGCCATCATTACTTTAAGAAATGAAGGTCAGTCAGTCCGAAAAAATTGGGAAAACTTTGAAAGTGCCCCCAAGTGCAGTTGCAAAATCCATCAAGTGCTACAAAGAAACTGGCTCAAATAAGGACCGCCCCAGGAAAAGCAGACCAAGAGCCACCTCTGCTGCGGAGGATAAGTTCATCCAAGTCACCAGCCTCAGAAATCGCAGGTTAATGGCAGCTCAGATTAGAGACCAGGTCAATGCCACACAGAGTTCTAGCAGCAGACACATCTGTACAACAACTGTTAAGAGGAGACTTTGTGCAGCAGCCCGTCATGGTAAAATAGCTGCTAGAAAACCACTGCTAACTACAGGCAACAAGCATAAGAGATTTGTATGGGCTAAAGAACACAAGGAATGGACATTAGACCAGTGGAAATCTGTGCTTTGGTCTGATGAGTCCAAATTTGAGATCTTTGGTTCCAACCACCATGTCTTTGTGTGAAGCAGAAAAGGTGAACGGATGGACTCTACATGCCTGGTTCCCACCGTGAAGCATGGAGGAGGTGTGATGGTGTGGGGGGGCTTTGCTGGTGACACTATTGGGGATTTATTCAAAATTGAAGGCATACTGAACCAGCATGGCTTTCACAGCACCTTGCAGCGGCATGCTATTCCATCCGGTTTGCGTTTAGTTGGACCATCATTTATTTTTCAACAGGACAATGACCCCAAACACACCTCCAGGCTGTGTAAGGGCTATATGACCAAGAAGGAGAGTGATGGGGTGCTACACCAGATGACCTGGCCTCCACAGTCACCAGACCTGAACCCAATCGAGATGGTTTGGGGTGAGCTGGACCGTAGAGTGAAGGCAAAAGGGTTAACAAGTGCTAAGTATCTCTGGGAACTCCTTCAAGACTGTTGGAAGACCATTTCCGGTGACTACCTCTTGAAGCTCATCAAGAGAATGCCAAGAGTGTGCAAAGTAGTAATCAAAGCAAAAGTTGGCTACTTTGAAGAATCGAGAATATAAGACAGATTTTCAGTTGTTTCACACTTTTTTGTAAAGGATATAATTCCACATGTGTTAATTCATGGTTTTGATGCCTTCAGTGCGAATCTACAATTTTCATAGTCATGAAAATACAGAAAACTCTTTGAATGAGAAGGTGTGTCCAAACTTTTGGTCTGTACTGTATGGTGGAAGTGAAAATTGAATGGAGAAGAGAAATAGTTTACATAAGGAATATTTCTTCACTACAAATAGTGTAATTAGCATGTCTCGGAAATCTAAACCTCAGACGAATTGCTAATGTACTTTTAAATTAAACTAGTTACAATGGGGAAATAAGTACACTGGTGATTTTGCCCACCTATAAAAAAATGGAGAGGTCCTTAATTTTATTAAATATCATAGGTACACTTCAGCTGTGAGACATAGAATCTAAAAATCAAAATCCAGCAAATTATGTTGTATGATTTTTAAATAATTAATGTGCATTTTATTGCATTAAATTAGTATTTGATACAGAAAAACTGGATTTTGGCCCACTCCTCCATGCAGATCTTTCAGGTTTTGTGGATATTGTTGTGCTACATTGAATTTCTGCTCCCTCCAAAGATTTTCAATTGGGTTCAGGTCTGGAGACTGGCTAGGCCACTCCAGGACCTTGAAATGCTTATTAGCCCTTAGTTGCCCTGGCTGTGTGTTTTGAGTCATTGTCATGCTGGAAGACTCAGCCATGACCAATCTTCATTGCTCTTAGGATGCTTTCACACGGAGTAACGCTCCGCTCATTCTGACACGTAAACACGTGTCAGAGTGAGCGCTGTAAAACAGAATCCCATTGACTTCAATGGATGTCGTCTTACGCACGCTACACTTTGAAATCAATGGGAGGCTTTTTAACCCATTGATTTCAATGTGTAGTGCGCGTAAGATGGCATCCATTTAAGTTAATGGGATTCTGTTTTACAGCGGTCTCTCTAACACGTGTTTACGTGTCAGAATGAGCGTAGCATTACTACGTGTGAAAGCACCCTTACTGAGAGAAGGAGGTTTTTGGCCAAAATCTCATGATACATGGTCTCATCCATTCTTCAATGGTGCAGTTGTCCTTTCCCCTTTGCAGAAAAGCACCCCCAAAGTATAATGTTTCCACCCCCATGCTTCACAGTTGGGATGGGGTTGTTGGGGTTTTACCTTCTTTCTCCAATAACAGCAAGTGGCGTTGATATCAAAAAGTCCTATTTTGGTCTCAAAATAATTCTTCTCCCATGCCTTCTTTGGATCATCCAGTTGGTTCCTGACAAACTTTAAACGGGCCTGGATGTGTGCTGGCATGAGCATAGGGATTTTAATCCATGACGATGCTTTGTGTTGCTAACAGTAAACTTGGAGACTGTGGTCCCAGCTCTCTACAGATCATTGACTAGGTCCTCTCGTGTAGTTCTGGGCTGATTCTTGACCTTTCTCAGACCTTTTCTTACCCACAAGGCAAGATCTTGCATGGAGCACCAGATCGAGGATGAGTGACAGTCATCTTGTGTTTCTTCCACTTTTTCACCAAGCTGCTTGCCTATTGTCCTGTAGTCCAGCCTTGTGCAGGTCTACAGTTTTGTTACTGGTGTCCTTAGGGTCCATTCACACGGAGGAAAATGGTGAAGAATTTGGTGTGGAATTTCAGCACTGAAAATAAAGCCTCCCATTGACTTTAATGGGTTCCTTTTTCTGCTAGCTGATTTTGAGGCGGATTCCTGACCAAAAAACTCTGTGTGAACTCAGCCTAATTTGGTATCATCATGTTCATACTGACCTGCAGAAAACAAAACCCATAAGAAAACGTCAGTAATGCGTTTTTTTTTCTTAATTCCACCTCATTCTGATTTTTTTTTTCCCGCTTCCAGTACATTGTACAAAATAATGAATGGTACAATTTTGAAGTACAACTTGTCATGCAAAAATCAAGCCCTTATATGACTATGTAGACAGAAAAATGAGAAAGTTATGACTTTTGGAATTTAAGGAGTAAAAAAAGAAAAATTTAAAATTTCTGCATCTCCTAAGGGTTAATAAATAATAAACCATGCCATACATATTAGGTATAGCTACATCTGTAATGACTCAAGCAATACTGTAATGGTATTTTACCCGCACATTGAACAGTATAAATAAAATCTAAAAAACAATGCTAGAATTTCTGTTCTTTGTCTTTCAGCCACCAAACAAATAAAAATGGATCAAACTATTTATAATTCCTAAAAATGACATCAATAAAAATACACAAGAAGAAAAAAAAAAAAAGTTACCTGGCGCCCGTATATAAAACCTCCCAGAAGGGGGCTGAAGATAAACAGTTGCAGCTCTTACCCGGACACCAACCAGTGTCCGGGTATCCGCCACGTCACATTCAGTCTTCCTCAGGCCAAGAAGTCCTGAACTGTCAGTGCATGGGAATCAGCTGATTCAGCTGCCCGTTCAGCGTCGAAATGCGTAGCCTATATTTCGCCTATTTTTCTACTGTCAATTGGAATCAATAGACTCAATCATTTGGTTTTATTTTTGCATGCAATTGGCTTCTGTTTTACTGTCACACAGTAGCGCTCTATAGATATCCCGGGTTTTTATTTTTCATTTTCTTGTTCATCAATAAAAATATAAAGGCTTCCTGCAATAAAAAAGGCCTCGCACAATTCCTTTATGGGTTCTCAATTGTGTGCTTTTACTTTTCAAAAGAAAAACTTTACAATTTAGTAACAATTTAAGGGTACATATACACGGAGCAAAATGGCGAGGCTTTTTTTTCCGCGCGGAATCTAACAAGGATTCGCGCCAAAATCCGCATGGCAACCGTGCCATTTTTCTCTGTATCTCAGCCCAGTCAAATACATTTATCAGGTGGTGAATGGCACAAAATTTGTAGCATAAAAAGGCAATGCTATGCTAAAATTGTTGTTGTTTGCTATTCCTTTACCAAGACCTTGTTTTGTTTAATAAAATTTGGTGTTCTCTGGTGGGGTTGGTCGGGGTTTTGATCCGGTGGTCTGGAGTCTTATGGTGGTTTCCTTGCTATTAGGCCATCTGCTCAGGCATTTGGTATCAGCCTTTTGAGTGTACCTGAGGTTCTACGGATCGAACCTCAGGTGTTGGTCATTGTCATTATCCTATGGGTCTATTAGGAGGAGGGCTGGCTTCACTAGTTGCCAGTTTTCGTGGTTACCACCTAGAAATCGTGGCTCAGGGAGGAATATTGTTTGGTAGAATTGCAACTGACTATGAAGTGGTGTGAGTGTTGCCTTGTGTGAGTCTGGTTTGTCCCACCACACTTCTACTCTGCCCTGTCCTTCAGTTCTGTTTGCCTGGCACTATCTGGTTATTTGTGAGGTTCTGGGTTCCAGTTTGTTTGCCCCAGTCCTGTGTTAACCCTTTCCTCACCTCTCCACTGTCCCTCTCCTCATTCTCTTGTTGCGTATTGTGTTGTTCTGCGTGTCTGTTGTCCAGCACACCCCATCCTGTTTGTTTTGTCTGCAGCTGCACCTTGGTTTCTGTAGGGGTGACCACCTTAGTATCCCCAGTCCCTAACTCTCTGTAGCTCTTGCCCTATCTGTCAGCTAGGCCTTCGTGTTAGAGAGCCAGGAGTTGTCGGGGCCAAGGCTAGCTTGGGAATAGCTGACCACCACCTAGGCAGCCTAGCTAGCTGCCGTAGCGTCAGGGAAAGTCTCCATCCCCTATTCCCTTAGCGGTGCAGTCTGCAGTCCTGATTCTGGGTCTGGGCATAAACACGAACATAACATCCTTCCCCGAAAGAATTAATAAAAGTTAATCAATGAGGTAAGGAAAGTGGTCTACCAACCTGGTGGCAACTATCCGCCACATCACATTCAGTCTCTCTCCATGTCGGTCATTTCTAACTTTTTCCTTTTATTTGATTCCTATACTCAGTCACTGACATGCTCATGTCACATGCACCTCAAAAACATCTTCACATTCTGCTCTCTTCACAAACCTCACCCCCTACCATACAACAATGGATGGAAAAAGTCCATCAAATAGCGAGATAAAAGAAACTCATCAGTTGGAGAACAAGGACAAGAGACACTTACATGAAAATCTGGTCATCTTGGTGGGCCTCCTATGAAGCCATAACCCCATCTTAATGGTTCATTGCCAGTTTCCTCTTACAATTGTTCTGAATTTCTTGTGTGTAACTCTGTAGGTTGAGTACTTGGTAACACTTACCTATAGATGTTGTTTACCCTACACGGGCCACCCTCTCCCCCCTTCCCCTCCTTCCCCACTTATAATCCACACCCACTTAAGGTGCCTTAGGTCGCTCCCATCTCTGCCCCATTAACAAGGGTCATTGACTACTTCCCTATTTCTTTGTTGAGTATTTAGACTTGTTTAGAACGTGCTACCTGCCTATTAAGAATGCTCAGACTCAAATATCTTTTTAGTTTTAGTTTTTCAGCAGGCCACCTTTGGCAAGATTTCTTATTGTACTGCACTAATACTATTTAATATTTGTATTCTACTCTATGTTATACTGTGAAACCTTTTGAACTAAATTGTAATTTGTAAATTGTTAATAAAATCAGAATTTAAAACAAAACAAAACATTCTGCTCTCTTCTCACTGTGGAAACAACCCAATCTATAATGGCTGTTTTTTCTTTCTTCCCAGGTTTATTTTTTCCAACCAACCATTATACTAAGTTTTTCAGTCTTGTGACTACAATAAGGTTTAAAATATATAACCTGCTTTGATCAATGGGAGTTCAGCTACTGGGACCCCAGCAGTTATAAAAAGGCAAGTTCCATAGCCCTCTATATAAATGCAGCAGTTAAATATGCGTGCTGCTGCTCATCTCATCTCTATAGGACTGGAGAAAGGTAGCTGAGTCTCTTCTTCACGATTGTGGAGCTCTTAGTTGTCAGACATCCTGCATGTACGACTTTGTGCCTGTGCAAAAAAAAAAAAAAAAAAAAAAACAGGCTCCAGGCGGAGAGGCTGCATATGGACACCAGTGGTTAGCTTTAAAAATCCATTCAAGTGAATGGGTTGTAAAGCTGACTGCCGGCAAGCCGTCCCCTGTCCAGTTTCCCTGGGTTTAGGAAGGAAACCCCTGGGTGGACAGTGGTGGTAATGTGAACGCCCCCTAAATATACAGATACTGGCTGGTGACTCATGCAGCTTCACTGGATCATTGTATAAAGCAAGAACCTCTTGTGTCATCCTTATTTCCTCTAAGGCTAAGTTCACACAGGGTTTTTTGGTCAGGATTTTGAGGCCGTATCCGCCTCAAAATCCTGACCAAAAAGATGGCTCCTGTTGAAATCAATGGCTGCAGTTCTCTGGTGCTATCATTACAATGTACGTAACGTGTACAGATTGCCGGTCCATACACACTATTGATGGCTATTTGGAACTGCAGCTTTGCTCCATTCACTTGACTAGGAGCCTAGTTACTACTAGATATATACCTTGTATCCAGCTTCAGGCAGCTCAAACAGCCAATCGGTGTGGGGTCCCGATGTCAGATATCCACTGATAAGATACTGATGACCTATCCTGTGGATAGATCATCAGTATCCATTACTTTCAGATACCCTTAAGATGTGTTAAGTGCAAGAGACATAACATTGCAATTATTATTTAAAGAGGACCTTTCACCATCTGGGGCACATACGGTGTAATACACAGCTGGAAAGCCGACAGTGTGCTGAATTCAGTGCACTATCGGCTTTCCCTTTCTGTGCCCCTGGTGAAGAGCTATCGGTGCCGGTACCGTAGCTCTTCACTGTCAGAAGGGGGTTTCTGACAGTCAGTCAGGAACGCCCTTCCTCACAGTAGTGTCTATTGCGCTGTACTGTGAGAGGAGGTGTTGCTTACCACCCAGCGATGACGCTGAGTGGTGAGGAAGGGCCCCCCCCAGTACTAGTCTATGGACAAGTACTATCAGGAGTAGGGGAGGGGGTCTTCCTCACCGCTCTCACAGTACGCTATAGATGCTGCTGTTAGGAAGGACGTTCCTGACTGACTGTCAGAAATGCCCTTCTGACAGTGAAGAGCTACAGTACCAGCACAATAATAATAATAACCTTATGGTACCATCTGGCTTAGGAATCACAACAATGGGATTCGACCAGTCACTCTTGGACTCCTTAATTACCCAAAGTGCCAACATATTTTTGACCTCCTCAGATATGTCTGGTCTCCGAGCTTCAGGTACCCGATATGGCTTTAGATTAACCTGTACCTGTGGCTCGGTGACAATGTCATGTTTTACCATAGTGTTATGTTCAGGCAACTCAGAATACACATCATTATTTTTGTGTGCAAGTTCTTTTGTCTCCTGTTTCTGTGCCTTAGATAGGGACTCTGATATTTTCACCTCGGGTGAAGCCTTACCAGGAGTATTTACCCCTTCAGTAGTAACCATGCTTGGGGTACCTACTGATGTTGACATTTTCCCTGTCCTTCCAGGGTTTTAGTAAATTTATATGGTATATTTGTTCGGGCTTCCTCTTGCCCTGCTGGTACACCTTATAGTTTGCTTCTCCCACACTTTCAATAATTTCATATGGCCCTAGCCATTTGGTCAGAAATTTGCTTTCTACCGTGGGAACCAGCACCAACGCCCATCTTGAATAAAGGTTCTAAATTTAGCTGTTCTGTTATAGACATGGCTCTGAGCCATTTGGGCCTGCTCCATATGTTCCTTCACAATAGGTATTACTGCTGCAATTCTGTCTTGCATCAGGGTAATGTGTTCAATTACATTTCTGTAAGGAGTTTGCTCTGGTTGCCAGTTTTCTTTAGCTATATCTAGGAGACCACATGGGTGTCTACCATATACCAACTCAAATGGGGAAATACCTAAGGAGGACTGGGGTACTTCCCAGATTACAAACATTAAATAGGGAAGTAGGCAATCCCAATCTGTGCCATCCTTGCTAACCACCCTTAAGGGTTTTATTGAACCTCTGTGTGTTTACACATAGAGATAACCGACTCTTAGCAGCACACTGCAATTAGCTGAACTGATTGTCCTGCTGGCAAAAGCAGTGAGTGAGGTCACTTGTCCTACAGGTCCATGGTTATAGCAAGGCTGGGTAAACAATGGGAGGAATAAGTACACACAGCAGACAAACAAAGCAGCATTTCTAAAGCAATATTTAGGAAACGTCTTCAATTTACATAACTACCAGTATAGATAGGATCCTTGAGGTCCCTTTAAAGAGCTTAGGAACAACCCTGTAAATACCAATAGGCAGTGCAGCATATCCAATTAACAGTGTGTGACTATGTAGTAGATGAAATTATTTCCACATTTGGGGCCCCACTTTTAATTTTGCCCAGGGCCCCACTTTGTCTAAAACTGGCCCTGCAAATAGGACACTATTATCTATGTTTAGGAGAGCACAATTACCTCTGGGGGCGGGGTACTATTGCATGTAGGGAAAAGATAAATAGGATACTATTACTAGAGATGAGCGAGTACTATTCGAATCTCCCTGCGTGCCGGCTGCGTCCATTCATTCCTATTGGTGCGTGCTATTCGAAACAGGAGCTTCAAATAGTACTCACTCCTTTCTATTACCTATGTGAACAACATGTTAACCTTAGCTTTTTTTATTGCTAGCTACATGTATACAATCACAGAATTACTAATGAAACTTTGAAGACAACCATAAGGCTTGTGTTGCCCTCGGCAAAGATGAATTTGCTATCCCTGTGTTAGACTATCAAAAATCCAGTCCATCAGTTTTTACCATTGACAACTGTATTATTAGGACACCGACTGATAAGGGACTGCATTATTTGTTATTGGACGTTCTGGTAAAAAACATTCCGGTGAACAGTGCATAGTTTTTTGGTAGACTTCCTATTCCTATTTTCTAATTCCTATTTTTCCCATAATATGCCACAATACCGCCAGTGAAAATGAAAACCAGACATGAAAATTGTTTAATTGGGAAAGTTTTCACTTTATTGCAACTCCAACATTTACTATGTTAAACTGATTGTTATTATTTTTCTTTTTATATAATATGTTAGCGAGGAATAGTGCATTAGTGATCAATTCCCCTCCCATTATCCCCCCAAAACAGCCCCAACTCAAAGAACAGCCTAAGTTCACAGACCATCCACCTATCCCTTCACTGTATAAGCTCACTGCTGAGCTGCGCCCAGCTCTCTTTTGCCCTTTTCTGCCTCCTTTAGGGCATTGATGACTGGTAACCAAGGGGATGGCAGATCTGGGAGGGTCTTCTTGGCCTGGGTTATGGCCGTGTAGAGAGCACCTCGGGGTCCTGTTTCTTGTTGTGAGTAATACATTTCCAGATCTGTTGGAGAACAGTGCTTGTGCTGCAATTACATGAAAATGTTACATACTTATACTCAAATATTTACTTTAATATTTCATAAACTCATAAACATAATATATAATTCCATGATCATGTCATTAGAAATATTTAACTGTTTTATCACCAGGTCTCAATAAGACCAATAACTCTTCAGCTGTCATCACCATGAACAGTCAATCAAATGAAAGATATAAGCCTCTCCACTGTGTATGCAATTTAGAGATTATTAGCAAAGTGGGCGGTAACACTGTGGTTTTTGTTGGAGCGGGATCTCTGTGTGCTGCATATCAAAGGTCACTTGGTATATATTATAATTATTTCCCTAGAATTGACCAATGGCAGTTTTTCAGGCATACTCGGTAAGTCATTAACAACACGGGCCAGTAGATTCCAAAATTATTCACCCCTTTTTTTATATCAGTTCTCAGTGCTCTACAATTGTTGGCTACATTCTGTGCTTAAACCAGTGGCGTAACTAGGAATGGCGGGTCTCCGTGGCGAACTTTTGACATGCCCCCCCCCGACCGACACCGACGACGAAGACCTCAACCGACCCCCTCCTACGCATTCCTGCACGTTCTATTATCCCCCATAGTGGGCCCTGCACACAGTATTATCCCCAATAGTGGCCCCTGCACATAGTATTATCCCCCATAGTGGTTCCTCCACCCAGTATTATCCCCCATAGTGGCCCCTGCGCCCAGTATTATCCCCCATAGTGGCCCCTGCACACAGTATTATCCCCCATAGTGGCCCCTGCACACAGTATTATCCCCAATAGTGGCCCCTGCACACAGTATTATCCCCCATAGTGTCCCCTGCACACAGTATTATCCCCCATAGTGTCCCCTGCACACAGTATTATGTCCCTTACTGGCCCCTGCACACAGTATTATGTCCCTTAGTGGCCCCTGCACACAGTATTATCCCCCATAGTGTCCCCTGCACACAGTATTATGTCCCATAGTGTCCCCTGCACACAGTATTATGTCCCATAGTGGCCCCTGCACACAGTATTATCCCCCATAGTGTCCCCTGCACACAGTATTATGTCCCATAGTGTCCCCTGCACACAGTATTATGTCCCATAGTGGCCCCTTGTACACAGTATTATCCCCAATAGTGGCCCCTGCACACAGTATTATTCCCAACAATGGCCCCTGCACACAGTATTATCCCCCATAGTGTCCCCTGCAAACAGTATTATGTCCCATAGTGTCCCCTGCACACAGTATTATGTCCCATAGTGGCCCCTGCACACAGTATTATGTCCCATAGTGGCCCCTGCACACAGTATTATGTCCCACTGTGGACACGCATAAACAATTATTATACTCTGGGGTCTTTTGGACCTATCTTCCCTGAATACCAAGCATGGGACCATACATAGCAAAGGGGCTGCTCAGCCCCCTCATTTCAAAAAAAGTGAGCTGCAAACAGGCCCCGTGACAAATGAATATGATGTCACTGGGTTTCAGTCACTGATTTGTGAGGGTCCCCAGGTCAGATACCCGTTAACCAGAAATTGCTGGATAAGTCAGCTCAGTGGTTAAGAGTGGCATCTTGCAAGGGCTGGGGTCTGGAGTTTGAATCCAGCCAAAGGTAATATGTGTATGGAGTTTGTATGTTCTTCCCTGTAATAACAAGGGTTTTCTCCCACACTCCACTACTAATAGGGAATTTAGATTATGAGACCTCCTTGGAACAATGAGTGAAGACAATAAAGGACTGCAGAATATGTTGTTGTTGTATAAGTTAATAACTTTCATAAAACTCCTTTTATAGGACTGGACAACCCCTTTAAGTCCTCATGCAGAACTGCTGTATCAGCTTCATGTTTTACGTATTATTGTATCATGACAATACTAGACATTTTTTCTCATTGTTTCACATACCAAATTGCAACAGATCTTCTGGAACCAATATGGTTTTGAAAAGAGGAAAGAGAATAGGCATTGTGACAGTAATGTAGAGGAAGTAGCCTACTATTTTAGGTGGTGGGAAGTTTTGTTTTCAGGATGCCATATTTATGCCTTAGTAGATGTCTTTATTGTAAGTAT
Organism: Leptodactylus fuscus; assembly: GCF_031893055.1. Taxonomy (NCBI): domain Eukaryota; kingdom Metazoa; phylum Chordata; class Amphibia; order Anura; family Leptodactylidae; genus Leptodactylus; species Leptodactylus fuscus. The sequence continues at coordinate 66,742,116 of NC_134274.1, read as the reverse complement.
TTTGGACAATTCCGGTAACTCCTGATTGTCTTCTGTTGTGACATATTATATATGGCTATGATACGTCCTGCTATATTTTCGGTTTGTTTTTATCAAGTTTAGATAACATCTTTTATTTGCTACAATAAAGGAGCATGGTCTAACAATACCTTAAAAATGAATCCTTCAGGACAGGTGAGTTGTTCATACCACAAAGCTTTGTACATAACCAACATCAGAAGGCAGGCGAGGAACACCATGGTGATCAGGATTAGGCCAGTCAGCTGGAGAGCCAATGACAGTATTATTCATTCACATTTTTCAGAGCAAATAACAAAAATATTGCTAAACTTGATAGAGGTTAAGGGACCATTTTAAGAAATGTAAGAAGTAAGTGATAAGGAAGTCACAGAAAAAGAAAATATAACTGCAAGGAAATTGTGTGTAAGGCTGAGGCCCCACATTGCGGAAACACAGCTTTTTTTGTTGCAGATTTTGTTGCGGTTTTTTGAGCCAAAACCAAGAATGACTACAAATGGAAAGGGAAATCTATGGGAAGCTCTTATAGTTCTACCTTTTGCTTCTGACTTTGGCTCAAAAAACTGCAACAACATCTGCAACAAAAAAAGCTGTGTTTCCGCAATGTGGGGCTTTAGCCTTCGAGATTGTGGGGAATCTGTCAGGCATATTTTGCCAATCCTACAAGATTTATGCCATTCATTTGTTTGAGATATTACACTAAGGCTGGCCTTACACGACCGTAGTTTTACACCGCAAATGATTGCAGGTTTAAAATTGCAGACCATTTACGGTCCCATAGTTTTCTATGAGGCCTCTTACACGACCGTAGATTTTGTCAGTGCTGTGGTGTGCCGCATCCTTGCTCTGGACAGTATACCGCATGTCCGTAATGGCCGTGCTTTTACGGCACGGAACGGAAGGTCCAATAGAAGTCTATGGGCGCGTGCATTTTTGCGGATACACACAATACATGTTCAGTGTGTATCCGTAATTGCGGATGTCAACATGTGTGTTTTGTGGTGTGTTTTGTTTTGTTTGCGGATCTGCATAATACTGATACACATGGAACGTTGTGGATGCACTTTGCGGTTGGGCACGGACGTCTGCGTAATGAGTTTTTAGAGGGAAATTTGTGTTGTGGATCCGCAAATTGCAGACCGCAAAAACCACTATGGTCGTGTAAGACCAGCCTGTTTTACAGTGATGGGAAACGAGCATTATGAACTGAAAAAAACAAAAGAAAAAACAAAACTTGGAGTGTTTTGAAGGGTGCACATATGTTTTGTTTCCTCATTATTATTTTTTATTTTTTTTTGGGGGGGAGGTGAGCATACCCTAACAGAGAATAGATTTGGGATATATCCATTTGTTTTATTCATTAACACATCATTTTCCATAGGCTATTGCTCAGTAAGATGATTTTCATTCTAAAGCTGTGGCTGCTGAGTATACGAAGAGGATCCAATGGCTGCTACCCCAGGACTAAAGAAATCATAACATATATTAAATAAATATCAGTGGCATCACTCCTGGTAAGCATTTACAAAATGACCATAATATTAAACATACAATATTAAATATTCTTCTGTAATGAAGAATTTTATTTAGTGAAACCATATATAATATATAAGTTCATTTTGCAATGTTATTTGATACATAATAAAGTATATTATTATGACATTCAGGTGTTATTTCATCAACATATTTTGCATTGTCGTACACAATATAGCCATATGAATGTAAGGGCTGTACGGGTTTCATAACAATGGAAGGGCAGCAGACCAAGACCTCAGCGCCAATGGACATTGAGTGACACAATGACAAAAAAAACAAGAAAAGGAAAGTTGGAAAGAGATTTGTGCTTTGGAGCACATTTCATTAGTAATTAATGCAGAAATCCAAGTAATACCAAAGTTTTGTATCACTTGTACTCTATAAGGACATAACTCCACCACTCACCAATATTTTGCTTGGTTATGGGTGGGCTAGGCTGTCTAGATGCTTTAAACCAAGTCTATGAACAGGTATCTTGGGGATAAGTGGGGACATTATCACTCCATGAGTTATCAAGTTCACAGGTGTTAGGCTCAGACAGAAGAGAGCCGGGTTTTAGAACTGAGCGCATCTGCGACCCTAATTCCATCACTGCACTGCATTATCTGGAGGGGTGTCACAGTTTTGGTCTACTGTCCATGCTAGTATCAAATATCCAAGGCAGATCAAGTTATAATAATGTTCCCATTTTTCTCCACAGTATATTATGTTATGTTTGTGTATAGCAGGCTGAGAGCATGTGTTCTCTTCTTCCAGTCTCTCATAGCGCAGCAATAGTGCACTTTTCATACAAAAGGGGTAGTTTTGCTAAAGAGACATGAATGGATACGTTGCAGCTATCAGATGCACTAACAATCTATACCTTCAGCAAAGTGCTCAAATCGATCAGGTTTTTTTTTATGTTTCTATTCGCTCACATTTTTGCATTGCGTAAAAGCGGTGTATGTCCTTTTATGTTTTTTTTTTTTACTTACTTTAACTTTTTCAGAAACCTCATCATAAAGGTTGATGTTCAGTCTCTTTATGCCTGGAACATGAATCTTCTTCTTCTGTTGAAGCTGATACTCTGTTCGTGTCTTCACAATCAGCTAGTGGAAGAAAGGGCAAAGTTGTTTAACCACTTCAGTACTGGGCCAATTTGTGGTTCAGGACCAGACGCATTTTAGGTTTTTTTTGTAAGTGTGGTTTTGAGGGCTGTAACATTTTTATCATATGTGTTATTCAACTAATTTCTGCGTCTTTTTTCTGTGACAAATACGGCTTCATTTTTATGTTGTTTTTATTTTTGCATGTGTTTGAATTTTTTTTTTTATATCCGGGAAAATATAAACTAAATAGGAGGAAAATTGTTACTGGATTTCACTTTCCTTTTTATTTAATAACACAAAGTGCTACTATAAAACTTTATTACCGGTAAATAGTTTTTCCTCTCTATTACAGTCATTTTTATTTTGGATGGTGTCTACGGGGGTGGGTCTATAACCTTTAAAACCGGCGTTTTATTGGCGTATTATTTTATTTATTTATTTAAATTATTTTATTTACTTTTTTTAACTTTTCGATTATTATTATTATTTTATTTTTTTAACATTGTGTGCCTATAATAGACCTTTGGGGACATCTGATCACTTTTTTTTGTTGTGTTGGAGGCTGATTTCCCCTGCACACTGTTGTAAGACTAATAGAGCTGATTTGGGTCTTGTAGGACCCAGCAGCTCTTAGACTGACACCAGTGGATCACGTAATTGCCGGGTCAGAGGGCGGCTGCATCATGGTGGCACCCATAGCGCTGTATACAGTGATCATTGAGCACTGTATACACAGTGATTGAGAAGGCAGGGAAGGTAATAAACCTTCCCTGCCTTCTCTCTGGGAGCTCTGGCTGAAGTTACAGCCGGCTCCCAGTTTCAGCAGCTGCATGATGTCATGCAGCTGCTGAGTTCTGCTTGGATGTACCGGTACGTCCTGTCAGAACAAGGCAACCACCTTCCGGACTTATATACCCAATGGGTGGTCCGGAAGTAGTTAATAAGAGTTTACAAGAATATCTTGTGTCACTATCATATGCAGTACAAAGGACAAAAATGTACATACATAGGACTTCTACACATATTATAATGCTATATTGGCCCTGTCAAGACATTTAGGATTGCACACACATCATGTTAGCAGTTTTTTTTAATGCTGTCAAGATTTAAGCAAGAAGAAAAACTGACAGTAGGTCCTTCCTCAGTCTATTTGCACCAATTTATGATGTTTGCTCAAAAAATATAAAAACCTGTTACAAAAATTAAAGATTAAAAGCAAAATAACAAAACACTGGGGTAGATCAACTAATGAAAAAGCAGAATTCTGGCACAATTGGTGGTATAAATTTAGACTAGGCATGTATTTTTGTGTCCAGCCATAATAAACTGTGAAGAAGCTGCATATGGACACTGACGGTTTACTTTTAAAGCCCATTCAAATTACTGTGTTTTAAAAATGACCGCCGGCAAGCCGTCCCCTATGCATTTTCTCTGGGGAAAAGGATGGAAACCCAGTGGACTGACAGGGTGCACAGGGGCGCAAGTGTGACTGCCCCCTAACTCTGTGAACATTCAGCAATGTTTTCTACTGCCTGATCACCAGCAGATTTTTCTGCTGGAAAACATTGCTGAATGTTCACAGTGTTATAGATATGTGTGGTCATACCCTTAAGGAACAATCTGGAAAAAGACAATAAAAAACATGACAAAGCACAAGGTCATGGAGTGCGTTACTTAGTTCTATTAACAACAGTTCAACTATATCTTCTACAGCAGCCTGTACTATGGAGGTGACATCTATGAAATGGTGTTCTAGGCATGCCCTTTGCAGACGTGATTGTGTAAGACGGGGTTAACCTGTGTTTTCTGTGTTATATAATATACATGTTACTCTCCATTGTAAACTTGCCTGTGGTGAGTATGTGATGAATCACATAGTGACATAGAATTTTTTAAAAAAAAGATATATATAAAACATAAAAAACATGCAATAGGTCATTTTCTGATATTACATCCACTTCAAATTCCCTCCTAAATTTAAAATTTGAGAGGTCATTTGGAAACCATTTTCTAGGAAGTCCAGTAGAGGGTTAAAGGTACAGTTCATGATGTAAGAGGAAACCAGGTGTTCGAGCTACTGAAGATATTGGAGTCCTTTAGGCTGAGACCCCACGCTGCAGAAATGCAGCTTTTTTTGTTGCAGATTTTGCTGTGGTTTTTTGAGCCAAAGTCAAGAGTGGATTGAGCAGAAGGTAGAAGTATAAGTACCTTCTATATATTTCCCATTCCCTATGTAGCTATTCTTGGCTTTTAAAAAAAAAATTATATATATATATATATATATATATATATATATATGCGTTTCAGCAACGTGGGGTCTCAGCGAGAGAAAAGGGATATTGGAAACAGAGCGATATTTGGAAGGACAATACCTATCTAGAATACGTAAAGTATTATTATATACTTCTTTGTCATAAATAAAACAGTATTTGTGTGAAAAATTTAATTTGAAAATTCTGAGCAGAAGAGTAGTACAGAAAAAAAAATGTTCATGTTTAACTAACCTTGTCAGGAAAAGGTTGCTCCAGTTGGTTGACATCAAGGGGTGCTATCAAGGGTACCTTGTCTTCATCCAAGGCTTGTTCATTGTCCCCTTTCTCTGTCAAGCTAGTTCCCAGTTGTACCATGGTCCCTGATGCAGCTGCAAAAAACACACAGGTGTTTTTACATGGCAATATATATATATATATATATATATATATATATATATATACATAACAGTATATATATATATATATGTGTGTGTGTGTGTGTGTGTGTGTGTGTGTGTGTGTGTGTGTGTGTGTGTGTATATGTGCAAGTATCTGATTGAATCCGAAGTAAATCCCACACTGAATACAAAATTTCTATTCAAAATACTAAAATGCTGTATTCTGTAAATGCCGTATTGGCACTCTGCTTGTTCCACGTCCACGTGGATTTATTTTGCTGCACGTGAATAAGGTATAAAAATTCCCCATTCATTTACATTGGATGTAGAATGTCAGCCACTTTGATGAGAATTTTTTTTTTTTTATTGTAGATTGTGAGCCTCATATAGGGATCAAAATGTCCTATTTTTTTTTTACCTATCAGTATGTTTTTTGGAGAATCGGAGGGAATCCATGCAAACAGGGGAAGAACATACAAACTCCTTGCAGATGTTGTTCCTGGTGGGATACGAACCCAGGACTCCAGCGCTGCAAGGCTGCAGTGCTAACCACTGAGCCACCGTGTTGCCCCTTTTTGATGAGAATTTATCTTATTTAAAGGGATTCTACCATTAAACTACCTTTTTTTCTAATGAACACATCGGAATAGCCTTAAGAAAGGCTATTCGTCTCCTACCTTTAGACGTGGTCTCCGCCGCGCCGTACCGTAGAAATACCGGTTTTGACCGGTATGCAAAAGAGCTTTCCGCAGCAATGAGGGCGGGCCCCAGCGCTGAAAGGCCGATGAGCGCATCCCCATTGCTGCCTGAGAGCTCTTTCCTGTGCCAGCGGCCATTTTGGGGTAGCCGCTCTTGCAGTTCAATACAGGAGCCGGCCGGTGGCCATTTTGGGGTGGCCTCTCTATGCTCCCGTATGGAACTACAAGAGCAAGAGAAAAGGTAGTTTAATGGTAGAATCCCTTTAAGGATAGATTCACAAAACCAAGTATCGGTTATGAAACTTAGTCCGTAAGTTGGCCAAATTTACCGGCCTGCATATTATGAGAGACTCCTACCAGTATAGTTATCTATGCTTCTCCGAGTCTCTGCCTCCCAGCGACATACACTCACCGGCCACTTTATTAGGTACACCTGTCCAACTGCTCGTTAACACTTAATTTCTAATCAGCCAATCACATGGCGGCAACTCAGTGCATTTAGGCATGTAGACATGGTCAAGACAATCTCCTGCAGTTCAAACCAAGCATCAGTATGGGGAAGAAAGGTGATTTGAGTGCCTTTTAACGTGGCATGGTTGTTGGTGCCAGAAAGGCTGGTCTGAGTATTTCAGAAACTGCTGATCTACTGGGATTTTCACGCACAACCATCTCTAGGGTTTACAGAGAATGGTCCGAAAAAGAAAAAACATCCAGTGAGCGGCAGTTCTGTGGGCGGAAATGCGTTGTTGATGCCAGAGGTCAGAGGAGAATGGCCAGACTGGTTCGAGCTGATAGAAAGGCAACAGTGACTCAAATAGCCACCCGTTACAACCAAGGTAGCCAGAAGAGCATCTCTGAACGCACAGTACGTCGAACTTTGAGGCAGATGGGCTACAGCAGCAGAAGACCACACCGGGTGACACTCCTTTCAGCTAAGAACAGGAAACTGAGGCTACAATTTGCACAAGCTCATCGAAATTGGACAATTGAAGATTGGAAAAACGTTGCCTGGTCTGATGAGTCTCGATTTCTGCTGCGACATTCGGATGGTAGGGTCAGAATTTGGCGTCAACAACATGAAAGCATGGATCCATCCTGCCTTGTATCAACGGTTCAGGCTGGTGGTGGTGGTGTCATGGTGTGGGGAATATTTTCTTGGCACTCTTTGGGCCCCTTGGTACCAATTGAGCATCGTTGCAACGCCAAAGCCTACCTGAGTATTGTTGCTGACCATGTCCATCCCTTTATGACCACAATGTACCCAACATCTGATGGCTACTTTCAGCAGGATAATGCGCCATGTCATAAAGCTGGAATCATCTCAGACTGGTTTCTTGAACATGACAATGAGTTCACTGTACTCCAATGGCCTCCACAGTCACCAGATCTCAATCCAATAGAGCATCTTTGGGATGTGGTGGAACGGGAGATTCGCATCATGGATGTGCAGCCGACAAATCTGCGGCAACTGTGTGATGCCATCATGTCAATATGGACCAAAATCTCTGAGGAATGCTTCCAGCACCTTGTTGAATCTATGCCACGAAGAATTGAGGCAGTTCTGAAGGCAAAAGGGGGTCCAACCCGTTACTAGCATGGTGTACCTAATAAAGTGGCCGGTGAGTGTACTGTACTCTACTGTAATTTGTAAAGTACGTTATGTCACTAGGCGGCAGAGACTCCTAGCAGTATAGATAACTGCATAAGGTGCAGGCCAACACACGGACTGAGATTCACGGCTGAAACTCGGTCACGTGAATGTTCTCTTATTCCTCATCAAATATTTATGTGTGAACATAGCCTACATAAAGCAGGAACCTCTCTAGAATATATTTATCTATACTGAAATTATTAGAAGAGTGATCATTATCATGTTTAGGCATTCACACATTAAAGTCATTCTGAGGTTCTCATGAATGTATGCTCATCTTCATCTAATATTATAAATCAATCATAAGATAAAAACCACTAATATCATCAAACTACATTAAAGGGATCCTATCATTGAGAATGAATTTTTTTGTCCCTAACACGTAGGAATAGCCTTAAGAAAGGCTATTCTTCTCCCGCCTTTGTCTTCTCCGTGCCATCCAGTATAATCCTCCTACAGTCACCCTAACATTATTTGCCCCCACATTATAATGCTCCCCTCCAGTTGCCCCACAGTATGAAGTCCCTCTCTTTGTGCTCCAGTTTAACTTGGGGACAAATAGATAAGGACATTAAAATGGGGGTAATGAGAAGAAGACATGTTTCCCTCCAGCTACCCCCACAATTTAATGTCTTCCTCCAGTTACCCAATTTTAATGTCCCCCTTCCACCTGTCTCCAATTTAATGTCCCATCCATCTGTCCCCAGATTAATGTTCCACTTTATCTGCCACCAATTTAATGTACTCCCTTCACCAGGGCCGCACCTCTAATGAGGCGACCTGAGGCGGTCGCTTCGGGCGGCACACGGGAGGGGGGCGGCGCACGGGCGACTTTTTATTTTATTTTTTTTTTTTTTACTTCGAACCAGCGCAGGAGAGCTGCTTCTCTCTGCGCTGGTTCAGATGTCTGCGTAGGCGGCGTCACTAGGCCGCCTATGCACGCTGATACTTACTCAGACGTCTAGGTATCAGCGTGGGCGGCGTCATTACGTGATGACGCTCGCTGATACCTAGACGTCTGAGGACGTATCAGCGTGCGTCCGCGGCCTAGTGACGCCGCCTACGCAGACGTCAGCCTGCAGGAGAAGAGGATCGCGGAGGCGGTGGGAACAACAACAAGATCGGTGAGTATAAAACTTCTTTTTTTGTTTCATAATAGGCCGCTACCTGCTGGAGTATCTCCAGCAGGTAGCGGCCTATTTACCTACCTCCCTAGACCTGCTCACTGCCGCCCCCGCTTCCCCTTGTACTATAGGCCGTGGAGGCCGGCAGTGAGTGTTACTTACCTCTCCAGGATCCGGTGTTACTCCTAGCAGGCTTCGGGCCTATATGGTAATGCCCAGACGTCACGTGGTCTGGAATATTACCATATAGGCCCAAAGCCTGCCCTAGCAGTACCATATAGGCCTGAAGCCTGTGCTAGTAGTAATAGCCTGTTACTGCTAACACAGGCTTTGGCCTGTATGGTACTGCTAGGGCAGGCTTCGGGCCTATATGGTAATATCCCAGACCACGTGATGTCTGTGCATTACCATATAGGCCCGAAGCCTGCCAGCATTAAAGAGGACCTTTCATGGGTTTGGGCACAGGCAGTTTTACATACCGCTGGAAAGCTGACAGTGCGCTGAATTCAGCGTACTGTCGGCTTTCCTGATTTGTGCTCCGGGTGAAGAGCTATTGGTGCCAGTACCGTAGCTCTTCACAGTCAGAAGGGCGTTCCTGACAGTCTGTCAGGAACGTCCTTCTTCCCAGCAGCGCCTATAGTGCTGTGCTGTGTGAGCGGGGAGGAACGCTCCCTCCCCTCCTGATAGTGCTCTTCTATGGACGAGTACTGTGAGCAGAGGGAGGGGGCTCGTACAGCACTATAGGCGCTGCTGGGAAGAAGGACATTCCTGACAGACTGTCAGGAACGCCCTTCTGACTGTGAAGAGTTACGGTACCGGGACCACTAGCTCTTCACCCGGGGCACAGATCGGGAAAGCCGACAGTGCGCTGAATTCAGGGCACTGTCAGCTTTCCAGCAGTATATAGAACTGCCTTTGCCCAAACCCATGATAGGTCCTCTTTAACATCGGGTCCCGGAGAGGTAAGTAACATTGTTTATTATGTTCCCTCATCTCCCCTGGGGCTCCGATTATTATACTCGGGGGGTCTGAAAAGACCCCTGAGTATAATAATAGTTCATGGGTGTGCAACTGTGGGGCATAATAGAGCTTGAAGGTTCCACTGTGGCCCCTGTAACCTCTATTATGCCCCACAGCAGCCCCGCTGCAACCTCTATTGTGCCACTGTGGGGCATAATATAGGCTGCAGGGGCCACTGTGGGAGAATTGAGGAGTCAAAGATGTCTATGTTTCAAACTTTACAGAGTCAAGTCACAGCTGAAAGAAGTGGTCATGGCGGTCCAAAGGGAAGAGACTGGAAATGGGGGGAGACGTCTCCTGTGAGTATTACTGCATTGTATTTATTGTAATGTTCCTCTCCCCACCCCCCCTGCTGTCTTTGGCTGACGATCAAAAGATGAACATCACCCCCCCCCCCCCCGGTCGGGGGGGGGTGTCTTTCGATCGTCCGCCTCAGGCAGCAGAGAGGCTAGGTTCACCACTGCCCTTCACGTACCATCAATTTACTCTCCCCCTTCATCTTCCACCAGCTTAATGCCCCCTTCAACTGTCCCAGTTTAATTGTCCCTTTCATCTGCCACCAATTTAATGTCACCCTTCATCTTCCACCAGTTTAATTGTCCCCTCCATCTGCCCCAGTTTAATTGCCCCATTCATGTGTTCCCAGTTTAATTGCCCCTAATCTGCCACCAGTTTAATGACCCCCTATATCTCTCCACAATTTAATGTCCCCCAGAAAGTTTAACAATCTTCTCCTGGAGTGTACAGAAAGCTGCAGGCACAATGTGAGTGATGTCATCACATCGTGCCCACAGCTACTGGGGCGAAGCATAGGGAGGAGAACAGTGGTGAAGCTTGCTTCTCCATTGTATTCAACTCATCCATATACTCTCTGGATGCAGATGAGTTGAATCCAGAACATACCTCCTGCTGACTGGGATCGCGGGACACAGAATCTGGACGGTCGGGAGGTATGCTTGCATATAGTTCTGGCTGCTTATGGAGTTACAGAGGAGATATTATTTACAATGCTCATAGATTGCTATTTTTCTGTGTCATGCCTTCATGATAGAAGCTGTAATAGTGTGGGCACCTGCATGTATTCACCCTATATTTGCAGTCCAGTGTTCATGGATCTCTTATATTATGGTCATTTGGGGTTTTCTCAGCTATTTGATTATTCTTCTACAGTTATTCCAGGTAGAAATACATGTAAACAAACCAAAATAGGTATTAATGATAGGCGAGGGGGCCAGACAGATCCTTATTGTACATACCCACAGCCTCAAAGAAAAATGTACTTCAGCCAATAGAAGGACATTAGCAGCAGAAAAACTGATTGTGTATTATTATAAAAGAGACTGCCAAGTAAGACCCTGCACATATTAAAATTTTCCGTGAAAGCTCAGGTATCCTTTAATCATTTACAGGCAGAATAGTGATTGATTTATAGATATTAGGAGTGATATCTGTGCTGTGTTTTTTTGGTTACTCAATATGCATACAATAGTTACAGACCAGGTCCCCCTTTTAGTGCTTCGCTGTTTTCATTTAAATCATTTTTTTTTATTAATTATTATATTTAAGCATTGTACAGTAAAATGACTAGAAAAAAACAAGGCAGAGTGCAGGCATAAGGATGGGGAGGAGGAAGCACTTGCGCAGGTACTACCAATAAGAATATGGATGGTAACAACACCAGTTCAGGTCTCAAAAGTCCCGCCAGTTGCCATAATTTTGTTGTAGTTCCAAAGAATAAAGATGTTTTTAAAAGCAGCGATCCACAAGTGTTGATTCGGGGTTCTGTATGTTCTCCCTCCTCCTCTGTTGTAACATGTAATTTACCATGCTTGTTTTTGTGTACTGTATCTTCTTCATTGAGACAGATCCTATTTACTAATAGTAATGTGACTGTAAAGGAATTGCTAGAGGAGCCATTCCCCAGTAGCTGCTGGTGAACCCCGAGGGAGGGGTACGACAAGACTTTAAGCCCTGCCTACTTGCCTGAATTGTTCTAGGCGACAGACGACAACTTAGCATCAAAACCCTTCCTAAATATAGGTGATGACACAGAACTCAGACAAGACAAACAACAACAAAAGGAAGGTCAGTTAGTCAAGTGTTCGGTAACAGTCGAGCAACGCCGTACAGAATCGGAATCCAAGAGAGTAGTCAAAGGTAAGCCAGAGGCCAGTGATATGAATAGAGGTAGCAAACAACAAGAGAAAATAGCCAACAGGCTCAAGGCAATAGCAAGCACCAATGTAAGCAAACAATAAATAGGAAGGAAGAACCCTCCCAAGACCTGATAGAAAGATAGGTTATCAATCAAACAGGTAAGGCTAAAATTAACTATTAGAGGGGCATAGGTAAGCCAAGGCGAAGGAGATGGGTGTGGCGGAAAATAAGTTACCGAGGTAAGGAAATAGGACAGTGTTCAGACAATATAAGAAGAACCCTAAGCAAGGAATCAAAATTGAACACGCCTCCTGCGCTGAAGCATGTGAGCGGATGGCACCGAAGTTCAAACAAGTGCAGATGTAACAGTGGCATCTGCTGAGAGAGATCTTCCTCAAAGTCTAAGTCTTACTCATTTTCCTTTTCTTGATAATTGGATGAGACCTGCCAGTGTTTTTTGGATACAGAGGAGGTAGAGGTGGAAGACAAAGGTGTTGGTGGAAGGAGGAGTAGCAAGAGGTGCGTTACTGGTAGTAGTGCTGGTATGGCCACTAGGGAGAAAACTGCAAAGGCATAGAGGAATCATATTGCATAACGAGTCACAAAAAAGTGGAGAAGGTGATAACATTGCTGAATCTGATTGCAGATAAGACCTGGCAACTGTGTCATTGTAACGTCAGAGGAAGAGGGTGGTGGCAGCTGAAATAGTAAGAATTCCACAAGATGTGTCATCACCCTGGGGTAAATCTAAGGCAAGCTTGGGAGGTGGTGGAACACGTTTGCTGGTTTTGGCATCAGCAGCTACGTGCAGTCATCTCCCTTTGGGAATTTTTTTGTCCATTACCAAATGACAAATCAATAGCAAGGTGCAAGATCTGCAAAAGATTAGCCATGCATATGCAGGCACATATGAAGGGACTAGGTCTATCCCTACTCACATGAAATTGCATTATGAGATAATTTGGCAAAAAGGCAGTTTCTCCAATTGAGCAAGACCATTTTATTCCTTCTCCCCATGATCGTCTTTGTACGCAGGCCACATCCAAACCTAGCATATGGTCATCACGATCATCATTATCATTAGCATCTCCATCTGTTTCTCCACCTCCTCCAAGCCAATGCCAGTCATCATCTATAAAGGAATGCATTTCCAATAAACAGCAATTTGCGCCCAGTTATCCGGATGTGCTGCAATTTTAACTCCAACCTGGTCAAGCTACTGGCAGTGCAGTTGCTGCCTTGCCACTTTGTGCTGCCTTCAGTTGGCGAAAATGTAATAGATTCCACTCACATGGGCCTCTCTTTGTGTCTATGTGTAGAAAGGTGAACACCAATTTCAATATCTGAGCAGCAATTATGGATAGCGACAAAACATAGCTTTCAAGGCCCACTGAGTCAATGTTTTGAGTGTCAGTGACCACAGACTAGAAATGCAGCAAGGCATCACCTCATGGGTGCAGGGTGGGCACCGTTTCAACATCAGGCAGGATCATGGCCATTTTAACACACGAGTGGGCCCAGTGCAAATATTTCATAAATTGCCTCCACCATCATCACACCTTAGAAATACCTTACCCACACAAATTATAATGCCCCATCAGTGACTCCCACATGGTATAATGCTCCTGCAGGGGCTTGAGACTTTAACAGGTCCCCCTCTAGTGACCCCTCAAACATGGTGGTCACCTTTACAGGTCGCCCCTCCCAGTATAATGTCCCCTTTCCAGGTTGCTTCCCAGTATAATGTGCTCTTTCTGTAGTGTCAGTTTGAGCAACAGTATACTGTGAATGATTACGTATGCAGCAACCCACAGACACAGTAGAGTGGAACTGCATAACTGTGAGTGGAAGAAGAAGAAAGATGATCACTTTTGGAAGATAGTCCAGCTTTTTCAGCTGGCAAGCTAGGCAGCAGGCACACCAATATTGTACCCCAAATTTTTCTTGAAATTATGCAAATTGTCACTCCACCAACACAAAGTAGACATGGCATGTGCTCTCGAACAGTGATAACCGGTAGATAATCCAGGTTCCTTTTACCTCCCAAGTGATGTCCTCACAGCCATAGACTCTGTTCCATTTCATAGTATATTCTAGCTTTTTCAGCTGGTAGGCCAAGCATGCTGATAAGTTTTGTTTCATATCTTGCATTTGTCGCTCATTGCTGCTGCACGTGCTGCCATTAAAGGCCAATCTTTGGTGGATTTTTTTATGAAGTCAAGTCTTTACCACTTCACTTTTTTCACACTGACAGTGTGCCATGAATTTGTCTTCAATAATTGCCAGTGTCACTTGACACGACCACTCTTTTTGCATAAGAAGAAAATAAAACAAACAACTCCACCATTGATTCTTCCAATACCAACACAATGTTGGCGTGGCATTCTGGATTATTTTTTGGCGGCTTTTTTATTTTGGAAAAGACAATTCTTCATTACTTTTAAAAGAGGCTCACATGGCCACTTTGTTTCCTTGTTATTTGGCTAATTCTTCTATAAAACTATAGGTCTTTGCAGTATAGCCGACACACGTGTTTAAAAACAACGTGGGCAAGCGCCATCCCCACCCCCAAAAAAAGGTAGTTTTTGGAGTGTTCTAAAAGTTAAAATACATAAAAGCGAGTTACAGCACAATTTTGCTTAAACTCGGAGTTTGTATCCACTGCTTACCATCTGTCTTTCCATAGACAAACATGTCACTTTCACTTTGGCATATCTTCACCTATGTTTTCATAAGAGAGCTAGAAATTGGATGGATAGGTTCCTAAGAGCATTGATAGCCGTATGCACTTATAAGTTATAAGCCAATTTAAGCCATGTTCTGTATCAATCTTGTTTGACCTGAAACAAGTATGGAACCACTCACCATGAAGCCTCCACACTTGAAGCCATCTGGTGTTGATTCCCACACAGACCATGGATTTGTCAATAAAGAAAATACAATTCCAGCCTGTATCTGTCTAAAGTCTTTTGTATTACGACCCCAGTGCAAATAAAGTCAACAGAGGTTGGCTGCAAATGGCAGGACATGTCATTAGTGGCAGGACATATCATGGGTGGCGGTGTCCTTCATGGGTACCATGACACCAAATTTCCAATTGCTAACTGCCTGGAAGTACATACAAAGAAGAAATGGCATACAGTAACACAAAAAGTATGGGAGGAGGCAAAAAGGAAATAAGAAAGTAGGGAAGAAAATGGGGAGGGGGATTAGAGATCTTGTAATATATAGTATGCGTCCCAAAGTGACCACACGGCATCAAAAGCTTCCATGTTATGATAAAGGGAGACATTCAGGTCCTCCGTACTACGAACGTCCTTCATACGGGCAATAAGGTCAGGACCAGTAGGAGGGGAGGTCTTCCTCCAGTGGAGAGCAAGTAGAGGCAAGTAAAAATAGTCTGGAGGTCTTCTTACCTAGATGTCTGGGTGGGAAATTAAGCAAATAGATGAGGAGATCTAAGGGGACACCCTGTATAAAAAAAGGGCATCAGTAAGGGACCTGGCTTCCAACTAGAAGTGGTGAATCTTTGAACAATCCCAGAAAATGTGGCACAGCATACCTAACCTCGCCTGGCAACACCAGCAAAGAGGGAATGCTAGGATCAAGGGAGTGAAACAAGGCGGGGGTGTGAGATCAATGCATAAGTAATATATAATGGGTTTCCATAAAAGTAATACATGTAGAGGACTTAGCTGCACAGGTCGAGATAATCTGCCATTGTGTGGATCTGCCTATCCAGAGCCTTGGACCATTTCACCATATATTTATGAGAGGGGTCTGACCCTCTGAAGAGGAGAAGAACCTGTATATACCTGAGATCAAGACACTTGTAAAGGTATCGACTCAGCATACTCTCTGAAAAGCAATAGCGACTGAAACCTTCAAGGATCTGAACTGGGAGGCTACAAAATGGACTATTTGCTGGTAGTGTAACCATTCAGAAGTAGGCAAGCGTAGCACAGAGGTGAAATAATCGAAAGACTTGAGCTCAAGGGTCGACGGGTCAACCAGATTAGCAATGTGGAAGAGACCTAGCTTATTCCAGGGCTTTACATAGCGGCTGAGAGTCCCCCTGGGAGGAGTGGATTGTACAGGAAGGAACCATATAGGAACATGATGATGCTAGGGGGAAAAGTTAGGAGCAGGTTATCTAAATAGTTCGTGTGAAGCGGATGGGCCCCAGTAAGAAGGGAGGGAGGAACGGGACAATGTGAATATATTAGGATGGCATTAGGTGACATTATAATCTAAGGTGTTAAAGAGGACCTTTCATGTCCTCGGGCACATGCGGTGTAATACACTGCTAGAAAGCCGACAGCGCTTTCCCGTCATGTGGCCAGGGGTGAACCTACCTCTTTTGCCACCCGAGGCGAACTACATAAAGCCCCCCCCCCAGGAGGGGGTGGAACTAAGGGGCGTGGCCAAGCGAAGGGGGCGGGGCCAAGGGGGCGGGGCTTAGCACCATTCGCAGGCAGAGAGCAGGCACGGAGATGACCTGCTCTCTGCCTGAGCGTGAGGGGAGGCTGCTGGAGCAGTGCTGCTCCATTGGCCTCCCCAAACCACCGCTCGGTGCTAAGCCAGTTCAGGACAGCTTGTCCTGGACTGGCTTAGGTAATCAAAAATGCCGCCCTCCCTGGGGTCCTGACATAGCGCCGCCTGAAGCGGTCGCTTCGGGTTGCCTCATGGGAGGTGCGGCGCTGCATGTGGCCCCACTGAAGAGCTATCGGTGCATTACTGTAGCTTTTCATTGTCAGAAGAGTGTTTCTGACAGTCTGTCTGGAACGTCTGTCCTCACAGTACTGTCCATACAGTACTGTGATGCCTGTCTCTGTACTGTGAGGGGGCGTTCCTTATCGCCCAGCCATGACGCTGAGAAGTGAGGAATGCTCCCTCCCCCTCCTGACAGTACTTGCCCATAGACTAGTACAGCGCTATGAACAGTACTGTGAGGAGGGGCCATCCTGACAGACAGAAACGCCCTTCTGACACTGAAGAGCTACGGTAACTACACCGATAGCTCTTCAGCAGGGGCACAGAACGGGAAAGCCGATAGTGTGCTGATTTCAGCACCCTGTCGGCTTTCTACCGGTGCATTACACCGCAGGTGCCCTGAGGACGTGAAAGGTTCTCTTTCAATTAATACTTTTGCCTCCTGATCAAGTGTCAATTGAAAGCTTCTGACAGAATTTTTGTAGTAGGCATTTTTAAAGAATCAGTTCTCAAGGTTACTTTTGTAAGCCCTCTACATTTACAAAAATGCTACCCTTATCCATTGTTGGACTGGGATGTCTAGGGTCCACCAGTAGAATTGTTTCTAGGGGCTCACTGCCAGGACCCCTGCTGATCAGTAGCGACTATAGGTAATAGCAATGCAATACTGCTCATTACGTAAATCTACCGCTACACTCTGTATGGCAAGCAAGCGGTATAGTTCCTGGAATCATTATCGTTCTTCTTTGTCTCAGCCAAATTTGTTTATGGCCACTTCCCTGTTCCCCTCCATACAGGGGCCCCTTCACTGGTCCTTCATACTGTAAGTGTGCTAGGAGGAAAAAGAAGCTGGCGGGCCAAGAAAGGTAAATTTTGACACTTGCTACCTTATTGCATGCAGTTTGTAGTCCACAGAGTCAATGTGGCCTGTGGCCTATCTACCAGTAATAGAACCGAGTCGGGGTGCCACTTCTCTGTGGTTCTGCGATCTGTAAATTTATCAACTGGCTGCATCTACTTACTGATGCCCACTCCTGCTCGTGGCCCCCTTCCCTCTTCAGCCTTCAATGGGTCTTGTGCACTGCAAATCATGATGACTTAGTATGTGGTGCACCAGAGCCCCCTAGAAGCTGATGAGGAGGCTGCGAGTTAATAGGGGCAGTTACCGGAACTACACTGCTTGTACCTCGATG
This sequence comes from Leptodactylus fuscus, assembly GCF_031893055.1. Classification (NCBI taxonomy): domain Eukaryota; kingdom Metazoa; phylum Chordata; class Amphibia; order Anura; family Leptodactylidae; genus Leptodactylus; species Leptodactylus fuscus. The sequence continues at coordinate 66,724,268 of NC_134274.1, read as the reverse complement.
GGCCACTCCGAGTCTGCTCATATTAAGCAAGCAGTTTTACATCCCTGGTTTATATTCACAAGCCATGCACTAACAGATATATATATAGTGGCGTAACTACTGCCATAGCAGCAGAGGCAGCTGCCACAGGGCCCAGGACATTAGGGGCCGGGTAACAGCCGCTACTGCTGCTATCAGGTCTTTTCGGACCCCCGAGTATAATGATTGGCGGACCGGGAGAGGTAAGAAACATAAAAAACACTGTTACTTACCTCTCCACGATCCTGGCCAGGCCTCCTTCCTAGTTGTCTGACGTCTCTGACGTCACATGATCCCGACCTGTGTCCCGGGTCATGTGACATCTGACGTCATTGAAGGAGGACGGCAGCAGAGGCCAACAGCGTAGGAGTCGGAGGACAGGTAAGAAACCTAGTTTTTTATGTTTTTATTCCCCGGGTCTCCGATTATTATACTCTGGGATCTGAAAAGACCCCAGAGTATAATAATTGTTTATGGGTGTCCACAGTGGGACATAATACTGTGTGCAGGAGCCACTATGGGGGATAATACTGTGTGCAGGGGACACTAAGGGACATAATAGTGTGTGCAAGGGCCAATATGGGGCATAATACTGTATGCAGGGGCCACTATGGGGGATAATACTGTGTGCAGGGGCCACTATGGGGGATAATACTGTGTGCAGGGGCCACTATGGGGGATAATACTGTGTGCAGGGGCCACTATGGGGGATAATACTGTGTGCAGGGGCCACTAAGGGACATAATACTGTGTGTAGGGGCCACTATGGGACATAATACTGTGTGCAGGGGCCACTATGGGACATAATACTGTGTGCAGGGGACACTATGGGGGATAATACTGTGTGCAGGAGCCACTATGGGACATAATACTGTGTGAAGGAGCCACTATCGGTCGAGGTCTTCGGCGTCGGTGTCGGTCGGGGGGGGGGGGGCCATGTCAAAAGTTCGCCACGGGGCCCCGCCATTCCTAGTTACGCCACTGTATATATATATATATATATATATATATATATATATATATATATATGCCTTTTTCTAATTTTAAGACATCCTTGGGATATGTCATGAATGTCTGATAAATGCCCCTATGTCCATAATGGGAGTTCTGATCCCTATCATGCCTAGAGATAAATGTGAGTCAAAGCTCTGGGAGCCATACCTGTCACAAATGGCTAAGAATACCCCTTTAAGAAACATAAAGGCATTGCCTGTTTTTACCCACAAAGCACACACATAAGGCTCTGTTCACACTAGTTTATAATACAGTCATGCCAGCTATGCAGGACACTGTCTTTAATATCAGTAGAGAGCCAGGTATTCTTACCAACTGCACTATTATTCCTGTGAAGGCCACAAACGCAGAGGGAACCCATTAACACAACAGTAAACCTTATTTTATAATGGAACGCATTGGTTTTTAAGTCCCTATGGTGGCAAAGAGTACATGTAAAACAAATGCATGTATTTAATTAATACCTATATTATTGTACATGCATAATGGTGGACTACAGTTACCAGCCAACCACCATCTAACAAGACGACGGCAATATTTTCTCCTTGATTCAGTAACACACATTTGCAGTCATCAAAACCAGTCATCGTGTAGTATTAAATCTGTGTACAGCAAATTACTGCCATACACAATTACATTTGATATTTGGTAGTCACCGATGTATCTAAAATACAGTGCACACGTTATGGCAATAGGAGAAGGCATACGGGATTTAGGATGACATCATGTTATATGGAAGTATGTAAACACTGCAGATGGAGACAATACCTGCACATACAAAACCACAGCTACCAATCTACACATCTATGGATTGCGGGTATGAAATAGGATTCTAAAACCTCTTGTACATGACATGACATTGTTAGCATGCATTTCAATGAGAAGGGTATAACAATGACATTAACAATTTATCCGAATATGTCGAGTACGTAACCCCCACAAGAAAAACTGGCGAACATATGGCTGTGGAAGCAAAAAAAGGGTTAATGGCGGCACCTAAACCCTGGATCCAACTCACAAGGGGTAATCTATGAATTCCCTAGGCAGCATCATGGAATAGGGAAAAATATCCGACAGTATGTAAGACGAATGTGGCAGAGAAAGGTCTATATAGCATGCAACCCGGACCCAATGATTACCTCTCACTCCAGGATGATGAGAGCGCCGCTGTAGAGATTTGGATGCACCTGTTAGTATTTATGTATGTGTGTGTGTGTGTGTATGTATGTGTGTGTCTGTGCAGAATCTGACGAAGCTTGGTTTCCTAGGTGACGTTTTCTCAGACTGTCTCCCAAAGGGTGGGCTTAGAGAAAATGGTTTCTGTAAAGCTGACACAGATAGCAAAGCCTGTATGAGTATTTCCGAGACATAATAATGTGCAGCCTTAATTGTACAGCAAATATGCAATGTCACATAACATAACTAGCTTGTAATTACATAATGAAATGATCTGTTATAGCTTAATACACAGTCATTACAAAGGTAGAGACAAAGACAAGAATATTCTTGCTGGTAAGATCTTAGAAAATCAGAATGTCTTATTATGTTCTCCATTAGGGAAAACAAAGCAAAACTGCAGGGGATTAGGACATTGTTTTGCTGTCCCTGGACCAACTAGCTGGATGCAAAGTGAAATGATGTCCATTTGTGTTCTATTGTTTTGTCACTATTAGAGATGAGCGAACGCCGTTCGATCGAATTGGTATTCGATCAAATATCAGGCTGTTCGAGGTATTCGATTCCACGCAGTAAAAATTCGTATCCCCTCCCACCATCTCTGGCGCGTTTTTTGCACCAATAACTGTGCAGGGGAGGTGGGACAGGAACTACGACAACGGAGGCATTGAAAAAAATTGAAAAACCTCATTGGCTGCCGAAAACATGTGACCTCGGATTTATAAGAATAGTGGCCGCCATCTTCGTCACATTTGCGGTGAGAGATAGGGAGAGAGAGAGATCTGCTGAGGGCAAGAGAGGGATCAGTTTCTGCTAGGCAGGGAAAAACTGAAGAACAACAATAGCTTTTTTCAGAGCTCAATCCAGCTTTGCACGGTGCGTCCCCCCAAACGCCAAAGTGAGATACACAGCACTTGTCCAGCTATATACGCTCAACCCAGCTTTCCCCGGGGTGTCCCCCCAAAAACTAACAGGGATACAGAGCAATTAAGTCCGGCTATATACGCTCAACCCAGCCTTCAACAGTGTCTACCCGCAAATGTCAAAGTGGGATACAAAGCAAGTCAGTCAATCTATATAAGCTCAATCCAGCTTTTAACGGTCTACCCCCCAAAACCTAAGGGGGATACATAGCAATTGTCAGGCTGTATACGCTCAACCCAGTTTTTAAAGGTGCCCCCCACAAACCTAAGTGGCATACACAGCAAGTCAGTCAGGCTATATGCGCTCAATCCAGTTTTTAACGGTGTCCCTCCCCCCAAAAAAAACCTAAGGGAGATACACAGCAATTGTCAGGCTGCATACGCTCAATCCAGTTTTTAATGCTGTACCCCCCAAAAGCTAAGTGGCATACACAGCAAGTCAGTCAGGCTATATACGCTCAATCCAGTTTTTAACGGTGTGTGTCCCCCCCAAACCTAAGGGGGATACATAGCAATTGTCAGGCTATATACGCTCAACCCAGTTTTTAAAGGTGTCCCCCCCAAACCTAAGTGGCATACACAGCAAGTCAGTCAGGCTATATGCGCTCAATCCAGTTTTTAATGGTGTGTCCCCCCCCCAAACCTAAGGGGGCTACACAGCAATTGTCAGGCTATATACGCTCAATCCAGTTTTAAAAGGTGTCCCCCCCAAACCTAAATGGCATACACAGCAAGTCAGTCAGGCTATATGCGCTCAATCCAGTTTTTAATGGTGTGTCCCCCCCAAAACCTAAGGGAGATACACAGCAATTGTCAGGCTGCATACGCTCAATCCAGTTTTTAATGCTGTACCCCCAAAAGCTAAGCGGGATACACAGCAAGTCAGTCAGGTTATATACGCTCAATCCAGTTTTTAATGCTGTACCCCCCAAAACCTAAGTGGGATACACAGCAATTCAGTCAGTCCATATAAGCTCAATCCAGTTTTAAGGGTATACCCCCCAAAACCTAAGTGTGATACACAGAAAGTCAGTCCATATAAGCTCAATCCAGCTTTTAACGGTCTACCCCCCCCCCCCAAACCTAAGTGGCATACACAGCAAGTCAGTCAGGCATCAAAGGTCTCTGCTACTCACACACCCTACTCAACATATGGTGTCTAGGGTTTCAGCATGTGGTGACCTCGCACAGGCAGATGTAGGTGTTGCTGGAGTGTATTAAGGCTAGCAACAGCTACTGTAGACTTGCCAAAGTGGGCGCACAAGCGCCACACTTTCACCAGTAGCTCGAGAACATTGTGGTACGTTTTTAAAGACCGTTGCACCAATAAGTTGAAAACGTAGGCCAGGCATGGACCGTATAGGAGGCTGGTAAGCTCCAGGGCTGCTACCAGGTTCCGGCCATTACCATGAAAAAATGCCTGGTGCAGCGGCGAAAACCACATTGCCATCTCATCCAGGATGGCATCCCTCACCTCGGAGGCAGTGTGCTGTCTGTCCCCCAAGCTGATGAGCTTCAGCACGGCCTGCTGATGTCTCCCCACGCCAGTGTTGTAGCGGTTCCAGCTGGTAACTGGGGTCGATTTAACGGCAGCGGAGGAGGAGGAGAGTGGTGTTTCGGCACTCCCGCCAGGAATATTGGGCGGAAAACAAGGCATGCCGCTACAGTTTGCGACCCAGTCCCAACCTCAACTACATTCGGCCAGTGTGCCATGATTGAGATGTAGCATCCCTGGCCGCATGCACTTGTCCACGAATCGGTGGTCAAGTGGAATTTTTTGCAAAGCGCAGAACTTAGGGCCTGCCTGATGTTACAGGAAACGTGCTGGTGCAAGGCTCAACTCACCTCAAGAGCCAAAAACACTGCTGGTGAATTTTGTTCAGTTCCAAAGGACTGTGTTTAGATTTGGCTCAGTCACAGCTCCAGAACATGCCTTGGAAGGCAAGGTTTCCTTTAGTGGCTCCATCTCAGCAGGATGATGATGATGATGATGATGATGAAGCTTGGTTAAATCTGGTGCCGGAAAGGAAAGTGCTTTCTGATCTACATCTAAAGTACTGGAGCATGTTGTTTGAACTATTATTAACACCTGATCAGAACCCTGTAGAGGTAATGTAGAGTCCGATATTAGAGGACCATTACCGCTAGTAATGGTTGCAGCCAATTCTCCACCTTTGTGGTCCTCTAAATAAAAGTTACCCCAGGACTTGATGCCAAAATGTTATCAATTTCCCAAAACAAATGAAGGTCAATGTCTGGGTCCTCAGTCCAATCCACTGTATCAATCCAACACAATGAGAGCGATGGTGCTGGAACCACCGTTTTAGGGGCTAAGAATTTTAAAGGGGCTAACACTCTGCTGGTGCAAGGCTCAACTCACCCAAAGGGCAAAAAACTCTGAAGGTAAAAGGCTGAAGTCACCTAAAGGGCCTCAATCTCTGCTGGTAGCTCAGCTTAAGGACCTGTAACCTAATTTGGAAGGGCTCACGTTAAGGGCCAGAAAAGTTAATTTTTTAACGTCTTACCACATCTCACACACACACACACACACACACACACACACACACACAAGGACAGTTCAGGGTGGGTACTGTTGGATTTCCCATTGCCTAGTCCATCTGTGGTTGTCATGGGCAACGTGATTTAAAGAGGTGCTTGATGTTTCTTTAGCGTAAAATTTGGGTTTCTGTCCACTTTCATAGATGTTTTTTTGAGTGTAAAAAGTGTGTAGTTGATAGGCTGTGATGGCCCCCAGACATGCTTCCCCTGCTGTCCCAGTTGCATTCCAGAGTTGTTGTCATCATTTCCTGAGGTGTCATAGTGGACTTGGTGACCCTCCTGAGTCGAATAGTGGTTTCCCCTGAAATAAACGGTTTTTCCCCATAGACTTTAATGGGGTTTGATATACGTTCGAATAGTCGAATATTGCAGGGCTATTCGAAACGAATAACGAATATTTCACTGTTCGCTCATCTCTAGTCACTATGTATACACTGCTGATCAATGATAGGCGGATTAACCCTATAATTTCAAGACCTTCTGCTAAATCTGAATTGAGCAGGCCAACAAATATGAGAATACCTTTGTCATATGTTTTGTGTGAAAAGGAAAATCACGAGACATTCTCTAGTACTGGAACCAAAGTGTTACAAGTCAATTAATGAGTATACAGAAGATAAGATACACGTTAATGTGTAACTTCAGTCATTTAGGTCTGTGGGCATCACTCCCATTCTTACTCACAGATGCAGTATATGTTTCCTTGGTTAATGCACAATGACCAACCAAACGGACCCTGAAAAGGCCACAAGTCTGCTCTAATACATCATGCCCTCCTCCCAACCCATATGTCACACCGATTAGCATGGGGTCATATCGCTGGATTCCTCCTATGGTACAACCAACCACGTTCTTTGTGGCATTTAATGTCAAAATTATTCTGCATCTTCAAAGAGAAGGACTTTTCACCACCTCCACCAAGTCCAGCTTTCGGCATATAATACTCCTGCTTTACTGATTATGGTATAGTTGGCACTTTTGCTTTACCCAAACCATTCCTGAGCAAAGTGCTGTTAGTTTGGTGCCTGATGGAATAGTGCATAATTCTACATCTAATATCACAGATCATGCTTACTAAGGATTATTAAAGGGGGTTGTCCAGGGTAAAGTGATTTTGTCAAGGAGGCTATAGTCCATCTTGCTGGTCCCGGAGTCTTCCTCCAACGGAAAGCCTCACTACATGTGACTGCTGAGGCCAATCAGCGGTCTTAGATGTAAAAAGAAAGAAGATGGGACATCACAGGTGACGTATGTGAGTGATGTCCAGGTTATTTGGGGAAATGATTGACACGTGAGAGGAGGATTTTTGCTAAAAGAAGTGCAAGGGTGCCACAAGACTAGACCACAGTGGGAGACCCCAGAGTGTCGGGTACAGATGAGTATGGAATGTTTTTTTCACTTTCACCGGCCTTCTTACTAAAAATGGTTAATCGTGGGCAACTCCTTTAAATGACCAAAATATCATGCTATTATTGATCTACTACATGGATTTTCCCTATAACTGCAATCTGGATGGACATGTATGTATGCTTTGTTCACTTATGTGTACTTCAATAACCCACATGTCATTATTCACAGTCAGTGTCTACCATGGCTTTCTACTACATTACTATATGGACTGGACAGTGAACTAAGATAAGATAAGATAATCCCTTAATAGTCCCACCATGGGGAAATTCAGTGTGTTACAGCATGGGCATGGATAATCCAGTAATACATTTCAAGAAAAGAACACATACAAGCTCAGAATAGCAGATAGAGAAAAATACTAGGAGACATAGCAACTAAAAAGAAAAAGAAGGACTTCAGGATCATTTAGTTCTCTGTGAGGAGTGATCTTCACTTAAACTGATGTTGATTATACAGCCTGACCGCGGTTGGGAGGATGGATCTCCGATAGCGCTCCTTCTCACACTTGGGGTGAAGCAGTCGGTCACTGACAGTACTGCCCAGTGCTGTCAAAGGTCTCATACATGGGGTGGGAGTTATTCTCCCGCATGAAGGTCACTATGGACAGTAGCCTTCTGTCACCCACCACCTGTACTGGGTCCAGGGGGCTCCCCAGGACAGATCTGGCCCTTCTAACCAGCCTGTCAAATCTATTTCTGTCCCTGGCTGGTATACTACTCCCCCAGCACTTTTGGTATTCTCTGGACTCCAGTTTCAACATTTTAAATAATGTATTAAATGTTAAGTTTTAAGATATACAGTATATCTATAGGGATTCGCACTTTAAGTATCTGTCCATATATAATAGAATTTTGGCTTGCTGTAGTGGGAAACAAGAACAAATTCTCTCTTTGCCTTATTTAAGATGTTGTTAATGGCGTCATCTATTAAGAATCTATAATTACTGCAATCATTTTCCATTGGATACACGGACAATTGTATCACACAGAATATTCAAAGCCTCCTTAATATAATTGGTCTTATTCATAACAACAACACCCCACCCTCTAACCTGCAAGCATATAATGATTGTTTCTCGATGTTACTGAGGTTATTCTTCCTGGCAGTCCCTGTATGATTAATATAACGTAGATCATTCAAAACAAGATTCTGGAAGGTTTCAATGAAACACCCTCTATGATGAATAGGATTGAAGTTGGAAGTAGAATAAACTGGGACACGTTTAGAATTGTCAGATATAGGAGGAGTAAATACCTTATCAGTTTTCGAGTTGTTACCGTTTAAAATGGAGAATTGATGTGTAAGTGTTAGTTTCCTAATGAAGGCATTAGCATTTAAGAACTCATGAAACAAATCTGATTTTGTAGCTTGGCAAAATGACAACCCTTTGGATAATAACTTTATTTCATTATCTTTAAGTTGGTAATTTGAATAGTTGTTCTGCTTTCTTTTTTTTGGTATTCGGAATTAGTTTTAATTCCACGCATTCAACGTCTTCCCCCTCTAAATACTCCATACTGATTTTTCATAATATACTGTTCTTCACCTGACTTGGGATCATCCCTGGGGAGTTTAGGCTGGAGATGAAACTGAATGATAAATTGGGAGCTGAGTTTTTGATTTGGCGCAAGGCAAAACAAATTTGGGGATGTGGTAATGATCGGAATATTAATAGTGTTAGAACCCATAGTTATCATAATGGTTGTTTGTTATTTGTCTGTATTTGTAACCAAATGCATGTTTGATTGGGATGGTACTATCTAATTCCACAAAAGTGGTTTTAGAACATTGTTTTCACATTTCAGTCATATCAGTAGGTTTTAAAGGGGCTCTATCATTGGGAAAAGTCATTTTTAACTAATCACATACATGCATAGCCTTTAGAAAGTCTATTCCACTCCTACCTTTTGTATGTAAATTGCCTCAGTGGTTTTTGAATGAGTCCGTTTTTATTATTCATATGCTTAATTATCTTCCAGCCAGCACAGGAAGTTCCCAGCAGCAATCGTCTCTGCTATTCTCTCCTATCTGTGTGTGCAAACAGGAAGGCAGCAGCCTGTGCTGTATACACCCATAGGAAACAATAGGCAGAGGGTGCACGATCAGACTTTCGAGGTGCACCAAGTGGCTAATTAGCATATGGATAAAAACGAGCTAATTCAAAAACCACTGAGGCGATTTACATACAAAAGGTAGGTGTGGAATAGACTTTCTAAAGGCTATGGAAGGATGTGCTTATCTAAAAATTACTTTTCCCAATGATAGAGCCCCTTTAATATAGCCTGGAACATCAATGTAGTTCTTTTTTCTGCAGTCTATGGAGTAGACCTATGCTGCATTCATCAAGATAATTATCCCAGTCTTATCCCAGCCAAATGTAGACTCAAGGTGGATGTACAATATATATCTGCAAAAATTCTGCAGGGATATTATGTAAAATTTATAACATTTACAATTTTTCTAATTTATGAAACAGACTAGACATAGTCTTAAACTTCTCCAAAGAGAGTGAGGCACTCACATTATCAATGAAGATAGTGTTCACAGATGTCCCAGTAAATTTGCTGATAAGCAAATCTCGGGTGTCATTCTGGTTCTTACGCTACTCCATGTTGTAGGATGAACTTTGATGAAACCCTGTTGAAGTCAGATGATCCAGAATAGGGGTAGGCAACCTTTTTCGTACAAAAAATACAAAACCTGAAGTACCTTGCGAGTATAATATATGGGAAACATATTATACTGAGTGGAGCATTATAATGGGTGGGCACTGTGGAGAGTTTGTACTGGGGGGGGGGGGGCTCTGAGGAGCATATTATACTGTGTGAGGTCATTGTGTGGAGCCATTGTAGAGAATTATACTGGGGGGCATTGAGAGGGACCTATACTGTGGGGGGGGGGAGTCTGGGGAACATGTTATATACTGTATGGACACAGGACAGGAAACTGTAAGACACAACAGGGAGGAGGGGGAAGTACAAATTTTGCCAGTATTTGGCCCCAAAATTTATGATGGCAGTCCAGTGTGCTATGTCTGCATCATAGCTCCCTCAAAAAAAATTTGCACATGCATGTGGTGCTCCATGGTGTCATTCTCCATAAAGTACTGTGCGATGAACCGACCATAGAGCTATTGGAGCAGGTGCAGTACTGTAGGGGATGATAATATAAGGAAAATACTCAGTAATGTGCAGTGCTGCTTTCTGGATAGTCAGCGCATATTTAAGATTTCAATGAAGGAAACATGGTTAAGGCTATTAGCAAGAAGCTGTCAGGTGGGCCTCCAGAACGAGTTCCTCCTGTGGACCCTAGGCCCTTCAGTCTGACACTTTATTATCTTTATCTGTACATCGGATAGGTCATCAATACCAGATCAGTAACAGTAGCAGTTGTTTCAAGAGACTGCAGTGTTTGGATGACGGTTACACCCTTCTCGCTGCTCACCATGTACAGTGAAATACACCATATAGCAGCTTTGCTTGGTATTACAGCTGAGCGTCAAACATTTGAATGAGACTGAGCTGCACATAAGCCACATGACAAATAAATATAACATTGTTGGAAGTGGCACTGTCTGTATTTAAATCCTGAAAAATCCTTCTAACTCTTCATAAGAATCTAGTGCGGTTTTGAATATCCTTTTAAGATTTTACGCAAACTGACAATAGTTGGGTCCTAAACTATTTTGAAAGACTTCTAGTTGACAAATCACCTTAGTTATGCAATATTTTACTGTGTTTTGCAATTTTTTAGAAAATGTTCCTTACAGAAGTCAGGGGTGCAACCATAGAGGAAACTAAGCAGCTGTTAGGCTAACATGACTGCAAATGAAACGCTACAGTATATGAGACAACTGCACGGTAGACTTTTGCAGCCCAACAGAAGAAGCTCATCACATGAGTGTCTTAAATGTTAGAAATTCTAATTAAACAGTGATATCACCAGGCAGGAAAGTAGAGCGTGCGTGCAGGCATCTTCACACCTTTTCTAGCACAGAAATCAGCGATGTGTCATGAATATTCATGACAAATGAAGATATAGCTTTGATCAATGTGTAAGCAAACACTAGCAATTATTTACCTGACAACATCTTATAAAAGATTGAGCAGCAGAATAAAATAAAATAGAATAATATAGCAATATGTATCGCACGGACTGGAAGCTTTTTCTGTTAATTGGGCATATAAACCAGGTAATGGTCAGCAGGATGGGACAAAGATCCATCATTTATGGAGGACTTCCAACTCTGCCCTGAAGACCAGTTCAGGCAACAGACTGAATTTTAACATGCCCAACCTCATTCCCAAGGAAGATAAGCACCTCCAATTGACCCATTGAAATCAATATGGCTTAAACCAGTGATATCTCTAAATCTATGGGAGCTATAGACATAATATTGGTCAAGATTCTTGGCTTTAATAAAAAGACCAACTCCTCGGTTCTGGAGTTAGAGCCATTTAAAGTTACAGGGTCTCAGTACAAGTGCTACTTGGGGTGAACAGTAATTCACTTAGCTCAAGCCCCGAGTTGTGCTCATTCAAAAGATGTAGATGAGTCAAAATAATATATGTGGCACCAAAATTAACAGCACTGATTGTTCTAGAATGGCAGGAGCTAGAGAAAAAATTTCAACTGTGTCGGAATTAGTGCAGCTACTAAATGATGTAAAGAGCTGGACTTGGTGCTGGTGGTAGAAGGTCCTCTTTAAAAGGAGTGTGTCATCAGAATTCAGCATATCAACCCAACCTATTTGAAGGGAAGAAAACAGAGAATCTTGGAATTTGCACCTCAACTGTGGTTCAAGGAGTCAAGTCGCTGCGGAAAGCTGTAATATTACTAGTTATTGTTATGTATACAGCCATCTCAACCCTACTTTAACTGGATGAATTTGTCCTTTAAGGATAAGGCACCATGCTGCGGAAACGCAGCTTTTTTTTTTGTTGCAGATTTTGTTGCAGTTTTCTGAGCCAAAGCCAGGACTAGATTGAGCAGAAGCGAGAAGCATAAGAGCTTTCTATGCATTTCCAATTTGTAGCCATTCTTGGCTTTGGCTCAAAAAAGGCAACAAAATCTGCAACAAAAAAGCTGCTTTTTTTGTAATGTGGGGCCTTAGCCGCATTGTGGAAGCACAGCTCCTTTTGTTGCAGATTTTTCTATGGCCAATGCCAGGAGTGGATTGAGCAAAAGGCAGCAGAATAAGAACTGTCTCTATATTTCCCATTTCTTTCGTAGCCACTTTTGGCTTTGGCTCATAAAACTGCAGTAAAATCTGCAACAAAATTAGCTGCTTTTCAGCAATGTGTGGTCTTAACCTAAAGAAGTTTTCTAAAATTATATACATATTTATATATTATATATTTTATAGATATAAAAGGACCCCCCCCCAATCACCATTGACCATGCTTGCACAGGTTTCTCCATTCAGTTCTGTGCGAATTAAAAATCTACATTAAAGGGAATCTATCATTACCAACAATGTTTTTTTTTTTGTTTTTTTTTTAATAAACACCATATATTGTAGGCTTAATAAAGGCTTTTCCAGCAGTATCTTTGTTTTTCAGATGCATCCTGCAGATTTTGAATAAACTCACTTTTCTTCTTTATCTTCACCCTCTTCAGAGAGTACAGGGGGCATATATTTTCACCACAGAGAACAGCGGCCTCATCCTTCTGATCCCGCCTATGCGCTCTCCTCTTCTCTTGTCTTAGCCTTCCCCTAATATTCATGCTAGCATTCCAGCACCACTCTGACCGCCTCCTCATTCATAATCCTAACACGTGCAGTACGGGCTGCCTTCTTGGGTTTTGGCTGTGCGTACTGCTCATGCTCATGTGCCATCTTTGATTTTCCAAATAAAGGAGTGTACTGCATGTGGCCAGTATGCTCTTGTAGTACTATGAGCTAATGAGCATGCTCAGTATCTCATAGATATACAGTGTACGGGGCATGTGTAGTGCGCTCTCACATTTGGAGCTCCTTCATTTTCTGAATAAAGGAACATACTGCGCATGCCCATGGTGTTTAGTTAAAAAAAAAAAAACATTTTTGGCAATGAAAGAGTTCCCTTCTCGAAACAGCAATGAACAGAGAGAGAGAGACGGAAACCTGCAACCACCTCTCCACTTATAGTGGACTTCAACAGGGAGTCTTGACCATCAATTTTGAGATACGTTTGTGACCCATATGTATAAGACGTGTATGACATATCCTGCGAATATGCTATAAATGTCGAAGAGGGGAAAACTCCATTAAACTGTAGAAGTGCACATGTAGCTACATAATGGAAAGAGATGGGGTCTCATTTAAAGTGATAGGTCGGTCACCACTGTTTTGTAACAGTACACACCATAAGCAAATTTTTCATACATAAATATGTACATACATACTTTCAGGAAAACAACTCTAGAATAGCATACCGTAATTAAAAAATATTAAACTAGTAATTTCTAAACCACTTATATATTATATATGTACCTAATGCAATAAAACATCCCAGAAACCAAATGAGTCAGCTAAACTGATAATTTCTTATCAACAGAGTTCAAAGTTCCTTAAAGAAGTTAGCGCTGAACTCTGTCTCCAAGCCATATCTTCTGACACTGAATTCTCAAGAGCAAGTTCTCAAGAGCTACAACATGAAGTGGTAAATATATGAATATTAAATTGCAATGTATTATTATACATAATTGATTTATAGGAGTGAAGTGAACAATTTCTTATATTGTTGTAAGATTATCTTCTTTCTGTATGTGGATTCCTTAGTAGCTACATTTTTATTTGTTCAGTCGATACGATTCTAAATATGTACAGAAATTATTACTTGATAGATCAGTTGGGTATGAATAGCGATGAAAATATATAAAGGGATTGTCCGGGATTTAAAAAATGTAAAAGGAGCAGGGATTGTTGTATAAAAATACTGTGAAATCGAAAAATATCATGTTATAGAGCAGGAGGAACTGAGCGGATTTATAAATAGTTTAATGGGAAAAGATTCAGTAGATCTTGCAATTTATCTATTGAAATCTCTACTCTTTCTTATCAGGGATTGACTGCCTCCCTTCTAAGACCTAACTGTATAGTAAAGAATGAGATTTGAATATATATATATATATTATAAATTATACTGAATGTTACCCCACAAACCTATACATCAACCTGCTCAGCCCCGCCTGCTCTATAACATGATACTTAGCGATTGCACTAGATTTTCTTGGCATCAGGTTCCCTTTAATGAACAAACCTAGTTTTGCTTTCTTCCATCATATGTCAAGAGCTATACCTTTTTTTAAAAAAAATTTCTCTATGTGTCTAAGGGTTTTTTTTTTGGTGTATTTTGCAGGAAAAGTTATAGTGTAATGGCATTATTCTGATGTACATATATTTATCTATTTATCATTCCTTTTGTAGCCATTTTTGGCTTTAGCTCCAAAAAACACAGCAAAATCTGCAAGTTTTTCTATAAGTGAGGCCTTAGCCTCAAAAAAATCATGTCAGGGATTTTTTTTTCTTCCAAGAAGACCTAACATTTCTATGCACTGCATTTTAGGAACATAACATATATACATAATATGTATATAAATATATATAAAAACAACAAAGGCACAAAGAACTTTCAAATCCAAAAGTATCATAAACTGTGTTCAATAGAAATAGAAAAAAAAATTAAAAGACAACAGATTAGGGTGGGTACCATAGAATCAGGTTGGAGATAGAAGATGCACACAGACTCTGTACAAAAGGAGGTCTTGCCCACCCCATGGCTGCTCTGTAAGTATAATATAATAATACAGTGCTATAGAACAATGAATGGTATAAGGAGACGATTACCTTTTGGGGATACTATTAGGCCACCATTACAGAAATAATGCTCCCACACAGGTAATAGCATTTCTAAAGTGGGGGAGCTTTTACCTATGGAGGGGGACCTGTGGGGCGGCATTTTTAGGTAACTTATGTGAAGTGCTATTAATACTCTATTACAGTAATAGTGAAATCCAACGTAATAGCATTTATAGGGGATTATTACCTGTGGGGTAGATTACTAGCCCCCCTCCCCCATAGGAAGCAGCATTACTTACGTAAGGGAGGGAACAATTACCTGTGGTGTGCTACTGGCGAACTATTACATTAGTAGCATTACTTATTTGAGGGGGCTATTAGCTATGGAGGGGAGTCACTATTACCTGTGTGGTGGCCATGCAGGGTGATTGTGCTTTTATCAGTGGGTGCCTGCTGCATAATGCAGATGGCATCCACGGGTACTCGGAGAGCTCAATCCTGAGCCCCCCCTCTCAATATCTCTTTAGCAACACCATGATATTATATACAGCTCAAAAAAATAAAGGGAGTACTCAAATAACACATCCTAGATCTGAATGAATGAAATATATTTGAATATGTGATGACAACAAAATCACACAAAAATCATCAATCATCAAATTTATTAACCAATGGAGGCCTGGATTTGGAGTCACTCCCAAAATTAAAGTGGAAAAACACACTACAGGCTGATCCAACTTTGATGTAATGTCCTTAAAACATGTCAAAATGAAGCTCAGTAGTGTGTGTGGCCTCCATGTGCCTGTAGGTCTCCTGAGGGGTCTCCTCCCAGACCTGGACGAAAGCATCTTCCAACTCTTGGACAGTCTGTGATGTAACATGACATGCTGGAGGCGCTACCAGGAGACAGGCCAGGCTTTCTCTCTCTATTACATCTATATGGAAAACGCCAGCTTTTCCACTGCAGATTTTTTTTTCTGCAACGTGTGGATGGGATTAGCTCTGGCCTAAAAGGGGTTTTCTGGGCCGTATTAGATGGCTAGTAAAGAAAGCTCAATACCAGCTCTTTTATTATACAGCTGGACAACATCCTGATACTACAGCCTCATGTTATTTTTCAATGAAGGCAAACTATAAAACCTTGTATCAATGCAATAATATCATACCTACAACCAGTGCAAAGGGCAACTGGGGAGGCCAGACTCTAGTTTGTTTTCTCCTGCGCAGTTTCTCTGACACCCTATGGCATCACCGAAGTCCCACTAAATAGAGTGAATGTCAGCAGGGGAGACAGAGCCTAGTACACTAACTGTTGGTTAAACAGGCTTTGTTTCATAGCCAGTCCACAGTACCTGTATAATGGATGTTGGACCTATTTCATTTCTCCATATCTAAATCCATCCCTCTATTTTCCCACTTCCTTCTTGTATTTTTTCTTTTCGCACTCATTTATTCCAAATTACTATATTTACCAGCTGTGATGTATATGTGATCGAGCCGAGCATTTGGCATGCTTTAAGCTGTCCTGTCTCTCTATTGATTCACTATTGAGTGGACAGGGGACAGGCTTGGCACAGTGTATTGAAGTCATTGGGTGCCTAGTGCATCCGCTATTGTTGTAGCAACTCAATTCCACATTCCCTAGTGATTTAGGGTGAGATTTTATTAGACCATATATTTGATGCCCACTCCAGAGGCCTTTGACCTAAGTGGGACCAATGTCCTGCCATTATACCCACAAGCTTTGGTGTGCAAGTACTGAGGCTACTACTGAACACGGTAAGACCATTTGAACCTGTGCAGGGTTTGGATAATTTTTGCTTTATTTTTCCAAAATATGTTATGCTGTGGTTTCTGAGATTACTTGGCAAATGTTTACAGTGCCAGTTCTGATTTAGACTTTGGTTGCTTGTGGACCACAATTAGGGTCCATAACTAGAGATGAGCGAGTACTGTTCGGATCAGCCGATCCGAACAGCACGCTCGCATAGAAATGAATGGACGTAGCCGGCACGCGGGGGGGTTAAGCGGCCGGCCGCCATCAAAGCGGAAGTACCAGGTGCATCCATTCATTTCTATGGAGCGTGCTGTTCGGATCGGCTGATCCGAACAGTACTCGCTCATCTCTATCCATAACAAAACTTTCCAATGAAAGGTAAATAAACTCATTTCCCGCTGACTTAGTATTGACCTGTATATACACACAGTAGCATATGGCGCTGATTTTGAGGTGGATTCTATCTTAAATTCTGCCCCCCATTGATATCCTTATTTGATATCATATGTTGAGGGCTATTAGCTGTGGAAACATAGAAACCTTTTATGAGTCAGTAACTGAAATGTTTTATATAGAATGATAGCACAAACATTTTTTCAACATGTAAAGAAAAAGATTAACCCATTGTTAATACAATGTTATCTATGAATATTTCAGGTTTCCAGCCATATTTTCCTGTGCTCTCCTAGTAATGACAATAATCCCGGCCATGACTAAGGTAAACTTCATACCGCTAATACAGCCTTTTGCTTTCATATATACAGTCCTATGAAAAAGTTTGGGCACCCCTATTAATCTTAATCATTTTTAGTTCTAAATATTTTGGTGTTTGCAGCAGCCATTTCAGTTTGATATATCTAATAACTGATGGACACAGTAATATTTCAGGATTGAAATGAGGTTTATTGTACTAACAGAAAATGTGCAATATGCATTAAACCAAAATTTGACCGGTGCAAAAGTATGGGCACCTCAACAGAAAAGTGACATTAATATTTAGTAGATCCTCCTTTTGCAAAGATAACAGCCTCTAGTCGCTTCCTGTAGCTTTTAATCAGCTCCTGGATCCTGGATAAAGGTATTTTGGACAAACAATTCAAGTTCAGTTAAGTTAGATGGTCGCCGAGCATGGACAGCCCGCTTCAAATCATCCCACAGATGTTCAATGATATTCAGGTCTGGGGACTGGGATGGCCATTCCAGAACATTGTAATTGTTCCTCTGCATGAATGCCTGAGGATTTGGAGCGGTGTTTTGGATCATTGTCTTGCTGAAATATCCATCCCCGGCGTAACTTCAACTTCGTCACTGATTCTTGAACATTATTCTCAAGAATCTGCTGATACTGAGTGGAATCCATGCGACTCTCAACTTTAACAAGATTCCCGATGCCGGCATTGGCCACACAGCCCCAAAGCATGATGGAACCTCCACCAAATTTTACAGTGGGTAGCATGTGTTTTTCTTGGAATGCTGTGTCTTTTTGGACGCCATGCATAACGCCTTTTTTTTATAACCAAACAACTCAATTTTTGTTTCCAAAATGAAGTTGGCTTCTCCAAATGTGCTTTTGCATACCTCAGGCAACTCTATTTGTGGCGTACGTGCAGAAACGGCTTCTTTCTCATCACTCTCCCATACAGCTTCTCCTTGTGCAAAGTGCGCTGTATTGCTGACCGATGCACAGTGACACCATCTGCAGCAAGATGATGCTGCAGCTCTTTGGAGGTGGTCTGTGGATTGTCCTTGACTGTTCTCACCATTCTTCTTCTCTGCCTTTCTGATATTTTTCTTGGCCTGCCACTTCTGGGCTTAACAAGAACTGTCCCTGTGGTCTTCCATTTCCTTACTATGTTCCTCACAGTGGAAACTGACAGGTTAAATCTCTGAGACAACGTTTTGTATCCTTCCCCTGAACAACTATGTTGAACAATCTTTGTTTTCAGATCATTTGAGAGCGGGCTGTCCATGTTCGGCGACCATCTAACTTAACTGAACTTGAATTGTTTTGTAGAAAGAAATGGTCCAAAATACCTTCATCCAGGATCCAGGAACTGATTAAAAGCTACAGGAAGCGACTAGAGGCTGTTATCTTTGCAAAAGGAGGATGTACTAAATATTAATGTCACTTTTCTGTTGAGGTGCCCATATTTTTGCACCGGTCAAATTTTGGTTTAATGCATATTGCACATTTTCTGTTAGTACAATAAACCTCATTTCAATCCTGAAATATTACTGTGTCCATCAGTTATTAGATATATCAAACTGAAATGACTGCTGCAAACACCAAAATATTTAGAACTAAAAATGATTAAGATTAATAGGGGTGCCCAAACTTTTTCATAGGACTGTAATCCTAATAATCAATAAAACAGTACGTTTAGTCACTGCAGTACAAATCATATTGTCTCTGAAGTAAAGAGAATATTCTGAGGCTCGGTGGCGCCTGTATATGTCTACCATCTTTTTTACTCTGATTAGTTGCTGGTAACATTTTAGGTCTTCTCTTTACAATAATGAAAATCTGCTATCCAAGCATTAACTTCTTGTCAGCTTTAGCGTTTGGTGTTGATCAAAAAGTTAATAGGCTCTGTTCATATCATGTTTCTTGGCATATTTGTGTAAATGGTGTATGCAAATAAAAGCACTATTCTGCAACACTGGTACAATACAGTTTCATCCAGTTGAAAAGGACAGACACCCGACAGACCCCATTACAGTCAGCAGTCAGTGGAGTCCCTTGGGTTCTGTTTGTGTCCGTTTGAGCAATTATTTTGGTCCTTCAACGGAACTAAAGAATTGAAACACATATAAGGTGTGAACCTTTTATCACAAGGCTAAAACATCATTTGATTCAGATGACCCTATCATATATATCTTTGGGGCAAGGTTGATATGCTGAATTCTGCTGAAAGACTCTCTTTAATATTGTCATGGTAAAGGAATAACACTTTATTTCTAGATCCTGACAGAAGAAGAAAGGCAGAGAGCCATGAAACGCGACATGTAAGTCTGCAGAATACCTTATATCTAATTTATAAAGTAATATTATATAGCAAGTAAGTTATTCATTAGCTCAATAGTTACTAGATATGCTTCAAAACAGGGGCAAACTCTTTCCATTTGACCTACTGTGTTTCCCCGAAAATAAGACAGTATCTTATATTAAATTATCGTCCTAAATATAGGACGTCTTATTGCACATCGGGCATCTCCCAGCTCATCCTACAGCAGCAGGGACAGTGGATACAACCTAAGGTATCACAGCAGAGGCAGCAGCCGGCTTTCCTGTGCACACAGAACATTGCACAGTGTTCAGCTGCAATGGTTTTTGGGGGATGCCTTATTTTCAGGCCGTGCCTTATATTAGGCAATTAAACCGAAACCTCCCATGCCTTATTTTCGGGGGATGACCTATTTTCGGGGAAACACGGTATTAGATCATAGAGGGTGTGTCACCTATGAAGGATCATCGTTTATGAGCCAGAATGAAGAAATTAAGTGTTGCTTATTAATAGAAGTCTAACTGCTGGAACCCGAGACTACTGCATCTGGTTATATCCAGCAGTCTCAATAGCGATTAATTGGGATATTTGCCTTAGGCTAGGTTCACAACTGCAATCGAGTTTTTTTTCGTTCAGGGGGTCCGCTTGGGGACCCTCCGAAGGGCAACCTAATCCGCATAAAAATAAGCAGTTACCTAAGGAAACCCACTGACCCCATAAACTATAATTGGGTTCGCATGGTTTCCGTTCAGTTTCCACAGACAGGGAAACAGAATCCCCAAATGGACTTCAAGCGCAGATGTGAGCCTTAATCTGGATCAGCACTGTAGGGGCTTTCTCCAAACGCATGTACTATGTTAAAGAAGGGATACTCAATCCATATGGAAAACACAGGACTCCATTCTCGAATGATAACATGCTAACGTGGTCCGACCTGTTTAAGTATCCATATAAATAAATGGATACATCCTGATGCCTGCTGAGTATATATGGCTTATGAATCCACTGTGCTATTTGTTAGTCTTTAATAGTCATAAACAAAGTTACGCAGTTACATAGCTAGTATGGTTGAAAAAATACATTATGTCCATCAAGTTAAACCAAACCTTACAATAATTTTATGCTATTTGGACAAAAAGTACATTGAACCTGTCTCTTTAATATGCTCCCCTTTAAGACATGCTGGCTCTCATGATATGTCTGTTTTAGTAAATATCTTCACTGCCCATAATATAACACTTCTCGGTATTTTTCTGAGAATTTTGTAATGCATTTTTACTCTGTTTCTCCTTCTATAAATGTATAAATGCATTGACAACTTGGAGTTACCAGTTACTGTAGGTGTTTTTCCCTGTATACTCTGATACTATCCAATCAATGCTGACTGTTTTAGACTGTGTAGTGTCACACCCATTTGACAAAGAGAATTACAGCACTCAATGGTAGTTTCTAATAATTGCACAGCTCATTTAGCTAGTATGTTAAGGCTTACTGTAAGGGAATTGCAATAGGAACAATTCCCCAGTAGCTGCTGGAAACCCTGGGGGAAGGGGCACAAGAGACAGTGAGCCCTCATCTGAAACCCCCCACTGTCCCTTACTGCTTGCCGGTCCTATCCTAGGTAATAGGCGACAACTGGACGACCAAACCCTTCCTAAATACGTGACACACAAAACACGGACAAGACAAACAACAACAAGGGAGGTCAGCTAGCCAGGGGTCAGTAACAGTCAAGCAATGCAGTGTTAAAATCGATATCCAAGAGAGTAGTCTATAGGGAAGGCCAGAGGTCAAGTGAGAGCGACAGCGAGAGAAAAGCCAGCACGCACAAGGCAATAGCAAGCACCAATGTGAATGTGAGCCAAGAATAAATAGGGAGGAAGAACCCGCCCTGGAGTTCATAGGCAGATAGGCTGTCAATCACAGGGCAAGGCTAAACTTAACTATTAGAGGAGCAGAGAGAAATGAAGGTGAAGGCAGATGGGTGTGGTGGAAAATCAATTACAGAGATTGTACTAAAAAAATACTAAGCAAAGAATCAAACTGGATACGCCTCCTGCGCCACAGCGTGAGAGAAGAGGGTGGCGCAGATACCAGAACAGGCAGAGACGTTACACTTACATTGTATAAGATGTAGTAATGATGTTGCCTATGAACAGGTTTTGTGAACAGAGGGATATCTTACAGAGCTTTAGCTCAGGAGACAGGAGATAAGAGGTATAGAGTACAAAGCATAAATATAACATATAGCAAACACAGAAAGTACTTAAGGATAACAGTGACTAGCAATGTCAGCAATTCAAAGCCTAAAGATATCACTGTAATTGCCCTTTGCTCATACAATGACAATTACTTTTTGTATTTCTGTCTTTATTAAGTAAATTGCAATTTATCATTATAGACTTTTTAGTGAAATTAATGATCTTAAGCTTCTTTTAGGTACGTAGCACTGGTCCCATACTGGTTCTCCAACCCACTAAGCACCCTCTATGCTGACTCAAGTGTTGCTTTTATTACAGAGATATACAAAATTGAAAGGTGGTTACATCACAACGCCATGCATTATAATATAATTATGGATAGGCAGATCAATAATAAACATTGACATTTTGGTCTAGAATCCATCTTCCTCTTGCCTGATCTGTAGCAGATGAGTAGAAAATATGAAAGGTGTTCAGGTTCTCCACCTAACCCCTACAGATCAGGCCAGATTAAGGTCCTTTTAGGCTTCCCAGTGTCCGGCTGAAAATCTTTTACGCCGGCCGATGCACATTTCAGCTGATTAGGGATAAAATTAACTGGGCCAATTTTCAGGAACAAGCGTTGCTATGGATACTGATCCCAATAACTGAACCATAGAAAGTGGCCTTTATATACAATGTTCATCAATGTGCAGAAAAAATCTGTCTTCTGTCATTGCAGAGACAAGAGTACAGGTATTTGACCCTTTACAGAGATGGCGGTAAATAGACAATGAACTACAGACCTGTTATTGAAGTTAATCTTTTGTACCTTGTAAGCCATCTTAAACTTTAAATCCAAGATGTGATCAGGATTTGAGGGCAGAAATATTAAACTTGCATGCTCTGTTCTGTTGAAAGATGGTGGTATGCAACTTTATCAATAATAAATCCACAACTGGAGGTGTACTCAAAATATGGCAAGATTTATGTTCCCTTTAAAGTATTACATTTAGCTGTTAATCTTAAAATATTCCGATGAATGTAACAGCGGCTGTGTTTCTCCATTTGCAGTGAGCTAGGTTTATTGGCAATTGAGCCACCTGTGAAGGATGATGTTGCAGTGGCCTTCGATCAAGACATAAAAATGCCACAAGGTAAAAGTAACCAAATGCAAAAAAATAAACTATTTATATCCCATATGAATAATCCTATATAACCATGGTGAAACCTTTAAAACAGAAAAAAAAAATTATGGAATCGCTTAAGTTCTCTTCTATCTGCAGCGATCCCAGTTTTAATGAAATGGCACATTGTCAAATCTTCATCCACTCAACTAATGGAAATGATCAGACAATGAAAGTCAAGCAATAAGACACTTCATTAGCTATACCGTGGAGAGGTGAAAAGTTTCAACCGGAGTATATGTAGGGAATATATGTTGTTCACTTATGGAACTTTTATATAGTACTAATTGAAGTTTCTCATGTTCACTAAAGGTAGATATTGCAAATTTAACACACTTTGTACCATGTAGAGAAGATGTTTCTTGTAGATCTCCGTTTTCCATTACATTCACACAATTAAAATCTCTGTCTCCGCATAGCTACGATTCGATGGAACTCTCTGCATATGTATATACAACTACTGCTAAAATCAGCTGCTGGCATAAATATTGTATAAGTCTGGTAGGGGTGCAGACATTAAAGTGAATAGGATAAAACTGCAATGCTATATTTCCCGGCAGACCCATCAGCCTGGCCACCTCTGTGCACTCTCCTGTTTCTTTCCGGACTACTGTGCTCATCGACTAAACTTCCTCTTACCAGTCTCTGTTTGCCCATGAGCATATACAGTAAATCTGCTGCTGTAGGCACACACTGGCTTTGCACTGTGTCATTTGCCTGTTTCATGATCTGTTGGTTGTATGTGTGCTATCCTTGGGTTTGTATTTCTGAGTTATGATTCTGTCTGATGCAATGCCTTAGTTTTTGGTAGGTATTCCTGTGTACACACGTCCTATCTGTAGGTTTGAATTGTTCTCTAATCTCTCTGTTCCCACCATGTTTGGGTGAACATGTCATTCCATTATGTATGTTTGGCATCTGGGTTTCTGCCACGTATGCATCTCTACTGCTAACCTGGGACTTGTGTCTTTCTGTCTGGACTAGGGTTGAGCTGATCTTGACTTTTCAGGATCGATTTTGAAATCCAATTTCCAATCATTTTTCATTCGAACCCGATCTCGATGCCAATGCAAGTCAATGGGATTTTTTTTACTAATCGGAGATCGGATTTTAACAACGATCCTATTCACTACACAGCATGGAGTCTAACAATTGAAAGCTTTAATTGTTAGAATACATGCTGTGTAGTGATTAAAAAATGCCCCGGCTACCTAAGTCCCCCCTGTTGTCTACTTACCAGGTGCCGCTACCGATCCGCGCTGTGCTCGCTCCTCTTCTTTCTACTGCGCATGTCTTCAGAGCACCGTATGTGCCCCCACCTCCCAGGCTAGTGTTACTGATGCTGGGAGTAGGCGAGGCTTGTTGTGGCTTAGGAGTAGATACCATCTACTCTTCTGTTTCCTCCCTATGCTATAGGAATGAATGGACGCAGCCGACGCGCAGGGGGTTAAGCGCCGGACGCCAGCACAGGCTGTGTGCCGGCGGCATCCATTCATTCCTAACATTGTTGTCTTTTCCCACAATGCTTGGCCAGTAGCAAAGCATTGTGGGAAATAACCTCCGTCCTCGATCCTGCCTAAAACGATCGGGATCGGAATTCCAATCACGATCGTGAAATGTACTCGATCGCCGATCGGAATCCAACCTTTTCCGATCCCGATCGCTCAACCCTAGTCTGGACATATGCATATTGCTACATATAGGCATCTTTGCTACATGTGGCATTCAGTCTTCTGCTGTGAATATTTGGCTCACAGAAGTTTTATGTACCTTTATTGATGTCTAGCTTTGGATTCTTGTTTTTGAATCCGGCATTTTATCTGGATGTTCCGGCCCGTTCCTGTTTTAGAATCTATGTTACCAGTCTTAAACAACATAACCCCCTCCCTTTGTCTGCATTCTTGCATATATGTAAATTATACACGTTATAAAATAACTTATTATAATTTTTTATAAATCTATGTGTAAATTGTGTACATTGAGGAAGCAAAACACAGATGGATCTTTTTTGGGGTTGTCCCATTATACTCATTATTATTACTACCAAAGCAATCAGGAAAACATGGGACTGCTGCATCCTTTGAGTAAAGCACCAATGTGAGTGGCACTCCATTCACTTCTAATGGGCTGAGATTGTAGTCTCAATGATGTGGATGGGTGATAAGTGTCTTAATGGGTCAATCATTTTAAGATTGACCCATTTTTCTAAAGCAACATTGTGCAATATAATCAAATACTGGTTTGGCAAATCCTTGGATGAAAGTATTCTTCCACAAAAAAGACCTGCCACTACTTTATACAGGGTCCATACCACCAATGTGGGCGAGAGCTAGCAGATTTGCTAATGCAACTTTTGTCAATGCCTTTTAGCTGAAGAGGACAGAGACCACCTGTATCATGCACAACAACACGCCGAAAGAGATTTCCCTAGAGAGCAACTGAGAATGCAGGCACGAGCAATCCACAGGGGGCCTGAAGAAGACCGGGATCATCTGTACCACCAGCACTAATCTACTGCGTACAGGAGGTTGCCATATTCTGCATAATTGCAATCTATTCTCCATTCATATGTATGTGATGAGAGTGATTCATTGTTGCAACCAATAAACTGATCAGTCCCCTCCTGCATAACTGTGTTGTATAACCTGCACAATGGCTCTGTTGGTGTAATCCTTCCGTCAGCAAAAAAAGATTATTCTGAAAATGAGGTGAATTATTAATGGAAGAGTAAACAATGATATATATATATATATATATCTATGAAAAACAGATAGCAATCACGCAATGCAAAACAGATTTCATTGAAGCAAAGAATACCATGTTTGCATACAAAGCAATTGCAGCAATAAAATAGTTACTGCTCCCATTGGGATAATCCGGCCGGTATCTTTGAAGTTAGGCAAAAGCGTTACCATGATAACAGATTTCTGCTGCATGACAGCCCTGCCAGCCAATCCCATCCTAAATATCCGCTCACATTGGAAAACAAGTTCTCACTGGCTATAGACACATTCTTACATTACATAATACCTGGTACATAGCAACCTACATCTTTTAACCATTGCAATATCATCTGTGCTGGGGTTTGAAGCCTCTGATGTATAAATAGAACAAGTGCACACAGATTATGATCAGCCCTCATCAAGTTTACTGCTGGAGACATTTATTAAAGGGAAAAGGAGCATCTTCGATTCCAAGGCTCAGAGGGTGCAGTGTTGTGTGCATACAGATTCACCATGTATCCTGAGATCACACCAGATCACTTGGACCGATAACGCCTTTCTTTAAGATAAGGTTTCCATACAGAGATGTTTCTCTAAAATGAGCAGATAAATAAAAATCATTACATTGCTGATACCGTATGTGTTATATAAACACTATTGATACAAGATTTCCTGTGTTCGCACAGCTACAGCAAACAACAATGCAGGCTTGGGGGAATTATTCATAGCTGAATTAGCAGACACTGCTTTCTCATGTAAGGAAAATCTTATTTATCATGCTGCAGCTCAGAGCCAATGCAGTATGATGTAATATGTCTACAGTATCATGTATAGACACATCTCCACCCTTATGTCTACTGGCCTAGCATCCAAACGCTGATATATATATGTATATGTACACTCACCGGCCACTTTATTAGGTACACCATGCTAGTAACGGGTTGGACCCCCTTTTGCCTTCAGAACTGCCTCAATTCTTCGTGGCATAGATACAACAAGGTGCTGGAAGCATTCCTCAGAGATTTTGGTCCATATTGACATGATGGCATCACACAGTTGCCGCAGATTTGTCGGCTGCACATCCATGATGCGAATCTCCCGTTCCACCACATCCCAAAGATGCTCTATTGGATTGAGATCTGGTGACTGTGGAGGCCATTGGAGTACAGTGAACTCATTGTCATGTTCAAGAAACCAGTCTGAGGTGATTCCAGCTTTATGACATGGCGCATTATCCTGCTGAAAGTAGCCATCAGATGTTGGGTACATTGTGGTCATAAAAGGATGGACATGGTCAGCAACAATACTCAGGTAGGCTTTGGCGTTGCAACGATGCTCAATTGGTACCAAGGGGCCCAAAGAGTGCCAAGAAAATATTCCCCACACCATGACACCACCACCACCAGCCTGAACCGTTGATACAAGGCAGGATGGATCCATGCTTTCATGTTGTTGACGCCAAATTCTGACCCTACCATCCGAATGTCGCAGCAGAAATCGAGACTCATCAGACCAGGCAACGTTTTTCCAATCTTCAATTGTCCAATTTCGATGAGCTTGTGCAAATTGTAGCCTCAGTTTCCTGTTCTTAGCTGAAAGGAGTGGCACCCGGTGTGGTCTTCTGCTGCTGTAGCCCATCTGCCTCAAAGTTCGACGTACTGTGCGTTCAGAGATGCTCTTCTGGCTACCTTGGTTGTAACGGGTGGCTATTTGAGTCACTGTTGCCTTTCTATCAGCTCGAACCAGTCTGGCCATTCTCCTCTGACCTCTGGCATCAACAACGCATTTCCGCCCACAGAACTGCCGCTCACTGGATGTTTATACTTTTTCGGACCATTCTCTGTAAACCCTAGAGATGGTTGTGCGTGAAAATCCCAGTAGATCAGCAGTTTCTGAAATACTCAGACCAGCCCTTCTGGCACCAACAACCATGCCACGTTCAAAGGCACTCAAATCACCTTTCTTCCCCATACTGATGCTCGGTTTGAACTGCAGGAGATTGTCTTGACCATGTCTACATGCCTAAATGCACTGAGTTGCCGCCATGTGATTGGCTGATTAGAAATTAAGTGTTAACGAGCAGTTGGACAGGTGTACCTAATAAAGTGGCCAGTGAGTGTGTGTGTGTGTGTATATATATATATATATATATATATATATATATATATATGTATGTTACACACATCGTAATGTTACCTGTATTTGGTAAAGATCATTAATTAACCCATTAACTGCCCAATTTTTCTTTCAATAATGTGGTAACTGCACCGTGAAAATGACCTCGTGTGTGCAAGGCAATGCACGCAAGTGATCAGTTTAGGTTTCCTATCACGGGTGACATCCTGCTGGAGCCCATGAATGTCATATTTGTTTATGTTTCTATTCTTCAACAACAGATGGCGTTCGTAGGCAGGTTAAAGAACCTGATCCCCAATTGGGGATCATGGCAGTTAATGGGTTAACCCTGAAATGTCTATGTCTAAACTTACAGACGAATGGGGATTTTGAATTTTGGCCAATTTGCAATATTTCTGTCCTATATGCATGCCTTCCATGTTTCAAAGAATAGAAAGAGGGATAAAATGTGCAGCGTGCTTTACGCACCACAGCTAGTTTAGCTCCACCCACTTCTATGCTAACTCCAGCCATTCTCATTCATTTTTCCGTGTACCCCCTCACACTATAATGCCTCCACATTATAATGTTCCCCTCCAATTGCTCCACAGTATGAAGTCCCTCTCCTCGTGCCCCAGTTTAAACTGGGGGCTAATGGGGAGGACATAAAGCTGGGGCAGCTGGAGTGGGACATTAAACAGTGGGGATAGTTGGAGGGGGACAATAAATTTATGACAGCTGGAGCAGGACATTAAACTAGGGGTAGCTTGGGGGGGGACATTAAACTGGGGACAACTAGAGGCGGACATGTCTCCATCCAGTGACTCCAATTTTTTAATATCCCCCTCCAGCTTTCCCCCAGTTTAATGTTTCTCTTAATCTCCCCGTTTAATGTCTCGCCCCTCTATCTGCCCCCAGTTTAATGCCCCCTTCATCTGCCCCCAGTTTAATGCCCCCTTCATCTGCCACCAGTTTAATGTCCCCCCTTTATTTGCCTCTAGTTTAATGTCCCCCCTGTCCCCCTTCATCTGCCCCTACACTGATTCTCACCTCTCCTCGCTCCCCTGCTGCTCTTTCTACAGTCCCAGTCATGGAGTGTTCTGGGAGCTGCAGGCGTGATATGAGTGACATCATCAGATCATGCTACAGCTCTTGGAGCACAGTGGTGAACAGGGGCTGTCTGCAGATAGCTCCTGCTTCATTCACTTTTGTATTAAACTCATCTATGCCCTCCAAATGCAAATGAGTTGAATCCAGGAAATACCTCCCTCTGATCGGGACAGGACTCACAATCCAGGACTCTCCTGCGGAATCCGGGACAGTTGGGAGTTATGCATTTGACCACAAGGTAGCTTTGATGTTTTCTTTCCCATACCAGACTTTTTTTTTTTTTTTTTACAAGGGGTTTTCCAGGCAAATTTTATTTTTTTTAAACGGTCTGTTAGTGCCATTAATGGGTTAAAAGTGCATTCATATACTTTTAGCAGTGTTTTGAGTGTTTTCTGGGTTCCTGTGGGAGCTCCTGGTATCTTTAGCATTTGTTTACAAGATGTTGGCTTCCTGCTATGTAGTTACCTTCCACACTATCTCCCTTCTCTCTCACGCCATTACACCCCCCTTCCCTGTCTCCCTAGCTAAGTTATCCTGCCCACTACTAGGACCCCCACCCTTCCTCCCTGTACCTCTCCCTCAGTGGCGTAACTAGGAATGGCGGGGCCCCGTGGCGAACTTTTGACATGGGCTCCCCCGACACCGACGACCTCCTCCTACGCATTCCTGCGCGCTCTATTATGCCCCATAGCAGCCCCTGCACACAATATTGTACCCCATCGTGGCCCCTGCACACAGTATTGTGTCCCAATGTGGACACCCATAAACAATTATTATACTAATAATAATCAGAGACCCAGGGGGAGAAAAACATAAAAAACCTATGTTGCTCACCTATCTCCCGGCTCCTATGCTGTCGGCCTCCGAAGTAGTCCATCTTCAATTACGTCAGACGTCACATGACCCGGGACGCAGGCCGGGGTCATGAGACATCAGACCACTAGGCCGAAGTCTGGCCGGATCGTTGAGAGGTAAGTAACAGTGTTTTTTTTTAAGTTTCTTACCTCTCCCAGGCCACCGATCATTATACTTGGGGGTCTGAAAAGACCCCCGAGTATAATGATAGCAGCAGTAGCGGCTGTCACCGGGCCCCTAATGTCCCGAGCCCTGTGGCAGCTGCCTCTGCTGCTACGGTGGTAGTTACGCCACTGCTCTCCCTCCTTCCCTGTCTCTCTGGCAAAGCTATTTATCCTGCCCCATCGCATCATACTTACCTATCTTCCAATCTGAGAAACGGCTACTCTTTTCTTCTTCACTGTGTGCAGGCTGGAGTCGCTGCACACAGACCGGCAGTACATATGAGGCCTGCGCAGTAGAAATGGAGTACCATCTCTATGGGCGAGGGGAAGGCAGAGTACTGGTGAAGTTCCGTTTCAGAAGCAGTGAAACGGAACGTCATCGGATTATCAGAAAGTGTCCGCTTTTTTTTTTTTTTTTTAATACATAATAAGATAAGATAATCCTTTAATACAGTAATCCCACAGTGGGGAAATTTCAGTATGTTACAGCAGCTTAGTAATACAGATACAGGATAATACACAGTAATATATTATGGAAGTAGACACACATAAGCTGAGAAGAGAAGATACACTAAGAGTCCATAGCCGCTAAGAAACAGAAGAAGAAAGAAGGAAGACTTCATAATCATAATCATTAGTTTTCTGTGCGGAGTGATCTTCGCTTGGTCTGATGTAGATTATACAGCCTGGTTGCAGTTGGAAGGAAGGACCTGCAATAGCGCTCCTTCTCATACTTAGGGTGAAGCAGACGGTCACTTACAGTGCTGCCAAGTGCCATCAAGGTCTCATACATGGGGTGGGATTTGTTCTCCCGCATGGAGGTCACCACAGACAGTATCCTTCTGTCACTCACCACCTGTACTGGGTCCAGCTGATCAGCCTGTCAAGTCTATTTCTGTCCCTGGTTGGCCCCTGGACTCCGAAGGCCCTCAGCCTTCTGAGCAGGTAGAGCCTGCTGTGACCCTTTCTGTGCAGCGCCTCCAAGTGATCAGCCCTGTTAGAAGTTAGGCAGGGGGGAGAGTTAGCTTAGGTGTTAATTTGCATTTTATCCTGGACAACCCATTGAATGGCTTCTTCATTGTCATTGCAAGTTAATTTATTCAAATTCGAGGTCTTGATATGGCCTATTGGTGCACCCGGTGCTATTCTCATTCACTAAACTCTGAAGCTCCTTCATGGTTATCACTGAACTGTAAGGGTATGTTCACATGGTGGAAACCTTTTCCTCCATGTGACTTTCCCGCACGGATAGCCGCTCCTGATTAGGCCCGAAAGATAGAGCATGTTGCTTCTTTTTTCCGCTAGCTGAAAAAAATTGCTAGTGGGAAAAAAAATTGAGGGACTCCCATTGAAATGAATGAGAGGCCTTTTTGCAGGTGGATTTTGAGGTG
Organism: Leptodactylus fuscus; assembly: GCF_031893055.1. Lineage (NCBI taxonomy): Eukaryota > Metazoa > Chordata > Amphibia > Anura > Leptodactylidae > Leptodactylus > Leptodactylus fuscus. The sequence goes on along the minus strand of NC_134274.1, from coordinate 66,692,878 downwards.
AAGTCCACATCAAAATCTGCCTGCAAAAAACTCTGTGTGAACATACCCTAAGGGCTTCTCTTAAAAGTATTATTCAGCCCATCATTCTGGCTTAGTCTTCTAGGCAGTTTAAGCAATTCACTGAGATATCCAAATAACTGAATATTATTTTTTTGCCCTTTCCTAATTTACACATGTCTATTTGATCTTTACTTTCACAGCGAACTTCAGACCCCAGAGTATAATAATAATCGGAGACCGAGAGGGAATACAAACATAAAAAACAATGTTACTTACCTATCTCCGGCTCCACTGCAGTCCTCGGTGGCGTCGGCCTTCTTTAATGACGTCAGAGACGTGACATGACCCGGGACGTCACATGACGGGGACCTGTGTACCAGGTCATGTAACATCAGGGAGCGCCCAGAAGTAGGCCCGAACCTGCCCGAAGCGTGGAAAGGTAAGTAACATGTTTTTTTTTGTTCTCTTACCTCTCCCAAGCCTCCGATCATTATACTCGGGGGTCTGAAAAGACCCCTGAGTATAATAATGATGTCCGTGGGGCCTGCGGCGTCACTTACCAATCCTGGCCCCTGGAGTAATTCCAGCCGGTAACGGGGGGAAAAAACGCAGTGGTAGCAGCTGTCGCCTGGCCCCTAACGTCTCGGGCCCTGTGGCAGCCGCTACCCCTGCTACCCCGGTAGTTACGCCACTGCAAGCAGCTATGTCCAAAACATTAAGAAATATACTGACACATAATGAATTGTGAGTATGAATATTTACTAAAAAAAGAAATACTATATTGCAAGAAGTGTAATTTGTGATCCGTATTAACTAGAATTTTTGTAAAATAACTGGAAATTATTCTGTTAACAGGATTACGTTGAACTTACCCTGTTGCAACCACAGCAAAGGCTTTTTTTGCTCGTTCATAGAAAGCAAATCTTTCAACTTGTTCTAGTGGAGCCTGTGAAAAACAAGACTCTTATTGTCCATTTATACCAAAAAGAGAGATGGCCATAGTACATTTACACTGCATTGTCTTGGGTATGTGCTGGGGATGCTTCCATTGCAAATGTCAACCATAGGCCACCATTGGACCACTATATCTCTGAATATTAAATAACTGCAACCTTTAGCATCAGGTTATATTTAAAGGATTTGTCTCCTTATATGCCACACATCAAAAGATGTGGGCTGCACCTCTGGTACCTGCAGATTTCCTCTGAACTACCCCCTTCAGATTGCTGCTTGTAACTGGAGAAGTGACCATGTGTGACTCTATTCATGTACTTCTAAGGAAGATAAGAGAATAGATGAGCAAGCATGCTCTAGTGTTGTCAGAACTCCCATAAAACTAAGTGAAGAGAACCACACGAGTGGACACTTCTAAATTTACAGCAATATCATAATGATATATGACAAACGGCTAGCACAAAACAACCTTCAATAAACACGTCTGCCCAGCATAAGCATTGTAATGAATATCCCACTATTTTTTTCTGAATAAGGCTGGATCAATTCACTCACACAAAATTAAGACTTTCCATCCAATTTATTTCCATTAGTTTAAATTACTAAAAACCAACAAACTCACTCCAGTGTTAAAATGGACACAACAAACCGTATACTCCAGTGAGATTTGTTGAATCAGCAGTACATTAGAAACAGAGACGTGGACTAAATGTTTTTTTTTTTTTTTTTTTTTTTTTAATGAGAATATTGTGATGGTCTTTAGAGATTTGTTATTCTGTCAAACTTTGTGTTAGTAGTGTAGTTGTATTGGTCAACTTTAGATTTTAGCTTTGCATTGCAAAGAATAAGATCACTTCCAGTCGATACGATCAGTAACATCGGGAGGCAGTTGTGGGGGGCCAACAATATCTTTGGAAAATTATATATGAAAAATTATGTATAGAGGTGGGGGCCGAGATTGTTCTATCTGTCCATTTCTCTCTCCCAGAGATGAGCAGTTTGGAACTTGCCAGACTGGTTTTGATACTATCTCACAGGGAGAAAGACACTCAGTCTGGTAATGGGCTGTGTAAACAATAGCCTATCTAGCTGGTCCTCTTCAGGGTCTTCAGGGCCGCACCTTTGTGTGAATGTAGAGTGTGTAAACACATAGTCCATTGAATGTTAGCTCTAAGAAGTGGCACCAAGCCTTTTGATCTCTAATTATCTTCTGAGCCTTGAGATATACATATACAGTGACTGGGGGGGGGGGATTAGCTTCCTGTTGGAATGTAATAATTAGATGGAGATTACAGTAGGTTTTAGCTAGAGGCTACCACTCCACATCCAATCCTGGTATGTTATGTTATAAGTCCAACCTGCTTTTGTCTGTAAAAATACTACCTCTCTGTAACAATAAATCAGAATCCATTTTGATACACCACCATCTGTGTCTTTGTGATTCTCCAGACTTTAAGGATGGATGTAGCCAATCCAGGCCTGTTATTTAATTTGAAACTACAACAACATAGCTCTGGGGTCTTGTGCCCCTAACACAGTCATAAAGCCAAAAGATATTTGCTACCTGCCTAATTTCTTGCATTTTTGCATATTTGGCACAGTTTCGGTAATACTTCAAAGCAAAACAAAATATAGCACAAAGACAACCAAGTAAAAAAAAAAAAAAAAAAGTTTTAAATAACCATACAGTTTACTGAAGAAAAAAAAATATCCATCAATGATATCCCTCATATAGAGCTCACTAAAAGATAAAGAGGTGAGGGAATCATGCAGAGAAATTTTGGGTAACTCGAATTGACTCGAATGTAAACAATATGACGGACACAGTCTACTGCAGGGGTCCTCAAACTTTTTAAACAGTGGGCCAGTTCACTGTCCCTCAGAACATTGGAGGGCCGAAATATAGTTTAAAGGGATTCTACCATTAAAATCAAATTTTTTCTCGATAACACGTAGGAATAGCCTTAAGAAAGGCTATTCTTCTCCTACCTTTAGCTGTCTTTCTTAAGGTTATTCCTATGTGTTATTGAGAGAAAATGGAGATGAATGCAACCGTGGGGTGGAGGGGGACACTCAATTTTCAATCTCAGGGGGCGTTCACACTTGTGCTCGGTGTCTGGTGTATGCATTCCGTCGGTTTTCCATCTTCAGTCAATTGAATGGGTTTGTAAATGTGACCACCAGTGTCCGCCTGTGGCCTGTCCACGGGGAAACCGTTTTTTTTAGCTGGACACAAAGTTTCCCCACAGACAGGCCACAGGCGGACACTGGTGGTCACCTTTACAAAACCTTTCAATTGAATGGGTTATAAAGGTGACTGCCAGGTTTCCGTTCCCTGTCCAGTTTCGCTGGGACTGAATGCATACACCAGACACCGAGCACAGGTGTGAACGCCCTCTGAGGTGTTATTTATCCTACAGAAAGATATTATACTGCATACTTCAGGGGGTACAGGTAGGGTCCCGTCCAGGAAGGCAGCAGGCACTAAACCTGACCAGTGAGACCACTGCTGAGCGGCACAGCAAACTGTAGTACGGTAGTGGCTTTGCTTACTGTAATTTGGGCTGCATCAGGTCAGGTCACGTTGCTAGGGTCACCTGACTGACGAAGTGACAGAGGGGTACAGTTGACTATATTGGGCCAGGCCATGGAGACAGCGCGCTTCACTTTACCTATTGGAGGGCACCGCTCCTGATGTCTGTGCAACCTGCGCTGTCTCCGGTGTCCGCCTATGTCCTCCTGCCACATCGCTTGTATGTGATGTAAGGAGGATACAGGAAGCACCGCTCCCGATGTCTGTGCAACCTGCTCTGCCTCCGATGTTCGCCTGTCACATCGCATGTATGCGATGTAAGAAGGATACCGGAGGTAGATCAGGCCATGCAGACATAAGGAGCGGTGCTTCCTGTATCCTCCTTACATCACATACAAGTGATGTGGAAGGAGGACATAGGCGGACACCGGAGACAGCGCAGGTTGCACAGACATCAGGAGTGGTGCCCTCCAATAGGTAAAGTGAAATGTGCTCCATGGCCTGGCCCGATCTCCCCAGGAGCTTCATTATAAATGAATGTCGGCGGTCCAGACAGAAGTGTTTGGTTGGCCGCATGTGGCCCGCGGGCTGCAGTTTGAGGACCCCTGGTCTACTGTTATTTTTTGTTTAATTTTGCAACGGAAGAAAAAGTTCTGCGTGCATGCTTCTGTCATATTTTTTTTACTATGGGTTAAATATAAACCAACACCTGACAGAGGGGGCTCCATCTCGATGTATGTATCTGTCATTTAACAGGGTCCACATCATATGAAACACTGCAGGCTATGCAGTACTTCTTTTAAATCTGTCTGCAGAAAATGGGTCAGGTCAAGGCTGCAGTGACAGGGCAGAAGAAGCAGGGCACCTCACCAGTCAGCAGTATCCCTACAAACTACAATTTCTGAGCTACACAGGGATTGGTTACTGCTTCTTCCCTACTAAAAATACTTCCTCCCTAAAAGACTGACCAATGAAGAAATGAGAAATGACAGTTCCTACCCTGTTTCCCCGAAAATAAATCATCCCCCGAAAGTAAGACATAGCAGAGGTTTTGTTGAATTGCCTAATATAAGGCACACCCCGAAAGGAAGACATCCCCCAATAATAATAATCTTTATGCGCAAAGATTGTATGAAGAAAAACATTCCTGCGATACGTTGTATTCACTGTTCCCGCTGCTGTAGGATGAGCTGGGAGATTCCTGCTGTGCATACACTAAGCATCATATGCGGTGGGGAGTCCACTCTCCCAGCTCATCCCACAGCAGCAGGAACAGTGGACACAACGCACGGTATCACAGCAGAGGCAGCAGCCGGCTTTCCTGTGCACACGGAGCACCGCACACAACCGGCTGCAATGTTTTTCTTCATACAGTCTTTGTGCACCAAGCATATCTCAGGGTAGTGCAGTGGTAGCAGCAGCACTGAAAATAAGACATAACATATCTTTGGGACCAAAATTTAATGTAAGACACTGTCTTATTTTTGGGGAAACACGGTATGTCCATGCCATCTGCTGGACATATAGTGCTATAACCGTACAACTATTTTTGAGAATGTGCTGCCAAAATGGATGAACAGTTAATGTACATCCAAATGCAGTAAGGAGTTAAAAGCAAAGAATGATTGATTGATTGATTGATTGATTGAATACAAGAAAGCACAAAGTACATTACTGCACGATGCTATGTGATTGTGTTCTGGCTAAACAATCTCTAACTTTTAAGTAAACTGTGCATAAATCAATAACACAAGTGAATAAAGGAAACTTTGTAATATATCTTATCATAGAAAAATGCATCTTTTTCTACTTATATGACTATTTTTTCCTTCCTATCTCCTACCTTCCAAACTGACCTTTGCTCTGAATTATGATGAATTCTGCCTTGCTGGAGCAGGTAGGACAGAATGTCACAGAGATGTAATGTTCACAATAGAAGCCTATGGATGTACAGATTATAACCCACATAGATAACTATATTGTTAGGAGTCACTCTCCCGCCACACTGTTTAGACCAGGAAATCTGGCCAACTCATAGACCAAGTTTCACCCATGAAACTCAGCAGTGTAAATGCTATGTAAGCATCAGTGATCTTTTAAAAACGTATGACTAAGTTCACATCGCCTTTTCAAACATACACTATTAAAATATATTTTGTTAGGTTAAAAAAACATTTCAAAAGGAATACAAAATGAGTATTATGAAGGGCAGTGGTACACTGCCATTCAAAAGTTTCCTTATTTTTGAAAGAAAAGCACAGTTTTTTCAATGAAAATAACATTACATAAATCAGAAATACACTGTATACATTGTTAATGTGCTAAATGCCTATTCTAGCTGCAAATGTCTGGTTTTTAATGCAATATCTACATAGGTGTATAGAGGCCATTTCCAGCAACCATCACGTCAGTGTACGAATAGTACATTGTGTTTGCTAACTGTGTAAGAAGGCTAATGGATGTTTAGAAAACCCTTGAAAACCCTTGTGCAAGTATGTTAGTACAGCTGGAAACAGTTTTGCTGGTTAGAGAAGCTATACAACTGACCTTCCTTTGAGCTGGTTGAGAACATTGCCAATCGTGTGTACTATTCCCTTCAGAGGACAGTACAAACAGGCTCTAAACAGAGTAGAAAGAGAAGTGGGAGGCCACGCTGCACAACTGAGCAACAAGACAAGTACATTAGAGTCTCTAGTTTGAGAAATCGATGCCTTACAGGTCCTCAACTAGCATCTTCATTAAATAGTACCCGCAAAACACCAGTGTCAACGTCTACAGTGAAGAGGTGACTCCAGGATGCTGGCCTTCAGGGCGGTGTGGCAAAGAAAAAGCCATATCTGAGACTGGCTAATAAAAGGAAAAGATTAATATGGGCAAAAGAACACAGACATTGGACAGAGGAAGATTGGAAAAAAGTGTTATGGACAGACGAATTGAACTTTGAGGTGTTTGGATCACACAGAAGAACTTTTTTGAGATGCAGAACAACTGAAAGGATGCTGGAAGAGCCTGATGCCATCTGACAAGCATGGTGGAGGTGATGTGATGGTCTGGGGTTGCTTTGGTGCTGGTAAAGTGGGAGATTTGTACAAGATAAAAGGGATTTTGAATAAGGACGTCTATCACTCCATTTTGCAATGCCATACCCTGTGGACACCGCTTGATTGGAGCCAGTTTCATCCTACAACAGGACAATGACCCAAAGCCATCTCCAAATTATGCAAGAACTATTCAGGGAAGAAGCGGCAGCTGGTATTCTATCTGTAATGGAGTGGCCAGTGCCGTCACCAGATCTCAACCCCATTGAGCTGTTGTAGGAGCAGCTTGACCATATGGTACGCAAAAAGTGCCCATCAAGCAGATCCAACTTGTGGGAGGGACCTCTGGAAGCATGGGGGTGAAATTTATCCAGATTACCTCCTCAGATTAAAAGGTAGAATGCCAAAGGTCTGCAATGCTGGAATTGCTGCAAATGGAGCATTTTTTGACAAAAGCAAAGTTTGAAGGAGAAAATTATTATTTCAAATTAAAATCATTATTTTTAACCTTGTCAATGTCTTGACTATATTTTCTATTCATTTTGCAACTCATTTGATAAATAAAAGTGTGAGTTTTCATGGAAAACACAAAATTGTCTTGGTGACCCCAAACTTTCGAACGGTAGTGTACAGTGTACAATAGGAACGCAACAAAAAGCATAATATTACTGGTGGGTGCAGCTACAATCAGCAACGAATACTTAGTGAGTTAACATTCCTCAGAAGTGCATCAGAGATGGGGATTGTGAACAAATGTACAGGCACTAAGCACCAGAGAGAATGTTAATGGAGCTGTTTGCACTGAGGCCAGAGCAGATGTAAAAAAATAAAAATAATTATATATACTGTATATATATACACACACACACACACACACACACACAAACACACACACACACACACACATTTATCCACACACTTACATGTCTCTGGTACTCCAGTGTCTCCCACTGCTCTACAGGCCCAAACTGCACTCATAATAATCCACTCTTGAATTAGGGTAATTATGGTTTAGAAGAAAAAATGCAATTTGCAGTCATAAACATAACAGCCTGACCTCACTTCCAGCTTTTAACAACAGGGTCTTGTACTCATCCCACACAGGAGTCTTCAAGTCTTTCGCCTTATCACCGTCTACAAGATCCATTACAGCTGCCTGCGCAAAAATAATGATAAAAATGCAAAACAATTAAACACGGATGTGCAACTGTTCTATCATAGTATTTCTTACTTGTTACAGGTATAGTTCTTGTACATACTTATATATTTGTAGTACTATCAATTGTAAAACTCTATATTATGTGCATTAAAAGCTAGATTTTAGGTCTAGCCATAACTTTCTGTCTTCCAATCTTTCTTTGTCTTTATTTGGAGTATTAATAGTCCCAATAGGGATTATCTAGCCAGCTTATATATTCTGTGTTAAAGGGGCTCTATCAGCAAAATCATGCTGATAGAACCCCACATATGTGTGAATAGGCTTTAAAAAGGCTATTCAGGCACCGTAAATGTTATATTAAACTACCCCCCTGTTTTAAAATAAAACCCTAAAACAGAATGTGATAAACTTACCCATCATGCACGGTGGGCGGGCATTCAGGGTCCGCCGTCTTCTTCAGCCATGCCTCCTCTTCCTGCGATGTCCTCGGGTCCCGTCTTACTCGCGAATTGACATTGATAAAAAAAATGGCATGGGCGCATGCGCAGTAGCATGCTGCTTCTACTATGGCTACTGCGCATGCGCCCACACCATTTTTTTATCAATGTAAGACGGGACCCGAGGACATCGCAGGAAGAGGAGGCGTGGCTGAAGAAGACGGCGGACCCTGAATGCCCGCCCACCGTGCACGATGGGTAAGTTTATCACATTCTGTTCTGGGTTTTATTTTAAAATGGGGGGGGGGTAGTTTAATATAACATTTACGGTGCCTGAATAGCCTTTTTTTTTTTTTCCCCCTGACGAAGCCACGGTAGTGGCGAAACGCGCGTCGGGGCGCGTTCACTACATGAAGGTCCACCCATAGGTAATGTACTACTTGGTATCATGTTATTTCACAGAATATTTGCACTTTAAAAAACTATGTATGTTATATATGCACTTTAGAAACTATGGATGTTTCACATATCCTTATATATATGTAATGTAAGTGTCATTTATTCATCATCAACCATTAGTATTCCATCTTGGGCCTTCATTGTTCTGTTTGGTTGTATCACCCCATTCATTATTTCTGTCTTATATATGTTTTAAAATGTATGTAAATAAAGCTTTATATATTTTTTGCTAAACATTTTCTGTGGCAGTGCGCTTTTTTAGCATAGTGTTCTATTTATATTGCTTTGCCAATTTTTGCCCTATATTTAGTCGTGTATAGCCTTTTTAAAGGTTATTCACGCATATGTGGGACTCTATCAGCATGATTTTGCTGATAGAGCCCCTATAAGGTTTTTCTGATATATACCTTCAGTGATTTTTGGTTTTAATTACGATTAATGGCAATTATTTCGACTGTTGATGACTGTGATTGGGCCTCATCAGAAACGTGGGTAACGCAAAGTCGTGCTGCTTGCATCTTTGCATCACAACACCATGTCCTTGATGTCACTCAAGATGTTCAAGAGGCCTGAAGGAAACCAGCAGTGGTGAGAAAGACTATTTATGTGTGCTCACCTTCCATGGGCCTCCGCTAATTATATATATTTTATGCAGATTGTGAGCCCCATATAGGGATCACAATGTACTTTTTCTCCCTATCAGTATGTCTTTGTAGAATGGGAGGAAAGCCACACAAACACAGGGAGAACATACAAATTCCATGCATATGTTGTTCCTGGCGGGATTTGAAACCAGGTAATCCAGCGCTGCAAGGATGCAGTGCTAACCACTGAGCCACCGTGTTACACTCCCCCCCCCCCCTCCCAATTGTATTCTGGGGTATCCTCAGTATAATCATAGCAGTTCCGCATCAGACATTTGGGTCCAAATGAAACTGCATGTAAAAGCTTTGAAATACTGAAATACCCAGACCTATATAACTAATGCGCATACAATCACATCGGTTATCCTAACTGGCAGACAGATTTGGTTATTTTGAGATGAGTGCTGCAATCCTCTGTGTCAGTCAGTGTGTTTAAGTCAGTAAGGCAATACATGTCACTTGTGTGCTGTCTGTCACTGCTGGGGAAGGAGGTGGCGTTCCTCACAGCCCAGCAATGATGCTATGCTGTGAGGAACACCCTTCTGACAGTGGGGAAGATATAAGTGCCAAAATTAACAGGACTGATATCTCCAGCCCCGGGGCACATAATGGGAAAGCCAACAGTGTGCTGAATCCAGCGCACTGTTGGCTTTCTAGCGGTATATAAAATTGCATAAGCATAATGACGTGAAAGGTCCTCTTTAAGAATTTAGGACCGCCAAGCTACTATTGGCTAATATGGATCATGTGATTTGATATGGAGGAAAGCCCTTCATGTGGAAGCCAGTGGTGATACATTTGCTTTTGGGAACAGTATGTCCTAGAGAGCCGAAATCCGGTCTAAAGTCTTCAGAGGCATCTGATTTATCTATGTGCAAAATTTGGCGCATATTAGTCAAGAGCGACAACATAACTTAATTTATATTCATAGAGATATATGGTATTGTGTTCTTGTGTGCGGGCAAATTGGTAGGACTTTCTAGACATACAGTATTTAAATGAAGGCACCAGCTACAAAAGGTAAAGAGTCAGAAATGACATGCTGTAGTGTTTATGTTACATACATCTTTATTTGAAATTTCTCCCTTTTGGAGCTCTGACCTCTTCCTTCATACGTATAGGGTTTCTTTTGAAAACCAGAGATCAAATTCACAATGAAGTTTTATGCACTCCTTTTTAATATTTGTTGTTAAAAGAAAAAAAAAAAAACTTCAACTGGAGAAATGAAGGCCAGAGCTTACAAGTTACTTGAGGTTTCCCCCCACAATGGTGGACTCTAGGATGAAGGATGTATCTATGCGCCAGTAACAGCTGTATACACAGTGCTTGTGAATTCAGCTATGGAACTAGCCATAATTCCTCCCAACCAGATAATCATGAGATCCTTTGGGTGTTGGAAAACTGCATGAACTTCTTGGTCCTAGAGTACCTAGATTAGCTCAGCAGTGTAAATACTAGGAGGATGTATTTCACCTGTAACTGGGGCTAATGTATGAACCCCACATACAGGGGAAATCACAAAAAAAGAAGAAAAAAAAAGGAAATATAATGTTAATATGTCTATTATGACTTTATGTCTATAATGAATGGGACTGCACAAAGTGTAAAATAAAAAAATAAATAACAAAGCCACTACCAAGCCCACATCACAGGCGTCAACCACTCCTTCAGTGACAAAAAGTCAAAGGAGTGATTAAACATGGAGAGTGTGGGACAACCCCTTTAAATAGAACTTATCACTAAGTTTGAAAGCCTTAAAATAGTCTGACACTTTATGTTCTGTAAAAATTATTTGTTTCAATTGGCCCCTTTATATTGCTACCTTATTATCCACAAAGGCAGGATTACAATGAAAGGTAACACCAACTGTGGAAGAATAGCTCGGTAGCAGCAGCAGTGCAAACCCAAACAATCACAGACAGGGACATGGCGTCTGATGAAAAGTGGGTTTTGCCCCAGTGAGGTTATTATACACTCACCAGCCACTTTATTAGGTACACCATGCTAGTAACAGGTTGGACCCCCTTTTGCCTTCAGAACTGCCTCAATTCTTCGTGGCATAGATACAACAAGGTGCTGGAAGCATTCCTCAGAGATTTTGGTCCATATTGACATGATGGCATCACACAGTTGCCGCAGATTTGTCGGCTGCACATCCATGATGTGAATCTCCCGTTCCACCACATCCCAAAGATGCTCTATTGGATTGAGATCTGGTGACTGTGGAGGCCATTGGAGTACAGTGAACTCATTGTCATGTTCAAGAAACCAGTCTGAGATGATTCCAGCTTTATGACATGGCGCATTATCCTGCTGAAAGTAGCCATCAGATGTTGGGTACATTGTGGTCATAAAGGGATGGACATGGTCAGCAACAATACTCAGGTAGGCTTTGGCGTTGCAACGATGCTCAATTGGTACCAAGGGGCCCAAAGAGTGCCAAGAAAATATTCCCCACACCATGACACCACCACCACCAGCCTGAACCGTTGATACAAGGCAGGATGGATCCATGCTTTCATGTTGTTGACGCCAAATTCTGACCCTACCATCCGAATGTCGCAGCAGAAATCGAGACTCATCAGACCAGGCAACGTTTTTCCAATCTTCAATTGTCCAATTTCGATGCGCTTGTGCAAATTGTAGCCTCAGTTTCCTGTTCTTAGCTGAAAGGAGTGGCACCCGGTGTGGTCTTCTGCTGCTGTAGCCCATCTGCCTCAAAGTTCGACGTACTGTGCGTTCAGAGATGCTCTTCTGGCTACCTTGGTTGTAACGGGTGGCTATTTGAGTCACTGTTGCCTTTCTATCAGCTCGAACCAGTCTGGCCATTCTCCTCTGACCTCTGGCATCAACAACGCATTTCCGCCCACAGAACTGCCGCTCACTGGATGTTTTTTCTTTTTCAGACCATTCTCTGTAAACCCTAGAGATGGTTGTGCGTGAAAATCCCAGTAGATCAGCAGTTTCTGAAATACTCAGACCAGCCCTTCTGGCACCAACAACCATGCCACATTCAAAGGCACTCAAATCACCTTTCTTCCCCATACTGATGCTCGGTTTGAACTGCAGGAGATTGTCTTGACCATGTCTACATGCCTAAATGCACTGAGTTGCCGCCATGTGATTGGCTGATTAGAAATTAAGTGTTAACGAGCAGTTGGACAGGTGTACCTAATAAAGTGGCCGGTGAGTGTATATATCCATTAATATCCATTGCAGTCTCAGGCCTTACTATAACTCCTAGGCAGTATGCCCGCTGCCTCAGGGTCATGTTTGACACAGACCTTTCCTTCACTCCTCATATTGAATCACTTGCACGTTCATGTCACCTCCACCTCAAAAACATCTCCAGAATACACCCTTTCCTTACCAGAGATACACTAAAGACAATTATTGTCTCTCTGATTCATTCTCGCCTTGACTACTGTAACTCCTTACTAATCGGTCTTCCCCTTACTAAACTCTCCCCTCTACAATCTATTCTAAATGCAGCGGCCAGGCTCATCTATCAGGCTAGACGCTACAGCGATGCCTCTGGTCTGTGCCAGTCGCTACATTGGCTGCCTATTCATTATAGAATAAAATATAGTTATCACTCTCATCCACAAGGCTCTCCATAATGCTGCACCTCCCTACATTTCCTCCCTCATCTCTGTCTACCACCCAAGCCATGCTCTCCGCTCTCTCAATGACCTAACACTTACATCCTCTATTATCAGAACCTCCCACGCTCGTATACAAGACTTCTCCCGAGCTGCACCACTTCTCTGGAATGCTCTACCCCGGTCAATCAGATTAACTCCCAATTTCTACAGCTTTAAGCGCAAACTAAAGACACATCTCTTCAGACAGGCATATCACAATTCCTAATGTCAACCCTTCCGTACTACAATTAGAATCCCTAAATTTTAACCCTCCTCTGTCCCCGCTCCCACACTACCCCACTTGATATGGTGCCTTTTCAGCCTAACTTATCTGTTCAAGCTCCATCCACATGTTACAGGACACCACTAGTGACTGCTCATTCAGTATTATTTGTGTAATGACAATCACCTCTATTACAGAATTGTCTGAACACTGTATAAGCAAGGCCGCCCCTGCTACCTCTTGTGTCACCCCCACTACCTCATAGATTGTAAGCTCTCTTGAGCAGGGCCCTCAGTCCCATTGTGTGAAATGAAGTTCCTTGTTATGTATCTGTCTGTATCTGAACCCTACAAATTGTACAGCGCTGCGGAATATGTTGGCGCTATATAAATAAAATGTATTATTATTATTATTATATGAGAAAAAAACAAAGTAAATAAAATACAGCCATAGCTTCAGGCAAAAGGAAACAAAAATCCTGCTCGTCCGAGCTCTAACTAAACAGAAATACATCTAGTTATAGGTGTGACTCCACACAAATTAAAACAAAATAGCTTAGAACTCTCACCAGACACAGTACTTCAAAGACAGACCCAGATGCTTCCTCACACTCCTGGGATCTGCCTAGAAGTGAAGGATCTGCCTAGAAGTGAAGGATCTGCAGCCTTTTATAGCCCAATAACAAGCCCAGGTCTCACACTTGTGCTGAAACCTACTCAATACAAGCACTGGACCACACATATGTCAGAAATCTGGGGGAGATATGTTACCCCTCCAACACCGTGTCTGTCACCTTCTCACACTACATATAGAATAAATAGCATAGGATCCACCAGCCACATTAGATGAGGGTCACAGATCATATCCTCCTCACCCTGCATTCTGACTTCTACGAAAAAGCATGTCTAGAACACTCTCCTACAGACGTGAAAAAGTCAGTTTCAGTCTACAGTTTTCTCTGATATATATAAGCTATATACCTCAAAACTACAGGAAGAGAAAAAAGCATGATGGTATAAATCCACCTAATCAACATGGATAAACTACAAGGATACCGTAAGTACCCAACAAAATTTGCCAAAACACAATATATAAACAAACATATTAAATTAATTTTATTAGAGTGACACATGATTATCAATTAAAAGCATTAAAAACCAAAGTGAAATGGAGGTAGCAGTCCAGACACCTGGCAAATTCAAAGAACTATATGATATATGTATGAATTCCAATAGGAATAGCTGTTACATAAAAAGATATAAAGTAATAACTAATAAATATACCACAGAACACCAAAATATATTATTATTGATACAATGTAATTCAACATGATAACTACCACACAATGAGTATATTAAATACAAGGGTAAGTGCACGATTATGAAATATCAATAGACATGTTGTATGTACTCGAGTATAAGCCGACTTTTTCAGCACATTTTTCATGCTGATAAAGCTCTCCTCGGCTTATACACGAGTCAGGGTCCACGGAGCACAGAAAACTGGAAGGGGGAGGTCCTTTAGTGCTGCTGCTCTGTGATTGGCTTGTCATGAGGTCTCGTGACTTTGATGTCATCAAAGGTCCTGTAGCCACTGGTATGTAACATCTGCAGATAAGGTTGAGTCTAAATCCTAGTAGCTCCGCCCACACCAGAGTCCGATCACATGGTCATGACGTCATCAGAGGTCCTTTAGCACACTAGGATTTAGCATCTACTCTGCAGAGGAGTGGCCAGGATTCATTGTGTCTTATGGAAGATGTCTGCTGTATGGAGGAGAGGAAGCTACAGTAACGTGACACACACAGTCAATAAGTTTTCACAGTTTTTTGTGGTAAAATTAGGGGTCTTGGCTTATATTGGGGTCGGCTTATACTCGAGTATATACGGTATATTCAACAAATGTATATCATATAAAAATAATAGTAATATAAGCCAAGTACATTTCTTCCACACTTTATTGTAGTGTCACTAAGTCACCTTTTTCCTACCTGCCTGAAAGGTTTTTATGATAGTCTCTGCTAGATGGAGAATACAGAAGCCAGACACCTACCCAAAGTTTTTGAAGGTCTAAATGAAATATGGGACCCTGACGTATGAAGGTCTGGTAGTATTGGCAGAACTATAAGATCTCTTATCTTGAGGTAGGTTAGAAGGCCCAGCCATGCTCTTTTGGGCACATGGGAGCAATCATGATAAGTTTTAGCTTTTCCCTGTTGATTTTTTGGAGAACTCTTAGCAGAAGAGGAATTGGAAGAAAAATCAGCTAGAGGAAAAAAAATCTGCTACTGACACTCATTGACATGAAAGGGAGACTTGGGAAATGTTTTTCAAGGAAGATTGCACCTCAAAATCCACCAGCGAAAACTCCATGTGAACATACCCTAACAGATGCCATAGGGAGCTAATGAATCTGTATAGCATTGTTAGATACATTATCTACAGAAACAGTGTAGCTCAGCTGTGCTATATCATTTTCCATGGCACAGAGCAACTCTGCAGTTCTTCCCATTTCAGTTGTATATGGCATATTAGTAACTCACTGGTCTTGGGACATAAGTGTCCAATGGAAGGAGATGAAGAATGGCTTCCAAAAGTTTTGGAATTCCCAAACCTAGATGAAAAAACAAACAAGGGATTGTTTGTGAATTTTAGAAGGGGCACATTAGCTTAAAAGTCCATCTCATATACAGAGTGACATGGATGGTGGGATTCACAGAAAGACAACAGTTTATGTCTGGTTAGATCAGAAAATTAAAAGCTCAAAGAGGATCTGTCACTATGTTTACTACCTCTATTTTCTTATTTTACATTGTTCTCCATGCTCCTCGTATTCTAGAAAGGTTTTCTTTTTTTTTTTATCTAGCCCACTCCATTAGCTTCCGTTAATGTACGCAAATAGCCCACCAACTGGGTGGCAACAGAGTTCTCCTCCCAAGAGCAGAGACTCCATCAGAGCTCTGACACTGCACAGCAGATCTTACAAGATCATGCCTTCTGGAAGAGTGGAGATCATGCCAGAGGCCACTGACGCTGCTGTGCATTGATTGGGCAGTGCCGGAGTCTTCCAAGACTCTGCCCTTGGAAGAAGACCTCGGTTTGCCACCCAGTGTCTAATCTTAACCACAATAGTAAAGCTGTGTCATTTGGTTTTAGTTTTTTAAATGAAAAATGCAGGGATCAAAGTCAGCCATCTTTATCCAAAACATTATCCAATTATCCAAAGTATCCAATACATTCCTACAAATCTATGATGCTCACCATCTGCTCGTACAAGTTCAGGACCAGAACGACTTATGGACGTCACTGGAAAATTTGCATCTGCAAGAACTAGAAATACAGCATGAGACTAATAAGAAATCATTAAAGGAGTTTTCCAGGATAAAAGCTATTTCCTACACTAATCTAAACAAACACCCCACCAACTTTCTAAATAACATAATTTATCAAAAATGGATATTTACCCATATCCCTGAGGTGGGCAAGCAATCACCTCAGGAACATTTGCTGGTTATCCGGTGACGTTCCTTTCCCCGTTTTTGGAAACGGGACGTCACTATTCCTCCATCCCATCATACTTACCTCTCTTCCTTCCAGTCTTCCTCCTATGGGACAGCTACCCCCCTGTTTACTGACTACCAGTGTGCGCAATAGTCCCTGTGCTGCTCTGTGCTCTGCAGCCGATAATCCATGCCTGCGCACTAGAGGTAAATTCTCGACTGCAGAACAGCGCTGTGACTATTGTGTGCATCAGCAGTCAGAAAAGAGGGAGGAGCTGTCCCACAAGAGGAAGACTGGAAGGGAGGTAAGTATAATGGGGTCGGGCTGAGTTAAATCGGAAGAGCTAGTAGTGGGTGGGATAGCTAGAGACAGGAAAGGGGTGTATGAGAGGACGAGAGGAGGGCGGAGTGAGGTGAGAGGGAGCTACATAGCAGGAAAGTGAACCTATAAACAAATGCAGAAGATACCAGGAGCTCTCAGAGATACCCAGAAATCACTAAAAACATTACTAAAGGTATTTGGGTGCATTTATTAACCCAATAATACTACTACTACTACTACTACTAACAAACCCTTTTTTTAAAAAAAATAAATAAATACATTTGCCGGAATTCCCCTTTAAGCCTAATTCATACCCATCCACCGATGACAAGTAAAGTTTGCAGTATTATTTGCAATATAAACACACCGAAACTATTGTTAATTAAATATCAATTGTGAATGTAAGAAGTGAGTAAATATTTGTTAGAAAAGATTCAGTGTAACTAGATATTTATTCATTTAATCCCTTAACTTTGTGACCTAAAAACACCTTAAAGGGGTATTCCCATGTACATGATTATTTTTAAATGTGTAGTTAATTAAAAGTTAAACATTTTTGCAAATATAAGTAATTAAACATTTTGCAGAGTTTTAAAGATTTTCTCTAAATATCTTGTGGTCACAGTCTGTTGTCTTGATCGGTTGCCAGTGGCTACGACCATGAATGCAGGAACTTTCCAAGGTCAGAAAATCAGCCATGATTTCTTTATTGTGGCCGGGATATCTTCTCATACATGTAGTGTCCCTGCCTGATAACACAGCTACAATAAGAAAATCATGGCTGGGTTCCTGACAAGTCCCCGACCATAGAAAGTTTCTGCATTAGTGGTCGTAACCATTGGCAATCGATCAAGACAACAGACTGTCATCACTAAGAAAGTTAGAGAAAATCTTTAAAACTTTGCAGAATTTTTAAATTACTTATATTTGCAAAAATGTTTAACTTTTAATTATCTACAAATATAGATATGATTATGTACATGGGAATACCCCTTTAAGGCTAAGGCCCCACAGGATGATACGCAGCGCTAAAGCAGAAAGTTCTCTGCGTTTTCCTAGGTGGACTTTCTGTTACAATTATATCTATGGGGAAGCCACTGGCATTTCTGTAGATATAATTGCTGCGAATTCCAAAACCGTGTGTCCACGACTCTCCCCAGTACTCATCTATGGACGAGTACTGGCAGGAGGGGGCTTTACTCACCCCTCTGACTGTACAGGGATATGGACTCTACTGTCAGGAGGGGCGTTCCGTACAGAGCGTCAGAAGCACGCTTCTGACACTGAAGAGCTACAGTAACGGCGTCGGAGAACAAAATGGCGCAATGGCGCATCGGCTTTCCCGTTTTGTTCCCCGGTGAAGAGCTATCAGTGCCATTCCAGCGGTAAATAAAACCGCCCCGAGGACATGAAAGGTCCCCTTTAAGACTCACAATTTTAACCCTTTCACTACCAAGGATGTGATTTATAAAAATACATCTTTGGATGAAATTGAAAATCTTACAGTAACACTATAATAATGAGTAGAAGTAAAGTGAATGACAAAGCCACTGCTATGCCGTCACTTCTTCCTGTCCTGCCACTCCTGACACTGAGAAAGGCAGAACCTGCTGCATTCAGCCCTTAGGAGTCTACGATAGTCCTCCGGCGCCACCTGCTGGACACATGTTCCTTTGCAGCCTGAATTGACGTGAAGGTTTTACACAGACTTTTCCTTTTCATTCAGTGTTTGTGCTGTTTTTATTCCGCACTCACCGATTTCATCCCCGTGCCCCATACGAGCCAGGACATACAGCAGCTCCGGGGACAGGACCGACGGGACACCCTTTAGCACAACCATAACCAAGGCTAGAGTTTACCGTCCGCCTGACCCGGAACATCCACGCCCGCTCCCAGCATGCTTTGCGGCTGTCTAATGCAATTACATAAGGGTGTCTTCTGCTTCTTCTTCCATAGACATCGCATTACAGGGATTTGCCTTTTTATTTTTCAGCATTTTCGTAAAATCCTGAAAAATATTTAATGTCATTAAAAGCAAAGCTATGATTTTAGTCATTTCTATACCACATATGCAGGGTTTATAGGGCTACTTCATATACTGCCCAACTTTTATGATGGTCAAAGATGGACATTTACGGTTTTTAGCTTAAAGGCGTTGGGTTTCCATTCAGGGATTCCGTCCCATGCATGCAGGACTTTTTTCTCTACATTTTTCTGCCAAAAACCTAGTGGACCCCATTATAGTCTATGGGGTCCACGGGTAAGTGCTTTTTAACCACTTCAGTACCGGGGCAATTTGTGGTCCAGGACCAGACACATTTTCGGTTTTTTTTTGTATGTGCGCTTTTGAGGTCTGTACCATTTTTCCCATATGTCTCAGTCAACTAATTTTTGTGTCTTTTTTCGGGGACACATAGGGCTTTATTTTTATGTTGTTTCTATTTTTGAATTTGTTTTAATTTTTTTTTATATCCGGGAAAATATAAACATAATAGGAGGGAAATTGTGTCTGGTTTTCACTTTATTTATTTTTTTTAATTTAATAACAAAGTGTCACTGAAAAACTTTATAAAATAGTTTTTCCTCTCCGTTACGGTAATTTTTATTTTGTATGGTGTCGTCGGGGGTGGGGCTATAACCTTTAATAACGCTGTTTTATTAGCTTTTTTTTATTATTATTATTATTATTTTATTTACATGTTTTGTGTATCAGATTGTGTCCTCATAAGGTGATAAGAGACCTTTGGGGACATCTGATTACTTTTTTTTTGTACTGGAGGCTGATTTCCCCTATAGCTGGGGCTGGTACATTTAGCCCTAGTTGCAGGAGGAATACAGCCTCATGCACACTGTATACACAGTATGCAGAGCTGATCTGGGTCCTGTAGGACCCAGCAGCTCTTGTAAGATGCTGTTCCCGGCAGATCACGTGACTGCCGGGTCAGACGGCGACCGCATCATGGCGGCGCCCATAGCCGTGTATACAGGGCTCATTGAACGCTATATACACAGCGATCGAGATGGAAGGGAAGGGAATAAACCTTCCCTGTCTTCTCTCTCGGAGTTTCGGCTGAAGTTACAGCCGGCTCCCAGCTTCAGTAGCTGCACGATCTCCGTGCAGCTGCTGTGTTCTGACTGGACGTACTGGTACGTCCTGTCAGAACTAGGCAACCACTATCCGGACGTATATACTCTATGGGCGGTCCGGAAGTGGTTAAGCAGAGTGGCGTAAATACAGGGGTATCGGTGGTAACGACTGCCACAGGGCCCGGGACAATAGGGGGCCGCCTCTGATGTCTTTTTTTTCTTTTTTTTTTAATAGGCCGTTACCTGCTGGAGTTACTTGCTACATTTTTTGGCAGTGGATTTTGAGGCGGATTCCATGTCAAAAACCATTGCTAAAAAACTCCATGTGAACACACCCTTAGGGCCCGTTCAGATTATGGCGGCGTCCACCTCGCAGCAGCAACCTCCGGAGTCGGCCCATTCATTTGAGCCTACTTCGGAGGGAAAGGCCATGACTGTCGGAAGCCGCGACAGTTGTGGCAGGCGGATTTTGGCCCAAGAGTGACTCTCGGTGCCAAAATCCACCCTTATGCTACCCGTGTGAACAGGGCCTTAAGGTGTAAGCAGATTCAGAGTGACTTGGATCAAAAGCAGAGACTGCTCCTCCAAACAATGGACACTTGGAGGAACTGAGACAATAACTACACCAAAGCACCTGTACAGTTATTCTGTGCAGTAATTGACACTACTTCATTACATGCTACGCACCTATCTCTGGATGCCAAATACCCGCACTGCTGACCGGTGTATAACAGACTGTGTGCATCTGTGTGTATCAGCTCTCAGACAGAAGCTGACACCCATTGTTTAGGAGAAAGAGCCAGATCACTAGTGTGTTGGGTGCTCTCATACCATGTAACAAGTGAGGGGAGGGATATTCAGAGGTGGGTACAGTTTTGGACATGAAAAAGTATAGAAAAAATGTTTCAGCACGCCACAATTGAATAAAACGTAACCTTTACTTCAGATCAAAAAAGGTAAAAAGGGATATTACATCACCCATTCAGGAAACACGATCATGATGGAGCTACGCGTTTCAGGACACATACACGTCCCCTAGTCATAACCATAGCTCCATCATGATCGTGTGTCCTGAATGGGTGATGTAATATCCCTTTTTACTTTTTTTGATCTGAAGTAAAGGTTACGTTTTATTCAATTGTGGCGTGCTGGAACATTTTTTCTATACTTTTCCAACATATTCCATGCCTTTGTAAACCACATGTCCAGGGGCGTAACTACCATAGAGGCAGCGGAGGCGGCTGCCACAGGGCCCGGGCCATTAGGGGTCCCGGTGACAGCTGCTACCGCTGCGTTTTTTTTTTGTTTTTTTTTTTAAATAGGCCGTTAGGGCCCCCATTTACTTGCCGATCCTGGCTGGGCCGGGATCGGTAAGTGACACCGCGGGCCCCACAAATACTATCATTATACTCAGGGGTCTTTGCAGACCCCCGAGTATAATGATTGGCGGATTGGGAGAGGTAAGGGAACATAACAAACAGTGTTACTTACCTCTCCACGATCCTGCCAGGCCTTTAGAGAAAGAACCTCAATAAAGTGCATATAAATTCAACATTCTGAAGAGTAGCGCAGTATCCTTCCCATCCACTGGTCTTCCTTTTCTGTTTTGCTTCTCCCCGAGGGGGTGTTGGATGGTTCCACTGCTGCTGTAATCTCCAGTGTTACAAGTCTCCAGGCTGTCAACCACTTTTCGCCACCATAGAAAGCGGCAGTACATCTGTGCTCGGTAATGTGGTCTTCCTTTCCTGTTCTGTATGCTTTGACTCACACATGAAGTTTTTGTCAGAGTATTTTATGCCAAAATCTGGATTTGGCTCCAACATTACATTTATGATTTGAGCTTAAGGTTAAGGCCCCATGTTGTGGAAACACAGCTTTTTTTCTGCAGTTTTTTCAGTGGTTTTTTTGAGCCACAGTTAGTAGTAGATTGAGCATAAGGGAGAAGTATAAGAAATTCTTATATATTTCCCATTCGTTTTATAGTCACTCTTGGTTTAGTGGTCCCATTTTAAACCACCTGACCGATTCCCTTTAAGGGTAAGTTCACACAGGGTTTCTTGATCAGGATTTTGAGGCTGTATCCGCCTCAAAGTCCTGACCAAAAAGATGGCTCCCATTGAAATCAATGGGAGCCGGTCAGTTCTTTTTTACGGGAGCCGTTTCTTCCGGCACTCGGAAAAAAGAAGCAAGATGCTCATTCTTCAGGCTCACGATTCGGCCTGAAGACACGTCCTCCTCCCGACTAGGCCCATTCATTGGGCCTAATCCAGAGCAGAGTGCGCGACTGAACTTACCCTAAGGCAACTTCTTGGGCTCATTCTTTTACTTCCAAGCCTTGTCTGATTTGCAGGCAAAAGATGAGAGCCACATGTAAAGTTTTAACAAAATCAGGTACCATAGCATAACAGCTAGAGAGCTGACATTTCACAGTGCCATGAGCTGGGCATGACATATCAGGCACTGAAATAACAGATATGTTGGAGAATGAAAGTTTTCATTTTGCACAATTCACTGCACTTTTTGGACACCGTCTCTTAGGTCAAAATGCTTATTATATCCCTTGATAAATTCTATGAAGGTTGTAGTATCCAACATGGGATCACTTTTGGGGGTTTTCCATTGTACTGGTACTTTAGGGGTTCTGCAAATAAATGTGAAATCGCACCAGAAAGCTATTCCAGTAAAATCTGCACTCCAAACACGAAATAACTTTTTATTCTGAGAAGTTTAGGAGCACGTATGGAGTATTCCCGTGTTCAGGAGAAATTTGGTAACAAACTTTGTGGTGCTTTTTCTCCTTTAACCCCCTTGTGAAAATGAAAAAATAGGGGATAAAGTGACATTTTGCAAATTTTTCATTTTACGTCCCAGTGTTAATAAAATCTGTGAAACAGCTGTGGGGTCAAAAAAGGTTACAATATCCTTTGATAAAGTCTGTGAGGGGCGCAGTCTGCAAAACTGGGTAATTTTAGGGGGTTTCCATTCTGTTGGTACTCTAGGTGCCAGTGGTGTAACTAAAGTCTTGTAGACCAAGTGCAAACTTTGTCCGGGGCCACCATCTCCCTACAGCATATTCTTGATAGCAATGGTTATGGGTGCTGCAGCAGTATCTCATATACTTGAAAGGAATACAACTATAGTATACAAAAAGAGAAAAACATGGCCTGCACATCCCAACCTTATATATTGATCTAGTGCTTCTCAGCAAATTTTACAATACCGAACATGAGGTTCTTAGTATACATATTGATCAATATGCATAAGCCCACTAGCCACTTCACGGCGACCTCTATATAGTAGGTCCCTACTCTACTGGGCGCAGCGCTGCACAGCGACTGCCACAAGTACAACACAGCTCCCGCAGGGCGAGCAACCCAGTGGTCCAGCAACACCCCTGCCACCAGACCAAGCCCCTAGGCTCTGGGCCGCTCTGCCCTACTGGCACAGCACCACAGGAGCAGTAGACACCACGCAGCACCGCAACGTGTGAACAGATCTCAAAAAATTCACCTTACCATATTGCCCCAGTCAGAGGACTGAGAGCTAGTAGGTGGATCCCTTTTTGCAGGCTCCTGCGGGCGCTGTGTTGCAGTTGTGGCGGCCGCTGTGCAGCGCCGTGCCCAGTAGAGTAGGCTATAGTAAGCCCACTATAAAGAGGCTGCCATGAAGTGGCTAGTGGGCTTATATACATTGATCAATATGTATACTAAGAACCTTATGTTCGGTATTGTAAAATTTGCTGAGAAGCACTAGATCAATGTATAAGGTTGGGATGTGTGGGCCATGTTTTTCTCTTTTTGCACATGTATGGTAAGTTTCTTCCTTCACCATTTTTTTTGTTTTTGCCTTGGTACCAGCACTCCCCCCATTTTGCCCAGGTGTTTTTAATTAGCAGGAGACTGCAAAAAGGGATCCACCTACTAGCTCTCAGTCCTCTGACTGGGGCAATATGGTAAGGTGAATTCTTGAGATCTGTTCACACGTTGCGGTGCTGCGTGGTGTCTGCTGCTCCTGTGGCGCTGTGCCCGTGGAGCGGCGCAGTCCAGAGCCTGGGGGCTTGGTCTGGTGGCAGGGGTGTTGCCAGACCACTGGGTCGCTTGCCCTGCGGGCGCTGTGTTGTGGTTGTGGCGGTCGCTGTGTAGTGCCGCGCCCAGTAGTGTAGGGACCCACTATAAAGAGGTCGCCGTGAAGTGGCCAGTGGGCTTATGCACATTGATCAATATGTATACTAAGATCCTCATGTTCGGTATTGTAAAATTTGCTGAGAAGCACTAGATCAATGTATAATGTTGGGATGTTCGGGCCATGTTTTTCTCTTTTTGTACAAATACAATTATAGTATCCACAATTGCATATCAAGAATACAGTGAGTTGTCAGTGCAGCACCCGGCATGTAAACAATGCTGAGGGCTGCGTGCTTTGGGAAATGCTCCTAAGATCCAGGGCCGCAGTATAATTTTCTCCACAGTGACCCAACACAGTATTATATACTCTACAGTAGCCCCACCCAGTTTAATGTGCTCCACAGTAGCCCCACACAGTATCATATGATGCACAGTGGTATAACATGGTATAACATTCTCCCAAGAACCCCTCTAGAGCCGTTTCAGCTGAACTCCATGAAATTCAACAAATATTTGTGAACTTCAGCCTTTTGTTTTGGTGCTATTATTAGACACTGAGGTCCCCTCAGAACCCAGAGTACAGTAAGTAGAGGCCCAGGGAAGGAGATTAAAAATAATACATAACCTGGGCAGGCTACCATTAACAATATATGTATAGTGTTTGCGGAACCAGGCTTTCTTCAACCACTATCATGGTGGTCATGGGCCCCCGCCATCCCCAGCTGGCCGCGGGTACCATACCACTTCAGTTGCACCCCCTGTGACTGTTACGCCCATGCTAGGGGCTCTGCAAATGTGGCATGGCACCCACAAACTAGTCCAAAAGCCAAATAGCGTTCTTTCCATTCCGAGCCCCAACATGTACCCATAAATGGAGAAGAAGACATATTGCTATGTATTTTCACTTGTACTATTTATTTGTGCAAAGTTGTTTATATCTGGATGAACACTTTAAGGATGCAATGGTGTTTTCGTTATTACATGGTATTTGAAAAGCAAAGTTTTCCTGTTGAAAAACTTTGTCGGGTTGTTTTAGGGGGGAAGATTTAATACATGAGATTTTGATGGCAAATATGTTACTTCATATTATTCTAGGAACACAACTTCCCAAAACTGGCTCTCCCATTGCACCAAATGAAGGATAGATACAGTATAGCATGCCCCAGAAAACAAATAGCTAGCACTCTGTAAAAAGGATCGTCAAAAGTCAGCAGACGCAACGTTCTTACACATTCAGGATTGATGACGTGTATGATCTTGGTGATTGCTTCATTTTGCTTTACTTTCACAAAATTCACAGCAAAAGAATGAACCCTAAAGATTGAGCTGCATAAGGATTCTACACAGCTACAGTCTGAATTTCATGTGACAAGGCTTTAGGAAGAGGGAAGTTCTGTATTTTCCCATATCACCTGACTACATTACGGTCCTGTAGAAGCCGCATGTATAAGCATTTAAATGCAGAGTTGTTCTGTGACTGGGCAATAACAAAACTTTACCGGACAGCTTATAACTAATGACATACAAGTAAGAATGGATAAAGCCTAGACGTGCAGCAGCTGCTAATGAAAAGGAGACCTCAGTGTTCCCTTTTCCATCATCAGTCACCATCCCCCACTACTTGCCTTCATATTGATTAGGTTGTAATTTAGGAAAATCTTCCTCTATTTTGCAAATGCAACTGTGGAGTCAGTGCAGCTGTAAAGCCTTTTTTTGGGATGAGGGAGTAATATGAAGAGCGTGAATAGAGAAAAGAAAGGAAGAGGGGTGGGGAAGAGGGTAAAGTGGTTAAGCGGAGCCATCTATGTCTGCTGCTCTGAATGCTCCTTTCTCCTAGCAGGACCCATGCTGATCTTTCTTTGCTTCAGCTTTTGCAAACGAGTTAATCACGGTTAGTCAAAATGTAACGTTTTGCCTGTATTGTTTGCCATGAAGGCTTCAATTTGGGTATACATTTATTATTTTGACCTTTGGCTGGCAGGAGGACAGACTTCAAAGAGCCGTTCCTTTCCCTTTTGCAGGAAGCTTTGTGCAGCCATTTCAATAAGTATTTTTTATGCTTTGAAAAATGAAAGAGAAACGTTTAGTCTCAGAAGTGGAAACAAAAAACACCTCCAGATCTATATACAATGAAAATAAAAATCAATTAGTCTCTGAGCTTGAGTAGCAGTGTGAAGGAGGAAGGAGGGCTGGGAGTAATGCAGATAGTCTTTACAAAACAGAGAAAGGTCCCCTGTAATCAAATCCTGCATGGTACACTTCTGAAAGGAGAGATGCCTTTGTGCACCCAGGGCAGGTATTGTGCAGTTTGCTGGCTGCTCACTTTATGCATGATAAGCAGAGAGCAAGGAACAATTTCCCGAGACGGAATTAGCAGAATTGACTTCCAGGGTGTTGAGCAACAAATATTTAAGAACAAAATCAACTAAACCACTTTTCACCTCTACTTATATTTTATCATGCATATTACATAAGCATCAAAATAATCTGAATACAATTAGACTATAAGAATCTGAACAGAAGCAAGAAAAACAATGATCTGTTCATATCAGTCTCTGGGAAATACACCGTGTAATAAGTCATAAGCAAAGTATCTCTTTACATAAATATAAACTTCACACAATATTTCTGCGATAAGATTGCCACTTTGAGTCGGAGGTTTTTATGTAGACTGCAGGAAGTTTGTACGGATTCTTGTAAACAGTGGCCAGGAACTTACTAACCCATATACGTATGTTTTGTGGCATAGATTGTGTATAAATGTAGCGCATTTTGACACACGGTCACTTCATGCGCCAAAGATGTGCCACATTGTTCCTTCTGTGCTCTACTCCCCATAGCTGACGTAAGCTGTACCTCAAATCTACACCAGTTCCTGACTAGCATAGATTTCACTTTTGGCACATGGCACATGAATCAACACAAAAAAGAAAAAACTAACGCTCTACTTGGTTACACAACATGAATCTAAAGATGTGGTTGCACGGAAAAACACCCGACTGTGGTAGGTGAATATAAGACGAAACTTTGAAAAATTCCAGCAATCCACTGTTTTATAAAACTTATCTTTTACTCCATATAAAAATTAAAAACATGGATATATATCACCATTCACGGATACATGGCAGAAAAAGCTGACACGTTTCAGGACAGATATTGTTAACGTCCCTTACTCATAGCTTAGTCATGTGAGAATGACTGAATTATTAAGTAGCCGGAGCCTCATAATAATTAAGGGTCGTCCTGCATCATCCGGGTGAATAAGACTGGCGTACAGAAATTTCCCCCACTGTGATCTTCTTCTGTGAATAAATGTTGATATGATCTATTGTCCAAATACATTTTGCATTTGTTGTCCACACATCCGGCTGCGCACGGGAGGGGGGCGGTGCACGGGCGACTTTTTTTTTTTTTTACATTTTTTTTAACTTTGAACCAGCACAGGAGAGCTGCTTCTTTCTGCGCTGGTTCAGACATCTACGTACTCAGACGTCTAGGTATCAGCGTGGGCGGCGTCATCACGTGATGGCGCTCACTGATACCTAGACGTCTGAGTACATATCAGCGTGCGTAGGCGGCCTAGTGACGCCGCCTACGCAGACGTCAGCCTGCATGAGAAGAGGATCGCGGAGGCGGCGGGAGCAACAACAAGATCGGTAAGTATAAAAACTTCTTTGTTTGTTTTATAATAGGCCGCTACCTGCTGGAGTATCTCCAGCAGGTAGCGGCCTATTTACCTACCTCCCCAGACCTGCTCACTGCCGCCCCCGCTTCCCCTTGTACTATAGGCCGCGGAGGCCGGCAGTGAGTAGGCCCGAGCAGGCCGCGATCCCACTACCGCCATTATTATACCCGGGGGTCTTTTCAGACCTCCGAGTATAATAATCGGAGCTCCAGGGGAGGTGAGGGAACATAATAAACAATGTTACTTACCTCTCCGGGATCCGATGTTACTCCTAGCAGGCTTCGGGCCTATATGGTAATGCCCAGACGTCACGTGGTCTGGAATATTACCATATAGGCCCAAAGCCTGCCCTAGCAGTACCATATAGGCCCGAAGCCTGTGCTAGTAGTAATAGCCTGTTACTGCTAACACAGGCTTTGGCCTGTATGGTACTGCTAGGGCAGGCTTCGGGCCTATATGGTAATATCCCAGAACACGTGATGTCTGGGCATTATCATATAGGCCCGAAGCCTGCTAGCATTAAAGAGGACCTTTCATGGGTTTGGGCACAGGCAGTTTTATATACCGCTGAAAAGCTGACAGTGCGCTGCTTTCCCGATCTGTGCCCCGGGTGAAGAGCTATTGGTGCCGGTACTGTAGCTCTTCACAGTCAGAAGGGCGTTCCTGACAGATCGGGAAAGCCGACAGTGCGCTGAATTCAGCGCACTGTCAGCTTTCCAGCAGTATATAGAACTGCCTTTGCCCAAACCCATGAAAGGTCCTCTTTAACATCGGGTCCCGGAGAGGTGAGTAACAGTGTTTATTATGTTCCCTCATCTCCCCTGGGGCTCCGATTATTATACTCGGGGTCTGAAAAGAATAATAAGTGGAAAAAGGGTTTCCTCACCTCTGGTAACCAACCAAGTGTCCGGAGTGCTTGTTCACAGCGCAGGCTGAGAGTCGACTCTCAGCCTGCACTGTGAACAAGCAAACACCGGGGATCCCTGGCTGCATCCCGCGATCGACCCATACGTCCTTTGCGATCGACCGGTAGATCACGATCGACGTATTGGGCACCCCTGCCCTAGATCTAAAGGACGCCTATCTTCACGTCCCCATCTATTATCCACACAGAAGATATCTAAGGATCGCCATCCAGATGTCTGGCCACTGAGAGCACTTTCAGTTCACCGTCCTTCCCTTTGGCATTTCTTCAGCTCCCTACATCTTCACCAAGGTGGTTGCCCCCGTTGCCGCCGCACTGAGACTAAGAGGCCTATTTGTGGTTCCTTATTTGGATGACTGGCTCATAAAAGCACAGTCTATTTCAGTTCTTTAACATCATCTTCAGTTCGCCATAGCCTTGCTTCAAGAGTTAGGATGGTTGATCAACTGGGAGAAATCCGAAATAGTGCCAGCTTCCCAGAGGAAGTTCCTCAGTTTCATTCTGGATTCCCAGAACATGCAGATCTCTCTCACCAGCCCAAGGAGATTGAAGATAGAGGCTGCCTCCCGTTTCCTCCTCAAAACTCAGTGCATTACCATCCGGACCGCCATGAGCATTCTTGGCCTGATGTCATTCTCGGCCAGTGTGGTCCCTTGGGCTTTATGGCATTTGCGTCCCCTCCAGATGGAAGTATTGAGCGCCTGGAACAGGTCTCCACGGGGATTGCAAAAGAGGATCTGCCTATCTCCCAGTACCCGTCTTTCCCTCAGATAGTGGATACACCTGAAAGATGGAAGGTCCACGGTTCCACCAGAATGGACCCTGCTGACTACAGATGCATCCCAGTGGAGATGGGGAGCCCATTTGTACGACAAGACCATACAGGGATGTTGGAAAAAACCAGAAGAAGGAACCTCCAATCTGAAGGAGCTATCTCCCCGTATTGTGCCGCTGGTGGGATGAATGGATGATTATGATTATGTAGATAATCTGTTTTCCCTTAGTCCCAACAGCGGCACAAGGCTTCCCTACCTATTTGCAATAAAAATTGTAAAAAAGGAAAGAAAAAAAAAAAAAAACCTTTACAAATATGTACATATGTATACTCTTGTACTAACACACGGGGGGGGGGGGAGTGTCTCAATGTCCTCTTATAGCGGTCAGCCATGTGTATTTTATTTTGGCTAATTAAAAATTCCGCCTGTCCTACCAGTATACAGGGGCAGGAAATACCCCGTATTGTGCCGCTGTTGGGACTAAGGGAAAACAGATTATCTACATAATGATCCATTAGTTTCATGCAATGATAATACCGCTAAGGAGGAATCAAGAAGTTTTGGGGGGGCTTTAGAGACTATTTACATGAGTGATTTTTTGCAATTTTTTGTTGTTTTCCTTTTCTTTCTGCAGGGAGCTTAATAAATACATAGAAAAACACCACACAAACTATAATAAAGCTATAAATTTTATTAATGCAATTAAAATGCAAGTGAGTAAACCAAAAGTATGACAATTAACAATACAATTACAAAGGGGAGAAAACAAACAAACCCCAGGCCAGGTAAGAGGAGGTATTGAATAACATATGAATAAATCAAGGAGCCAATACTCAGAGTGAAGGTAAGTATAGTTATATGCTGTAATGTGGGTCAAATAAATTGCATAAGTGCATAGTGATTCTGTATCAGTTTACCCACAGAACAAAATACTTACAAATATGAGAGAGACACCCTGGAAACACATTACCTCCACCTGCATCAAGACCTCGGCGCACATCCGCCCGACGCACATTTCGCCTGACACGGGGCCCCGTGTATTTATCCGGTTTACACACACCTGCATGATAGTATACTTTGTTTATGCAGGGAGCTTAAGAACACTTTCTGGCATAACAAGACAAAGTAGACATAGTTCCATAATTATTAAATGACATACTGTATGGACAAGTGTTGGCACCCTATACATTGCACCTACACAAGGTGTATAACATCCCAATCTAAATCCCTAGGCATTAGTATGGAGTTGCTCCCTCCTGTACAGATAAGACAGCTTTCACGCTTCTGGAAAAGCATTCTATAATATTTTGGAGTGTGTTTATGGGAATTTTTGTCTAATTATCCATAAGAGAATTTGTAAGATCGGACATTGATATTGGACAAGAGACATTGGCTTTCAGCTTCCACTTTCTAGTTTATTCCAGGGGCGTTGGATGGCGTTAAAGTCAGGGCTCTGTGTGGATCATCAAGTTCTTCCACTCCAAACTAACCAAACCATGCCTTTATGGACTTCTCTTTGTGCAAAGCCGTGCTGTAACAGAAAATGGACCTCCTCGAACTGTTCCCACAAAGTTGGAAATATATAATTATCCCAAAGATTTCCCTTCAATGAAACTAAGTTCACCCCCTGATAAACAACCCCTAGCAATTTCTCTTATCCACCAAACTTTAAAGTTGGCACAATGTAGCCAGACAGGTAACTACAGTTCTGTGATTCGCCAAACCCAGACTGTCAAAAAGAAAAGCATCACTCTTTACTCCACAGAACACATTTCCATTTCTCCAGAGTACAAAGGCATCATGCTTGATATGTGCTTGTGGAAGGCTTGCATACAGCTGCTTAACCATGAAGCTCCCAGCAGGGCACAGTTTTTATGATATTGTTTATGATGGAAGAAGTTTATTGCAGAGTCAGCAGAACTTGGCAACTGAGCCTCAGCACTTGTCAACCCTGCTCTGTAGCTTTACATTGATGCCACTTTAGGTTCTTGAGGTTCCTAAACACTTCCACATTTAAACACCATTCACAGTTGATGCTAGATTACCTAGGATAGAAGAAAAATTACTCAAGCTGACTTGTTGCAACAGTGACATCCCAATAAGGGAAATTCAGTGAGCTATTCAGAATAAGATTCTCTTTAGAATGTTTTCACAAATGTTTGTATACGTAGACTGCGCGTGTAAGTCCTGGCATTGGGTCTGAATGAAACACCTCAATTCAAAGAGTAATACTTGTGTTCATAAAGTATATTCTAGAAATTCTTGTAGCTTTAACCTTAGTATATGCTTAGTATGCTAGTATATGGATACGATAATATGTACAACCCAATATACAATGCCATTATTTGTCAAGATTATACCAATCCCCATATAGTTATACAGGATTTAATAAAGTCTTAGTCCATTCTACTTATCTGGTAGCAACACATCACAAAATAAATTCTATTCGCACATCTCAAAGTACAGTTCACATGTTATTCACATCACATAATAATCAGAGACCTACTTACATATATCCCTTCTTGATTTTTAGAATTCATTACACAGCTCCGCCTCGTACCATTTCTAAGAGTTTATTAAATCCTGTATAACTATATGGGGATTGGTATAATCTTGACAAATAATGGCATTGAATGTTGGGTTGTACATATTATCGTATGTTTTTTATAAATGTGAAGTACGTGAAAACTATGGATATAAGATATGATGATATTGATGGGTTAAACCTTAGGGAGGGGTCAGTTATCCAGGTTTATTTTATAATGAGTAGGAGTAGTATAGGTTGGTAGGCCTTGAGGAAGGGCGACATCCCGAAACGCGTAGCCAAGTCTCTGGGGTATGAACTCCTTGGTCACAAAGTGCTTTTATGCTGTATTTTAAATAAAAATTTTAAAATTTTTTATCACGTACGCCTGAATTTGTTGGATTCCATCTGAAGCTGGATTTGTTCTATATCAAGTACATCTATACCTTCTGGATCTGCAAGGTTTCCGTGCTTGTTGGTGCCGACAGTCTATACGGAGGTAAAGGATGAGCTGGATCTATAACTTTTTTATGTATTGGTTACTATAATGTAGGGTCATTTTTTTTGGCCTCCAAACAGTATGTTGACCCCACACAATGCAATAATTCCCAAATAGGTAATTCCAAATAGGTAGCAGGCGGTTAAAAAAAAAGACTGCAGCCACCAGTCTACGTCATGAAGTGCCACCTCTCAGCTCAAGTTACCTCAAGACAGATGTGGCTGTGCCACAATGGACACAAAAACATAAGGCTGAAGGCTGGATTTGGCCCATGGGCCTTGTGTTTGACACCTGTAGCCTAATGATATGCCAGAGTTATCATCCCCGCATCAGCATCTTTGATAAACCTCCCTATCTATTAGTAAATTTGGTACATAGTGTCAGAATTGTTTGTGGTGTTGTGTTACCCCCTTATGGAAATATTCAGCAGTTGAGTTAAAGGCTTATTTGTGTAACTTCTGTGACTTCATTTCCATCTAATTGCTGCAGACACTTTCACAGTCCTCCATTTCTCATCCGCCCACGCATTTTCTACCAACATTTGATGTTTCTGTTCCCAGTTGTGTGCTACAACTAAACCTTGAACTCAAGACCATATTGTTATACTGTTGACCACATTTTGATGTTGTGCTGCCATCTAGTGTACATCCAGAGGCAATTCACCATCCTGTGAATTTTCTGCTGTAAGAGGGTTGGGTATACATACCGTGCAGAGTGCATGACCACAATATCAGGTTTTCAGTGTCTAAAAGGGATCAAACTGTCCTAGATATTTTTAAGGAATGGCTTGGTATGTTTTATATACCAGTAGGGGCAAAAGTTTGCCCCATAGCAAACTTTTAACTGGATCCCTTATTACTGTTCCCCACAAAATATTACACTCCTTTACTGTTCCCCACGCTTTATGACACCGCCTTTCTGGCCCACCAACACTGTATAATGCCCTATTTGACACCGTATTGGACCCAATGCAGTATATTGTCTCCCTATTGGCTCCTATACAGTATGCTGCCTCATTTATCAGCCGCCCTTTTATTGGCCCCCATAAGTTAGTTTCCCACACAGTGACCAGGGGTGAACCTAGCCTTTTTGCCGCCTGAGGTGGATGACAGAAAGCCGCCCCCCCTAATCCCATCATGTAGTCCAAAAATTGTTTCAATTTTTGGACCCCACGCTGTGTAGTGATTAACCCCCTCCCCCCTACCGGTGTCCATTTACCTGCAGCTCCCTGTTCTTCTTGGTCCGGTCCTCAGAGCGCCCCCGCGTAGGACGCAGGCACACGTTGGGTGTGGGCCTGATTACGTGGCCACGTCACCTGGTGTGTGGGGAGGAGGGGGTGGAGCGGAGGGGCGGCATTAGCAGGCAGAGAGCAAGCAGGGAGAGGACCTGCTCTCTGCTAAGCATGAGGGGCGGCCGCTGGAGCAGCGCTGCTAATAGGTAAGTTAAAGCAGCGCTGCGTCCACAGGGCCTCCCCAATCCACCGCTCGCTTCCCGTGCCGGGCTGCTGAGACAGTGACGCTAAGCCAGTCCAGGACAGCTTCAGGTTGCCTCATGAGAGGTGCAGCGCTGACAGTGACTTTAGGCCACTACCTACTGGATTACTGCAGCAGGTAACAGATACTTATAATATAGGACCTCCTTCATTTCTTCTTCATCCTCCAGAAGGCCCCATGTGCTGCACATCACAAACAGCATCAGTGACATCCCGACCCTGTATAGCTTTTGATGCAAGGGGTGCAATGGGCCCCCTCAAGGAAGCGGAGGAGGACGTGGCCACAATTGGGGATCGGTAAGTAAATAATGGCGATTATTCCAGCAGGTAATAGTCTATTAAAAAAAAATATTAAGCAGGGCCGGGTAGGCCCCCTAAAGTCCCCCAGGTGGGCCCCATAGCAGCTGCTATCCAACCGTAATTTACAATTAATTTCTGCCCTGTTGTGGACATTTTGCACTACATGTGAACTTTCTCATTTCTGTTGTATTGCTACTTGTACTGGGGACAGGAGCATTCCTCACAGCTCAGTGTCATTGCTGGGCGGTAATGAATGCCCCCTATGACAGTACAGGGCTATGGATGAGTACTGTCAGGGAGGGCGTTCCTCACAACCCAGATGAACTGTCAGGAACGCCCTCCTGACAGTGGGCAGAGATCGGTACCAAAATTAACGGCACTGATATCTCCAACCCCGGGGCACATAACAGGAAAGCTGACGGTGCTCTGAATTTAGCGCACTTGGCATTCTAGCAGTATATAAAACCGAATATGCCTGAGAACGTGAAGGTTCCCCGTTAACTCTTACAGTACTTACTAATAGAGATGAGCGAACAGTGTTCTATCGAACTCATGTTCGATCGGATATTAGGCTGTTCGGCATGTTCGAATCGAATCGAACACCGCGTGGTAAAGTGCGCCATTACTCGATTCCCCTCCCACCTTCCCTGGCGCCTTTTTTGCTCCAATAACAGCGCAGGGTAGGTGGGACAGGAACTACGACACCGGTGACGTTGAAAAAAGTAGGCAAAACCCATTGGCTGCCGAAAACATGTGACCTCTAATTTAAAAGAACAGCGCCGCCCAGGTTCGCGTCATTCTGAGCTTGCAATTCACCGGGGACGGAGGTTTCCGTCCAGCTAGCTAGGGCTTAGATTCTGGGTAGGCAGGGACAGGCTAGGATAGGAAGGAGAAGACAACCAACAGCTCTTGTAAGAGCTAAATTCCAGGGAGAAGCTTGTCAGTGTAACGTGGCACTGACGGGCTCAATCGCCGCAACCCAGCTTTCCCAGGATCCTGAATGGAATACACTGTCAGTGTATTCCCGTATACCCGATATATACCCCGATACCCGTTCCAACGGTGTGCCCCCCCACCTTCACCCCAGAAATACCCTGCAAGTCCCCTAGCAATAGAATTGGGGCTATATACACCCACAATTTTTACTACTGGTATACAGTGCCATTGTCTGACTGGGAATTCAAAGAATATATTGGGAATACAAATACCCTCATTTCTTGCTACTGCCATATAGTGCCAGTTTCTGACTGGTAATTCAAAGAATATATTGGGGTTACGTGCACCCACAATTTTTACTACTGGTATACAATGCCATTGTCTGACTGGGAATTCAAAGAGTATATTGGGAATACAAATACCCTCATTTCTTGCTACTGCCATATAGTGCCAGTTTCTGACTGGGAATTCAAAGAATATATTGGGGTTACGTGCACCCACAATTTTTACTACTGGTATACAGTGCCATTGTCTGACTGGGAATTCAAAGAATATATTGGGGTTATAAATACCCTCATTTCTTGCTACTGCCATATAGTGCCAGTTTCTGACTGGGAATTCAAAGAATATATTGGGGTTACGTGCACCCACAATTTTTACTACTGGTATACAGTGCCATTGTCTGACTGGGAATTCAAAGAATATATTGGGGTTATAAATACCCTCATTTCTTGCTACTGCCATATAGTGCCAGTTTCTGACTGGGAATTCAAAGAATATATTGGGGTTACGTGCACCCACAATTTTTACTACTGGTATACAGTGCCATTGTCTGACTGGGAATTCAAAGAGTATATTGGGAATACAAATACCCTCATTTCTTGCTACTGCCATATAGTGCCAGTTTCTGACTGGGAATTCAAAGAATATATTGGGGTTACGTGCACCCACAATTTTTACTACTGGTATACAGTGCCATTGTCTGACTGGGAATTCAAAGAATATATTGGGGTTATAAATACCCTCATTTCTTGCTACTGCCATATAGTGCCAGTTTCTGACTGGTAATTCAAAGAATATATTGGGGTTACGTGCACCCACAATTTTTACTACTGGTATACAGTGCCATTGTCTGACTGGGAATTCAAAGAGTATATTGGGAATACAAATACCCTCATTTCTTGCTACTGCCATATAGTGCCAGTTTCTGACTGGTAATTCAAAGAATATATTGGGGTTACGTGCACCCACAATTTTTACTACTGGTATACAGTGCCATTGTCTGACTGGGAATTCAAAGAGTATATTGGGAATACAAATACCCTCATTTCTTGCTACTGCCATATAGTGCCAGTTTCTGACTGGGAATTCAAAGAATATATTGGGGTTACGTGCACCCACAATTTTTACTACTGGTATACAGTGCCAATTTCTAACTAGGAATTCAAAATGCGCAAGGCTCCCGGAAAGGGACGTGGACGAGGCCGTGGGCGAGGTCGGGGGAATGGTTCTGGGGAGCAAGGTAGCAGTGAAGCCACAGGGCGTCCCGTGCCTACTCCTGTGGGGCAGCAAGCATTGCGCCACTCCACAGTGCCAGGGTTGCTTGCCACATTAACTAAACTGCAGGGTACAAACCTTAGTAGGCCCGAGAACCAGGAACAGGTCTTGCAATGGCTGTCAGAGAACGCTTACAGCACATTGTCCAGCAGCCAGTCAGACTCTGCCTCCTCTCCTCCTATTACCCAACAGTCTTGTCTTCCTTCCTCCCAAAATTCCGAAGCTTTACAGAACAATAACCCAAACTGTCCCTGCTCCCCAGAGCTGTTCTCCGCTCCTTTCATTGTCCCTCAACCTGCCTCTCCACGTCACGATTCCACGAACCTAACAGAGGAGCATCTGTGTCCAGATGCTCAAACACTAGAGTCTCCTCCATCTCCGTTCGATTTGGTGGTGGATGACCAGCAACCCACCCTCATCGACGATGATGTGACGCAGTTGCCGTCAGGGCATCCAGTTGACCGGCGCATTGTGCGGGAGGAGGAGATGAGACAGGAGTTGGAAGAGGAAGTGGTGGATGATGAGGACACTGACCCGACCTGGACAGGGGGGATGTCAAGCGGGGAAAGTAGTGTGGATGTTGAGGCAGGTGCAGCACCAAAAAGGGTAGCTAGAGGCAGAGGCAGAGGTCAGCAGCTTAGGCGAAGCCAGGCCACACCCGGAATCTCCCAAGATGTTCCAGTTCGTACCCAGCCCCGAAAAACTCCCACCTCGAGGGCACGTTTCTCGAAGGTGTGGAGTTTTTTCAAGGAATGCGCCGAGGACAGATATAGTGTTGTCTGCACAATTTGCCTCTCGAAATTGATTAGGGGCTCTGAGAAGAGCAACCTGTCCACCACTTCAATGCGCCGTCATTTGGAATCCAAGCACTGGAATCAGTGGCAGGCAGCAACGGCAGGACAAAGGCCGCCTGCCGTTCACGCCACTGCCACTGCCTCTGCCTCTGCCACTGCCACTGCTGACTGTGCTGGCGATGCACTCCAGAGGACGAGCCAGGACACCACTTCATCTGCCTCCGCCACTTTGTTGACTTCTACCTCATCCTCCCCTGGTCCTGTCTTATCTCCTTCTCCTGCACCATCAAAGGCACCATCAGGCGTTTCTTTACAACAACCCACCATCTCTCAGACATTGGAGCGGCGGCAGAAATACACTGCTAACCACCCACACGCGCAAGCCTTGAACGCCAACATCGCTAAACTGCTGGCCCAGGAGATGTTGGCGTTCCGGCTTGTTGAAACTCCCGCCTTCCTGGACCTGATGGCAACTGCGGCACCTCGCTATGCCGTCCCTAGCCGTCACTACTTCTCCCGGTGTGCCGTCCCCGCCTTGCACCAGCACGTGTCACTCAACATCAGGCGGGCCCTTAGTTCCGCGCTTTGCACAAAGGTCCACTTGACCACCGACGCGTGGACAAGTGCATGCGGACAGGGACGCTACATTTCACTGACGGCACACTGGGTGAATGTAGTTGAGGCTGGGACTGCTTCCCAAACTGGCCCGGTGTACCTCGTCTCCCCGCCTAACATTCCTGGCAGGGACACGAGAAGAACACCCCCCTCCTCCTCCTCCTCTACCGCCTCCTCCTCCGCCACCGCCTCCTCCTCCGCCACCGCCTCCTCCTCCGCTGTTAGATTGACCCCAGCTACGAGTTGGAAACGTTGCAACACTGGCGTTGGTAGACGTCAGCAGGCTGTGCTGAAGCTGATCAGCTTGGGGGACAGACAGCACACTGCCTCCGAGGTGAGGGATGCCCTCCTCGATGAGACGGCAATATGGTTTGAGCCGCTGCACCTGGGCCCAGGCATGGTCGTTTGTGATAACGGCCGGAACCTGGTAGCAGCTCTGGAGCTTGCCGGACTCCAACATGTTCCATGCCTGGCCCACGTCTTCAACCTAGTGGTGCAACGTTTCCTAAAGAGCTACCCCAATGTTCCAGAGCTACTGGTGAAAGTGCGGCGCATGTGCGCCCACTTTCGCAAGTCGACAGTAGCCGCTGCTAGCTTAAAATCTCTCCAGCAACGCCTGCATGTGCCACAACACCGGCTTTTGTGCGACGTCCCCACACGCTGGAACTCAACGTTTCAGATGTTGAATAGAGTGGTTGAGCAGCAGAGACCTTTGATGGAATACCAGCTACAAAACCCTAGGGTGCCACAAAGTCAGCTGCCTCAGTTTCACATCCATGAGTGGCCATGGATGAGAGACCTTTGTGACATCCTACGGGTCTTTGAGGAGTCCACAAGGAGGGTGAGCTCTGAGGATGCGATGGTGAGCCTTACAATCCCGCTCTTGTGTGTTCTGAGAGAATCCCTGATTGACATCAGGGATAACTCAGATCACACAGAGGAGTTAGGGATAGCATCCGATCCGTCACAGCTGGAGAGTAGGTCCACACATCTGTCCGCTTCACTGCGTTTAATGGAGGAGGAGGAGGAGGAGGAGGAAGAAGAGTTGTCCGATGATGTGATGGTGATACAGGAGGCTTCCGGGCAACTTCGAATCGTCCCATTGTTGCAGCGCGGATGGGTAGACATGGAGGATGAGGAGGAAATGGAGATTGAACTTTCCGGTGGGGCCAGAGGAGTCATGCCAACTAACACTGTGGCAGACATGGCTGAGTTCATGTTGGGGTGCTTTACAACCGACAAGCGTATTGTCAAAATCATGGAGGACAACCAGTACTGGATCTTTGCTATCCTTGACCCCCGGTATAAAAACAACATCTCGTCTTTTATTCCGGTAGAGGGGAGGGCCAATCGCATCAATGCTTGCCACAGGCAATTGGTGCAGAATATGATGGAGATGTTTCCAGCATGTGACGTTGGCGGCAGGGAGGGCAGTTCCTCCAGTAGGCAACCAAGTTCTCACCGGTCCACACAAACGAGGGGCACACTGTCTAAGGTCTGGGACACCTTGATGGCACCCCCTCGCCAAAGTGCCGCCACGGAGGGTCCTAGTGTCACCAGGCGTGAGAAGTATAGGCGCATGTTGCGGGAATACCTTTCCGACCACAGCCCTGTCCTCTCCGACCCCTCTGCGCCCTACACGTATTGGGTGTCGAAGTTGGACCTGTGGCTTGAACTTGCCCTATATGCCTTGGAGGTGCTGTCCTGTCCTGCCGCCAGCGTCCTATCTGAGAGGGTGTTCAGTGCAGCCGGTGGCATCATCACTGACAAGCGCACCCGTCTGTCAGCTGAGAGTGCCGACCGGCTCACTTTGATAAAAATGAACCACCACTGGATAGAGCCTTCATTTTTGTGCCCACCTGTGTAAAGCACCCCAACATGAAACTCCATGTCTGTACTCAACCTCTCCAATTCCTCCGCATCCTCATACTCATCCACCATAAGCGTTGCACAATTCTGCTAATACTAGGCTCCCTCCAACATGATTTCCCCCAACTCTGCTGGTTAGAGGCTCCCTCCACCCTGATTTCCACCAACTCTGCTGGTTAGAGGCTCCCTCCACCCTGCTTTCCCACAACTCTGCTGGTTAGAGGCTCCTTCCACCATGAATTTGCCCAAACTGGGCTGTTTAGAGGCTCCCTCCACCATGAATTGGTCCAAACTGGGTTTTTTAGAGGCTCCCTCCACCATGAATTGGTCCAAACTGGGCTGGTTAGAGGCTCCCTCCACCATGAATTGGTCCAAACTGGGCTGGTTAGAGGCTCCCTCCACCATGAATTTCCCAAAACTTGGCTGTTTAGAGGCTCCCTCCACCATTAATTGGTCCAAACTGGGCTGGTTAGAGGCTCCCTCCACCATTAATTGGTCCAAACTGGGCTGGTTAGAGGCTCCCTCCACCATGAATTTCCCAAAACTTGGCTGTTTAGAGGCTCCCTCCACCATTAATTGGTCCAAACTGGGCTGGTTAGAGGCTCCCTCCACCATTAATTGGTCCAAACTGGGCTGGTTAGAGGCTCCCTCCACCATGAATTTGCCCAAACTGGGCTGTTTAGAGGCTCCCTCCACCATGAATTTGCCCAAACTGGGCTGGTTAGAGGCTCCCTCCACCATGAATTGGTCCAAACGGGTTTTTAGAGGCTCCCTTCACCATGAATTGGTCCAAACTTGGCTGTTTAGAGGCTCCCTCCACCATGAATTTGCCCAAACTGGGCTGGTTAGAGGCTCCCTCCACCATGAATTGGTCCAAACTGGGCTGGTTAGAGGCTCCCTCCACCATGAATTTGCCCAAACTGGGCTGTTTAGAGGCTCCCTCCACCATGAATTTGCCCAAACTGGGCTGGTTAGAGGCTCCCTCCACCATGAATTGGTCCAAACGGGTTTTTAGAGGCTCCCTTCACCATGAATTGGTCCAAACTTGGCTGTTTAGAGGCTCCCTCCACCATGAATTGGTCCAAACTGGGGTGGTTAGAGGCTCCCTCCACCATGAATTTGCCCAAACTGGGCTGTTTAGAGGCTCCCTCCACCATGAATTGGTCCAAACTGGGTTTTTTAGAGGCTCCCTCCACCATGAATTGGCCCAAACTGGGCTGGTTAGAGGCTCCCTCCACCATGAATTGGTCCAAACTGGGCTGGTTAGAGGCTCCCTCCACCATGAATTGGTCCAAACTGGGCTGGTTAGAGGCTCCCTCCACCATGAATTGGTCCAAACTGGGCTGGTTAGAGGCTCCCTCCACCATGAATTTCCCAAAACTTGGCTGTTTAGAGGCTCCCTCCACCATGAATTGGTCCAAACTGGGCTGGTTAGAGGCTCCCTCCACCATGAATTTGCCCAAACTGGGCTGTTTAGAGGCTCCCTCCACCATGAATTTGCCCAAACTGGGCTGGTTAGAGGCTCCCTCCACCATGAATTGGTCCAAACTGGGGTTTTTAGAGGCTCCCTCCACCATGAATTGGTCCAAACTTGGCTGTTTAGAGGCTCCCTCCACCATGAATTGGTCCAAACTGGGGTGGTTAGAGGCTCCCTCCACCATTAATTGGTCCAAACTGGGCTGGTTAGAGGCTCCCTCCACAATTAATTGGTCCAAACTGGGCTAATTAGAGGCTCCCTCCACCATGAATTGGTCCAAACTGGGTTTTTTAGAGGCTCCCTCCACCATGAATTTGCCCAAACTGGGCTGTTTAGAGGCTCCCTCCACCATGAATTGGTCCAAACTGGGCTGGTTAGAGGCTCCCTCCACCATGAATTTCCCAAAACTTGGCTGTTTAGAGGCTCCCTCCACCATTAATTGGTCCAAACTGGGCTGGTTAGAGGCTCCCTCCACCATTAATTGGTCCAAACTGGGCTGGTTAGAGGCTCCCTCCACCATGAATTTCCCAAAACTTGGCTGTTTAGAGGCTCCCTCCACCATTAATTGGTCCAAACTGGGCTGGTTAGAGGCTCCCTCCACCATGAATTTGCCCAAACTGGGCTGTTTAGAGGCTCCCTCCACCATGAATTGGTCCAAACTGGGCTGGTTAGAGGCTCCCTCCACCATGAATTGGTCCAAACTGGGCTGGTTAGAGGCTCCCTCCACCATGAATTTCCCAAAACTTGGCTGTTTAGAGGCTCCCTCCACCATTAATTGGTCCAAACTGGGCTGGTTAGAGGCTCCCTCCACCATGAATTTGCCCAAACTGGGCTGTTTAGAGGCTCCCTCCACCATGAATTTGCCCAAACTGGGCTGGTTAGAGGCTCCCTCCACCATGAATTGGTCCAAACTGGGGTTTTTAGAGGCTCCCTCCACCATGAATTGGTCCAAACTGGGGTTTTTAGAGGCTCCCTCCACCATGAATTGGTCCAAACTTGGCTGTTTAGAGGCTCCCTCCACCATGAATTGGTCCAAACTGGGGTGGTTAGAGGCTCCCTCCACCATTAATTGGTCCAAACTGGGCTGGTTAGAGGCTCCCTCCACCATGAATTTCCCAAAACTTGGCTGTTTAGAGGCTCCCTCCACCATTAATTGGTCCAAACTGGGCTGGTTAGAGGCTCCCTCCACCATGAATTTGCCCAAACTGGGCTGTTTAGAGGCTCCCTCCACCATGAATTTGCCCAAACTGGGCTGGTTAGAGGCTCCCTCCACCATGAATTGGTCCAAACTGGGCTGGTTAGAGGCTCCCTCCACCATGAATTTGCCCAAACTGGGCTGTTTAGAGGCTCCCTCCACCATGAATTTGCCCAAACTGGGCTGGTTAGAGGCTCCCTCCACCATGAATTGGTCCAAACGGGTTTTTAGAGGCTCCCTTCACCATGAATTGGTCCAAACTTGGCTGTTTAGAGGCTCCCTCCACCATGAATTGGTCCAAACTGGGGTGGTTAGAGGCTCCCTCCACCATGAATTTGCCCAAACTGGGCTGTTTAGAGGCTCCCTCCACCATGAATTGGTCCAAACTGGGTTTTTTAGAGGCTCCCTCCACCATGAATTGGTCCAAACTGGGCTGGTTAGAGGCTCCCTCCACCATGAATTGGTCCAAACTGGGGTGGTTAGAGGCTCCCTCCACCATTAATTGGTCCAAACTGGGCTGGTTAGAGGCTCCCTCCACCATTAATTGGTCCAAACTGGGCTGGTTAGAGGCTCCCTCCACCATGAATTTGCCCAAACTGGGCTGGTTAGAGGCTCCCTCCACCATGAATTGGTCCAAACTGGGGTTTTTAGAGGCTCCCTCCACCATGAATTGGTCCAAACGGGTTTTTAGAGGCTCCCTTCACCATGAATTGGTCCAAACTTGGCTGTTTAGAGGCTCCCTCCACCATGAATTGGTCCAAACTGGGGTGGTTAGAGGCTCCCTCCACCATGAATTTGCCCAAACTGGGCTGTTTAGAGGCTCCCTCCACCATGAATTGGTCCAAACTGGGTTTTTTAGAGGCTCCCTCCACCATGAATTGGTCCAAACTGGGCTGGTTAGAGGCTCCCTCCACCATGAATTGGTCCAAACTGGGGTGGTTAGAGGCTCCCTCCACCATTAATTGGTCCAAACTGGGCTGGTTAGAGGCTCCCTCCACCATTAATTGGTCCAAACTGGGCTGGTTAGAGGCTCCCTCCACCATGAATTTGCCCAAACTGGGCTGGTTAGAGGCTCCCTCCACCATGAATTGGTCCAAACTGGGGTTTTTAGAGGCTCCCTCCACCATGAATTGGTCCAAACTGGGGTTTTTAGAGTCTCCCTCCACCATGAATTGGTCCAAACTGGGGTTTTTAGAGGCTCCCTCCACCATGAATTTGCCCAAACTCTGCTGGTTAGAGGCTCAATCCACCCTGATTTTCAAAACAAATGTTGGTGCCAACCTCAACTTACTACAAGGGCCAAATTCACTGCTGGTGACAAGCTCTCCTCACTGCAAGTGCCAAATACACATGTTTCAAGGTGTTTTCCTACTGTCAGAGAGGTGGTATTGAGTGTGTAAAGTGTGTAGTTGTTAGGCTGTGATGTTGGGGTAATAGAGGGTCTTTGGTGTGTTAGATGCCCCCAGACATGCTTCCCCTGCTGTCCCAGTGTCATTCCAGAGGTGTTGGCATCATTTCCTGGGGTGTCATAGTGGACTTGGTGACCCTCCAGACACGGATTTGGGTTTCCCCCTTAACGAGTATCTGTTCCCCATAGACTATAATGGGGTTCGAAACCCGTTCGAACACACGAACATTGAGCGGCTGTTCGAATCGAATTTCGAACCTCGAACATTTTAGTGTTCGCTCATCTCTACTTACTAACTAAGCAGCGCGCCCAAAAAAGAGGAAGATTGTGTCAGCAGACAGGTGAGCACTATATTTAAATATTGTGTGGTGGCATTCTATGTGGGACAATATACCCTGCAGATCAGCCCGGTAGTGGTGAATAGTTGAATAATCCATCCTAATATAAGACTCCACAATTTATATTAGGGGTATAGGGAGAATTCTTGGTGACAGGAGGCACTGTAGGGGGCTCCAAAAGTGGACATGGCCTGAAAATCACTTCCCTAAACATATCGTGCTTGGTATTTCCATCTATGCCATTAACTTCTATACTACTACCTTCCTAAGGATGAGGCCCCACATTGCAGAAAAGCTGTTTGTTCACTGCAGTTTTTGTTATGTTTTTTTTTTTTTTTTTTGAGCCAAGTCAAGAATGGCTTCTAAAGTCATAAGAAATATAAACGTAGTATACTCATACTTATCCCTTCTACTCAATCCACTCCT
Organism: Leptodactylus fuscus; assembly: GCF_031893055.1. Classification (NCBI taxonomy): domain Eukaryota; kingdom Metazoa; phylum Chordata; class Amphibia; order Anura; family Leptodactylidae; genus Leptodactylus; species Leptodactylus fuscus. Next base: position 66,647,939 of record NC_134274.1, on the reverse strand, counting down.
GACTTTAGCTCAGAAAAATGCAGCAAATTCTGCAAGAAAAAAGCATTTTTGCTTTGTTTTTATGCCAAGAAAAACTGTGTCAAAATGTTACATTAGGTCTATAGTAAAATCTGAAAATCTATCATTTTTGTCAAAAACTAATTAATAGTGGCACACGGTTCTTTGTACATCAATCTACATGCTGTTTGAGCGGTATAGCATGATCTGTGATATTCACTGAGAAAATGTGAATGCTAAATACTTCCAGCTCCAAATTTCTTATCTGTTCAGAGAAAAAGGTTCTATCTCCTTCTGCTAATAAAGCGGCTGTCTTAATCATCGTGGGCATGCGCAGATTCAAAAAATCTAGCTTGTACAATGTGAAGATAAAAAACCCAAAAGTCGCCAAATCATTAGGACATAAGTGGCTGCGACTAGAAGGAAATGTATAAGCTGTGCGAGCGTTTTCAGGGGACACCCCATATTTAGAGCTTATGAGAGAGAATACACCAGCACTGATCCCCCAGAATGCCCCTCTTCCCCGTCCATGTCATAGGAGCTAGTGGGAAAATAGAATGGGATTTGGTGTACCCAATTTACTCCGCACAGCTTACACATTCACTTCGGGGTTACTAATGCTCACTACATCACTTGATAAATTCTTTGAGGGGTGCAGTCTTCAAAATGGGGTCACTTTCTAGAGGTTTCCACTGTTTTGACTCCTCAAGGGCTTTGTAAATGCGACATGGTGCCTGAAACTGATCACAGCCAGATCTGCCCTCTAAAAGCTCCTTGGCACGGCTTCCCTCCTGCGTCTCGCTGTGCATCCATATATTAGTTTACACCCACAAGTGGGGTACTATGGTAGTCCGGAGAACTTGCCTAACAAATTGTGGGATGTGTTTTCTCCTTTAACCCCTTGTGAATGTGCAAATGCTAGGGCTAAACGAAAATATTAGTAAAATAAAATCAAATTTGAAAATGTCACCTCCATTTTGTCTTAATTTCTGTTAAGCACTTATAGGGTTAAAATACTTGGTATATGTTGTTTTGGCTTATTTGAGGGGTGCAGTTTTGAAAATGGGGTGATTTATGGGGGGGTTTAATACAAGGGTCTTTCAAAACCCCTTCATAACTGGATTAGTCCCTTAAAAAATGGGTTTTGGAAATTCTTGAAAATTTTGAATATTGTGGTTTCACTTGTAAACCTTCTAATGTCTGTAAAAAATAAAATAAAAAACAAAAGAGACACCGAGCACACTATATAGTGTAGAATGTCTGATAAATTTTGGTGGAAATAACCAGAAGATTTAAAAGGACCAAATGGCCTCTCACCTGATGAGGTTGTGACAATCGCTCACAACTACGTTTGGGGTTTACCGTCAGGTGGAGGAGGCAGCACGTCTGATGGACACCGGCCAAGGCCGGGGAAGATAGCGTTTTCAATGAAATGGAAAGACGGCGCTCTCAGGTCACAACAGGATTTTATTCAAAAAGACAATGATGCACAACGCTAAGAAATCGCCGCGTTTCGGGCACACCTGCCCTTTCTCAAGTGCGTAACTAATTAGAAAATAGATAAAACAAGTATTCACTTCAACGTTTTTTTGGCCAGAGAAGCACTTAGGCCTAAGTTAAAATATACAATGAATTCAAAAAATAATAATACATAATTTATAAAACAATAGTAAAACAAATCTCATATACCAACCTTATCATTTAAAATACATATTATATTATTTTGATACATTCTACAGTGCAATCAATAAATAAAACCTCAAATTTCCTTTAAAAATTACTGTAATAAATCTCATCAGTCATTCAAAATATAAATAGTCACAAATCTATATAAACATAATAACAAGTAAATGTGCCAAATCATCTCAATCTCATGATAGAAAGCCATTGCATATCAGACGCTGATCGTTAGCATGCATCATTGTGTTGTTATTTATATCAATGTGGCTACCAATAATCCCTAGTTTACAACTACAGCAAAAAAGGGGGAGCATAGAGAGTCTTACCTTCACACAAAGCTCGGTCAGTCTGGAAGATGTATACAAATTGTATGCCGTGTGCTCCTAGGTTTAAATATAGTGGAGCTCATTTGGTTCCCTACATTCCTTGGAGTGTTTCCAGATGGTGCTATCCAGGTTGTCCGCGCAAAGTATTAAAACTACACAACAATGTGCTCTAAGTTGTAGCGCATATGTGACTCGCGCGTGCGTGGTATATTTAGCATTACGAAGCGCATAGCTAAGTGCTCATACGTGATATGCATATTCGTGGTATGATTACCATTACGGAGCACGTGACTGAGTGCTCATACATAATTCGCACATGCGTGGTGTATTTAACATCGCGGGACACATGACTAAGCGCTCATATGGTAAATAAAAGGTATTGATGTTTTTTCAAATTTCTCCCTAATATTACAAATGAATTGGAGCAACTCATAATGAAAACAATTGTTCCAAAAAACAACAGATATAGTAAGAAAAAAATATATATACATACATATAAACACACATATACACATATATACATACATACATACACACACATACACACATGCTACAGACTGGGACTTATATATTTTCAGCACATATATAATGATTAAACAATGTAGACCTTATTACTATGTGATTACATTTGGGTAAGAAGTATTGATGGTCTTTAAAAGTGCAAAAGTAATAAAGAGCTAAATCTCCAACTATATTTTTGAATACATATTTGGGATAGGAGTAGATAAACTCTTTGGGTATTTGGATGGAAAAATACATTAAATACCTAAAATCAAACACATAGGGGACAAAAAGTAAGATATAGAGTTAGATTAAAGATTGGATTACATACATTTATTTATTAACGTCTTCTGAAGCTATATTAAGACCAAAAGGATGTAATGTATTAAACTTAAATAACCAAAACATTTCTCTCTTATTTAATGTACCATGCCTATCTGTAATTCCAGGAGGGATCCAAACGATGGGTGTTACAGTGAAACCACTAAAGCTTTTGTTATGATGTTCAGCTGCGTGTCGTGAAACGCTATGTTTAGTATATCCGTTTAGAACATTCGAGCGATGTTTATTGAGACGTTCACTCAATTGTCGAGTAGTTCTACCAATATACTGGAGGCCACAAGGGCACTCCAGTAAATAAATAACAAAGGTAGATGTACAATCCAAATGATGTCTCAATTTAAAGACTTCGTTTGTGGTAAAGCTGCTAACTTCACCAATTCCATTCTTAATGGATTTACAGCATTTACACCTATTACGATTGCAGCAAAAGCTTCCTTTAGGCAATGTGTTTGTCGTCAGGACAGTTGGTTTTGAAGAACGTAGTTTACTAGGGGCTATTAAACTTTTCAAAGTTCTTGCCCTTCTAAATGTAAAACCTGGTTTTGCGAGAAGATCTCCCCATATTCACTATCGAGAAATGTCTCTTTAAGGTAAGTTTGCGAGTAAAAGCATTGAGGTCCAGAAACAAATCCACTTCATTTGGGTTTTGTGTAGGGCAAAAGGAAAGGCCTTTGGAGAGAAGGTCTATTTCTGCACTACTGAGGATATGTTTGGAGAGGTTAAATATACAGCTAGGGAGCCTTTGTTCTTTTTTCTGCTGGGGCTGATCAAATTGGGTTCTGATGTGCTTACACTTCCCTCTGGTTCCCCGTCTACTTTTCTTTCTAGTGGTGGTGAATCGTTGCTGTTCGTTAACTTTCGTTTCTGTTGTGTAGGTGTAAAAAAATTCGATATCTTTGTTAGAAGAGGTTTCTCTTGTACATGATAAGAGGTTAGCGGAACAGTTGGAGTGAGTTCCCGAGGTAGGGCTAAAAAAGAGACCTTAGTAAGGGTGTGATTATGGATAGTGTTATTATGGGAAATATCTGGGATGGTGTTATTATAAGATATCTCTTGGATATTTGTTTCTGAAGTGGTAGGCATGGGACTATCATGAACAGAAATAAGTGAATCTTCTAATTCCAAGGGGGTAGAGGTATGACTGTTATCAAGAGGTGGGGAGATTTTGAGGAGATGCGTAGGTGAATTATGAGTAACAGACACATAACTAGATGACATAAATTTTATTACAGCTTTTAGCTCGTCCCAGCAACATATAAAGGATATAATTAATAAATACTGGCCAGTCTTATCTAACGATCCCTTTCTTAAGAAAGTTCTTCCCGCAAAACCAGGTTTTACATTTAGAAGGGCAAGAACTTTGAAAAGTTTAATAGCCCCTAGTAAACTACGTTCTTCAAAACCAACTGTCCTGACGACAAACACATTGCCTAAAGGAAGCTTTTGCTGCAATCGTAATAGGTGTAAATGCTGTAAATCCATTAAGAATGGAATTGGTGAAGTTAGCAGCTTTACCACAAACGAAGTCTTTAAATTGAGACATCATTTGGATTGTACATCTACCTTTGTTATTTATTTACTGGAGTGCCCTTGTGGCCTCCAGTATATTGGTAGAACTACTCGACAATTGAGTGAACGTCTCAATAAACATCGCTCGAATGTTCTAAACGGATATACTAAACATAGCGTTTCACGACACGCAGCTGAACATCATAACAAAAGCTTTAGTGGTTTCACTGTAACACCCATCGTTTGGATCCCTCCTGGAATTACAGATAGGCATGGTACATTAAATAAGAGAGAAATGTTTTGGTTATTTAAGTTTAATACATTACATCCTTTTGGTCTTAATATAGCTTCAGAAGACGTTAATAAATAAATGTATGTAATCCAATCTTTAATCTAACTCTATATCTTACTTTTTGTCCCCTATGTGTTTGATTTTAGGTATTTAATGCATTTTTCCATCCAAATACCCAAAGAGTTTATCTACTCCTATCCCAAATATGTATTCAAAAATATAGTTGGAGATTTAGCTCTTTATTACTTTTGCACTTTTAAAGACCATCAATACTTCTTACCCAAATGTAATCACATAGTAATAAGGTCTACATTGTTTAATCATTATATATGTGCTGAAAATATATAAGTCCCAGTCTGTAGCATGTGTGTATGTGTGTGTATGTATGTGTATGTATGTGTGTGTGTATATATGTATGTATGTATGTATGTATGTGTGTATATATATATATGTGTGTGTATGTATACACTCACCGGCCACTTTATTAGGTACACCATGCTAGTAACGGGTTGGACCCCTTTTTGCCTTCAGAACTGCCTCAATTCTTCGTGGCATAGATTCAACAAGGTGCTGGAAGCATTCCTCAGAGATTTTGGTCCATATTGACATGATGGCATCACACAGTTGCCGCAGATTTGTCGGCTGCACATCCATGATGCGAATCTCCCGTTCCACCACATCCCAAAGATGCTCTATTGGATTGAGATCTGGTGACTGTGGAGGCCATTGGAGTACAGTGAACTCATTGTCATGTTCAAGAAACCAGTCTGAGATGATTCCAGCTTTATGACATGGCATTGCATTATCCTGCTGAAAGTAGCCATCAGATGTTGGGTACATTGTGGTCATAAAGGGATGGACATGGTCAGCAACAATACTCAGGTAGGCTTTGGCATTGCAACGATGCTCAATTGGTACCAAGGGGCCCAAAGAGTGCCAAGAAAATATTCCCCACACCATGACACCACCACCACCAGCCTGAACCGTTGATACAAGGCAGGATGGATCCATGCTTTCATGTTGTTGACGCCAAATTCTGACCCTACCATCCGAATGTCGCAGCAGAAATCGAGACTCATCAGACCAGGCAACGTTTTTCCAATCTTCAATTGTCCAATTTCGATGAGCTTGTGCAAATTGTAGCCTCAGTTTCCTGTTCTTAGCTGAAAGGAGTGGCACCCGGTGTGGTCTTCTGCTGCTGTAGCCCATCTGCCTCAAAGTTCGACGTACTGTGCGTTCAGAGATGCTCTTCTGGCTACCTTGGTTGTAACGGGTGGCTATTTGAGTCACTGTTGCCTTTCTATCAGCTCGAACCAGTCTGGCCATTCTCCTCTGACCTCTGGCATCAACAACGCATTTCCGCCCACAGAACTGCCGCTCACTGGATGTTTTTTCTTTTTCGGACCATTCTCTGTAAACCCTAGAGATGGTTGTGCGTGAAAATCCCAGTAGATCAGCAGTTTCTGAAATACTCAGACCAGCCCTTCTGGCACCAACAACCATGCCACGTTCAAAGGCACTCAAATCACCTTTCTTCCCCATACTGATGCTCGGTTTGAACTGCAGGAGATTGTCTTGACCATGTCTACATGCCTAAATGCACTGAGTTGCCGCCATGTGATTGGCTGATTAGAAATTAAGTGTTAACGAGCAGTTGGACAGGTGTACCTAATAAAGTGGCCGGTGAGTGTATATGTGTATATGTGTGTTTATATGTATGTATATATATTTTTTTTCTTACTATATCTGTTGTTTTTTGGAACAATTGTTTTCATTATGAGTTGCTCCAATTCATTTGTAATATTAGGGAGAAATTTGAAAAAACATCAATACCTTTTATTTACCATATGAGCGCTTAGTCATGTGTCCCGCGATGTTAAATACACCACGCATGCGCGAATTATGTATGAGCACTCAGTCACGTGCTCCGTAATGGTAATCATACCACAAATATGCATATCACGTATGAGCACTTAGCTATGCGCTTCGTAATGCTAAATATACCACGCACGCGCGAGTCACATATGCGCTACAACTTAGAGCACATTGTTGTGTAGTTTTAATACTTTGCGCGGACAACCTGGATAGCACCATCTGGAAACACTCCAAGGAATGTAGGGAACCAAATGAGCTCCACTATATTTAAACCTAGGAGCACACGGCATACAATTTGTATACATCTTCCAGACTGACCGAGCTTTGTGTGAAGGTAAGACTCTCTATGCTCCCCCTTTTTTGCTGTAGTTGTAAACTAGGGATTATTGGTAGCCACATTGATATAAATAACAATACAATGATGCATGCTAACGATCAGCGTCTGATATGCAATGGCTTTCTATCATGAGATTGAGATGATTTGGCACATTTACTTGTTATTATGTTTATATAGATTTGTGACTATTTATATTTTGAATGACTGATGAGATTTATTACAGTAATTTTTAAAGGAAATTTGAGGTTTTATTTATTGATTGCACTGTAGAATGTATCAAAATAATATAATATGTATTTTAAATGATAAGGTTGGTATATGAGATTTGTTTTACTATTGTTTTATAAATTATGTATTATTATTTTTTGAATTCATTGTATATTTTAACTTAGGCCTAAGTGCTTCTCTGGCCAAAAAAACGTTGAAGTGAATACTTGTTTTATCTATTTTCTAATTAGTTACGCACTTGAGAAAGGGCAGGTGTGCCCGAAACGCGGCGATTTTTTAGCGTTGTGCATCATTGTCTTTTTGAATAAAATCCTGTTGTGACCTGAGAGCGCCGTCTTTCCATTTCATTGAAAACGCTGTAAAAAATAAAAGGGTGACTAAAGTTTGATGCCGACATAAAGCAGAGATCTGGAACATGAGATTTATGATATAATTTTGGCGGTCTGACTATCTGTATGCAATGCACAGAGCCAAAAAGCATCCCCATTAGGACTATCTGAATAAGGCCTTGCCGATAATGTACTGACAAAACTGGATCATCATGGATCCATCAGAACTTAAAGCAAAATAAAATCAAAAGGTTCCTGGTTGTCAAGTTAACAGATTGCCATCTCTGGATCTCATCCTGGGGGAATGGTGATCTTATACATGGAAAAGCTAATGCACTGCAGTATATTGTGAATTGCATAGAGTTCTATTATAGGAATTCTACCACAGTCTGTAATAGAACTATACTGAAAACAGTGCTATGGAGACTTGAAAAGCGTTCTAGATGTCAACAGATCACCGCCACGGAATCTCATTCAGGGGAATGACCATGTTGACAATCATAGTGGTGCATGGCAACTGTTACGGCGCTCACTTCTCTCCTGAGTGAGCGCCATGTTTAAAATACAGCAGTTGTCAGGAAGGAGTTTTGTCCAATTTCAGACCAATATTGTGAGTCAAGTGGAAAAGTTACAAAATTTTCCAATATATTTTCTGTATCAATTCCTTAAGGGTTTTTTTTGACCTCTGCTTGCTTTCATTCTAAAAATCAGCCTATAGTCACGTGATATACAATCCATAGTCATGCCAATAAGACACTGTGCTGTGCACCTACCTGTGTATTCACCACATGACCATGGACTGATTTTTATTTACGGGACTAAGCAAAATGAATGACAGCAAGTAGGGATCAAGAAAACCATGAGGAATTGGTACATAAAGTATATTAGAATATCGTAGAAAATCGTGGGGTGTTCTCCCACTGTTGAGTCTGAATGCAGGAGTGTCACTTCAATGTGAGTGCCGAACAATGCTCAGTGTTGTACTTCGGGACTCCATTGAAATGTATGGGGGAGCAGATTCATCCCTCCACCAACTGGCACATCTACATTCAGCCCGGCTGCAAAAGCACAATGTGGAAAAACATGTTCCGTTCACTGATCGACGGGGTCTGAAAACTGAGAACCCTACTAATCAGATATTTATCCTCTATCCTGTGGATAAAGGGAAGATTCTAGATATTCTTGATAGCAAACTGGTAAGTAAAATGTACTGTACTTAAAATACCTTATATAGATTAAACAAATCATAACTGGCATAATAAAGAGAAAGACAGAAATGGCCAGTTATAGTGTATTGAAAGCTGCCTAATATTGAGAGCATGTAGGGATACACTGTCTTGGCGCCACATACACAGCAGGCCATTGATGCCTGTAACCAAGTCTGCACAATAGATCTCCTATCATCTAACCTGATGCACCGAAAGGAAATATTTCCCCATTGTGAGAAATAAACACCTTGAACCAATTACAGCATTTACATCAAGCACCAATTTGATCTAATAAGCCTCCTAGCTAATGGGGAATAGATAATGAGTGATATTCAGCAGCTACAATGTGTCTTCATGTTAAATACGTTCAGACATAGAGTAACCAGAGCTCAGTAATTAATACTGTTGAAAAGTGGAAAACTGCAAGAGTGAAAAGTGACATTTAATAACAGGAGGAGCACAAGCGGTTCACTCATCACAAGCAGGGAAAGAAAGGAAGGCTTTAGATAATTAGGATTGTGGCTCAATACTCTTGCCACAAACATCCCTTGGCACAGAAGGGCATCGGCTTCTGTGTTTCCATCCTGACTGCGATAGCATAGATGTTACCTGACTGGCTCACAGTATCTGCTGAAATCTGTCATATTTCATGGATCTGTTTTTAGAATTTTCTCACAATAAATTGTACCCTTACCTTATTTTCCTCATAGAGCTCAGATTTTATTACATGCAGTTTTCAGATGGGAATCATAAATCACCTTGCTGGTATGTAAAGGTAACCAGGTTTATGGGTAAATAAAGGTACTATCCGAAGGAAGACACCTTGAGGTGCGTAGAATCTTACAGACCGTACTTGTTCTACTAGGAACACTTTTGCAACGTAGCCCCTATAGATCTAAGAAACCTAGTGACTGGGATCAAAACAAAACCAGAACATGCCCTGCAATATGAAGAGTGTCGCATACGCAGACAGTTGTTTAGGGGTTATTCTTCCTTATCAAGTGTGAAGCATAGTACAAGTTTGGTTAGGTGACAGGTCATAGAGTTAGATCAGTTTCTTAGAGATTCAAACAAGTCAAAGCAGCATTTTTTTTCTTTATTTTGGCTGCTAGTTTACTACTTACCGCATATACTCGAGTATAAGCCTAGGGGGGAAATGCAGCAGCTACTGGAAAATTTCAAAAATTAAAATGGTTGGAGTTTTTGGGTGCAGTAGTTGCTGGGTGCTGGGGAGGGGGTGTTTTGGTTGTCTGTCTGCCCCTTCCCTGAGTTTGAGGACTGAGTTTTTTTTTTTCCCCACTTGGAATTCAGTCTGGCTGAATATAGGGTATCCGCAGTGCTCCTATTAACCCCTTCCTGATGAAACTGTACCTCACATGTATGTGTTTCACAGTCATTTTCTACATTTATATGTATTCTAGGGAAAGGAGGGATTTACAACTTTTATTTTTTTTTAAAGCTTTTTTTTTTTTTTTTTAACTATTTTATGTGAGATTCTATACATTACTATTGTGGCTGGTCATAGACCCCCCCGCCCCAAGAAAAAAAACATTTTTTTTCTTTTTTGCCTGACTCGAGTATAAGCCAAGGGGGGCTTTTTCAGCACAAGAATTGTGCTGAAAAATTCAGCTTATACTTGAGTATATATGGTACCTTTTGCAATACGAGCACAGTTTGTGTCCTCTGATTTGCCAATTCATACAGAATATTATGTTTGCCCAGTTACTTTATTATGCAAATCTAAAATACTTTCATCAAGATTCTCATGGACCTGCAGAAAGAAAATCCAGTCTGTGCAATAGACTCTGCAAATTTAGTTTGCTGTCCATAGCACCCAACAGAATGCCAATCTGGTATTACGATGAGAAAGTACTGTGTGAGTAAGTTTACAATACTTCAGTTTACAGGATGCCCGTTATTAATAAGATTTTTATTTTTTTTTTTAATTGTCACAGTGAGCTTTTCTTCACATGTTGAGATAGCTCCTGAGCTAAAGAACGTTACTACTCTGTACATTTTGAGAAAAAAATATATTTATTGAAAATAACATTGAGCCGTAACATATTCAATTTCTATTACTTTTTAGTGTTTCACACTCACATAGATGAATAAGCCTTCATTCATTTAATTACCATCAGGGTTTGTGATGAGAATAACTTTGCTTTGTAATATTACAGATAAATCTCTTTGTAGAATTAAGGCAGAGTGTATGGGATCAGATAGAGGATTATCTATATACGTGTGCAGTCATTCCCATGGTCAGACTCTATTTGTCAGTAAAGTTTGCCTTCCTCTTCTCTACAAAAGCAGACATTCCTTCTTTACGGTCATCCTACAAAGGTAAATTACAAGAAGTAAATGGTTGCGTCCTCTACACAGTTCTACAACTATTAATACAGATAGTCTTCACACTTACTGTAGCAAACGTTGAGTGGAAAAGTCGCTTTTCAAGTCTATTGCCCTCTGACAAGGATAATTCAAATGCTATGGAAAAATACAGATAAGTAGTGTTTATTTCTCTTCATGAATGCCAAAATAAATGAGAGATGGAAAATGATCCTGGAGTTATGAGTTAACTGTTTGCTTATATATTTTCAGCCTGCATGTAAAGTGGTTTACTTGCTCTTGGAAGGAAAAACAAACAGAGCCACAAACAATCAGCACTGATCGTCCAAGGCTCCCCTGTCTATCTTAATGTACTCACCATGAAATAATTCTGAAATATCTTTCTTAGATCTCTACATTATATATTTCTCAGTTTATTCATATATTTCCAAAAGAAATAACAGAGGAATAGCTCAATACGGAGTTAGAAGAAAATAGGTTTCAAACTGACAATTTCATGGGGAATAGAAGTATTAAAATGAAAATGACATTTTAAAAGCATCCAGAGATGGCACATCATCCAGTATACAACCATTTAGCAAGGTATGAATAAGCTATAAAAATCCATCTTAGTGACTAAACCTTTTCTCACCTCCATTAACAGCTTCTTTTGCCATAGATACAATAAGTTTTGAGTTTCTGGCTATTTTCTCCCCACAAGCAATGGCTTCATCCACAACCTTGTCCGCTGGGTACACTTTGCTGACAAGACCTGTAGAGAAAGTACTGTATTATTTCAATATCCCCAACTTAATACCAAATAAATTAATTTGCAAAAAAGTATTCTAAATGTAGAAATGAAAGCAAGTCTAAAAGGTTCAAAATATCTCCCAAAACCATTAACAGTGCCAGTTGACAATTTTAGTCTCTGCAAGTGTCATTGCTGTAGGAAGGCAAATCTGGGAAATCTTAGGCTGCAATACACTTGCAGGCTGATTTGCATTATCTTTGCACTGGTGATTTATGACCAAATGTAGTTTTCTGGAGGTAATTATGCTTTTTAATATGGCTATTTGAAGTACTTATAATTTAGGCCTATTTTGCACATGACAATACCTGCTTCCTTGGCTTCTTGGGCATTGATGCGATCACCAGTAAGGACAATCTCCATAGCCAGGGATTTTCCAACAGCTCTTGTTAGCCTCTGAGTACCTCCGGCCCCTGGGAAAGACAAAGAAGTTAACAACTGCATTGCTAGGGGAAATATAATACAGTGAGAATTCTAGGACTATTATGGACCATATTCATTAAAGGGGTATTCCCATGTACATAATCATATCTATATTTGTAGATAATTAAAAGTTAAACCTTTTTGCAAATATAAGTAATTAAAAATTCTGCAGAGTTTTAAAGATTTTCTCTAACTTTGTTAGTGGTGACAGTGGATGCGACCATCAATGCAGAAACTTTCTATGGTCTGGGACTTGTTAGGAACCCAGCTATGATTTTGTTATTGTATTGATTTTGTATTATCAGGCAAGGACACTACAGTCATGGCCAAAAGTTTTGAGAATGATACAAATGTTAATTTTTACAAAGTCTACTGCTTCAGTTTTTCTAATGGCAATTTGCATATACTCCAGAATCTTATAAAGAGTGATCAGCTTAACTGCAATTACTTGCAAAGTCAATATTTGCCTAGAAAATGAACTTTATCCCCCAAAACACATTTCAACATCATTGCAGCCCTGCCTTAAAGGACCAGCTAACATCATTTCAGTGATTGCTCCATTAACACAGGTGTGGGTGTTGATGAGGACAGGGCTGGAGATAAATCTGTCATGATTAAGTAAGAATGACACCACTGGACACTTTAAAAGGAGGCTGGTGCTTGGCATCATTGTTTCTCTTCTGTTAACCATGGTTATCTCTAAAGAAACACGTGCAGTCATCATTGCACTGCACAAAAATGGCCTAACAGGGAAGAGTATCGCAGCTAGAAAGATTGCACCTCAGTCAACAATCTATCATTGCATCATCAAGAACTTCAAGGAGAGAGGTTCCATTGTTGGCAAAAAGGCTCCAGGGCGCCCAGGAAAGACCAGCAAGCGCCAGGACCGTCTCTTAAAAGTGTTTCAGCTGCGGGATCGGGCTACCAGCAGTGCAGAGCTTGCTCAGGAATGGCAGCAGCAGGTGTGAGTGCATCTGCATGCACTGTGAGGCGGAGACTCTTGGAACAAGGCCTGGTCTCAAGGAGGACAGCAAAGAAGCCACTTCTCTCCAGAAAAAACATCAGGGACAGACTGATATTCTGCAAAAGGTACAGGGAAGTGGACTGCTGAGGACTGGGGTAAAGTCATTTTCTCTGATGAATCCCCTTTTCAATTGTTTGGGACATCTGGAAAACAGCTTATTCGGAGAAGACGAGGTGAGAGCTACCACCAGTCTTGTCTCATGCCAACTGTAAAGCATCCTGAAACCATTCATGTGTGGGGTTGCTTCTCAGCCAAGGGAATCGGCTCTCTCACAGTCTTGCCTAAAAACACAGCCATGAATAAAGAATGGTACCAGAATGTCCTCCAAGATCAACTTCTCCCAACCATCCAAGAGCAGTTTGGCGATCAACAATGCCTTTTCCAGCATGATGGAGCACCTTGCCATAAAGCAAAGGTGATAACTAAATGGCTCAGGGAACAAAACATAGAGATTTTGGGTCCATGGCCTGGAAACTCCCCAGATCGTAATCCCAGAACTTGTGGTCAATCATCAAGAGACGGGTGGACAAACAAAAACCTACAAATTCTGACAAAATGCAAGCATTGATTGTGCAAGAATGGACTGCTATCAGTCAGGATTTGGTCCAGAAGTTGATTGAGAGCATGCCAGGGAGAATTGCAGAGGTCCTGAAGAAGAAGGGTCAACACTGCAAATATTGACTTGCTGCAATAACTCATTCTAACTGTCAATATAAGCTTTGGTTACTCATAATATGATTGCAATTATATTTCTGTATGTGATAAAAACATCTGACAAACACACATAAAAACCAGAGGGCAGCAGATCATGTGAAAATATAAGATTTGTGTCATTCTCAAAACTTTTGGCCATGACTGTACATGTATCAGAAGATATCCTGGCCGCAATAAAGAAATCATGGCTGATTTTCTGACCTTAGAAAGTTTCTGCATTGATGGTCGTATCCATGGCAACCGATCAAGATAAAAGACTGTCACCACTAAGAAAGTTAGAGAAAATCTTAAAAACTCTGCAGAATTTTTAATTACTTACATTTACAAAAATGTTTAACTTTTAATCATCTAAAAATTAAAAAATTATGTAGATGGGAATACCCCTTTAAGTTTTCTTTGTACTGTAAACTCCTATGCTACCTATTATTGCTTTCTTGTATTTTCTAACTCTTAATAGAAATTTACAGTCCTATATAGCTAGTGGTAATATGATTTTTTTTTCTCTTACAGATAGTAGTTTGAAGTAAACGAAAATACAAAAAGAAGCTACCGTATATACTCAAGTATAAGCGGACCCGAATATAAGCCGAGGCCCCTATGCAGCAGCTACTAGAAAATTTCAAAAATTAAAATGGTTTTTGGGTGCAGTAGGTGCTGGGAAAGGGGAGGGGGTGTTTGGTTGTCTGTCTGCCCCTTCCCTGAGCTTGAGGACTGTTTTTTTTCCCCCCACTTGGAATTCAGATCTGCAGTGCTCCTATTAACCCCTTCCCGACGGAACAGGAGCACTGCAGATCCCCTATATTCAGTACACCGGGCACTTTCAGACACAGGGATACCTAATGTGTATGTGTTTCATAGTAATTTTCTACTTTTGTATGTATTCTAGGGAAAGGAGGGATTTACAACTTTTTTTTTTTTTTTTAATTCTTTTAAAGCTTCTTTTTTTCCCACTATTTTATGGGAGATTCTATACATTGATATTGCGGCTGGTCATAGATACCCCCTCCCCCTAAAAAAAATAAATAAATACAAAATTTGCTGACTCGTGTATAAGCCGAGGGGGGCTTTTTTCAGCACAAAAACTGTGCTGAAAAATTTGGCTTATACTTGAGTATATACGGTATGTCTGACAGTTTCTACAGAGATAAATGGACCAGCGCACCTGCTCGACCTGACACTCCACTTACTGAAAGAAGATGGCATGGGAGTCATACCACCCTGTGGATCAGCAAGCTATCACTTAAATGAAGCTCTGAAAACTTGGTATAACCCCCTTTAATCACATCAAAACGCTCCTGTGTATTTGAGTGATAGTCAGGCAGGAATTCATATATGAGCTCATAGCTGCAATCATAAAAGAAAAACAAGGCATGCGTGTACTGTAAGCTGAAAATACAGACATTTGTTTTTCTTCTTTTCTTGAGTATATGCAATGAAGCAAGGTGCACCTACCTCAGCTTCAACAATACAATGTGCTGGGAGCGTCAGCAATGAGACCATGGCCCACCTCGGACAAGGTAAAAGTTGCCCCACATTGCGGGAAAGCAACATTTTTTTGTTGCAGATTTTGCTGTGGTTCGAGCAGAAGGGAGAAGTACAAGTGCTTTGTTTAGATTTTCTATTTCTTTTGTAGCCACACCTAGGTTTGGCACAAAAAAACGCAGCAAAACCTGCAACAAAAAAACTGCTTTTCTGTGATATGGGACCTTGGCCCAAAGAGTGTGATGACTGAAAATAAGGCTACCAAGTTTGGAGCCTTAAACCACAGCAACATAAGGATATGTTGCTAGTTTAGGGACCAAAACCTTGAGATAGGGTCCCTATAATGGGCTTGCAACAGGAGCAGAAACAAAGGACACTGTAAGGTACTTAAAATACCAAGAAAGTCTAACTAAAATGAAGTTTATAAAACCACACCATCATCCAGACATATAAACATACCTGGAATGGTTCCAAGCAAGATTTCTGGCTGCCCAAACTGTGCCTTCTCTCCGGCGTATATAATGTCACACATCATAGCAAGTTCACATCCTCCTCCAAGCTGTATGCACACATCAAAATGACATCCATTAATTCTGACAAGTGTGATACTCAATAGTTCGCTATGCTTTATTCACAAAATAGAAAAAGACACTAATGCCACATGACTTATGGGTCTTGGCTGTATTACACAGCTAGGATCGGGACTAGCCACCAAAGATTATGGCAACTGAGTGGTTAGGAGGAAAGATTGCTTCGCCCCCTTAAGCCCACTCAGATTTCTTGAGATGAGACTGCAAGTCTGAAGGGTTGCAATAGTACCCAATCAATGGCTTCCTGGCATAGGAATCCTATGTGCGATGTACTTTAGTAAAGAACTATTGCAGTGCATTGCACTAGGGATCAAGTGGTTCCCTTTCGGGACAGGATTTGTTTTTTTTTTAAATAAAAAAAAAAAAAGTAAAAAAAAAGAAAATGGTAAAAAGTTAAAAACAAAAACTTTATCATTTAAAAAATACTTTGTAAACAAACATATTAGGTATCCCTATGTGGGTCAGTACTATTAAGACATCAGCATTATCCAAAAATAATGTTATCCCATACGGCCAAGGCTCTAAAACACACAAAACCCCCACCAAACTGTGCAGTATGCAAATTAAAGTATTTTGGTCACCTTGCCTCCCCCAGCAATAGCAATAAAATGTTATCAAAAAGTTATACATACCAAAAATGTGATCTGATAACTTACCGCAAAGCCATTAACAGCTGCAATAACAGGCTTCTTTACAGTAGAGACACGATTCCAGTGGGACAGGAAGCCTCCCCCATAGCATTCCTGGAAGGTCAGGTTTTGCATCTCTTTGATATCAGCTCCAGCTGCGAGGAATACAAAAATTTTCAAGTGTTTATATAGAAGATTAGTCCTGTTTTATTTTTTCTAGGTTTTCATTATCCTGCTTGAATTTATTTGCATACACACTTCTACAGTACTGGTACATTGTTTTAAATCTGCACAAAAGCAGCCGCTGCTCTTGATGACTACTTGTGGAATGGTGAATTAGTGCCCACATCAGACAATGTAAACTTATCTAGGCGGTCTTTAAAAAGAAAAAATAAATTAAAAAAAAAACACTGGATTTATTTGAGTGGCCAATGTTGGAAATCACAGTCCTGGCAGCCCCGCAGAACTAAATGGACCACTGCTCACGAAATCGCACTGGTGCTTCATAGACAGGGAACCATCGGGCCCTAGTTCTCCACATTGCTGGAGGTCCAAGGCAGCTAACATTTAACCCTTATGTGGCAAAACCTCTTCCTGCCACAGGCAGTCTTCAATTTTCGTTTTTGACTCATCACCATAACCTTTTTTATTTTTACATTCACAGAGCCATATGAAGGCTTAATATTTGAGTGACAAATTGTTTTTCATAATGGTACCATTTAATATTCCGTACAATGTACTGGGAAGCTGGGTAAAAAAAATCAGAAAGGGGTGGAATTGGAGAAAAACTGCATTTGTGCGACTTTCTTATGGGCTTCGTTTTTATGGCATTCACTGTGCAGCCAAAATGACATGTCCCCTGTATTCTGTTTTCAACAATATTGGGGGTTGACCTTCTCACTCAAGGGGAGAACAGAAGAACCGCGCTCACCCGGGTAAATCAACAAACTTTATTTACACAACGCGTTTCGAGCCTATCTTGCTCTTTCTCAAGTGCATACAGATAACCTTCCCACAGTGGATGATGATATATTCTGTTTTAGTATGATTCTGGGGAAACCAAATTGACATAATTTTAGTTACATTTTAACCCCATAAAAAAAAAAATCCAAAACTTTAAATATACATATAGATAGATAGATAGATATTTTTTTCTTAGAGCTGCCATATTCTGCCACCTGTAACTTTTTTATATTTCCGTGTACATACAGAATGTATGTTCCATGTATGTATAGGGTGTCTATTTTTTGTAGGGTCAGATGTACGTTTTAATTATACCATTTTGGGGAATGTCTATTGCTTTGATCACTTTTTTTTCACATATTTTATCATAGGCAAACAGCGAAAAAAATGCAGTTCGGCACTTTTCAGATTTTTTTTTTTCCCCGGTAAGTTGTTCACCATACTGGAAAAATATATTTTTTTTTAAGTCTGTAGACGAGACATTTTCACACACAGAGATACGTAATGTGCATGTGTTTCACTGTAATTTTTATTTTATCTATTCTATAAGGGAAGTGATTCAAATTTTTAATTTTATTTTTTTATATTTTCTTTAACTTTTTTTTATACTGAATTTATTTGACACCCTATGGGTCTTGAACCCCAGGGGGTCTGATCATTAATGCAAAACATTACAAAGCTAATGCATTGCAAAATATTGGTACTTCTATTACAGGCTGCAAAGAGCAGTCTGTAATATATCGTATATGCGAGTATAAGCCGACCCGAATATAAGCAGAGGCCCCTAATTTTACCACAAAAAACTGGGAAAACTTATTGACTCGAGTATAAGCCGGGGGGGGGGGGGGGGATGCAGCAGTTACTGGAAAATTTCAAAAATTAAAATGGCTGAAGTTTTTGGGTGCAGTAGTTGCTGGGTGCTGGGGAAGGGGAGGGGGTGTTTTGGTTGTCTGTCTGCCCCTTCCCTGAGCTTGAGGACTGAGATTTTTTCCCCCCACTTGGAATTCAGTATGGCTGAATATAGGGTATCTGCAGTGCTCCTATTAATCCCTTTCCGAAGGAATAGGAGCACTGCAGATAACCTGGTGAAGCAACGCTGTATATACTCGCGCTACGGACCAATGGTACCATGGTATTTTGGTCATGAGATCACCCCCTATTATACTTAACCCTTTCACGACATCGCGGATGCCAGTTGTTTAAAGATGGTGTCCGCCATAGCCACCAGGTGTCTGCTGTTTTATACAGCAGACACCCGGTGCTAATTCCCACACTGATCGCAGACATTATCCCTTCTGGCGCCTCGGTCAAATGTGACTGAGGCGCCATTATACAGACAGAGCATGGGCGCTGTCATTTTGTCAGGGATCGCCAGCACCCGGATCCTGTTGCTATGACAGCTGGGAGCCTTGTGAAGGCTCCCAGGCCTATCTTTCGTCATTTTCTATTGCAGGCTACTCTACCGTATGTAGCCTGCAATAGAACTGCCAGTTTATTGTAATGCACTGCATTAGTGATCAGACCCCCTGGGGTTCACGACCCCTAGGGGGTCTAATACATGCAAATAAATAAATAAATACATAAAAAAAAATAAAGTTTAAATCACCCCCCTTTCCTTAGAACACATATAAAAGTACTTAAATACTGTGAAACACATATACATTAGGTATCCGTGTCCGAAAACTCCCGGTCTACAAATCTATAAAAATAAACGTCGTAAGTGCCTAACTGCCGTTTTTTTCCACTGTTTTGCATCTGATAAAAATTTTAATAAAAGTGATCAAAGCAATAGCAATTTCCCCAAATGGTATAACTAAAAAGTACACCTGGTTCCGCAAAAAAAGACGCCCTATGCATGTACACGGATGTATAAAAAAATGTTACGAGTGTCAGATTATGGCGAGTTTTAGAAAGAAAATATTGGCACAGTGTTGGATTTTTGTTAAGGGGTTAAAATGTAAATAAAACCATATAAATTAGGTATCCCTGGAATCGTACTGAAACATAGAATTACAGGGGACATGATATTTTGGCTGTACAGGGAACGGCGCAAAAACAAAGCCCATAATAAAGTCTCACAAATGCACTTTTTCTTCAAATCCACCCCATTCTGATTTTTTTTCCAGCATCCCAGTACATTGAACAGAATAATTAATGGTATCATCATGAAGAAAAATTTGTCCCTATGATTGACAGCGGAAAAATAAAAAACTTATAGGATTTGGAAAGGGGAAGGGGTTAAAATCGAAAAATGCCTGTGTTGGGAAGGGGTTAAGCAATTATATGCTGCACCCAAATTATTTAATTAATTAAAAAACATACAATTAGTATCACCACATCCGTAACAACCCCTAAAAAAAAAAAAAAAAATTAGTTACTTACTCTACATGATAAATGTAATGAATAGAGATGAGCGAGTACTTTTCGGATCAGCCGATCCGAACAGTACTCGCTAATCTCTAGTAATGAACCTTAACATTCAGATGAGTTAAAATGCACATAAGGCACCAGAGATATGTGCCAGCAATATGCATTTCAGCCATAAATCTGCAATAAAAAAAAAGGAACTTAAAATTGCAAAAACCCTCCCGAAAATGTTAAAGGGCTTTTACAGGCAAATTTATTTTATAGGTCTGTTAGTGCTATTAATGGGTTAAAAGTACAACCATAAACTTTTAGCAGTGTTTTGAGTGGTTACTGGGTTTCTGTGGAGCTTCTGACATCTTCTTCATTTGTTTACAAGGTGTTAGATTCCTGCTATGTAACTTTCTGTATACCTTCCATACTACGTCCCTGTCACTGCTCTCCCCTCCTCTCTCACACTGTTACACGCCCCTCCCTGTCTGCCTAGCTATGCTATCCTACCCACTACTAGCGTCTGCCAACCCCCCTGTTTTCCAAGATAGGCTATCGCGCCCACTACTATTTATCAGAACGTGTCCCTGGGGAGGTCATATGACCGCTACAAGGATATGGGTAGTTATACAATTTTTTTGTAAATACAAGTAAATTTGAGGTTAGGCAGGGAGAGTGGATTTAGTGTAGGGGTTATTTTGTATTTTATCCCGGACAACCCCTTTAACTGTTAAGGAGCTAATACGTGCCTATTTCAGTCCAGAATTCAGGCCCAGGAATAGAGGCCCAGGAGATGAGCGAGTAGTGAAATATTCGAGATTCGTTTCGAGTAGAGCCTCAATATTCGACTACTCAATCGAATATCGAATCCCATTACAGTCTATGGGAAAAAATGCCCGTTTCAGGGGAAACCACTATTCGACTAAAGGAGAGTCACCAAGTTCACGAGTAGCAGGAGGAGAGTGTTTAGGAGGAGCGCTGTGCAGTTAAAGCGCACGGACCCAATAGACTATAACAGGTCCGTGTGCTTTAACTGTACAGCGGTTGCAGTTGCGCTGATATTCCGTTGGGGGGTGGGGGGGTCCTCCTTCCAGACAGGAGGCAAGCGCTAATGTGAACTTACTCGTCCTGCAGAACCAGCATTGATTGGCCGAATGATATACAGTGTATAGCATTCGGCAAATCAACGCTGGTTCTGCAGCAGGCTCGTCTTTGCTAGTCGGGAGAGCTGGCAGCTTGCGGTTATGCGGGAGCAGACTTTTTCCCATAGGAATGCATTGACCAGCGTTGATTGGTCACTGTACAGCATTCGGCCAATCAACGCTGGTTCTGCCAGAGGCTCGTCTGTTAGGAGGCGGAGTCTAGATCGGACCACAGCAGTCTCCATTGTGGTCTGATGTTAGACTCTGCCTCGTCACAGACGAGCCTCAGGAAGAACCAGCGTTGATTGGCCGAATGCTGTACAGTGACCAATCAACGCTGGTCAATGCATTCCTATGGGAAAAAGTCTGCTCCCGCATAACCGCAAGCTGCCAGCTCTCCCGACTAGCAAGGACGAGCCTGCTGCAGAACCAGCGTTGATTCGGCCAATCAATGCTGATTCTGAATCGAATCTTTACTGCGAGTAGTATTCGAACGAGTACGAGTAATTTGAATACCGTAGTATTCTATTGAATACCGACTCGATCGTGTACTACTCGCCCATCTCTACCCAAGAACCATTCTAAATTCACCCATTGTCTCCTTCCTAGCCCCATACAGTAACAGAAGAGTTGAGTTCTCCTAAACCAGACACACTCATCTAGGAGATGCCTCAATAATACAGCCTATAACAGTTTCAGGATTGGACAGCAGATATTTACAGGCAGTTTGTAGTATTCACATTCTCAGGTACAACTAACCAGCAAAAGCCTTTTCGCCCCCTGTGATAACAATTGCTCCAATCTGTGGATCCACTTCAAAAGAGTCAAGAGCTTGGTTGATCTCAGTCATCAGCCCATCACATAATGCATTCAGTGCTTTGGGCCGGTTCAGTTGTATGAAGCCGACATTTTGGTTCTGCCCTCTACGTTCTACCAGGATGTACTGGTACGATGGTCCTGCAAAGGGAAAAATATAGCAGGGTTTACATAACTGGTATATGTCATACATCCTATTATTAACTCATGTTTAGCTGCTACTTGAGGACTACAATGCTATGACTGAAATAATAAATGCAATAAGATGTGTACCTGCTCTATACTATGATTGGTCAAGCAAATAATTTTTTTTTAGTATTTTGTCTTCCAATCTTTGCACCCATTGACATCATGGAATACATTTTTAGTGGAGGCGTCTTGTTAAAAAAACAAAACAAAACCATCTATGTTAGGTATCTTCTTTGCAAGAGTAGCTCTCTGTCTGGTGGATTCATCCAATCCATGCATTACATGCAGGGCAAATAAGAAAGATGCGTCTTACTAGAACAGCTAATCGTGGGGGCTAGGGACTTTTCACACTGCATCAGTGTACAGTATGTCATCAAAAGTATCCAGACACCTGGCTGAAAATGACTTACAAGTTCGTGGCGCCCTCCATCGGTAATGAAGGGGTCTTGCACCCCTTGTTGTTTTGCGTGGCACTATCACAGCACAGGCCTACATTGATGTATTAAACACCTTCTCGCATCCCACTGTTGAAGAGCAATTCGGGGATGGCGATTTTATCTTTCAACACGATCGAGCACCTGTTCATACTGCACGGCCTGTGGCGGAGTGGTTACACCACGATATCATCTCTGTAATGGACTGGCCTGCACAGGGTCCTGACTTGAATCCTATAGAACACCTTTGGGATGTTTTGGAACGCTGACTTGGTGCCAGGCCTCACCGACCTACATTGATACCTCTCCTTAGTGAAGCACTTCGTGAAGAATTGGCTGCCATTCCCCAAGAAACCTTCCAGCACCTGATTGAACGTATGCCTGTGAGAGTGGAAGCCGTCATCAAGGCTAAGGGTGCGCCAACACCATATTGAATTCCAGCATTACCGATGGAGGGTGCCACAAACTTGTAAGTCATATAGTGTATGTACATTTACCATTTGTATCACCTTTACGGTCTATTCAGACGGAGGAAAATGGTGAGGAATTTGGTGTGGAATAAAATTCTGCTAGTGGGAAAAAAAAAGCTAGCAGAACCCATTGAAATCAATGGGACCCTTTTTTTTTTCAGCGTGGAAAATTCCACACCAAATTCCTCACCATTCTCCTCCGTGTGAATGGACCCTTAGGGCTCGTTCCCACAGAGTAACGCGGCGCTCAATCTGACACGTAAACACGTGTCAGAGTGAGCGCTTCAAAACAGAATCCCATTGACTTTGATGGGTTCCGTTTAACGAGCGTAACACATTGAAATCAAAGGGTTAAAAAGCCTCCCATTGATTTCAATGTGTAGCACGCGTAAGACGGAATCCATTGAAGTCAATAGGATTCTGTTTTGAAGTGCTTTCTGTGTTTACGTGTCAGATTGAGCGCCGCGTTACTCTGTGGGAACGAGCCCTTAGGCTGAGGCCTCACTTTAGTAATCCACAGCAAAAAAAGCACTGTGGGAAAAATCCCAGCTGAAACGCATCATGTTTTTCCCAAAGCACTTTTCACAGAAAGTCTGCAGAATTCCTTCTTCAATTATACCTATAGAGAAACCGCTGCCGTTTCCATAGATAGAAGTGACATACTGTGATTTACAAAGACACAACAGTTTTGGAACGTGCAGCATTTCCGCTGTGCATATTTTTCTGCAATGTGTGGATGAGATTTATTAGAATTGCATTCACTTTGCACGGACTGTAAAACGTTGCGTGGCACCCCAGCCTAAACTGCTGTTGTAGAGACCATTACTCACATACTTGTGGGGGTGGGTGATAAAACCTGCATGGGATAGATCATACTCTGGGTAACTGAGCTGCATTTATGTCCTCTGTGGTTAATCACTGACCTCAGCAATGCCATCTACACACTCGGCCACATGCCCTTATGTAAAGGTTACCGGAGGTCAGTGACTGGCAGCAGTCAGCACGATTTCTAAGTGACTTGGACAAGGCCTTTAATGCATTGTCAATAGTGATATCAGTGTGACCTTACTGTATGTGTATGTAGCTTCTAACTGACTAATCACTCTAGTTATTGTTCCACTGCCCAATGAATCCTGCTTTACTGAATCACTCTATAGCCATGTTCACTTGTCCCCAACACATGTATTCATGTGATGTGAAACTACAACTCCCAGCATGCCTTGCACCTGTCATGATTCGCTATGAGGTGTTGGAGAACGTCTTGTGTCTCTTACACACAATCACAGTGTAGCCTGGACTCGTCAGACATTTGCCCTCCAGCCTGTTGTTGTCCTCTGGTGCTATACCCTCCATGTTACACGAGGTATACTGTGTCTGTAAACATGTCCCGGCTCCACATACCCGCACTGTACTCCCTGAAAAGCCCCGGACGGCAATGACATCTGGAAGCTGCCAGCCGAAAGACTCCTCTACAGAGCGTCGCCATCTTTAGCTTGCAGACATGCGCAGTTCAGGTTTCTGGACTTGTTAAAAAGCTATTTCCAAGGGAGCTGAAGGACCTCTGATGACGTAATGACCATGTGATCTGACTTGTATGGGCGGAGCTATTCTGTATTGTACAGCACAGTGTATTGTCATACAGCAAGTGAAGGAGACAGCTTGTGTGAGCAGGAGGGGAATTAGGGTGTAGGCTGTATGTGAGCAGGAGGGGGAATTGGGGTGAAGGCTGTATGTGAGCAGGAGGGGGAATTGGGGTGAAGGCTGTATGTGAGCAGGAGGGGGAATTGGGGTGTAGGTTGTGTGTGAGCAGGAGGGGGAATTGGGGTGTAGGTTGTGTGTGAGCAGGAGGGGGAATTGGGGTGTAGGTTGTGTGTGAGCAGGAGGGGGAATTGGGGTGAAGGCTGTGTGTGAGCAGATGGCGGGATTGGGGTGTAGGTTGTATGTGAGCAGGAGGGGGGATTGGGGTGTAGGTTGTGTGTGAGCAGATGGCGGGATTGGGGTGTAGGCTGTATGTGAGCAGGAGGGGGGATTGGGGTGTAGGTTGTGTGTGAGAAGGAGGGGGAATTGGGGTGTAGGTTGTGTGTGAGCAGATGGCGGGATTGGGGTGTAGGTTGTGTGTGAGCAGATGGCGGGATTGGGGTGTAGGTTGTGTGTGAGCAGATGGCGGGATTGGGGTGTAGGTTGTGTGTGAGCAGGAGGGGGAATTGGGGTGAAGGCTGTGTGTGAGCAGGAGGGGGGATTGGGGTGTAGGTTGTGTGTGAGCAGGAGGGGGAATTGGGGTGAAGGCTGTGTGTGAGCAGGAGGGGGGATTGGGGTGAAGGCTGTGTGTGAGCAGGAGGGGGGATTGGGGTGAAGGCTGTGTGTGAGCAGGAGGGGGGATTGGGGTGAAGGCTGTGTGTGAGCAGGAGGGGGGATTGGGGTGAAGGCTGTGTGTGAGCAGGAGGGGGGATTGGGGTGTAGGTTGTGTGTGAGCAGATGGCGGGATTGGGGTGTAGGTTGTGTGTGAGCAGATGGCGGGATTGGGGTGTAGGTTGTGTGTGAGCAGGAGGGGGAATTGGGGTGAAGGCTGTGTGTGAGCAGGAGGGGGGATTGGGGTGAAGGCTGTGTGTGAGCAGGAGGGGGGATTGGGGTGAAGGCTGTGTGTGAGCAGGAGGGGGGATTGGGGTGAAGGCTGTGTGTGAGCAGGAGGGGGGATTGGGGTGAAGGCTGTGTGTGAGCAGGAGGGGGGATTGGGGTGAAGGCTGTGTGTGAGCAGGAGGGGGGATTGGGGTGAAGGCTGTGTGTGAGCAGGAGGGGGGATTGGGGTGCAGGTTGTGTGTGAGCAGGAGGGGGGATTGGGGTGCAGGTTGTGTGTGAGCAGGAGGGGGAATTGGGGTGTAGGGTGTGTGTGAGCAGATGGGGGAATTGGGGTGTAGGTTGTGTGTGAGCAGATGGCGGGATTGGGGTGTAGGTTGTGTGTGAGAAGGAGGGGGAATTGGGGTGAAGGCTGTGTGTAAGCAGGAGGGGGGATTGGGGTGCAGGTTGTGTGTGAGCAGGAGGGGGAATTGGGGTGCAGGTTGTGTGTGAGCAGGAGGGGGAATTGGGGTGCAGGTTGTGTGTGAGCAGGAGGGGGAATTGGGGTGTAGGGTGTGTGTGAGCAGGAGGGGGGATTGGGGTGCAGGGTGTGTGTGAGCAGGAGGGGGGATTGGGGTGAAGGCTGTGTGAGCAGGAGGGGGGATTGGGGTGAAGGCTGTGTGTGAGCAGGAGGGGGAATTGGGGTGCAGGTTGTGTGTGAGCAGGAGGGGGGATTGGGGTGCAGGTTGTGTGTGAGCAGGAGGGGGAATTGGGGTGTAGGGTGTGTGTGAGCAGGAGGGGGGATTGGGGTGAAGGCTGTGTGTGAGCAGGAGGGGGGATTGGGGTGAAGGCTGTGTGTGAGCAGGAGGGGGGATTGGGGTGCAGGTTGTGTGTGAGCAGGAGGGGGAATTGGGGTGTAGGGTGTGTGTGAGCAGATGGGGGAATTGGGGTGTAGGTTGTGTGTGAGCAGATGGCGGGATTGGGGTGTAGGTTGTGTGTGAGCAGGAGGGGGAATTGGGGTGTAGGTTGTGTGTGAGCAGGAGGGGGGATTGGGGTGCAGGGTGTGTGTGAGCAGGAGGGGGGATTGGGGTGAAGGCTGTGTGTGAGCAGGAGGGGGGATTGGGGTGAAGGCTGTGTGTGAGCAGGAGGGGGGATTGGGGTGCAGGTTGTGTGTGAGCAGGAGGGGGAATTGGGGTGTAGGTTGTGTGTGAGCAGATGGCGGGATTGGGGTGTAGGTTGTGTGTGAGCAGGAGGGGGAATTGGGGTGTAGGTTGTGTGTGAGCAGGAGGGGGGATTGGGGTGCAGGGTGTGTGTGAGCAGGAGGGGGGATTGGGGTGAAGGCTGTGTGTGAGCAGGAGGGGGGATTGGGGTGAAGGCTGTGTGTGAGCAGGAGGGGGGATTGGGGTGCAGGTTGTGTGTGAGCAGGAGGGGGAATTGGGGTGTAGGTTGTGTGTGAGCAGGAGGGGGAATTGGGGTGCAGGTTGTGTGTGAGCAGGAGGGGGAATTGGGGTGTAGGGTGTGTGTGAGCAGGAGGGGGGATTGGGGTGCAGGGTGTGTGTGAGCAGGAGGGGGGATTGGGGTGAAGGGTGTGTGTGAGCAGGAGGGGGGATTGGGGTGCAGGGTGTGTGTGAGCAGGAGGGGGGATTGGGGTGAAGGCTGTGTGTGAGCAGGAGGGGGGATTGGGGTGAAGGCTGTGTGTGAGCAGGAGGGGGGATTGGGGTGAAGGCTGTGTGTGAGCAGGAGGGGGGATTGGGGTGAAGGCTGTGTGTGAGCAGGAGGGGGAATTGGGGTGTAGGTTGTGTGTAAGAAATAGAAGGGAATTGGGGTGTAGGCTGTGTGGGTAACATCCATCATCCATAGAGTGCTGGGCATTAGATTACATTCATACATGGCAGATTTCTCCAACAAAAATGGATTCCTTTATAGGGTTGTTATAATGTCAAACACATGGATTTCTGCAAGCTGAGGAGGAAAGCTACCCAAGGGCAGGATACTGGTTCTGATCTTGTGACCCAGCATTGGCGCCAGCCTAGAACTTCTGATTTCAATATCTAAAAACTCCAAAGCAAGGATTCACCAACTGCCCAGAGAGCACCTTTAAGAAAGCCTGCTGCCACCAAAACCAAACAGCTAATTTGCATACAAATTAAAAGTTTGTAGCAAGATTTGACTATGGCTCAAAAAAAAAAAAAAAAAACACCCCTGCAATGGCATGATGTAAGTGCTTTACATGTGATTCCAGTGATGGTAGACTTCCTTTAGGTTTTCTGTACTTAGGCCAAATATTATCCAGAAAATCCAGTCCATATATTGCCTTCATTCCCTAACCTAAACCCTGTCTAGAGAGCTGGACTTCAAGCATCTACCTGTGGGACAATGGTCTCTTAGGCCTGATTCACATCTGTGTCAGTAATCCATTTGGGGAAGTCCACATGGGGACCAGCCCGAACAGACTACCAAACGCATTGGCAAGATAATCAGATAAGATAAGATAATCCTTTAATAGTCCCACAGTGGGGAAATTTCAGAAGTGGAGTGCAGTGAAAGCACACGGACCCCATTCAAGTCTATGGGGTCCCTGTGCTTTCACTGCACACCGCTTACCAATGCGTTTCGGTAGTCCATTTGGTGGGGTCCCCTTGAGGACTTTCTCGAACGACACAGATGTGAACCAGGCCTTACTGTAACATGAATTCAATAGGGGATGCTTGTCCAGCAGGGAGGCAGGTACTCTTAGCATCATAGAAAAAAAACATGTCAAATGATTAGTATACATTATAATTATAAAGCATTATTTTAAAGGGAGTCTACCATTCTCCAATTTGCTTCTTAGACTAAGTCCCCACATCGAGGAAATGCTGCTTTTTTGTTCCAGATTTTGCTATATTTTTTTTGAACCAAAGCCAGGAGTGGATTCAACTGAAGATAGAAGTGTCATTAATTCATATATATATAAGGATTATCTATCTTTTAGGCTAAGGTCCATGTAGAGATCCACTGTAAAAAAAAAATGCTGCGGAAAGGACCACAGGGGGAAACATTTTTTTCCACAGCGTTTTTCATAGCGATTTTGCAGAGTTTTCCTCTGCGGACTTTCT
Organism: Leptodactylus fuscus; assembly: GCF_031893055.1. NCBI lineage: Eukaryota > Metazoa > Chordata > Amphibia > Anura > Leptodactylidae > Leptodactylus > Leptodactylus fuscus. The sequence goes on along the minus strand of NC_134274.1, from coordinate 66,619,300 downwards.
ACACCTGTTATATCTATACGGAAAACAGCAGTCTTTACGTAGGTGTTATTGACATGTTGTGATTTTCTGCAATGTGTGGATTGGATTAGCCTGAATTCCATTCACTTTGCAGGTACTGTGTAATGCAGAGTTTTTTGCTGCTGCGTTTTCACAACATGGGGCCCCAGCCTTGGGCTGAGGCCAAAAATTTGCAGCATTTTTTTTTCTGCAGAAATGCAGTGGAAAAAACTCAGTATTTTACAGTACCAGCCAATTAAATGATATGCTGGCTAATCCCATCCATAAATTACAGGGGGAAAAAAACGTTGGAGGAAGAGCTGCGTTTTCAAAAATACTAATAAATGTCTTGTTTTTTAAATGTCTGTTACAGCTATTAATGAGTTAATAAATGCACCCTTATACCTATAGCAGTGTTTTGAGTGATTTCTTGGTTTCTCTGGATGCTCCTGGTATCTCCTGCATTTGGTTACAGGCTTCAGGTTCCTGCTATGTAATTTCCACACTAACCCCCTCTCACCTTACACCCACACTCTCTTTCCTCACTCCCCCTCCTCTCCCTCTCATACACCACCTCTTTATCTCTAGCTATCCCCCCCTTCACTACCTACTCAGTTCAACCCACGACTCCATTATACAATATACCTTCTTGCAAGACGGCGCACACTCTTCTCCATCACTGCTCTGTTCTCGGCAGCAATGATCCACCTCTACTGCGCATGCGAAAGCTGCACAGTAGAGGTGGGTTATCGGCAGCAGCGCGCAGAGCAGTGCTTTGATTGGATCATGCGCCTGCCCAATCAGTAAAGAAGGAGAAGGCAGGAAATAGTGTGGAGGGTCAGTATGATGGAGTGGATGAGGGGGAGTAGTAGTGATGATTCATTTCCTGAAATGGGGAAGCAGATTGTCACCAGGTAATAATAAAATGTATGTGTAATTATTAGAGATGAGGGAGTAGTATTCGATCGAGTAGGTATTCGATAGAATACTACGGTATTTGAAATACTCGTACTCGTTCAAATACTACTCTCGCTATTCGCAGTAAAGATTCGATTCAGAACCAGCGTTGATTGGCCGAATGATATACAGTGTATAGCATTTGGCAAATCAACGCTGGTTCTGCAGCAGGATCGTCTTTGCTAGTCAGGAGAGCTGTCAGCTTGTGGTTATACGGTAGCTGACTTTTTCTCATAGAAATGCATTGACCAGCGTTGATTGGACGAATGTTATACAGTGTACAGCATTCGGCCACTCAACGATGGTCCTGCCAGAGGCTCATTTGTGACAAGGCGGAGTCTAAGATTGGACCACAATGGAGACTGCTGTTGTCTGATCTTAAACTCCACCTCCTCACGGACAAGCCTCCGGCAGAACCAGCGTTGATTGGCCGAATGCTGTACACTGTATAGCAATCGGCCAATCAACACTGGTCAATGCATTCCTATGAGAAAAAGTCAGCTCCCGCATAACCGCAAGCTGCCAGCTCTCCCGACTAGCAAAGACGAGCCTGATGCAGAACCAGCGTTGATTTACCGAATGCTATACAGTGTATAGCATTCGGCCAATCATTGATGGTTCTGCAGGACGAGAAAGTTCACATTAGCGCTTGCCTCCCGTCCGGAAGGAGTCTGCAGAGGACCCCCCCCCCCCAAACAGAATATCAGTGCAACTGCAAGCGCTGTGCAGTTAAAGCGTACGGACCCCATAGACTATAATGGGGTCCGTGTGCTTGCCGCGTACTGCCCGCACGAATCATTCGTGCGGGCAGTGCGCTGCAAGCACACGGACAATTATAGTCTATGGGGTCCGTGCGCTTTAACTGCACAGCGCTCCTCCTAAACAGTCTCCTCCTGCTACTCGTGGACTTGGTGATAAAGATGAGCGAACGGTAAAATATTCGATATTTGAACGAATATCGAACTCCATTATAGTCTATGGGGAAAAAATGCTCGTTTCAGGGGATCCCACTCTTCGACTCAGGAGAGTCAACAAGTCCACTATGACACCTCAGCAAATGATGCCAACACCCTGGAATGCAACTGGGACAGCAGGTGAAGTATGCCTAGGGGCATCTAACATGCCCAAGTCACTGTATTACGTCGGGATCCCTGTCAACTTGCGATATGCAGGAGCTGACTTTTTCCCATAGGAATGCATTGACCAGCGTTCATTGGCCGAATGCCATACAGAGTACAGCATTCAGCCAATCAACGCTGGTTCTGCCGGAGGCTCGTCTGTGAGGAGGCGGAGTCTAAGATCGGACCAGAATAGAGACTGCTGTGGATTGATCTTAGACTCCGCCTCCTCCGGCAGAACCAGCGTTGATTGGCCAAATGCTGTACTCTGTATGGCACTTGGCCAATCAACGCTGGTCAATGCTTTCCTATGGGAAAAAGTCAGCGCGCGCACATCGCAAGCTGACAAGGATCCTGACCAGATAGAGCCCCAAAGAGCTGTTTGAGTAACATTCCCACCTAAATAAAGGTATTCCCTAGCTAACCCTGCCTGCACATCTATCCCTGTCTCACAGTCACATAGTTCACAGTCTGATATGAACCGGATATTAAATCCACTATTCGTATAAATTGGAGGTCACCTGATTTAGCCAGCCAATTACTTTTTCCGATTTTTTTTCGACGCCTACGTTGTGGTAGTTCCTGTCCCACCTCCCCTGCACAGTTATTGGGGCAAAAAAAGCGCCAGGGAAGGTGGGAGGGGATACGAATTTTTACTGTGTTTGCCTTGTGGTATTCGATTGGAATTGAATACCTCGAACGGCCTGATATTTAATCCAATATCTATTCGATCCAACAGTGTTCGCTCATCTGTACTTGGTGACTCTCCTTTAGTCGATTAGTGGTTTCCCCTGAAACGAGCATTTTTTCCCATAGACTATAATGGGATTCGATATTCAATCGAGTAGTTGAATATTGAGGCTCTACTCGAAACAAATATCGAATCTCGAATATTTCACTACTCGCTCATCTCTAGTAACTATACATTTTTTGATGAATTATGTTATTTAGAAAGCAGAAGGGGGGGGGGGGGGTGTTTAGATTAGTGTAGGGATTTCCAGTTATCCCAGCCAACCCCTTTAACAAAAGAAACACCTAATTTTCATATAGATTAAAAGTTGCTTTTCTGGGCAGCAAGATTGTGCTTTCACACAAAAAAGATATGTTCAGTAAGCACTATGTCACTATCAGTATCTAAGTGGTTTACAAGTGATTTTGGTGGTGGTAGACATTCCAGAAATAATCACACTGAGTATACTAAAAAGTGTACCATAGCCATTTAATTAGCATATATGCTAATGAATTAGAATAATACAATTTAAATAGTGTCAGTGTGATTGCTTCTGGATACAATGTAGTTTACATATCTCTGTTTTATTGTCTGTATAAATCCACTAGATGGCGATGCAACATTACAAATAATAATTGGATGTTGCATTGTGAAATATCCACCAGAGGGCGCAACATGATTTACAGGCTGAATGTAACACCAGTTAGGCACCGTTCCCACGGAGGAACATGCCGCTCATTCTCACACGTAAACATGTCATAGTGAGCGCTGTAAAACAGAATCCCATTGACTTCAAAGGGGGCCGTCTCACACGCACGACACATTGAAATCAATGGGAGGCTTTTTAATGAGATGAGCAAAAAGTAAAATATTTGATATTTGTTATTCGTTTTGAATAGCCCCTCAATATTCGACTATTCGATTGAATATCGAACCCCATTATAGTCTATGGGGAAAAATGCTTCGTTTCAGGGGATCCCACCATTCGACTCAGGAGGGTCACTAAGTCCACTATGACACCCCAGGAAATGATGCCAACACCTCTGGAATGACACTGGGACAGCAGGGGAAGCATGTCTGGGGGCATCTAACACACCAAAGACCCTCTATTACCCCAACATCACAGCCTAACAACTACACACTTTACACACTCAAAAAAACCTCTATTAAAGTGGGAAAATACCTGGAAACCTTCTTTACTCCCCAAATGGATGGACACAAACCTCAATTTAAACTAAAGAAACACTAACAAGCACCCCTTTAAATCACGTTGCCCATGACAACCACAGATGGAATAGACAATGGGAAATCTAACAGTATCCACCCTGACCTGTCCGTGTGTGTGTGTGTGTGTGTGATGTGGTAAGACCTTCCAAAATTCACTTTTCTAGCCCTTAACATGAGCCCTTCCAAATTAAGTTAGAGGCCCTTAAGCTGAGCTCCCAGCAGAGATTGAGGCCCTTTAGGTGACTTCAGCCTTTTACCAGCAGAGATTTTTGTCCTTTCGGTGAGTAGAGCCTTGCACCAGCAGAGTGTTAGCGCCTTTAAAATTCTTAGCCCCTAAAACGGTGGTTTTCAGAACCATCACTCTTATTGTGTGGGATTGATGCAGTGGATTGGACTGAGGACCCAGACATTGACCTTGATTTGATTGGGAAGTTGATAACATTTTGGCATCAAGTCCTGGTGGTACCATATATACTTGAGGATAAGCCGACCCGAATATAAGCCGAGGCCCCTAATTTTACCACAAAGAAACTGGGAAAACATATTGACTCGAGTATAAGCCGAGGGGGGGAAATGCAGCAGCTACTGGAAAATTTCAAAAATTAAAATGGTCGGAGTTTTGGGTGCAGTAGTTGCTGGGAAAGGGAGGGGTGTTTTGGTTGTCTGTCTGCCCCTTCCCTGAGCTTGAGGACTGTTTTTTTTTCCCCCACTTGGAATTCAGCCTGGCTGAATATAGGGTATCTGCAGTGCTCCTATTAACCCCTTCCCGACAGAACAGGAGCACTGCAGATACCCTATATTTAGTAGACCGGGCACTTTCAGACACAGAGATACCTAATGTGTTTGTGTTTCACAGTCATTTTCTACTTTTGCATGTAGCCTAGGGAAAGGAGTGATTTCCAACTTTTATTATTTTTTTTTAAAGCTTCTTTTTCCCCCACTATTTTATGGGAGATTCTATACATTGATATTGCGGCTGGTCACAAAATATTTTTTTTTATTGCTGACTCGAGTATAAGCCGAGGGGGGCTTTTTCAGCACAAAAACTGTGCTGAAAATTTCAGCTTATACTTGAGTATATACAGTAATTTTTATTTAGAGGACCGCAAAGGTGGAGAATTGGCTGCAACCACTAATACCTGTAATGGTCCTCTAATATGGGACTCTACATTACCTCTACAGGGTTCTGATCAGGTGTTAATTGTCCAAACAACATGCTCCAGTATGTCACATGTAGATCAGAAACCACTTTCCCTTCCGACACCAGATTTAACCAAGCTTCACCATCATCATCCTGCTGAGATGGAGCCACTAAAGGAAACCTTGCCTTCAAAGGCATGTCCTGGAGCTGCGACTGAGCCAAATCTAAACACAGAGTCCTTTGGAACTGAACAAAATTCACCAGCAGTGGTTTTGGCCATTAGGGTGAGTTGAGCCTTGCACTAGCTAGCATGTGTCATGTAACATTAGACGGGCCTTAAGTTCTATGCTAAGTTGCATAAAGTTCCACTTGACCACCAACCTGTGGACAAGTGCATGCGGCCAGGGACGCTGCATCTCAATCGCGGCTGGCTGAATGTAGTTGAGGCTGGGACCGGGTCGCAAACTGTGGTGGCCTGCCTTGTCTCCCCGTCCAATATTCCTGACAGGACTGCTGAAACACCACCCTCCTCCTCCTCCTCCGTTAAATCGACCCCAGATACAAGCTGGAAATGCTGCAACACTGGCGTGGGGAGACGTCAGCAGGCCGTGCTGAAGCTCATCAGCTTGGGGCACAGACAGCACACTGCCTCCGAGGTGAGGGATGCCATCCTGGATGAGATGGCAATGTTTTTTGCCTCACTGCACCTGGGCCCAGGTGCAGGTTGGCGTATGTGATAATGGCCGAAACCTGGTAGCAGATCTGGATCTCGCCAGACTCAAACACGGTGCACACATGGCCTATGTTTTCAAATTATTGGTGCAACGGTTTCTAACAACTTACTCCAATTTACATAAGCTACTGGTTAAAGTGCGGCGCTTGTGCTCCCACTTTGGCAATTCTACAGTACCTGGTGCTAGCCTCAATACACTCCAGCAATGCCTACATGTGCCTGAAGCATCAGCTGTTGTGCAAGGTCACCACACGCTGAAACCCTAGATACCGTATGTTGAGCCGTTGGTGTGTGAGCAGGAGAGACCTTTAATGGAGTCCCATCTACAAAACCCAAGGGTTCATCAAATTCAGCTCCCTCAGTTTCTGCACCATGAGTTTCCATGGGTGGCAGACTTATATGAAATCCTATCCCATCCTTTCCACTGGACAAGAAACATTAGCATGCGCTCATCACAATTTCTGATATGACAGCTGCATTAAGCAGGGTGCAGGGTACAACGCAGACCAGGCCTGAGCACCAGGAACAGGTGTTACAATGGCTAGCGGATAATGCTTCCATCTGCTTTTCCAGCAGCCAGTCAGCCACTACCTGAAGTTGTGTTCATACCCAAGAGTCTGCCCCTCCTTCCTCCCAACATGCCCAATCTTCCCAACAGAGTCATCCCACCCTTGCCCCCTCCCAGGATCTCTTTTCGGGTCCTTTTACTGTCTCTCCCTCTGTTGAACCACTTCCCGAATCCCAGGAGCTATCAGACAACTTTGTGTGTACTGATGCCCAAACACTGGAGCATCCGCCATCACCTGGCGATTTTGTGGTTGTGGACCCGCAAACCAGCATTTTTCGTCCTCAGTGATGATGATGAGACACAGTTGCCATCAGTGCATGCTGTTGTCATGTGCGGTTTGCAGTAAGAGGATAGTGAGCAATTGGAAGAGGAGTTGGTGGACGACGAGGCAACCGACTATAAATGGACAGGGGTGATGTATAGCGTTGAAAGCAGTGTAGATGTGGAGGCAAGCTAAGCAGGAAAAAAGGTGGCTACAGGCAGAGGCATGGACAGGGGTGATGTCTAGGGGCGAAGGCAGTGTAGGTGTGGATGCAAGCGCAGCAACAAAAAAGGTGGCTAGAGGCAGAGTCATGTCCAGAGGCAGCAAGGCCAAAGATTTTCTGTGTACTAGCCACTCATGCAAAACTTGCCCATGTTGCCAGACTAATTCCTCCAACAGGCTAACAACTGCCATCTGGTTCACACCTACCAGGGGCACACTCTCCAAGGTCTGGGACATGTTAATGGCACCCCCTGGCCAAACTACCGCCACTGAGGGGCCTAGTGTCACCAGGAGGGACAAGTATGTTGCGGGAGTACCTGGCCGACCCCAGCCCTGTCCTCTCCGATCCCTCTGCTCCCTACATTTAGTGGGTCTCCAAGTTGGATTTGTGGCTGGAACTTGCGCTCTACGCATTGGAGGTCCTTTCCTGCCTTTACGCCAGCGTGCCATCGGAAAATGTCTTCAGTGCAGCCGGTGGCATCATCATGGATAAGCACAGCCAGCTGTCACCTGACAGTGCTGACCGGCTGACGCTGATCAAAATGAACAGCCACTGGATAAACCCATCATTTTCATGTCCAGCAGGGTCAAGCACCCTGACATGAAGTTTGATGTGTGTGCTCAACCTCTACAGTTCTTCCTCCTCCTCATACTCCTCAACCGTCAGCGTTGCACAATTCTGCTCCTACTAGGTTCAATTCACACTAATGCCCCCAAATTCTTCTGGTTAGAGGCTGAATTCATCCTGATTCCCCCAACTGTGCTGGTTAGAAGCTCATTATAAGTCATGCCAAGTAACACACTGGCACACATGGCTGACTTCATGTTAGGTTGCTTTTCAAGCGACAAAGGCATAGTTCACATCATGGAGAACAAACAATAATGGATTTTTGCAATCCTTGACCCCGGTTAAAAATCTCATCCTTTGTTCTGGTACAGGAGAGGAAAAAAACGCACAAATGATGTGTAAATATGGAGGCAGGCTAAGCAGCAAAAAAGGTGGCTACAGGCAGGGGCATGGACAGGGATGTTGTATAGCGGGGAAAGCAGTGTAGATGTGGAGGCGAGCTAAAGGAAAAAAGGTGGCTAGAGGTAGAGGCATGTCCAGAGGCAGCAAGGCCAAAGATTTTCCTTGTACTAGCCACTCATGCAAAACTCGCCCATGTTGCCAGACTTATGCGAGATCTCTCCGTGTCTTTGAGGAGTCTACCAAGAGGGTCAGCTTTGAAAATGCATTACTGATTTTAACAATCCCGCTCCTGTGTGTGATGCAAGAATCCCTCATCACCATCAGGGATAACGCATTATACGCTGAGGAGTTGGGCATAGGAGCAGAACCATTCCAGCAGTCCGCTTCACAGCATATATTGATGGAGGAAGAGGAGAATGACGAAGTGGCAGATGATTTCATTGTCACACAGGAGTTGGCACCCCCTGGCCAAACTACCGCCACTGAGGTGCCTAGTGTCACCAGTTACATAACAAATTTAGTGCGGTTTGCACACTTTGCAAGTCTAAACTGAGTAGGGGCTCTGAAAAGAGCAATCTTACCATCTTTTGCGTGCGCTGTCATTTGGAAGGCAAGCCTTGGGCTCAGTGGGAGAGAGCAAACGCAGGACAATCGTCGCCCAATGTTGCCGACACTGCCTCTTCCACTTTTTACACCAGACTGGACACCTACACATCTGTCTCTGACACATTGGGGAGTTCACCCTCAATGCCCATGACGTGAATAACACGATCCCGTGTTTTGGCCAAGAGTCTGGGCTGCAAAATTCAGGACAGATCCTATTCCTGGGTAAGTTTATAGGTTATACTTTACAAAGGTGTCTACAACCCTCTAGGGAGCAGCATGTTACTGATAGCCTCCATATACTGTAGAAAACATGATGAAGCATGGGCCTCAATACCTAAAGTACATGCAAATACGCTAGAAAAAAATACAGGATAAAAGCAAAATTCAGAAATCACATTTATTTGGAAATTTTACACAAAAACACTTTTAATATAAAGTTCATAATTTACATTGATTTACCAAATAAACACAGTCAACTGTCCAAAACACCCACACAATATAAAATAGTATACTAGTTCAAAGGATCATAGCCAAACTGTCTTCTCATGTTTATTGTATCGAACATGTATCATAAACAATTCTAATACTATCTATCTTTTCTGCATCTATTTTTACTGTATCATATATGGATATATTTGTGGTTAGGAATGTATGCCATAGTCAACTTCTTTTTCATATGTCTTCTTTTTTTGTCTAGTCCTTTTCCTTCAACCAAATTACAATTTTAAATAAATGTATAAAGAATTCTATATATAGGACTCATGAGACTGAGATGCAAAGAGAAGGAGTGGGTTATATGTTAGATTAACTTACATTGATGTATTGAGAATATAAACTGCCAACCATCTATCTTATTAGGACCCAGATACAGCTTCCAAATCTTTCAAATAGGTTTTTGTGGTCAAAGAAATCTCTTTATTTCCTGAAGCTTCATCTCAAACTGACCCATGAAAATGATCAGCTAACAAATGAGCAAACACTCCATAAGGGACACAAGATCGCCAGCAACACATTGTGTGAAAAGGGACATTCAAACAATATAAAGAAGCAATATCAATCCTCCCCTATGTACTCAGCCTATGCAGACACAGATGAGCTGCTGACTATCAAGCTGTATGGACACTAAGGAACCATTCACTTGATCAATTAGAGGAACCTCTGGGTACCCATTCCTGGTGGTCCCAGTGATCATATCCGTCATTTGTGGCCCCAACCCCATTAAGGGCCTGTCAACTGATGGATCCACTGATGAAATCCAAATTTTAAAGCTTCATCTCTCCCTTTGGCATTTCAGTAAATAGTACAAAGCCCTGCTTTGTTGTATATTTGTTATATTTTTTTATATATATAAATCCTTAGTCTTCATTTATGTACTATGGAGGAAGCCTGCAGGAGTTCCTTGCCCTTTCTGAATCTTAACGGCTATATACAACTTTGCAGCATTTTTTTCTCTTGAATAGCGTTTATTTTGTCCTAAAAATCAGTTTTGTATTTGGGTTTCAATGAAAATGTTGCCTCCTTTTGGAATCTACAGCTTGCATGTACACTACATATATACAGTATGCACTACAATACAATACAATACAAGCTATTGCATTCCATTTTTTAGGTAATCCATCAGACTGATTGTCTGATGGCGCCTTCTCTCTACTCTTCTTGACAGATCAACTGTGATCTGGTTATAAATCAGCTTAAGGCCGGGGCTCCACGTATAATAAACGCTGCTATTGTGCCGTAACGTTTTATAGTCCCTGTAAAGTGGATTCTGGCTAATCCCATCCACACATTGCAGAAAATGATCCCCAGTGGACATCTCGCAGTATATGTTGCCACTGCACTTTTCCCATAGCACTGTCTTGCCGCGGCTCGCTACGTGGGGCTTTAGCATAAAAGATCTTTCATGAGATCTCAGAGAAGGACTGGAGAGGGAGCTATTGGGCAGCCAACCTGACGGATTAGATAAAAGACAACATTCTATATCTTGTATTGTGGTGCTGTATATATATAGATATAGCTGTAGAAGCTAAATGAAGCTAAATTTTTCATTACATCCCCAAAAATGACAAATGATTGAAGAGTGGAGACAAAATTCACTGCACAGCTGTACATAGCCTTTAATATGAACTAGGAAGTGTATGTGTCTTTGTAAAATTGTTCTATGCTTGTTTATGCATAGACACCACCTATTTGTATCTATGTACTTGCATGCAGATATGTTGGTGTGTGCACAAGATGTGCTGTTTATGTGTTAATTCTGATTAACTATGTATGCTGAGACATACATCGCTAAGGAGGCACTTGATTAATTAGTACACCCCTGCGTATTCCGGTATAAATGGCAATTTATGTTTATTAATCGCTGCATCTTACAGTCGCTGCATTGTAGCAAAACCTCTGCAGACTTTCTGTGAAAAACACTGCTTTTTTACTATGCCCTGCTACGTGGGGCTTTAGCCTAAAAGAGATTTTACATCTTATAATTTTTTTAAAGGCTCACATTTGCTAAAAACAAAGTAAGTCCCATTTCAATACACAGCAAATGTCACCACACTCAATCACCGCCTTGGGCAGTCACTACTGTCATTGCCGAAAAGGCGTTGTTTGTGTGTTGAGATGGACCAGGAAGCAGAGATCAGGCCACACTTGGGAAATGTAAGAATTGGAGTGTCTAATAGATAGTATACTGTATGTGTGCGGCACCGTTTAGCTTTTTAAGCAACTCTTTTTTTCAACTTTTTTAAAAAAAATTTTTTAAATCCATTGCCTACTGGGGATCATGCCTTTAAGAGGAGGTAAATTTGTGAGATCAAAGTAGCAAAATGTTTTTCTTTTTTTTTTAGAATGAATTAGATAATTAAGATACAAATTTTACAAACCGACTTATATAAACAGCTACTAATAAAATGCACGCATTGCGAATAAAAAAGCCCATTACATTACATTAATACCATAATTTAAAGAGGACCTTTCATGGTTTGGGGTACAGGCAGTTCCATATACTGCTGGAAAGCCGACAGTGCGCTGAATTCAGCGCACTGTCGGCTTTCCCGATCTGTGCCCCGGGGTGAAGAGTTAGCGGTGCCGGTACCGTAGCTCTTCACAGTCAGAAGGGCGTTCCTGACAGTCAGTCAGGTAGGTCCTTCTCCACAGCAGTGCCTATCGCGCTGTACTGTGTGAGCGGGGAGGAACGCCCCCTCGCCTCCTGATAATACTCGTCTATGGACGAGCACTGTGAGCAGAGGAAGGGGGCGTTCCTCCCCGCTCACACTGTACAGCTCGATAGGCACTGCTGTGGAGAAGGACCTACCTGACTGACTGTCAGGAACGCCCTTCTGACTGTGAAGAGCTACGTTACCGGCACCGCTAACTCTTTACCCGGGGCACAAATCGTGAAAGCTGACAGTGCGCTGAATTCAGCGCACTGTCGGCTTTCCAGCAGTACATAGAACTGCCTTTGCCCAAACCCATGAAAGGTCCTCTTTAAACAATTTAGGAGTACTGTTTTCTAACAGCTTCAAAATTAGTTAACAGAAGGCCAATCAGTGGGGACAGCAAGTAGGATACTTGGCTGCATAGAGGTATAAACAGTAGGGAGAGGGAAATTGCACCCCAGCTACCGTTCGACTGCACCCCTATGGTCTAATGAATGATTTAGTTAGGGCTTAGGGAAAAGATCAGATGTTACAAAATTCCATTTTAGTGAAAGAGTAAGAAATGTGGCTGGAAACTGTAAACATGTCTGGGATAAAGACAGATATTTCCTAGGATAAAATAAGGTCAAAATATAATAGTAGATTGTCCTAGCATTGATACTCTATTGAATGTTGCTGATGCTTCTAATGTGAAGAGACCATGTAGCCAACGTAATAATTAGAGATGAGCGAACACTGTTCGGATCAGCCATTCCGAACAGCACGCTCCCATAGAAATGAATGGAAGCACCTGGCACGTACACTTTGCCGGCGGCCGGTCGCCGTGCCGGGTGCTTCCATTCATTTCTATGGGAGCGTGCTGTTCGGAACGGCTGATCCGAACAGTGTTCGCTCATCTCTAGTAATAATATATATATAAAGTCAATAGTGGCTGACTGATATAGGCAGATTTCTACTTTATGTTAGAAAACTCATTAACACAAAGCACAAGATGATTTACTACACGACACTTGTTAGATTCCACCTTACTTACCATATTATTCTGTGCTAATATGAATAGATGACTAAAAATAGCAGCTATCAATAATTGTTATTCTTAGTAGAACTACAACTTTTTGGTTTTCATTTACTGAGGTGATACTTTTTCATTTCCAGGTACCTAAATTCGTTTGTAGAGCAGCAATAATGGAAAAACCTTTGCATATGGTGCACACACATTGGACATGGGGTGCAAAGACTGTTATGGGACTTCAAAATATCCTATATCATATATTATTGGTCTTGTCATATAAAGAGGGACCTTTTGGGCCCCCATCAAGCTCTATGGCCTGGGTGCTACCGCAGCCTGTGCACCCTCTATAATGACTCCCCTGTGTAAAATGCCAAGTTACTTTGTTCACACTGAATGCAAATAAAGCTGGACAATTGTCATTTAGAACATGTTGTACACATTAACAAGGCTATAGACCTGTAAATAACCTACAGGTAGCCTCAGTGTCATAGTATAATGGGGTATACTGCACATTTTAAAGAATCGAGACATCAACAACAACCTTCTGGCAGTAACATTTTCCAAAAGTATAAGGTTAGCTAATTGTTAACAACAATACTTAAGAACGGTAGTAACATAGTAGGTGAGGGTGATTGGTAGACTTGCTGTAAGAGCGTTTGCGTCAGATGTCCATGCTCGATAACTGTAGATTCCATTGTCTGTGCGGTTGCTCCATTGTGAACCCACTTCTGAGCTATCATCATATCTCCATCTTCTTCTTCCAGCCATTCCTCCTGCAGCCCCAGCTACAGCTCCTGCTGCAGCAGCTCCAGCAGCCACCTTAAAGGAACCGTAACGAGTAGAGGTCTTTGCACGCACACGAGATGCCCCCCGAGAGGCTCCGCGGGCTCCTCCTCTCGCACCACCACGACCTCCTTTAGTGTTGACTGTGTGAGTGAGAAGTGCCACAAGTAGTAGAATTGACCAACATAGGGCAGAGCTACCCCGCATTTTCAGGTACCTCAGGAGACAAAAATCCAAATGCATTACAGTAAATATAAAGTTTAATTTCCAATACTGTTAAAGGGGTTTTCCAGGACTGACTATTGATGATGTATCCTTAGGGTAGGCCATCAATAACTGATCTTTGGGGGTCCGACACCCAGAACCCTCACTGACTAGCAGTGTTCAGTTGGGTGCTGCAACATCTTCACTAAATGCCAAGCAGAACACTGTATATTGTATAGGGGCTGTGGTCTGTATTATAGCCCAGTCCTTTCCACTTTAGAATGTATCCAATAATTGTGACATCATTGGCAAACGGAAGAGGCCTCTTAAAATTGCTGACATTTAGAAGTTCCAGGTGTTGGACCACCACCGATCGGATATTGATGATACATTCTAAGGATTAATCCAGTCCTGGAAAACCCATTTCACTGTGAAGTACAGATTAATTTATTTTTATACACTTATATCTGGAGATCTGCACAAAAAATTGTGCAAATTGAGTTCATCTTTTGGCACATTTTACACCACAGTCTACTCAGAACTACATTAGTAAACCTGCTCCATTGTTTTAATGGATGACTTAGTATCTCCAGTGCCCTAATAGCATTTATAACTGAGGTATCTATCGCTGTAGATCATAACATAGGAAAATGCTATATGGCATATAGTAGTTTATTCTCAAAAAGAACATCCTAACATTCAGAGGAAAGAAAATAAAATAAAAATTTGATAATGAGCCCCTAAATCCCTTGAGATTAATACTGCAGTGCCGAGAACCTGGGTGTTAATGGCAGAGAAGACAGCTTTGGAATCTTAGTCTGTGCAAAAATGGGTCATTTCCAGTCAGATCTGCCAGAAGAGATCAGCTGAAGAAAGCATAAATAATGCATATGAATTTGTTACAGCTGGATTAAGCCTAGAAAAGAGCAAAACAGCCAAAACAGCAAAGCTTTTATTCTAAATAACAGCACAGTGTGGTCAGGAGCTGCCGTAAAATTACACAATATACATGATTGTGTGACATAGATCGTGTTACCTGGAAATACAAAGAAGCCGCTCTCTGCTGAACGCGCTGTTCTAAATTATTTAGATTATATTATTTAAAGCAAAGCAACTTTAAAATCCATTGTGTACATGTGACATGCAGTGTGTAGCCATAGGGTGCTAGGTGATCATTGCTATTACAATAATGGAAACCTCAAGTCTCACCTACAGAACAGATGGCGACAATTCTGTTGGATCAGCTTCTGTTTTCTTCCACCTTCAGTCCTATTCCTCCTCTTGCTGCTGTGCCTATGGGGTGTGTTGTTGTTCCCCTTACCTCCTTGCAGGCACACAGAGTATTTTCCCCTTTAACTCCTCCCCAGTGAGAGCACATAAGAGATTTTAAGTGAATTACTGGATGATGTCTGTGTCCTCAGCCTTCTCTTCACTGAGCAAATAAGCAGATCCTGTGCTTCATACTGGCTGTGCTACATTCAGGAACACAGACTGCAGAGGAGGTAACCCATCTGTGCCTGGAACGTTATTTCCATGGAAACTACCAGCAAAGAGAAGTAAAACAAGCTTCAAGCAATATTCCAGTTGCAAGCATATTCTACATTTTACACTATCATTGTGTTCATTTGTCTAAAATATTTTTATATTTTATTTTTATGTGTTACAATATAGGATTGTTTTCCCAAGCTTTTCTATGAGTTGGTTTTGTACATTATCTCAACTGGAGTCCATCATTGCAGTTGTCAAAAGACTGATAATACTGAATAATTTGTTGCAAAGACCATCTCAAATGAATGGTTTGCTGGCTCACTGGTGCCAGGGTTTGGCCTGTGATAGAACTGGTATATTAGTGGGCGGAGCTGGAAAAAAAACAGCTGTCTGGGTCCATGTAGGTACCAATGACAGAAAACATGGTAGACAGAGGATCCGTAAGGCTAAGGCCGGGTTCACACAGAGTATTTTGGTTCGTAATGTGGAACGTAGACGCTGCGGGAGCTTTTGCGGGCCGTATACACTCCCATTGTTTTCAATGGGAGCCGGTACCGTATACGTGGCGCTATTTTGCGGCCGCCGCAAAATCATGGCCGCAAAATAGCGCCACGTATACAGTACCGGCTCCCAATGAAAACAATGGGAGCGTATACGGCCCGCAAAAGCTCCCGTGGCGTCTACGTTCCACATTACGAACCAAAATACTCCGTGTGAACCCGGCCTAAGGACTAGGGTTGAGCGATCAGATCAGAAAAGATCGGATTCCGATCGGCAATTGAGAAAATTTCACGATTGCGATCGGAATTCCGAACACGATCTTTTTAGGTGGGAGCGAGATTGGTGATTATTTCCCACAATGCTTTGCTACTGGCCAAGCATTGTGGGAAAAGCTAGCAATGTTAGCCTTCACACTGAGTATACGCTCTGCTCATTCTGAGCGGAGTGTATACTCAGCTTGAAGGCTCCGCTGCAGTTCCATAGGAATGAATGGAAGCAGCCGGCACACAACCTTAACCCCCTGCGCGCCGGATGTGTCCATTCATTCTAATGGGAGACTAGCTAACATCTCTAGTAGCTACTTACCTGCAGAGATGGCTGGTCCGGTGCCCGGTGTTCTCGTTCTTTTTCGCCTCGCTGCCCCCGCCTCCCAGGTTAGTGTTAAAGAGCTAGGAAGAAGGTGAGGCTTGTGGCTTAGGAGAGTGTGAGTAGGTACAGGGCGGGGAGACGTGACATCTCCCCTCCCAGTACCCACCCACACTCTCCTAACCTGGGAGGCAGGGGGCAGCGAGGCGAAGAAGAAAAAGAACACCGGGCATCGGACCAGCCATCTCTGCAGGTAAGTGGACACCAGGGGGGACTAAGTAGGCAGAGGATTAAAAAGAAATCCTCTGGCTAATTAGTGATTTAAAAAAATCACTACACAGCGTTGATTCTAACAATTAAAGCGTTCAATTGTTAGATTCCATGTTTTATAGTGAATAGGATTGTTTTTAAAATCCGATCTCCGATTAGTCAAAAAATCCCATTGACTTGCATTGGGATCGGAATTGGGATCGAGATCGGGTTCGAATGAAAAATGATCGGAAATCGGATTTCAAAATCGATCCTGAAAAGTCAAGATCGGCTCATCCCTACTAAGGACCCACAGGTTGACCTGCAGCTATAAAACACTGTGGGAAAAAAAGCGGTGGCAACGCATCACGGTTCTTCTTGCAGCGCTTTAAAAAGAAAGTTTGCAGAGTTTTTCTCTACATACTTTCTGTTACAATTTTATCTATTGGGAAACCGCTGGTGTTTCCATAGGCATAATTGACATGCTTTGAGTTCCAAAACTGCACCAGTTTTGGAAATCGCAGCATGTCTATGCATTGGTTTTTACCGCAAAGTGTAAAATGGAAGCTGAGAGGTGACGGCAGCGAGTACAGGCACAGCAGCAGGAGATGAATTTGCTGCTTAAGGAGAAGCTAACGCTGCTCAGCAAGGCTTTGGTCGACCAGAGGATGGCAGGAGAGTGTACTGGTGCAAGAGAGACCCAGAGCGTACAGATCGCTGCTCAAGTACAGAGTACACTGCAAAAGATGATGTCCACAGATGACATAGAGGCATATCTTCGGGATTTTGAGCGAGTTGCCGAGCAAGAGAAGCTGCCTAAGGATCAGTGGGGTCTGATAAAGTGGCACCTTTTCTCACCGGGGAACCTCAGAAGGCCTACTATGACCTATATGAACAGGAGGCTAAGGACTACCCCGAACTGAGAAGTGAGATTTTGGCACGTCTTGGGGTCAATATGCATGTACGGGTTGAGAGAGTGTACCACTGGACTCAGAAAGTCTCCCACTCTGATCCCAGATGTATGATCTGATCTACTTCAGCCTGAGCAGGCCACTTTGGCACAGATGGTGGAGAGAGTGGTACTTGACAAGTACACCAGATTGCATACACCTTCCACGCTCAAGCTTGCTCCTGTTCCTACTCTTTGGTCATTAAAGGGGTATTCCCATGACGCTTGTTCACTAACCTGCAGGCTGTTGTGCTCTTTTCACTTCCTGCTTTTCTCGGGCGCATAGGTGGGCGGGGTTTCACTTGCACGGGATTGGTTGTAAATGAATTAGCACAGTGTGAAGCTGATGTAGCAGAGCTGGATTTGAGTCAGTTTGCATTACATACAGAGGTAACAGACTCCCTATCTCAGCCCTTATCAGCCAAATTCAATTAAACCGACTGATAAGAGCTCAGAAATGCCGGAGCTCTCACCTCCCCTATCTGAGAAGCTCCGCTGCTCCCAGCCCCTCCCTCCCCCCCTGAGAGCAGGTAGCTACATCACTTGACAAATGAGCAGATAATCCCAAGGGCCATAGAAACCGAGTGTAAACAATGAAGGGAATAAATTAAGATAGCGGCCAAACAAAGCAGTTTTGATAAAGCAGTGTATTTAGGAAAAGTCTTAAATCCACATAAACTAGCAGTATAGATAGGATCCTTGTGATGGGACAACCCCTTTAATTACTCCTTCTCTCATTACTTATCAGGTCTTACATCCACGAGTAGGATTATCCCTATGCCTAAACATCACACGATTTATGACAACAGTACACCACTTTTCCTACAAATACCATTACTAAACCCTACCACAATATTGTTTATTGAAATCCATGCAATGTATATTTCATTTATCCCATTATACTACAGCTATTGATAAATCTCTATGATATATCTAAAATATGTTACTAAAAAATACTTTGTTATAATCCTATGTTCCATTGTTATATCATTTTTGTATGTTGGAAAATAAATAAAAATTTGTTTAAACCAAAAAAAATAAATAAAAAAAGTACACCAGATCGCTTCCACTCAAGGTTCAGCGCTGGGTTGGATAAGCAGGACCTACAATGGCTGACCAGCTGGTATGTTTGGTGGAACGATCCCGAGCCACTGAGAAGCTACTGCAGACATCCCCCAGATCCGCTACCCCCAAGGTGGTTGAGAATGTACCAACTACTATAGAGAAGAGGAAGATTGTGAAGGGAGGATGCTCAGAGGGTGAACAGGTAGCTGAGACTGGGCGTTCCTGTTTGCTCAACCAATTTGTTCAGAAGAAACTGCGAATGAATTACAAATGTTTACTGTGACTGTAGCGGAATGTGCTGTACTAGCTCTCCTGGACTCTAGGAGCCTGGTAACCCTAGTGCACCATGATCTGGTCCACCCTGCACTGTACAGTAGACAGACTATTGGGGTCTTGTGCATACATGGTGAAACTAGAGAGCATGCTGTTGCAGAGCTCACCATAAAAAATGCCTCTGGCACAGCCTGTTACAAAGTGGGTATGGTTAAGTCCCTGTTCCATAGTGCGATCATAGGGAGGAATTTTCTTCTATTTTGGAATATGTGGAAATAGCAGAGGCTACCATGTCCTAAAAATGCTAATGTTGGTGATGTCTTGCCTAAGGTTAACCCTGAACCCTTTGATCCTGACAGAGAAACACCAGCTGTAGGGGTGACCCCAGATGTTAGTAATTTTCCCCTGACTGTGATAGCTGGTGATGCTGAAGGTCAGGAGGGAGTTCCCGAGATGCCGGAGATCCTAAACTGTCTCATGCCGGAGAAAATGTAAAGGTGGTAAATGGTGAACCTCAGTATCCAGGGCTTGACAAGGAGTTCCCCTATATGTCCATGAACCAGGACCTACTGTATAGGGTAAAGCAAATACGAAGAGAAATTGTTGAACAATTGGTGGCACCCCAGCCCTATGAAAGAGTGGTTTTAGATCTGGCACATAAACGTGTTAGGAGGACACCTGGGTTATGAAAAGACCAAAGAGCATATTCTACAACGTTTCTATTGGCCAGGAATTGATAAGCAAATACAAGAGTATTGTAACTCCTGTCAACTAACCGCTCCTGGAGGAGGTCTTCAGGAGTCCTTTAGCACCCCTACCTATTATAGAGATACAATTTGAAAGAGGTCCTGTTGTAAATTATTCTAGGGGTCATCAGTATATACTAGTGCTGTTAGATTATGTTCCGATACCCTGAGGCCGTACCCTTGAAACATACTTCGGCTTAAGCTAATTGCCAAGGAGCTTTTTTTTATATGTTCTCTCAGACAGGTATACCCAAGGAGATCCTGACTGACCAAGGGACTCCTTTTATGCACAAGGTAATGGCAGAAATGTGTAAGCTCCTGATAATTAAACTCTGTGTATCACCCCAGACAGATGGCCTAGTGGAGAGGTTCAATAAAACCCTTAAGGGCATGTTAAAGAGGGTGTTTAGCAAGGATGGAAAAAATTGGGATTGCCTACAGCCCTATTTAATGTTAATATTTGCAATCCGGGAGATACCTTACTCCTCAACAAGTTTTACCCCATTTGAGTTGGTGTATGGTAGACACCCACATGGTCTCCTAGACATCGCTAAGGAACAAAAGCAATTTTCACATTTTTTGATTGGAAACCTGATGGACCCCATTATAGTCTATGGGGGTCTGCAGGTTTCCACTGGTAACCTCTTTATAAGCGGATTAGGTTTCCATTCTTCGGTCCCCAAGTGGACACAAAGAATGGAATGACGAACGCTAGTGTGAACCTAGCTTCAGTGATTTAAAGTTGAGTGTGAAAATCAGTCCAAAATGCTGCAATTTTTCTGGCAGATGCCAGCTTGCACTTTTTTCTGAACATTCTTGCTGATATTAAAAATTATTTATCAAAGGATGCTATAGTAATGTTTAGGAATGGAGATATCAATCTTTCTTCAAATATCACCCTTACCTTTCTCCAATGTTGAATGGATAAACTATTTCAAGAATGGCAAGAGATTGGTATTCCAACATAAACCTCAAGATCTATGATCACAAACCCTTCCTTCCACCATCCTCAGTTTTTAGTTCTCTACTATACGTTTTGAATAGTCAGATGGGACAGGAACAATAAGAGGATCCATTTCTTTCTATAAAAGAGAATTACATAGACATCTGATGGCTTGTATTGAATTATTTGCATGCTAATGTCACCTGCACCTTAAAAGGGTTGTCCCATCACAAGCATCCTATCTATACTGCTAGTTTATGTGAATTTAAGACTTTTCCAAAATGCATTGCTTTATCAAAACTGCTTTATTTCACCGCTATCTTAAAGGGGTATTCCCATGACGCTTGTTCACTAACCTGCAGGCTGTTGTGCTCTCTTCACTTCCTGCTTTTCTCGGCACATTGGTGGGTGGGGTTTCACTTGCACGGGATTGGTTGTAAATGAATTACCACAGTGTGAAGCTGATGTAGCAGAGCTGGATTTGAGTCAGTTAGCATTACATACAGAGGTAACGGACTCCCTATCTCAGCCCTTATCAGTCAAATTCAATTAAAACGACTGATAAGAGCTCAGAAATCCCGGAGCTCTCAACTCCCCTATCTGAGAAGATCTGCTACTTAAAAGACACAAACAGTTCAGAGCTGCTCCCAGCCCCTCCCTCCCCCCCGAGAGCAGGCAGCTACATCATTTGACAAATGAGCAGATAATCCCAAGGGCCATAGAAACGGAGTGTAAACAATGAAGTGAATAAATTAAGATAGCGGCCAAACAAAGCAGTTTTGATAAAGCAATGTATTTAGGAAAAATCTTAAATCCACATAAACTAACAGTATAGATAGGATCCTTGTGATGGGACAACCCATTTAATTTATTCACTTCATTGTTTACACTCTGTTTCTATGTCTCATATCTGCTCATTTGTTAAGTGATGTAGCTGCCTGCTCTCAGGGGGGAAGGAGGGGCTGGGAGCAGCTCTGAGCTGTTTGTGTCTTTTAAGTAGCAGATCTTCTCAGATAGGGGAGGTGAGAGCTCCGGGATTTCTGAGCTCTTATCAGTTGGTTTAATTGAATTTGGCTGATAAGGGCTGAGATAGGGAGTCCGTTACCTCTGTATGTAATGCAAACTGACTCAAATTCAGCTCTGCTACATCAGCTTCAAACTGTGGAAATCATTTACAACCAATCCCGTGCAAGTGAAACCCCGCTCACCTATGTGCTGAGAAAAGCAGGAAGTGAAGAGAGCACAACAGCCTGCAGGTTAGTGAACAAGCGTCATGGGAATACCCCTTTAAAAACGTCTACAAAATCCACCATTTTCATACTGTTCCATACTAATGCATTTTTTCTGTCCAGTTGCTACACTGATGCCTATAATCTTACCACACTCACTCACAAACCTCTCCACAGTGCTGCAGAATTTTATATTTAACCTCCGGTCTGTTCCATTAGAAAGGCTATTTAATCCAAAAACTAATAAAGAAATTAGAACCCATATGGCCCTTTAGTCAACGGGATAATTATAAAACTTATCATTACATGTCATGGTTACTGCAAAAACAGAAGCTGCAATAACAGTGTAAACAAAGGCCTGTTCATAACTATGTGCAGTAACGTTCAAGGCTGTCAAATTCATTTTTTCCCAAGGACCACATCAGCCTTATGCTCAGGGCTGTTAATAATTCTACAACTGCATATATGTAGCTATGCCAGTTATGTGCAGATACATTTTCCCATTGAAGGCAACCATAACGCTGATGTTAACATTGTTAATACACACATGTAATAGCGTCCTAATTATCTCACCCCTACAGGTAACAATCCCCCCATAGGTAATAGTAGCACCATAGAGCGAGAGACAGTATAGCCAAAAGGACATTAAAAGAAGTCTCCTTAAAAATTCTGTACACCTGACGACAGCAGTGTGGCGAGGAGACCTATGAGGCCCCCTGATTTAAGGTCTTGGTTCATGGAGGCGACCACTATGACCCCTATAGCTGTTTGTTTTGTCTTAGGCTAAAAGATCCACGGTACTCCACAGCTAGAGAGTGCTGGGGCCTTCCGGCCAAAGACAGAAAAAAGTGATGTCGCATAATGTGGTTTACTAGCAGTCAACACATAATATGGTGCCCACAGAGTATATGGCCCCCTCAGGTTGTTTCATGGCAGATGCGATCCTGGGGCACTGGCACCTGTGTTCTAGGATATAACTGCTGTTTAAAGGGGTTGTCCCATCACAAGGATCCTATCTATACTGCTAGTTTATGTGGATTTAAGCCTTTTCCTAAATGCATTGCTTTATCAAAACTGCTTTGTTTGGCTGCTATCTTAATTTATTCACTTCATTGCTTACACTCCGTTTCTATGGCCCTTGGGATTATCTGCTCATTTGTCAAGTGATGTAGCTGCCTGCTCTCAGGGGGGAAGGAGGGGCTGGGAGCAGCTCTGAGCTGTTTGTGTCTGATAAGTAGCAGGGCTTCTCAGATAGGGGAGGTGAGAGCTCCGGGATTTCTGAGCTCTTATCAGTCAGTTTAATTGAATTTGGCTGATAAGGGCTGAGATAAGGAGTCCGTTACCGTTACCTCTGTATGTAATGCAAACTGACTCAAATTCAGCTCTGCTACATCAGCTTCACACTGTGGTAATTCATTTACAACCAATCCCGTGCAAGTGAAACCCCGCCCACCTATGTGCCGAGAAAAGCAGGAAGTGAAGAGAGCACAACAGCCTTCAGGTTAGTGAACAAGCGTCATGGGAATACCCCTTTAACAGTAAATGAAGTCAGTCAGCATGGAAATAGATACTGGATAAACCCTAGTACCTTGCAGTGGACCCTATGATAAGTACACTCAATCAAATAAGTATGAAGTGCAACCGAGGCTTGTCAGAACTTGCATCAGCTCCATCTTCAACTTTACATCTCTGGTGACTTCGCAACATGATCTGCTAAACTCTATGATAAACATGGTAGGCCTGGTGTCTTTTCTTAAGGCTTCCAGATGTCATGTTGGTTTGCATGAGCACCCTGCAATGGAGTCATGGGTAAATCCACAGAAATGTCCTATATACAAAAACATTTTACGGCACTTTAAATTTCCATTTTATTTTATTTTTTTCATATATTTTAAGTTTATGGAGAATTCTCTTTTACAAAAAATATGTCTTCTGTATACAAGACCCATTTTGTTCATCAAAATACATTGTATAACTCCCTTGACAGCAAATAGCCTTCAAACAGAAAATATGTTTCTATTGTTTTCAGAGTCCAGTTTCCAAAGAGTATCTCAACTTTACTCAGTCCAAAAAAGTGTGTAGTTTTCTTCTTGGTTATTGCTGCATGAATTCCAGTTATTTATTTTACATCTTCCTCATTAGTCCAAAGTCACCCTTCCCAAATCCCCTTTGCGAAAACATCGAATGAAGTCATAAGCAGCAGCCGAGTAATTTGGTACTGTAATATTCACATTTCCTAAAGACACACCATCACAAAAAGGAAAAAAATAATAGTTTTATTTCAAAAAATCCAAAACAAAGACCCAATACATACCTAAAAATATATTGAGATTGTCACAAAAAATACAAACCAACTGCATAGTATATGTTTCTTTATGATCTTGTCCCATTTTGTATACAAAAAAAAAAAAAAATCACTACCGTATATACTCGAGTATAAGCCGAATTTTTAAGCACAGCTTTTGTGCTGAAAAATCCCCCCTCGGCTTATACCCGAGTCAAGCAAAATAAAATTTTATTTTATTTTATTTGGGGGGGGGGGTCTATGACCAGCCGCAATAGTAATGTATAGAATCTCCCATAAAATAGTGAAAAAAAAAAGCTTTAAAAATAATAAAAAAATAAAATAAATAAAAGTTCTAAATCCCTCCTTTCCCTAGAATACATATAAAAGTAGAAAATTACTGTGAAACACAAACACATTAGGTATCCTGTGTCTGACACTGCCCGGTCTACTGAATATAGGATCTGCAGTGCTCCTGTGCCGTCAGGAAGGGGTTAATAGGAGCACTGCAGATACCCTATAGTCAGCCAGACTGAATTCCACGGAGGGGGGTGGGGCTCCTAGTCCTTAAGCTCAGGGAAGGGGCAGACAACCAACACCCCCCCCCCTTTTCCCAGCACCCAGCAACTACTGCACCCAAAAACCATTTTAATTTTTGAAATTTTCCAGTAGCTGCTGCATTTTCCCCCCCTAGGCTTATACGCGAGTTAATACGTTTTCCCAGTTTTTTTGTGGTTAAATTAGAGGGGTCAGCTTATACTCGAGTATATACTGTAAGTTGCTCAGCAAGAAATAAACTATGCTGCATATGAAAAGTAAAATGATAGTACTTGTTAGACATCCACTGATATCCCACTGTTAGTGGCATGCTGGAAGAAAGACAGCTATCTGGTTCATTCTTATCACTACTCCAGGCCCTTTTCAATCTCTATATCCGCTGTGAAGGAAAAGGAGGCTGGCAAAGTTAATGAAGTAAGCCAGTCTGCCAGGTTTCTTCCAGCACATAGAATAGACAGATACAGGACAGGAAGATCTGTGTTGAGACAAAGACAGGGAGGAGCCTGATAGCGGGACGTCAGTGGATATTTGATCAATAAAGTACCGTATATTAGTAAGTACAATCGTTTTACATATCAGATACAATGGCACAGATTATTTTTCCTACTGCACAACTCCTTTAAGAGCGTTTTATGTGAACAGCATTAAAGGTGTTATCCAAAGCTGAAAATGAATAGTTTATACGTAGGATAGGGCATTCATTTGTGATCAGCAGAAGTCCAACACTGGAATCCCGCACTGATCAGCTATTCTTCAGTTAACTGCACCATTGCAACTCAGCTCCCATTCATTTGAATCTTGTGGCTTGGCCACTGTAAATTTTTCATTTTTCTGTTTTGGGGGCTTGATTTTTGCGTGACAAGTTCCATTGGTACCATTTATTTTTTTTGTACAATGTACTGAGAAGCAGGAAAAAAAAATTCAGAATGAGGTGGAATTGAGAAAAATTCAGTACCGTCATTTTATTACGGGTTTTTACAGCTTACACTTAGTGGTACAAATGTTATGTTTGCTTTTGTCTCTGGGTTAGTACGATCACAGTGATACCAAATTTGTATAGGTTTTTTTTCCATGTTTTAATAACATTACAAAAACTATAAACTTTGAAGAAAAAAAATTCCACTCGATCACCATATTTTGACACCTGCAACTTTTTTATATTTAAGTGTATGAAACCGTGTGAGGTGTCTTTTTTGTGCGGGACAATATGTAGTTCTTCTAGATACCATGTTGAGGAATGTATGATGTTTTGATCACTTTTTAGTTCATTTTTTTAAGGGAGGCAATTCAGCCAAAAAAAAAAAAAAAAAAAGCCAAATCAGCCATTTTGGAATTTTATTCCTACTACGGCATTTACCATATAGGACAAATGTTTTTATATTTTAATAGTTTGGGTATTTTTGGACTTAGAGGTGTCTAATGTGTTTATGTTTACATTTATATGTGATTTAAGGGTTTAGGTTTTCTTTTTAAATATTTTTTAAAACTTTTTTTTTTTTTGGCCCCCTTCCCTAGGGAGCTTGAATATGTGATCTTCAGATCAGCTCTGCCATAGACTGCAATACTACTGTACTGCAATCTATAGCAAATTCCCTATGTAACTGTTGAATCCTGCTGTAGGTAGGCTTCAGTAGTTACAATACTATGGCGGGGCTGGGAGCCTTGAGATCGCACCACAGCGGATGGGGTCATCTCTAATCACGGGCAATGCTGCCGGATCCCTGCTGCATGAAACAGCACAGACTGGGCAGCTAGTGCGGCCATACTTGGTTACATGCACTCGGACAGACATACACGCGAATAGGGGTTAAAAAGAAAAAAAAAATAAACAAGCAAAAATAAAAGGATCACAAAAATAAAGCTCCATGTATCACTAAAAAAAACACAAAATAATTTGAATAAACCTGAGAATGTAGTAGTGCTCAAAAATACATGTAGAAATAAAAAAAGAAAATGTGTGTGGTCATGAAAGAAGGAAAATGAACCGATACTAACGTGATCATGCCGTAATCTGAATACTTACCAACACCAGTTATGGCCTTCACTCTCTGTGTCTTTCCCAGCTTAAGGGCAATCTTTTTGAGCAGGGTCTCTATGTTTGAGCAGGGTCCTTCAAGCTCATATTGTTCCACATATCTGATGAACAAATGTGTTTTTAGAAATATTCAGAGATCACAATCAGGCTAAGTTCACATCTACATCAACTCAGTGGCAGTGTCTGCCTTAAATCCGCAGACGAAAAAGTCCTGCACCAAAAGTTTTTTTGTCCACCGCTTTCTTGTTAAGAACAACGGAAATCCAATGGACTCCATTATAGTTTTTAATTTTAGCAGTCTGTCTGTTGTTCTGGTCCTCCAATGGACCAAAACAAAGCATAGCCTAGTGCATATATGAATTTAGCCTTACATTGCTAAATCTAAAAGCAAAAAGGACACTCTGGGACTACCAGTAGCCCACTGTACTGGAAAGAGCAGTCTCCAATGCATACTAGCCCATATGGAAGCCAAAATGACATTGTTGTGGCATCCACTGTGTGAAGAGGGGATTATGGATACATTCCTGGTATAAATGCTGAACATAAAGAAAAACAATAAAAATGTCAACATAAGCAATCTTAATGGCACTATTTTCGGGTAGGTATACCTCACTCATTAACTTATTAACTATTTTTGGGAAGGAATTTTGCCACTGCCTTTTTTGTGCTATAAATTTTGTGCCATTCACTTTGTGACTTAAATTAAGAAATACATTTATTCACTGGGTCAATACAAGTAAACTGATACCAAATCTGCATGTTTTACTACTTTTGCAAAGTAAAAACTCTTTTTGTAATAATATTATTTTGATTGTCATTTTCCAAGGCCCACTGTGTGAGTGCTTAGATTTTGGGAAGACCTAACATTTTTATTTATGCCATTTTGCTTTTTGTAACACTTTTTTGGTGGCCGATGGACAAAAAAATTAAATAAACAAAAATGAAACATATAAAATAGGTATTATGTGTATATACTTTATAAATGATAACAATTAGGATGGAGAAAGACATAAGTCCAACAGGGACTTCCTACTTGGGGAAAAATAAAACCTTTTTATCAGTTTAATAAGCTACTCCTGAGCACATGCACAGTGGATGTTCAACACCACAGGTTCATTTTAACAAAGTAGCAGTGCCTATTCTGGACTGCCACTTTTTTCAGACTGTTCCTTGCTTTGGTTACCAGGGACAGATAAAACATAAGATCAGCATTATCTTACCTGTGCTGCTGATGCTGATTAAGAGTATAAAGGAGATAGTCGGCTATTATATCTTCCCCCACCAAATGATCAAGAATTGTTCCTGCAATGATAGATAATTATGAAAATGTGATTTCCTACAGTTATACTGTATATACACCTGACCTTTATACTTAAAGGGGGTAGCTACTGCTCACACTGCCATTAAGAAAAATGGCGCCGGAGTGTGCGCAGTAGCTCCGGAGGGAGCGCTACTGTGCACGCGCCGGATTTCAACCAATCGGATTTGAACTGCCAGAAGAAGATGAAGATGAAGCCGGGGAAGAGCCGGGACCAGAGGGCGTTCCAGAAGATGACGTTGGATCGTGCATAACCGCCCACTGTGCACGGTCAGGTATGATTTACATATATGTTTTTATAGTTTTATTTTAAAACGGGAGGGGGTTTTAAAGTAAGACTAGCGGTGCCTGAATAACCTTTTTAAAGGCTATTCACGCATATGTGGGGCTCTATCAGCAAAATTTTGCTGATAGAGCCCCTTTAACTTTATAGATTTCAAAAATAGCCATCAGGGTGAAATTTAGAAACTACAAGCAAAACTATACACTGCAGTTTTATTTATTTTTTTAAATCTTCATATTTAATACAAATGTAGCAGATTTTTGCTGGGGTCCATTTCTGTAATTTGTGCTAAATTTATCACATCACACAACAATTGATAAATTTGACACTTCTTTAACATTAAATTTTCTGTCTCTAGATCTTAATCTACTTTGTACATCACTTGAGTGAGACACTACAATTTCACATTGGCTGTGTTATACACCGCTGGAATGCTATGGGTAAGTTTACACACAGTTTTTTGGTCAGGGTTTGGAGGCCGTATCCACTTCAAAACCCTGACCAAAAAGACGACTCCCACTGAAATCAATGTGAGCCACTCAGGTCTTTTTTTCCGGAAGGTGCTCATTCTTCAGGCCGAGTCGCCTCACGATTCGGCCTGAGGACACTCCCTCCTCCAGACTAGATCCATTCATTGGGCCTAATCCAGAGCAGAGTGCGCAGCTGGATGCCAGTGCAGTGCACCGGCTTTCAGTTGCGGCTACCCGGTTTTTGGATCGGAACCGCCTCAGCCTCCAATCCAAAAAACGCCATCTGAAATTACCCTAATAGTGTAAAGAATTTAGTGCACTGTCACCTTTGCTAGTATCTGCCCCAGCTGCACTGTCAGTACAAGATGATACACTATGTGATCAAAAGTATCCGGACATCTGGCTGAAAATGACTTACAAGTTCATCGGTAATGCTGGAATTCAATATTCGTCCGCCGCTTCATGTTCAAAGTCTTCTACCGGCGCAGGCTCGTAACCTAGCAGAGCAGAGCAGACTGCGCAGGTGCACAGGCCATGGGAAAATGGCCGCTAACAATCCTGCTCAAGCGGCCATTTTTCCATGACCTGTGCAGTCTGCTCTGCTAGAAGTTACGAGCCTACGCCGGAAGAAGACATTGAAGATGATGCGGCGGACGAAGAAGGAGGCGGTGCTTGGAGACACTTCTCTGGCAGCGGCGGGGACGCCCTCATCGCTGTTTGAGCGCTGGAGCCCACCCCCATCACTGCAGGAGAACTCATTTGCATACCGGTAAAAAACGGTATTTCTAAGGAATGGAGTGTCGGAGACCACGTCTAAAGGTAAGAGACGAATAGCCTTTCTAAAGGCTATTCCGACGTCTTATCCACAAAAAAAAATGTTTTAATGGTAGAATCCCTTTAAGATGGCCACCATCCAACCATGTGACCTTAAAGGGGCTCTATCAGCATGGCTATTCACGCATATGTGGAGCTCTATCAGCATGATTTTGCTGATAGAGCCCCTTTAACCAGGGGTTTAGGACTATGTAATGACATCAGTACTTTTTTTTTTTTTTTTGTGGTGTGCACACGGAGCCTTGCGGATGCACTTTGCGGATGGACACGGACGTCTGCGGAATGACTTTTTAGAGTGAAATTAGTGTTGCTGAGCGCAAAAGCCACTATTGTCATGTAAGACCAGCCTTAAACCACATTCTGTGAATTCCCAACACCAGAATTCTGTAGTGCAGGGCTTGGTAAATCCCCCCTCATTGTCTCTGACATTAGTGAATTCAACCGATCCCTGCCTGTACCATACGCTTACAATGGCACTGGTTCAAAGTTTAAAACCAGAATCCGGTTAAAATGACAAAACTGACCAATTCAACAAAAACAATAGTGACCATTTGGCCAATAGGTTGCTTCTAAACCAGGCAGCTGGCAAACACTAAGGCTGCACTTACACTATCGTAATGTAAGTCCGCAAATGGTCCACAATTGAGGGTTTTCAATTGTGGACACATCACATTATGGTCAACGCGGCCTCTTACACCACCGGATATTTTATCCGTGGTGTGGCCGGGCCGCAACCATGGTCCGCAATTTATAGAACATGCCCGTAAACTGCCGCACTCGCCCATAGAGTTCTATGGGCGAGTGCGGCAGTTTACGGGCATCTGCGGTGTCTATGTTGCAAATCATTACGGTAGTGTAAGACCAGCCTAAGAGTTTAAGACGTGAACCGGCTGTGATTAACCAATTGCCACTGAAAATAAATGTAAGATTTACTGCTTTACCACAAAGTGCCAACTTCATTCCTGTCTCAACTGACTCAATTCGTGGTGAAAGGACTCCTGGTGTGTCCAAGAGATATATGAGTGGATTTTCTGAAACCTGTAAAATGATTAAAGTTCTATATAAGGAGGTTATACAACATATATTCCTAATATGTCAGAGTATTCCACAGGAACTTCTATACATTTAAAGGAACACTAAACCTAGAAATGATTGCTAAATGTAAACAAGAAATAGAATTGTTTGTCAGCTTTCAGCATGTTTTGAATGATTCTGGTACAACAATCTGCGTTAATCTACTGCTGGTCTACTACATATTCAGCTGGATACAGACTCGGGTGCAAGGATTATAAAAGGGTATAGGTTTTATTAATCCCTCTGTCCTCCTACAGGCGAGGAACCAGAGAGGCCCCTGTTGTAGCAGCCCATCAAATGATTATGAGGAGGAGGAGGAAAACGCATGGCTGAGCTCATGGGACAAAAATAATAATATTGCTACATTTTATTTATAACAGCGCCAACAAAGAGAATATACTGTATATACTCGAGTATAAGCCAACCCAAATATAAGCCGAGGCCCCTAATTTTACCACAAAAACTGGAAAACTTATTGACTCGAGTAAAAGCCGGGGGAGGGGTTGGGAGGAGAGAGATGCAGCAGCTACTGGAAAATTTCCAAAATTAAAATGGTCGGAGTTTTTGGGTGCAGTACTTGCTGGGTGCTGGGGAAGGGGAGGGGGTGTTTTGGTTGTCTGTCTGCCCCTTCCCTGAGCTTGAGGACTGTTTTTTTTTTTCCCCCACATGGAATGCAGCCTGGCTGAATATAGGGGATCTGCAGTGCTCCTATTGACCCATTCCCCACGGAAGAGAAGAACTGCAGATCCCCTATATTCAGTAGACCGGGCACTGTCAGACACAGGGATACCTAATGTGTATGTGTTTCACAGTCATTTTCTACTTTGGTGTCTATTCTAGTGATTTAGAACTTTTAATTTTTTTTATTTTTTTTAAAGCTTCATTTTTTCCCCACTATTTTATGGGAGATTCTATACATTGATATTGCGGCTGGTCATAGACTCCCCCCCCCTATAAAAAAAAACAAAAAACATTTTTTTTTTTTTTGCTGATTCGAGTATAAGCCGAGTGCTGTGCTGAAAAATTTGGCTTATACTCGAGTGTATACTGTATCTCAGTTTTAACTGCAACATGTGACAGCATCTGGAAAAAAGAAAAGATTAATAAAGAAAGGACTGGGACTTTTTTATTTTATTTTTTCTGTACATGTGTTTAGTGTTCCTTTAATCTGTGATTTATAATGTATAATATAGGATCAGCCTCAAAGAACTCTGTGAGGAGTGTGTAGGAGAAAGAAAAGTAATAAATCTGCGCTTACCCTCCAACTTCTTCAATAGCAGCCTTTATTTAGAGTCTTAAACAATTAGCCTTGATACACGACGCGTTTCGGGACCCCCTGGTCCCTTTTTTGAGTGTACATAAGATCATAAACATACACATATCCGCTAAAAATATACATACTGTATATCCTATCCTATTAATATTATAAATGTGAAAGTTTGTGAGTTTGCATGTTTGTGGGTTTGTGTGTTTGGATGTTTGTTCCTCAATCACGCAAAACCCGCTCCACCGATTTGGCTGAAAAGGATTGTGCAATAGGCTACTTTTCATCACAATAGCGCACATACGTTTTTCCCAGACCCCCACAAAACCCAAACTCACATCACCATCTCTGCAATCTCACACACTTTGGACCATAGCAAGCCAGAAAATTCATATTGCCCTCCTGAGCCTAGCCCCTAACCCCACACAATCACATTTACATATACTTTACCATTTTCACCCTCACCTTAATGATACTCCAGGAGGCTACCTCTTTAACCCTCCGGAGCAGCCATGTTTGCCGACCCTCATCGCTCTGACGATCCGCGACACCGCCCACCCAGCCTCTCAATTGTGTTGCCAAGAGCATGCGCATCTTAGCCACCTACAGAACGTGTTTCCAGCACGCCACCATTTTGCTCCTCCACCATAGGCCGCAGCACCCGAACTACTCTCTCCCCAGCCCGCCACACTCCCCGACGGCACTCTCACCTCACTGCTGTTTCGTCTTCACGATCCATCCACCTTCCCTAGGTCTCCACGCCAACGACACTGGTAAGTTCCGATAGCATGTTTGAATTGGGACTACTTCTGGCCTGTATACTCCGATGTACCATTTCAACACACCACGGACATGTAACGATCGATAATAATGTCACCAATCTGCCTTACTGCCCACCTTAGAATTACCCGGCGTCCCTTCACATAAACTAGAACTCACGATTGGCGTCCCTGTTCTACTCATGCGTAATCTCGATGCACCCAGATTGTGTAATGGCACGAGGCTACGAGTCAAAAAACTAGGCACAAACTTACATGTACTGGCAGAAAATAACAAATCATACAATGTCGTATATCGAAGTATATTAACCTGAAATACCTCTGTCCCAAAGACACTATGTACAGTTTCTCAGAACACCGTATAACAGCTGAAATAAAAATTCCGTTCAACTCAAAAGTCTCGTGTTCTCTGGATTACAGCAAAAACAAGATACAAAGTTACATTTCATATCCCACACCTTATACACAGTACGAAAACCTTACCCGCGCCTGTATATACCCACTTCTACAATCACCGCAGACGAAGTCGCGGGTACCAGCTAGTATATATATAAAATTGGAAATAAATAAATATAAAGAGATCCAATAATATGTAGATAAAAAAAAAAAATATCCAATGCAAATAAAAAATTAACTACCGTATTTTTCGGACTATAAGACGCACTTTTTTTCCCCAAAATTTGGGGGGAAAAGAAGGGTGCGTCTTATAGGCCGAATGTGGCGCCTGGCATCCGCTGTAATAGAGAGGCGGAAGCCGGCAAGTGATAGACGCCATTACAGGTGCCGGGGCCTGCGACATCGCTGCGCTCCTCTGCCCTGCATGAAGCCAGCAGCGGGAGGAGTGATGCTGCTATTCCGCTCCTCCGTCCCCCCGCTGCTGGCTTCATGCAGGGCAGAGACGTGCAGCGATGTCTCAGGCCCCGGCGTCTATCCCTCCCCGGCCTCTCTAGTACAGCGGATGCCGGGTCAGTATCAGCGGCCCCTTCTCCCCCGAACCTGTGCCTCCCCCGTACCTGTAAAGATGCAGGCCGGCTCCTGCGCGGCGATATCGCAGGAGCCGACCTGTTCGGGTGAGAGCCGGGAGCCTAATGAGGCTCCCAGGCCTGTCACTGCTGTATTAGTATTGCGGCTGGTCTCTATGACCAGCCGTAATACTAATAGACAGAATGTCCCATAGACGGCAATACAGTTGTATTGCCGACTATGGGACTTGCAATCAAGTGACCGCAGGTTCAAGCCCCGGGGGGGGGGGGAATAAAATAGTAAAAAAAAAAAAAAAAAAAAAAAAAGCTTTAAAAATATATAATAAAATATGAAATAAATAAAAGTTCTAAATCACCTCCTGTCCCTAGAATATATATATATATATATATATATATATATATATATATATATATATATATGTAGAAAATCATATGTCATAAACCACCGGGTTTTTTTTCAATAAAAG
Source organism: Leptodactylus fuscus (assembly GCF_031893055.1). NCBI lineage: Eukaryota > Metazoa > Chordata > Amphibia > Anura > Leptodactylidae > Leptodactylus > Leptodactylus fuscus. The sequence continues at coordinate 66,585,241 of NC_134274.1, read as the reverse complement.
GTGATCTAAGCAATAGATATTCCCCAAAATGGTAAACTAAAAAGTACTTCTGGCCCCGCAAAAAAACCCCCACTCTATGCATCCCCGTACAGCTGCAGGGTCACCTGTCAATGTGGCCTTGCAGCTGTTGCAAAACTACAACTGCCATATATTAAATATTTTACCAGTTTTTGCTTCAAAATTTTTTTCCCCTATTTTCCTCCTCTAAAACCTAGGTGCGTCTTATAGTCCGAAAAATACGGTAATTAGAGCTTCTTCATAAAAGAAAAGGCCTAAAAAACACATGTACAAGGCATACAGCACATCAGACCTCACGATGTGATGTCTTCAAGTGCTTCATTGAGTCCTAAGGGACATAGGGTATTAAGTTGGCATATACAGTACATCTCACAACGTTTTAACATCTCAAATCTATTCGGTACATCAACCAAAATATGGTCGATGGTTAGGTTGATGTACCGAATACATTTGAGACGTTAAAATGAGAAATGTACTATTTCCAATTTTATATATACGTATATTTTTAGCGGATTTATTTATATGTATATTACCATATTTTACATATTCTCTTTATACGTTTAATCTGTTTCACTTTTTCCTTGTTTGTTCATTTACTACAGGGGTGCTCACACTTTTTCAGCATGTGAGCTACTTTCTAAACTGACCAAGGGATAAGATCTATTACCCACTTCTTGTGGGCGGGGCCGGAGCAGGGCCAGGGGCGGGGACAGGGCGGTCCCGGGGCAGGGCGGAGCGTGAGAGCAGGAGACAGCTCTCCGGTGTCTGCTTGTTCACAACGCAGGCTAAGAATCATCTCTGGACACTGGCAGGCGGGGCCGCCGCAGCCTTGACTGCGAACGAGTGCAAGGCCCCAGCCTGCCAGTGTCCAGAGATGATTTTCAGCCTGCGCTGTCAACGATCCTGCGATCGACCGGTAGATTGCGATCGACGTATTGGGCACCCCTGATTTACTAGATATAGTGCTGTTTATCTAACTATTACTATTGTTTATATTTTGGTCAATCGGAAGGTACTGATATCAATGATTTAGTGCACATGCGCGCACTTCCGTATCGGTGGAGCGCATCTGCATTCCACCGTTGATGGCTACGCGCTTGTGCGGCTTCCGGGGAGCGCATTTGCGTTCTCTATATTGAGATTATTGATCTAGCGCGCATGCATGCGTCCTTGTATCAGTGGGGCGCATCTGCGTTTCACAGTTGATAGTTACACGCATGCGTGGCTTCGGATGGAACACACTTGCGCTGCACATTTGCCTGTGATTCCCTACTTCCGGACACCGCAGGAGCAGACATAGCAGTTGGTATGAACTATTGGAGGGTTAAATGCCCGTGTATACGGGTCCCTCACCATCTATGTACCTAGTAAAGACCTGTATTTCTTTAGATTTTGTTACGCTGGTTGATGGTATATTGTTACAGTGGAGACTATATCAGTTTATGCTTTGTGTGCAGGCGCTGGTCGCGGTGGAGCGCATTTGCGTTCCAGGACTGCCTGTACACACCATTTCCGGGTGGGCAATCCCTTGGGCATGCACAGTCATTAGCTCCCATACCGGAACGATAAGAATTTGCTTCATGTGCTTTTTTATGAATTTATTTGTCCAAATGAACAATTAGTGACTCCATTTTTTTTGTTTTATGTGTGTTCACATGACTTTGAGCACTGTTGAGGTAGGAACTCCCTTGGGAGTGTCCATTCATACACTTGTCTATATCAGTTCAGTGTTTGACTATATTTGTTGATGACCTTATGTACACTTGAAAAAGGGACTAGGGGGTCCCGAAACGCGTCATGTGTCAAGGCTATTTGTTTAAGACTCTAAATAAAGGCTACTATTCAAGAAGTCGGAGGGTAAGCGCGGATTTATTACTTTTCTTTCTCCTACACACTCCTCACAGAGTTGTTAGAGGCAGATCCTGTATTTTGCCATTTTGATGTCTTTGTACGGGTGGGATCTGTGGCTGCTGTTAACTCTGTAATGTTGTTTATCTGCTAACTTTGGTGCTGTGACTATATCAGAGCAAATTCAAGGTGATTTCCCAGTTTACACTTGTCTATTGAATTTCTTTTTGCCAGGTGATAATGCGCTAGGTGCTGCGAGGTGCTTTGTTTATGTTTTCTTACAATGTGTAATTTCTCACTGAGCTAAAATAAGCGGTTTATTAACCATAACAAAATAGAACAATTTTATTTAATATTGGTGTTGGAAAGAAATGTTCATAATAAAAATGACTCAAACTGGTTTTACTTCATCTTCTAACTGGACTAATAGGGTCTGATTTAGAGGGGTTGTCCCATGAAAAGCATCCTATCTATACTGCTAGTTTATGTGGATTTATGACTTTTCCTATATACATTGCTTTATCAAAACTGCTTTGCTTGGCCGCTATCTTAATTTATTCACTTCATTGTTGACACTGCGTTTCTATGGCCACTGGGCTTTTCTGCTCATTTCCCAAGTGACTAGCTGCCTGATCTCAGGGGGGAGGGAGGGGCTGACAAGCAACGGAGCTCCTCAGATAGGGGAGGGGGGAGGTGAGAGCTCCGTGATTACTGTGCTGTCTATCTTCAGCATTTCCACTTTAATTGAATTTGGCTGATAAGGGCTGAGATACAGAGTCCGTTACCTCTGTATGTAATGCAAGCTGACTCAAATCCAGCTCTGCTACATCAGCTTCATACTGTGGTAATGCCTTTAAAACCAATCCCTCATTACTGACTGCAAACATAGCAGATGGCAGAGCAAATGAAACACCGCCCACCAATGAGCCAAGAAATCCAGGAACTGAAGAGAGCACAGAGCCTGCAGGCTGCAGAACAAGAGTTATGGGAATACCCCTTTAAGTAAAATAGTCAGATATTAACCAGTTCATTTACTGTAAATAAATTGTTCTAAGACAAAACATATTACTGACCTGTATCTTACAAAGAACTGAGCGGGTAATTCCAGGTTCTCCCCCGACTCTAGAGGCTTTTCCTAGGATGGAAAACATATACTGTGCTTTTACACCTAAACTACTAAAAGGGTTAGGTAATGTATCAAAATAGTGTATCTACCTTTTTTAAGATGTGTTCTGCGCAGAGCGTTTATCAGAGAGGATTTTCCCACGTTAGGAATTCCAGTCACCATAATGGATATTTCTGGGGACTGTAATGGGTAAAGAAAAAAAATATACATCTCTAGACACTTGTATAAAAAGAATGAAAGTCCAAATTTACAGTAAAAGAATGAGGGAACTCCAGCAGTCATGCAGTACTGTATGAGTTATGGTTATATTTTAATAATAAAGCAGAGCGTTATTATACTCTGTATACATGTGCAAGGGGCAAGTAAGTTTTTTCATATGTGTTGGACAACTTCTTAAAGAGGACCTTCCATGGTCCGGGGCACAGGCAGTTCCATACACCGCTAGAAAGCCGACAGTGCGCTAAATTCAGTGCAGCTTTCCTGTTCTGTGCCCCGGGTGAAAAGCTAGTGGTCCCGGTACCGTAGCGCTTTACAGTCAGAAGGGTTTCTGACACTTCTGTACAAGCAGCGCCAATAGCGCTGTGCTCTGAGATCGGGGAGGAACGCCCCCTCCCCTCCTGATAATACTCATCTATGGACAAGTACTGTGAGCAGAGAGAGGGGGCGTTCCTCCCCGCTCACACTGTACAGCGCTATTGGCGCTGCTTGTACAGAAGGACGTTCCTGATAGAGTGTCAGAAACGCCCTTCTGACTGTAAAGAGCTATGGTACAGGGATCGCTAGCTCTTCACCCGGGGCACAGATCAGGAAAGCCAACAGTGCGCTGAATTCAACGGTGCTGGTATCTTAACTGAATTCAGCGCACTGTCAGCTTTCCAGCAGTATATAGAACTGCCTGCTCCTTTCCACTAGCTTCCTCTATATACCATACGTTATGGGTGAGTAAGTGTGGTTTTACTAGCAGTGGGACATACTTACTATTTGCAATTTTGCATTTTATTTCCTTCCCCCTTTCCCCCTACCTCCTTCCCTATCCTGGTATTCTTTTTGGCACTTTGTACTGCATATAACGGATGTTGTTGTATTAGTCCAGCAGGTTTACATTTATCTGCTGGCTTTACTTAGATCCTATAGAAGAACAGGGTGTTTTGCTAGCAACACCTGTTTTCTTTTCTTCTTGATGTACCACAGTATATGACTTTACTTTACCAGGTATTTTGCATTACGTCCATGTTTTATATTGATAATTTGTAGGAGGCAACGGGAACATGTATTAGAGGACTCCACTGCCATCTTGTGGTTTAATTGCATAGTGCACTCTACTTCTTTATGATCTTGAAGCTTTAATGGATTATTGCATTATCTTTATTTGCCTCCCTATTTAGGGATATATTATTTATATTTGATATTCTCATGCCAATCCTGGCCTATTGGGAAATTTTTCTTGCCCTGTATGTGTTTTGTTTATCTGTTTTTAAAAGTAGATTTAATAAAAATTAGTTTTTTTACTTATGTATATGTTGAGTGTTGTGTCTATCTCAAATGTTCTTTCGTTTCCTGCATATATCTTCATAGAGATAGCAACACGATATTAGAGGAATATGGGCTGGTCTATTTTCACTTGAAAATTACTTTGAAACATTTTCAATACCGTGCCATGTTGTTGTTTTTGTATATATAGTATATAGAACTGCCTGTGCCCCAAACCATGAAAGGTCCTCTTTAAAGGGGCTCTATCAGCAAAATCATGCTGATAGAGCCCCACATATGCGTGAATAGCCTTTAAAAAGGCTATTCAGGCACCGTAAATGTTATATTAAACTACCCCCACCCCCACCCCCGTTTTAAAATAAAACCCTAAAAAAGAATGTTATCTACTTACGGATTGTGCACGCTGGGCGGGCATTCAGGGTGCACCGTTTTCTTCATCCACGCCTCTTCCTCCTCCGACGTCCTCCGGTCCCGTCCTCCCCCAGACGCATTAGCCGTAGTAGAAGCCGCATGCTACTGCGCAAGCGCCCAGGCCATTTTTTTATATCAGTGTCCGGTCGCGAGCGCCGGAGGACGGAACTGGAGGACGTCGGAGGAAGAAGAGGCGTGGATGAAGAAGAAGACACACCCTGAATGCCCGCCCAGCGTGCACGATCCGTAAGTAGAGCACATTCTTTTTTAGGGTATTATTTTAAAACGGGGGGGGGGGGGGAGGGGGTAGTTTAATATAACTTTAAAGGCTATTCACGCATATGTGGAGCTCTATCAGCATGATTTTGCTGATAGAGCCCCTTTAAAGATAAAGCGATGGGGAAAAAAAGTACACACCAGTTCAGCCAACCAAAGTTCCTCAGAAGACACCAGCAAAAATTGACACATTTAAAAGGTCTTTTCCAGAATAAATTTTGAAGGTCATCAAAATCTGATCCATGTGGGTCCAAAACCTGGCACCTTGACTGATCTGCTGAACCCAGGATTCACAGTGTCATAAGTAACACTGTGTATAAAGGCCAAAATACAAATGCTCTTTCCACTGTGTAGTGCCCCTGGGTCATTTGGATGGGAGATGAACTGCAATAATATGGCACAGCCCATCTTTGATATCATCTCTGTAACTTGTATGCCATATTTCCTGAAGTCAGTTGATCAGTAAGAGTGTCCGAACCACATTCATCTGATATTAATTATCATCAATACCCAAGTCCTGGAAAACTCATTTTATATAGATATGGCAAACTGATTTCAGCCATTTTCAAAAACACTTGATAAGAACATAGGTAAACCTTTTCAAAAATCCAATCTAAAATAAAATAATTATAGAATGCTAAATTCTTTTTCTCTGCAAATCTGAAAATGCATTAAATTCAGCACACTATCAGCTTTGCTATGGTATAGAACACTCCTAATCTGAGAGGACATGAAAGGTTCTCTGTGAGTGTGAACCTGATAAAAATAAGAGTTAAAACACTGCCCTATAGTATTGGGTCAAGTCTACAGTATTTCATGACATTTAATCCACTTCATCCAGTCCGGAAAGAACCTGACCTCTTCTCTGTTGAACCGAGGATTACTTCCAACCCGCTCAATAATAGCTGGAACGATCTAAAAGTTAAAAAGAATAAAATACAGCAAAAAGGTTAGAAGGGTATATACCAGCAGTTTAAGCCTTTCACTGACAAGGGTCTCTGGAAATTTTGCACCTCCGGTAGCCGGAGCTTTTTTCACAGTTTTGAGACGGACAAATCGAACCTAAATTGCAACATTAAAAAATCATCCAACCCCCCACCTATATTTTTTTTTTAAAGTAGACACCTGCAGCATTGCAGAATGCCACTTGGTACTGTATGTGAACAGGGACCTTCATACAATTTTGATTTAAAGTGAATGTTTTATGCAAATGTATATTAGTTGGTAAAAGTGGAAAACAAAGAATAAATTATATGCACCAAACCTCCTAAAAATAAGATTTCAACATGTGCAGATTTCATACATATTACTAAGGCCTACACCTGCATACATGTGTCTTCAGAAAATCACCAGAACTGGAAGGAATAAAAATCTACTTTGAAGCTGGAAATGTTAATCACTTCAGTACCGGGCCAATTTGTGGTCCAGGACCAGACACATTTTAGGTTTATTTTGTATGTGCGGTTTTGAGGGCTGTAACATTTTTCCCGTATGTCTCAGTCAACTAATTTTTGCGTCTTTTTTCGGGGACACCTAGGGCTTTATTTTTATGTTGTTTTTATTTTCAAATGTGTTTTAATTTTTTTTATATCTGGGAAAATATAAACAAAATAGGAGGGAAATTGTGTCTGGTTTTCAATTTATTTTTTTTTTAATTTAATAACACAAAGTGTCACTGAAAAACTTTATAATATAGTTTTTCCTCTCCGTTACGGTAATTTTTATTTTGTATGGTGTCGTCGGGGGTGGGGCTATAACCTTTAATAACGGCGTTTTATTAGCGTTTTATTTATTTTTTATTATTATTTTATTTACATTTTTTTAAAACTTTTTTATTATATTTTTATTTTATTTTTTTTCCAGATTGTGTCCCCATAAAGTCATAAGAGACCTTTGGGGACATCTGATCACTTTTTTTTTTGTACTTGAGGCTGATTTCTCCTATAACTGGGGCTGGTACTTTTAACCTCAGATACAGGAGAAATCCAGCCTCCTGCACACTGTATACACAGCTTACTGAGCTGATCTGAGTCCTGTAGGCTCCCAGGGATCACGTGTCCGCCGGGTCAGAGGGCAGCTAAATTATGGCTGCGTCCATAGCTGTGTATACAGCGCTGTATACACAGCGATCGAGAAGGCAGGGGAGGTAATAAATCTGCCCTGTCTTCTCTCTGGGAGCTCCGGCTGAAGTTACAGCCGGCTCCTAGTGAAAGCAGCTACACGATCTCCATGCAGCTGCTGTGTTCTGATGGACGTACAGGTACGTCCTGGCAGAACTAGGCAACCACTTCCCGGACGTATATAGTCTATGGGCGGTCCGGAAGTGGTTAAAAAAAGTATCATCCTATAAAATGTAGGGATTATACATTGTAGAAAGCAAGTGAAAGTAGACAACCTAAAGATTACATATGTCTCAATGGGTTATCAACAGCCACATCCACCTTCAAGCAACTTTGTGCCAAACACATAATTTTTTTTGAAAAAAATGCACTAAAACACATATGTGCACCTGAAACTCGTGTTCTATCTCACATTCATATACAAAATACATTTAAAGAAATAGCTTATGTTGTAGACTATATATATACACCGCATATACTCGAATATAAGCCGAATTTTACAGCCCAGTTTTTGTGCTGAAAAAGTCCCCCCTCGCCTTATACTCGAGTCAGAAAAGAAAAGAAAAAAAAATATTATATAATAGGGGGAAGGGGGGTCTATGACCAGTCACAATATTGATGTATAGACTCTCCCATAAAATAGTGCAAAAAAAAAAGTGAATGAAGTTTCTCATAGTGAAAGGACAGGTGTCTGGCTGTCATACACAGAAGGTAAAAAAGGGGATTTTTGTGTACTCACCTGTAAAATCTTTTTCTCGTTGTTTGACTGGGGGACACAGGACCATGGGTATAGAACTGGCCACTAGGAAGCGGACACTAGGGAAATGAAAGAAGTTGGCTCCGCCCACACAGGCTATACCCTACCACTGACCATGCACTCAGTCAGTTTTGTACCACAGCAGTAGGAGAGAGTCCAAAAACAGGAATACGGAACCAACAACCTAAATTCGTAAAGAAATCAAACAAAAAATCCCGTACAAATAAATACAACGGGTGGGACCTGTGTCCCCCCAGTGAAACAACGAGAAAAGGATTTTACAGGTGAGTACACAAAAATCCCCTTTTCTCGCAATATTTCACTGGGGGACACAACACCATGGGACATCCAAAAGCAGTCCCTGAGGGAGGGAAAAAACAGACAGTCCTGCGAACAACCGACGCACTGCCGCCTGCAGAACCCTCCGACTACCTGGCATCGGCAGAAGACACAAAACGAGATGTGGAAAATTTACTGAAAATGTGCACCAAAGCCCATGAACAGTCTTGCAGACCAGCAATCCAGAAGCCTGATGCCAAACAGTCCCAGAAGCACCAACAGCCCTGGTAGCATGAGCCATCACACGGGAAGGCCAATCCCTACCCTCTAACTGTGAGGCTCCCTACGACAGGTCAAATCCATCTAGAGATGGACACCCTGGAAGAGACAGGCCCTTCCTAGAGTTCCCTGGAAAACACAAAAGAGCATAAAAAAAACGGTTCCATGAGAGCTGGTAAATCCAGCCGCCTGGACACATCTCGGAGGTGCATGGTGCCCACGAGGATGCTTAGGTTCCGGACAAAAAGACGGCAAGACAATGCGCTCATTGACAAGAAAAAGAGACACCATCCTAGAAAGAAAAGAAGGTGGAGGACAAAGAACAACCCTATTCTGTGAAGAACCAAGAAGGGAGACTGGCGCGAAAAGCAGCCAACTCAGAACCCTACAAACAGAAGTGGTTGCAACAAGAAAGCGAACTTGCTTTAGAGGCTCAAGGAAGATCCTGAGGTACCTCAAGAATGAGGCAAGATACCACGGATCACTGGAAGCCAGTAGAGAGGGACACCGTGATCCCTGCCCTAGAAGAACGGTCTTACTTGAGCAAGGACAACCAGGGCCACCGGAAGAAAATAAGCACAGATATCTGACCTTTCAGGAAAAAGCCAAGAGCCTGATCCAATTCAGACTGAGAAAAACCTGGACCCTGGGCAAAGAAAAGTACCACAAACTTCAGCTCCGAACCAGCGGACATAAGACTCCCAAAAGTGATGGAACCAACTTTAGCTGATTGTGGCTCCCTGGCCTAGAACGTAGACTGAAATAACAGTCTCAAAGACTCGCCCTCAACAGCCTCGTCTTTAAACGCGGCAAACGTAAGGTGAAGTGGAATCTTTGAGAGAGCAGATTCTCTTGCAGAAAAGGAGTCTGCCAACCGAATCATGAGGACTGTGAACTAGCCTAGACGAGGTCAGACTGGAGCTACCAGGATGGCAGGAACCTCTCACCTTGAGTTCCTGAGGACCCCAGAAGGAGGGAGAAAGGGAGGAACAGATACAGAAGCTGAAAACCTCCACCAGGAAGCCCAAGCGCGTCGGCACAAACGCCTGAGGATCCTTGCGCCTGGCCATGTACAGGGAACCTTCTGGTTAAAAAAACTGGCAGCCTGAATTGCTAAGGGAGCAGCGACTGAAAATTCTGCCCACCTCAGGGAGTGGGAGACCTCCGGAAGCTGCCAGGTGCTTTGTTCCGCTCTGGGGATTCAAGAAGGCGAGGGTGGTGTAATAGCCAAACTGAAGCGAGCCGGCCAACCCTCAGGGTGCAGATCTCGAAAGATGGCCCCCCGATTCAACAGATTGATTGGAGGGAGAATCCCCTGGACCATCATTCCAGAACATTTTGGACTTCGAACCCTGCCTCTCACAGAAAAGCTGGCATTGGTAATGACAACTGCCAGCAGATAGAAGACAAGCTTTCCCCAGGAAACCCCCGGGGAGGAGCACCATCCATAAAGCTTGAGACAAACTCGAGTGACAGGAAAGTTGGGTCCCCCAGGATGGGCTGGCACCGGCCCCAACGTGCCAAGATTGCCAGCAAAAAAGACAGCTATTGGAACCGGGCAAGGGTGACGGCTTCAAAGACGCGACCATCAAGCCACCTCCACAAATGCGACATACTGGACTGAAGAGATCGAATCTCGGCTATTGGAGGAAAAATTTTATCCTGACGGATATCCAAACCTAGAGGCAAAGGGCAGCCCTAGAAAAACTGGCAATGGCCGGACCCCACAAAGGACACGGTCCACCTAGAAATGCATAAATTCGGAAAAAGAAACAGAACATCTGACCTCCTGGAACAACCAGGGGACAGACCGGATGAAGTCAACAGCCCTCCGTATCTGAAGAGAATCACAAACAGCACAGGCAAACTCCTGCATATTAGTTGCTACCAATGTGCCTGGCTAGAACTCTGGCTAGGAGTCAGCAGCATCCCAAGAAAAAACAGAGCAAGCAGGAGGAGATATCCTCCTGAGCCACAGCCCTAGGATTCTCCATTATTTGAAAATATCACAACTTACATGGACAAAGCTCCTGCGTAGCAGCTACTACCAATGTGCCTGACTAGTACTCCGGTTCAGAGTCAGAGGCATCCCCAAACTAAACAGATGCAAACAGGAGGAGAGCCAGATCCACCTGTCCTAGAGGGGCCGTGCGCATATTCTCCGTCTGACCTAAAGGATTTCCTTGCCCTCCTTTGAGAGCAGCCCCTGAGATTGAAAACTTATTAGGGCCTCAACCACAGCTGCTGACTGCAGACCGAGGCAGCCAACTAGCAGACAGCCGCTTCAAAATACCGCCATAGACTAAGTCAGGCGGTATTTTGAAGCCTGGGAGAAAAATGCCCAAACCGTCGAAAAGGAACAAAAAGTTCAGGGGATCCCAGCAGGCTGAGCGGAGTTACAAAAAGAACATATAGATACAGCCTGTCCACAAGGACATTTTAGCTAGCAGCTGGAGCATACATAAATGTGACACCAGCAGGGGCGCAAGGACCCCAGGAAGACACTTCATGAAATATCATGCAGTAAAAACTGAAAAAACAACCTCCAAGGGGCGCCTACCAAGCCACTGGAAGGAGACGATCCCCAACCGCTGCAGACGAGCTGCACAAGAAGAATAACCAGGCTGCACCAGAGCTGCGACTGCAACAGACAAACAGTCCTCAGAACAGGAAGTGACATAAAAACAAGACCCTCCCTACAGGGTTCCTGCACAAAGGAGGTGGGAAAAAACAACCAAGCCCACCCTCCGCCCTATGGGCGGCCCCCTTGACTCAGGAAAGCCCAGGGATTAGGCGGGGCCTAGTGCGGCCTACATGCCGGCGAAGCCGCGGCCTCAAGTAGAAGCCGCGGCCACCACACGGCTCCCGGCGCCGGCCACATGCACGCCGCGGAGGCTCGGGAACACAATGGAACCCAGCGCGGCCTACCCGTAGAGTACCTCAAGTAGAGGTCACAGCCGCCGCGTGGCTCCCGGGGCTGGTCGGACGCCCCAAAACTCCGAGGACGTGCAGGTCTAGTGCGGCCTACACGCTGGCGAAGCCGCGGCTTCAATTAGAAGCCGCGTCCGCCGCCTGGAGCCCATCGCCGGCCGCATGGTCCATGCTGTCTGCCCAGAACAAAGCTGGTGCCCCAAGCCCCAGGAAGAAGGCAAGACAGGCCGCAGGGAGGGGAGAACAGAGAGAGGAAGAGCAGAGAGAGAAAAGAAGGGCAACATACTCACCTATGTTCACCTGCTCATACTTACCAGTCCGAAGTCTTCAGGTGCCACAGACTCACCCCTTTGGTGATACCTCACACATAACCATGGGGTCGCTGGAATATCCAGCCGCCACTGCAGCAAAAAGAGGGGGACTGGGTGACTGCGAGGCGTTCTTAAGTAGAACGCTTGCGTCTGCAGGGGTACGACTAGTGTTGCCTAAACACTGACAACCCCCTGCCCCTGAAAGAAAAAACAAAAAAATGATGTAAGACAGAAAGACCTGACTCAGGTCGTGACTGCCTCCTACGACACTAGGTTAAAAACTGACTGAGTGCAGGGTCAGTGGGAGGGTATAGCCTGTGTGGGCGGAACCAACTTCTTTCATTTCCCTAGTGTCCGCCTCCTAGTGGCCAGGTCTATACCCATGGTGCTGTGTCCCCCAGTGAAATATTGCGAGAAACCTTTTTTTTTTTTTATACCAATTTCTACAAAATCGTTCAATTTATATGCAGTTTTGAATGGTGGGAAATTATCATGCCCTGCACGCTTTATTTCTGCTATAAAAAAACCCCACAAAGTGAAACGTTGCAATATTTCTGAAAAGTGGGTTTAGAAGAGGGTGTTGTTAACTATTCTAGCGGTCTTTACTGTCTGTATACTAGATTCATCAAATGAGCCTTTTTAAAAAGATATAATGTTACAATCTCACCCCAGTAAGGTTGCAGCATAGAAAATGCCCCATCTCAGAAATATCGCACTTTCAGTAGATATTCAGGGAACAAAAGCAATCCTTAGCCCCCGCCTGAGCCACAAACAAAGGGATGCAAAACATTACACACCTGTTTGACGTTTTCTTCCCGAACGCAGTCAGTGTATATGACCTTTCCGACTCCCTGCTTCTCTAGCTGAGAAACAATCCTCTAAAAAGGATAGAGACATTGTAAGAATTAAATGATACAGTCATTGGAAAAAAGTTGTTCATGAAACAAAAGATCTACCAACATTACTATGAGTATTTGTAAAATGCAAACTTTCAAACAAAGCGGATTACACAGTCACAACTGAAATGACCCTTGTCCTTTATTCACCTTTTGATGTGAGGTGTCTGCCAGATCAAGCTTGTTGAGTACAAGCAAGTGAGGTTTAATTCCAAGGTACTCTTTAAAGAGAGGGTTTCGGCCAGATAAAGGGATGTATTTCTTGCTAAGGACATTTTTAGATAAATAGCATAAGTGTAAGTTTCATAAATACCCAATGTCACCGATGCCTGCATTGAGGAAAGTCTGTATAAAAAAAAAAAAAAAAATAGGGGCCAAGTATAAGACTGGAGGATCACAAGACGAGTTGTCCAGTGAATCTGGGGTATGACTGCTCATGCTGAGCAACCAAGTTCACCTTTGGTACCTGTCAGTCATTATGCTAGGGGGGAGTAGCACTGAATGGTGATCGGAGGCAAAAATATGTACCATGCCCTGTATACAAACAGCTCATTTGCATACGGATTATAAGCTAACTTTCTAAACAGCAAGATAGATATAACAAAGGTATGTTAACCATGTCACTAACTGTCCTACAACAGCGCAAAGATTTTGGTGTTAAGAAAAACCGTTTAACAATAAGCAATTGCCAATCAATTCTTCAGAATCTATTTGAAAACTGCAATGACTAAGAAAACTGGACAGCTTTCAGCCACACCATAAGTTCATATCATTGTCTCTTTGTAGCAGCAAATCAGTCTACAATATACGAACCAGTCCTTAGGCTTGGGCCAAATATTAACATGACATAGGTAAGCAAAGGACACATTTTTGAAAATAATAGATGAATTATGGCACATAAGTTGCCATAACTGTAATATGATGGTTGCAAAAAAATTCCAAACCTGATGAGAACATAGTCCACGTGAGGGCCACATTTCCAAATCCTACAGTGGCTCAGTAAAAACTAAAACCATGGTATTAGTTATCTCTATCATGCAAAAAGTTTAAAGGGTTCCTACTGTGTAAGCGGCCATTTTCTTGTGGCTGGCTTTGCCCTCGGCCTAGAAGTTTGACCGCCCGCGCCGGAAGAAGACGAGAAGACAGCCCGTTCCTGAAGAAGATGGAGTCGGCGCTGGAGAGTTCTCTCACAGAATTGGGGACACCCCCAGTGCTGCTTGAGCGCTGGGGCCGCCTGGGGCCCTGCTGCGAGAGAACTCATTTGCATATCGACGAAAAATGTGATTTCTACGGAACAGCGGTGCGGAGAAGACATCTAAAGGAAGGAGAGGAATAGCCTTTCTTAAGGCTATTCCTATGTGTTAGGAACAAAAAAATGAGCTGTAATGATAGGATACATTTAATTCAGCTTAGAAATGTGACGAGCACATGGACCATCTTTCCCAGTCCAAACACAGCCAGCCACGGCTGTCATCAGGGAGCATTAACATGTTGTGGTCACATAACATTCTGTTACCGCAATTGGCATAAAATCATGACAAAATGGTGGTTTGTCACAATTTTGTTGTAAAAATATGATCTGAATCCAATGCGTTAATGCACCCTAAGTATATATTCACATACAGCATATTTTCAGAAATTGCTAAAACTATGCAATTCATTTAAATAGGATGGCAGAAATCCAGAGACTTTCCACCGCAACACTATTCAGATAAATGGATTTGCTTTTTAGTTGCAGAAATTTGTGTGTGAATATGGCCTAATGTAAAAGTGATCAATTAAATTAGTTATTCCAGACACAAAAGGATATTCGGGCATCATGTACTTCAACAATGCAGTCAATTTTGGATAGTTTAGCTTTCATCTGTTTAAGACCTGCAGGAGAAAATTGACATTAATTAATTAAGAGCTCCAAGTATAGCATGTATTATGTGACGTTTGCTATTGCTTTACTGCTTTTAAATAAAAAGGACATTTGTATGCGAGTCTCTAGACAAACCGACAAGCAGTGGTGTATATTTATTAAGAACTGCTGTTTTATATGGTGGTCTTAACCCCCTTGCACACTACTGTATGAATGGTCAGTCTGCTATCTCGGTTTCTCCCAGATAGCACACTGACCCCTTCATATCTATGGGCCCATACACATGACCGTGAATTACATAGTCACGTGTGCGGGCAGACAGTTTGGGATGTAAAATACGGAACATGTCCTATTCCTGTCCGATTTTGCAGTCCTACTTTTGCGGCTCCTATTTATTGAACGAAAGGGGTTGCGGAAGCACAGCCCATGTATGCATCACGTGTCCTCTATGCACAGCCTGTGCCATTCATTCATGGCAGCCGGTTAGCATACGGTCGTGTGCAAGCCGCTTTAATCTGTGGTTTGATGGCATCAGATCCACCACAATTATTATGAGGTGCATGCCTCTTAATAATGTAGAGCGTCTTGAGTCATTTATGCCCCCAAACTAAAAAAAAGACAAAAAAACGCTAGGTATAATCTCGTTATTGTCCTGTGTCCCTTGAGGAAGCCCACAAGTAGTGTAATTGTGTAATCTGCTGCTTGCCAGTTTATGGCCATATATGAACACATACGCTTTGTCACTGGACTTTTTGGACTGGACTTAGTGCGGCCATTTTCAAGGCAGTTACTCTGCCAGTTAGGCCTCATTCAGATGGTAACAGTGCAGATCCCACTAAGACCAGAGATTTTACAGAACACCAGATACCTATGATGCAACTAGTTCGGCTCATTAGACTCATGGTTGGAACTGGAGTTTACAGTAATACTACAGACCCTTCTACAATGTTGTATTATGGCCGTCGGAATTGGGCCTAAGGACATCGACATGTTCATAATTTTTTACCTTGTTTTCAATGGGAATGCCTGCCATTCATATGGCCGTACATTTTTCCCACATAAGTTCACTTCAATAAGTTACAGATCATCTATTGAAGAAGAAATTGTAGTAGCTAGCCAATCACAGTTTATTGTGCAGATCCACAGAACATCAAACTGTAAGTTCACAGCAGAAATCCCAGTATCAGCTGACAAAACCGCATGGAAAGTGTCTCCAATAAAAAATCCACTCCACTTAGGGATGGAACTATTTTCTTCCAAACAGTGGACAAAAATATATTAAAATATTTTATCACAGTCTTTCCTGATTGCTATGTAAGTTTGTTGCCAGCTGTCTATATTGTCTGTAGTGGGTCCTCACAGTTTGCCATATATACTTGAGAATAAGCCGAATTTTTCAGCACAGTGTTTGTGCTGAAAAACCCCCCCTTAGCTTATACTCGTGTCAAGCAGTTAAAAAAAAAATAATTTTCTTTTTTTTAATTTTTTTTTTTTTTTTTTGGGGGGGGGCTCTATGACCTTCCGCAATAGTAATGTATAGAGTCTCCCATAAAATAGTGAAAAATGAAAAGAAGCTTTAAAAAGAATATAGAAAAATAAATTAAAGTTGTAAATCCCTCCTTTCCCTAGAATACATATAAAAGTTGAAAATGACTGTGACACACATACACATTAGGTATCCCTGTGTCTGACAGTGACTGGTCTACTGAATATAGGGTATCTGCACTGCTCCTGTTCCGTCAGGAAGGGGTTAATAGGAGCACTGCAGATACCCTATATTCAGCCAGGCTGAATTACAAGTGGGGAAAAAAACTCAGTTCTCAAGCTCAGGGAAGGGGCAGACAGACAACCAAAACACCCCCTCCCCTTCCCCAGCAACTACTGCACCCAAAAACTCCAACCATTTTAATTTTTGAAATTTTCCAGTAGCTGCTGACATTTCCCCCCCTCAGCTTATACTCAAGTCAATACATTTTCCCAGTTTTTTTGTGGTAAAATTAGGGGCCTCGGCTTATATTCGGGTCGGTTTATACTCAAAGATATACGGTACTTATATTTTTGTGTCGTTCTAATTCTAAAAAAAAATAAAAAATACACTTGGATAAGTGCAGGTAAACCAGTAAAATAATAAAAGAACCTACAGGTACCTGTCCTCCCAGTGCTGAGCTCTGGCCCTCCCCAATGGGACTTATTTACAAACAGCAGAAATATGTCCATGTATACACATCAGGCCGTTGCTGTATACCACTAAGGCCACTGATTTGTTGCTGTGGAGATGTGTGTATACAGAAACCTTTCTGCTGCATGCATGAAAACAGATCCCAAACAAGACAGGAGTTCATCGCCAGAAGCCTTACCCCAAATGATGGCAGTACAAGTTTATTATTTGACACCTTTTTCTGTCCTTATGTTTCAAAAAAACGTATATTGTGTGGCATGTTGTATTTTTTTTAATTTATATGGAATGGGTTAAGAAAAAAAATAAACAACAACAAAATTTAAGTAATGGCTCTATTTATAGTATGCAGCAGCAGCTTTCTTTGCATAGTGTGCCATAAAAGTGTTTTCCAGGGAGTTGTTTTTTGATGCAGATTTTGCTGCGGTTTTTTGAACCAAAGTCAGAAGTGGATTAAACAGAAGGGAATCATCCAAGTGCTTTCAATATATTTTCCATTTCTTTTCAAGCAATCCCTGACTTTGGCTTATAAAACGATGTGTTTCTGCAACATGTGGTCTTAGGGAGTGTTGCCAATGGCCAGCCATGACTGAACGACAAAACTGGCATAAAGATTTCTTCCGTGTGTCGCCCCATTTTATTGTCCTACACCGGACCATTAATATACCAGATCATGTAAATGGTACCATAGAAATGGTTCAATCTACTAGCGGAGTGTGAACATGGATATATATATATATATATATATATATGAGGCCATAGAGTAACTTATTTCCTCCTGTTTTTTGGTTGTTTCTTATTAGATTCTACACATAGAGGTTATGGGATGGTTCCAATACCGAGTCAGGGGATCAGGACCAGTAGGAAGTCACTGGGTTGCTCTGCCTCCTCACTTGTGATCACCACTTAGATACCTGGGCTGTATATGTACTTGGGTCAAAACCATCCCAGAAAACCTAGAAGGAAGGAATTGGAACAAGCCTCCCTGGAGAGCCCCTTTAAATATATCTGTATAGTTACTGTACTCCTATATTTTGTGGGGATATTGTGAAGTCCTGAGTCAGGTGCAGAATTATTAAACAAAACAGCATGAAATTGTGATGGTTTTAATGTAGGTTCTACTACCCCGAACATCCCTGTTATGCCCTTCTTATCATGCTGTCCTACGCAGTCACACAGCCCTCACTTCAACCATCCGCCTCACCCTTGGCCATATGTCCTGGAAACCAGTGCGCGACATCCCGCTGCCCAAAGTCAAAGGGCCGGCGGAGAAGAAACGAAAATCTCATTTCTACAACTTCAAATACGCAGCTCGACTACCTTCTCCCTAAGGAGGACATCATTTACTGACGCACACACGTCCAGGAGCCAAAATGTTCCCCGCAATAACACTGTCTACTGTTAATTGGTTCCTTCGAGCGTAATGTGTAAGAGAACCGTGCGTGTGCGCAGACGCAGAGCGATAGAGACCACGCCTCCTGTGACTGATAGCAGATGTCGATGAAAACTCGTTCTCCTGTCATTTTTTTTTATTCGGGGAGACTAGCTCCTAGATAACGCATGCGCACTATGTGATAAAACTATGACCCTGACCCGATACTGTAATTTTCCTTATTAAACAGCTATTTGTAAATGCTGAACGTCTCCTGGCTGCATTCCACTGCTTGGTTTCATTTTAATGTCTATAGGACAGTATTTGTTTTTCCAGCAATGTCAAGGTCATATAGAGATGGCTAGAGGCTCATGAGCCAAACTGTGAGGGTCTCCTGCAGTCAGACTGGGATGCCTAGGGCCCCCCGGTGGAATTGTTTCTGGGGGCCCACTGCCAGGACCCCTGCAGATCAGCCGTACCATGACAGAGCACGGCTACAGGCAATAACAATGCCATGCTGCTCACCCACTATATGATGTTCACCACTGCACTACTTCACGTCCACGGGCACATGCGGTGTAATACACCGCTAGAAATCCGCCAATGCGCTGAATTCAGTGCGCTATCGGCTTTCCCGTTCTGTGCCACCGCTGCAGAGATATCGATGCCGTTACCGCAGCTCTTCGCTGTCAGAAGGGCGTTTCTGACAGTCTGTCAGGAACGCCTCTTCTCACAGTAGAATCTATTGCGCTGTACTGTCAGAGTGGGCATTCCTTACCACCTACTGATGACGTTGAGGAATGTCCTGACTGACTGTCAGAAGCGCCCTTCTGACACTGAAGATCTACGATAACGGCACCAATATCTCTTCAGCGGGGGCACAGAACGGGAAAGCCAACAGTGCGCTGAATTCAGCGCACTGACGGCTTACTAGCGGTGTATTACGCCACATGTGCCCAAGGACGTGAAAGGTCCTCTTTAAACCCACCACTGCACCCTGTGTGGCTTCTAGAATTATTACCATTACCTGTAGCCACACTGTCCTAGAAAAGCTGATCTGCAGAGGTTCTGGCTGTTGTACCCATACAGATGTAATATTGATGGCCTATCCTAAAGACAGGTCATCAATATTAGAAAGGTGGATAAATCCTTTAAAGAGGTTGTCCAGGAATTGGAGCAACCCCTGTATCAAGCAGTAGGTGTAAAACAAAAAACAAACAATAAAAGCATATCCATTGTCCGGCACCAGTGTCCATTCTGTCTCATGCTGGCGCCTTCTTGCTGGGAATCCTGCACCTCATGTGACCGCTGAGACCAATAAGGTACAGGATTTCCAGGTGATAGAGACAATGGGGTGCTGGGGACAGGTGACTATGTTTTTTTTGGTTGTTAAAATCCGATCGCAAAACTGGAGAGAATCTGGCTGCATCACTTACTTCATCCCGCTCCTGCTTTCCGGCTCTCCTCTTTCCATAGCACCCTGGGCCTTGATGACGTGATGTGTGGTGTACAGGGGCCCCTGCGACTTAGGTATTGTTATGCTGGAACCCTAGACCAGACACTAGCATAACAATACAGTGGGAAATTAGTTTGGGGGAGGGGAAGGTCTACAACTCTCAACAGATCAGGAGCATCTGGAGCTGTTGGGAGTTGTAGTTCTCAGAGGGGTCAGTGAAATTAAAAGATCAGGGGGGAAAATAGTTTTTGTTTGTGTGGGTAAGTAATACTTACCTTCCACATTGCTGGTCTTTGGCTCCTCTGTAGAAACCCGCCGCCACGCTCAGCGTGAAGACGTGAGTGATGCTTGCAGCATCAAGCTGCAATTGGAGTGGTTCCAATGGCTGCCCATCACCAGGATACAGGGGGAGGGTCTAGAACAGGGGTAGGCAACCTTTTTTGTTCAGCATGCCGATTTAAATTAAAAAAATCAAAGATGAGGTACTCGGAGTGAAAACCAATAATTGTAAAGCTGACGACCCCTATACTATAGTCACATAGCACAAACCGCAACATAGGGGTGCTGTCATACATGTTTACCGCTATTTGCCTTGATACATATGTACTTTTCCATTAGAAGCAATGTAAGTACATGTGTAACCTACAATTAGTGGTAAATGTATGTGACTGGGAGCAAAGTGAGGTAACATCTGTTGGGTGATGTCACACTATGTACCTGGATGCTGCATCCCCGGCCACCGTTACTTTCACTTTTCTGTAAGTGAAACATGGATTCATTCCAGCCACCTTTAATTCCTCTGGATGTGGCAACAGCAAAACCACAGCCAGGAATTAATGGGTGTCACACTTACCCTAAAGTCACAGCACTGGTGCCCGGGAACTGGATTTGGCTATAGCTGCACCTGGGTACAGCGTGTCCCAACCTGAAAAGAAACACCCTAAGTTTGAGGCCCCACGTTACGGAAATGCAGCCTTTTTATTGCAGATTTTGCTGCGTTTTTCTGAGCCAAAGCCAGCAGTGAATTGAGAAGAAGGAAGACATATTAGAAGCTTTCTAGGTATTTTCCATTCTCTTAGTAGCCACTCTTGGCTTTGGCTCAAAAAAACACAGCAATAGTTTTATTTACATTTTACCCCTTAACAAAAATCCAAAACTGTGCCAAAGAATTTTTTTTTCTAAAAGTCACCATATTCTGACACCCAGAATACATTTATTATGCATTTATTAGACCCCTAGGGGTCTTGAACCCCAGGGGGTCTGATCACTAATGCAATGCTTTGCAAAAAAAAAATGCAGCAATTCTATTGCTGGCTACATAGAGTAGTGCACAAAAAAACATAAAGATTACGTCAGTGGACGGAGCTGCAGGGGATTGAGGAAAGTTGAGTATAAGTGTTTTTTATGTTAAATATTGAGGGGGAACATGATGAAGAGGAGGGACATGAAACTGGGGGCAGATGAACAGGAGGGACATGAAACTGGGGGCAGATGAAGGGGGGGACATTAAACTGGTGGCAGAGATGGAGGAGAGACATGAAACTTGGGGCAGAGATTTAGGGGGGCTCATGAAAATGGGGGAAGAGATGAAAGGGGGACATGAAACTGGGGACAGAGATGAAAGGGGGGACATGAATCTGGGGGCAGAGATAGAGGGGGGGACATGAAACTGTCGGCAGAGATGGAGGGGGGAGATGAAACTAGGGGCAGAGATGGGGGAGGGGACATTAAACTGGGGTATATGAAGCACTACGTAATTCAGTAGGTATAAGGGTAAGTTCACACAGAGTTTTTTGCTCAGGGTTTTGAGGCCGTATCCGCCTCAAAACCCGGACCAAAAAGACAGCTCCCATTGACATCAATCGGAGAAGCTCAGGTCTTTTTTCTGGGAGCTGTTTCTTCCAGTTCCTGGAAAAAAGAAGCAAGATGCTCATTCTTCGGGCCGATTCACCTCGCAATTCGGCCTGAAGACACTACCTTTTCCCATTCATTGGGCCTAATCCGGAGCAGAGTGCGTGACTGGATACCGGTGCAGTGCACCGGCTTTCAGATGCGGCTACCCGGTTTTTGGATCGGAACCTGAGGCGGCCTCCGATCCAAAAAACCCCGTGTAAACTTACCCTAACAGGACAGGTAAAGAGATCAAAAAGTCTCACCTGGTGGAGTTGTGAGAGGACCACACCACCTTTAGATGCTTTGGAACCGATTACCAGAGGGTTCCTCTCTAACAGCCTCTGATCTCAATAAGTGACCACTGGGTTAAAGGGGAGCCGCATTATGTTGGCTCCCATAGCTGTGTATACAGCACACATTGAGCGCTGTGGACACAGCGACTGGGAAGGCAGGTACAATAATAAACCTTCCCTGCCTTCTAGGGGACCTCAGGCTGTAGTTACAACTGGCTCCCCATCTTTGCAGCTGCACGATTCTGTGCAGCTGCTGAAAACTGCAAGTACCTACTGGTATGTCCTTGCAGAACAAGAGAGCAAATTCCAGACATCTATGGGTAGTCAGCAAAAAGTTAATATAAATTTCACGAAATTGACCTGACTAATTTTATATGCTATCATGGTGCTTTAAATCTAAAGATTCACTGACTGTTTTAGGCCCAGGCCCCACATAACAGCCTACAGCAATAAAGCGCTGCATGAAAAACTATGGCGGTAACACAGTGCGATTCTTCTCACAGCAATTTCCACAGAAATTGTGCAGAGGTTTTCTTTCTGCTTCAATTATACTGCTAGCATTTCCGAAGGTATAATTGATATGTTGTGATTTCCAAAACCTAAAAGGGATCCTACCTTTTAAACACATTTTTTCCTCTCTAACATGTTGGAATAGCCTTAAGAAAGGCTATTCGTCTCTTACCTTTCCTTGTCTTCTCCGCGCCGCCGTTCGCTTGCAATTCCAGTTTTTCTCAGTATGCAAATCAGCTCAAACAGCACTGGGGGCGTTCCCAATGCTGCCAGAAAACTCTCTAGTGCCACCTCCATCTTCTTCTGCAACAAGGTCTTCACCGCGTCTTCTTCCGTTGGTGTCTTCTAACCTCTAGGCCTCGGGCAAGCCATCTGCACATTCCCGTCATCCACGAGAAAATGGCCGCTTACAATACTGTGGGAGCGGGCATTGTTCTTGTGGCCGGCAGGCATGTGGAGTCGGCTTGCCCTAGGCCCAAGACCTAGAAGTTAGAAGACACCACTGGAACAAGACGCCGTGAATACCTCGTTGCAGAAGAAGATGGAGGCGGCACTGGAGAGTTCTCTGGCAGCATTGAGGACGCCCCCAGTGCTGTTTGAGCTGGGGGCCTGCCTCCAGTGCTGTGAGAGAGCTAATTTGCATACCGAGAAAAACCGGGATTGCAGGCGAACGGCGGCGCGGAGAAGACAAGGAAAGGTAGGAGACGAATAGCCTTTCTTAAGGCTATTACGACATGTTAGGGAGAAAAAAATGTGTTTAAAAGATAGGATCCCTTTAACGGTTTTGGAAATCACAGTGTGTCCGCTACATGTATTTTTCCATAGAATGGGCATGGGATTGACTAAAATCCCATCCACATTGCTTTGACTGTAAAACGCCACTTTTTTTCCACCGAGTTTATGCCCCCTGGGGCCCCTGACCATAGTTTTTCTTCCCTTATTAAAGCTAAGGGAAAAAACGTTCATTGGCTTTTCATTATGGAGTCACTTTTGTGAGACTAGAAAGATATCTATGTAGAGATAAATAAAACACTAATGATATAAGAATTTGAAGAAACATTTGTTTTATTTTAATAAACAACTGATATACAAATATAATGCAAATCTACTACAATTCAGTGCACTGTCATCTTTTCTACTGTAGTATATGTGCTGGTTGCTGCAGAGATAATAGTGGCATTAGTTTCGGCACCAATATCACTGCATTGACAGAGGGGCTGGCCTCACCACTGAGCCTCATCACTGGACAGTGAGAAATGCTCTCCTGATGTTTCACTTCCATAGCCTTGTGCTATCAGGTGGGGTGTTCCTCACTGCCCAACTTGAATTCAGCGTACTTGAAATTTTAGCCTGAAGATGCACCAAATCTATTTAGAGCTGCATGCAAATTTTGACGCATCTTTAGATGATGTTAAGGGGGCTGCCCTCTAGAGGGCAGCATACAGAGGCACTGTTCTCCTAATTACATCCTGGAGAATAGATTTGCATATTTTTTATCCAGAATCCCTAGCGGAGCAGGAATGACTTGTAAGTCTCCGTACTGCCTATGTAGGCACACACTCTCCCTAATGTGTATGATTACCCCCTGACCCTGGTCTATAGTCTCTCACTCTGTCAAATCAGTATCCCTGCGCTATGCTGAGGAGGTCCAAAAGACCTGAACAGCGCTGTCCATAGCTGGAAATCTGTTCCTTTTGGGATAGAAATACTAATTTGGCAATAAACTCCGCATCATGTTAGTAGGCTTATTAACTGAGTCATGCATGATATTAAGGGGGCTTCCCTCTAGAGAGCAGCATACAGAGGCACTGTTCTCCTAATTACATCCTGGAGAATAGATTTGCAAATTTTTACCCAGCATCTTTAGATAGTAACCAACCTGTAAGTAAAACCTATGCAGATATAAGATGGTGTAGATTTGTGCTATAAGTTTCTGCCATGAATTACAGTATATGTATTAGATGGAGCCTTGCTGCAACCCTCCTACAAACTCTTTTTTAAAAAGTGACAATGGTGGTTCAAATGTATCCATTTGCACAAATTTTTGTACAAAGATGACTAGTGCAAAAATTAGTGCCAGATAACTGATATAAACAGCTTAATAAATTCTCCCCTGTATTTTTCTCTTGCATTACTATATCAATATATTTTTGGCATAAAAATTATTGCTGTAAGATAATAAAAAACATGGATGCACTTTTATCAATGACTGTAGCTCTTCAGAGCTTAGCTTCGCTAACAGTGGCTCTTAGTTCTGGATATCTATCAATCAGACGCTGTGCTTCCCTCCAACCGGTCATGAGGGCTCCATGTGTTGTCGAATAGTAGTTTCTTTGTGTGGCTTCTCCAGCAAAAAGAACCTGTATTGGCTAAGGAAGACATAGAATTAAGACTAAGCATATATAACAAGCTATTCTACTTGTATGATACTGAAAATACATTGGTCATTAAAGAGGTTGTCCAGCATAAAATGATAATTTAATACTAAACTGAACACCCTCCCCCTGCCTAACTTCTAACTTACTTACCGTATATACTCGAGTATAAGCCGACCCGAATATAAGCCGAGGCCCCTAATTTTACCACAAAAAACTGGGAAAACTTATTGACTCGAGTATAAGCCTGGGGGGGGGGGAATGCAGCAGCTACTGGAAAATTTCAAAAATTAAAATGGCCAGAGTTTTTGGGTGCAGTAGTTGCTGGGTGCTGGGGAAGGGGAGGGGGTGTTTTGGTTGTCTGTCTGCCCCTTCCCTGAGCTTGAGGACTGGGGTTTTTCCCCCTACTTGGAATTCAGTCTGGCTGAATATAGGGGATCTGCAGTGCTCCTTTTAACTCCTTCCCGATGGAACAGGAGCACTGCAGATCCCCTATATTCAGGAGACCGGGCACCGTCAGACACAGGGATACCTAATGTGTATGTGTTTCACAGTCATTTTCTACTTTTATATGTATTCTAGGGAAAGGAGTGAATTATTATTATTTTTTCATTTTTATTTAAAGCTTCGTTTTTTCCCACTATTTTATGGCAGATTCTATACATTGATATCGCGGCTGGTCATAGACCAGCTGACTCGAGTATAAGCCGAGGGGGGCTTTTTCAGCACAAAAACTGCTGAAAAATTCGGCTTATACGCGAGTATATTACCAAAAATGTATATTCACCCAGATTGCCGGGGTGGTCATGTGGCCACCCCAGGTACATTTTCTGATTTTTCAGTGACATGCTAGAGGAGAAGGACAGAAGGATCTCCTGGGCCCAGAAGATTCAGAAAGGAAGACAGGTAATTATGATGGGATGGGGGAGTGGGCTGAGTTAGTTAGGTGAGGCTAGTAGGGGGATCTGAGTGAAGAGCAATGTATCATGGTAGTTGCAGTATAAGAGAGCAGGAAACTACCTCTGTAAACAAATGCAGAGTATGCCAGTAGCTCCCAGAGAAACCCAGAAATCACTCAAAACACTGCTAAAGGGATTTGGTTGCACAATATTAACTCAATAATAGCACTAACAGACCATTTAAAAAGCAGATTTTTTTGTCGGGAAAACACCTTGAGGAATTTTAATTTGCGTCAGGACAGGAGCTTTAAGAACGCTTTCTAAGTCACCTATGAAAATGCATACATTTTATGAAAACACATGGTTTTTCTGTTAATTTATAGCTAAAGGGTTTGTCTAGATGTAACTGACTTTTGGTTATTAAATATACAGATGTAATAGGAGACAGAATGTCTACACATGGTCCATAACATTAACACTTTAGAACTACTGGGATATCCTTGTGTGATAATGAGGTATAAGAGCAAATAGCCCAAAGGCACAAAATTCTTTTTACACACGTATGACATCACAAGGGCACGTATCCAGTGCTGGAATTTGGATGTTGTCACACTGAGAAATTTTGTAATAAAATATGTGTTATGAGAAACTGCATACATGCATACATGCTATGTCGTTGGAGTGTGGGAGGAAACCCGTCGTTTTATTGAAGATTGCGCAGCGTTTGAAATTGGTAAATAGGTATTTGTGGATGTACTCATAACATGTATTTATGAATTTGTGAACATATAATTTATGAATATTATTTTTCATATTACAGCTGCCCTTACATAGGGCAAATATTGTGAGGGGTATACAGGGCTGAACCTTTCCCCTTCGCCACCCGAGGCGAACGACAGAAAGCCGCCCCCCCCCCTGGAAGGAGGGGGCGGAGTGAGGGGGCATGGCTAAGCGAAGGGGCGGGGCTTAGCAGCGTTCACAGGCAGAGAGCAGGCACGGAGATGACCTGCTCTCTGCCTGAGCGTGAGGGGAGGCTGCTGGAGCAGCGCTGCTTCAGTGGCCTCCCCAATCCACCGCTCGGTGCTAAGCCAGTCCAGGACAGCTTGTCCTTCACTGGCTTAGGTAATCAAAAATGCCGCCCTCCCTGGGGCCCTGACATAGCGCCGCCTGAAGCACTCGCTTCAGGTCGCCTCATGGGAGGTGCCGCGCTGGGGGTATAGTGTATAATGTGCAGCCCATTTGTTTTCTTCTAAACTGTTGGAGCAGGTTAAATATTATATAGTTGACTACGGAGAGTACTGAAGGTATATATCCAACACATAGCTTGAGCCGAGTTCATATCTGCCTATCCATTGTTCTCATCTGTCAATGGAGCAGAACAATGGACTAGCAGACGGCTAAAAAAAGGTCAGGAACTCCATTGACCACAATGGCTTGTTTTTAAGTTGAAAGTGGTGAACGAAAGAGCAGAATGATGCTCTTAAACCTCTATTATTCCATCGCACAGGGGTTCAAAACTGGCCTGTGTGTCTTAATGAATTCCCCTTGGTGCGATTTTGGCTATGGATTGATAGATGATATTATTAAATATAGTGCTGCTATTCATTTACAATATGATATTGAGTTACAGTATGCTATAATAACATTATTGAGTCACAGTACATTGCTGTTTTTCAGTTTACAGTGTTGCGGTGTTATCCAGTTACAATATGGCAGTACCAGATTCTGGTACTGCATCGTGAGCCCTGCAAATCCCAATAGAACACAGTCCACATCACTGAACACCAGGACCTAGATTAGCCACCATGGCAACAAAAGTGATGTCCAATAAAAAACAATAGGATTGCTTATCTTCTTCATTATGGCGCCAGTACATGGGCATTAGTGACCGTGGGTAATGCTTATGTTTTTCTGCTATTTGCTGGGCTGCACCTGGACTTGCCATTGCTTGGAGATGCAAGTCCAGTTACAGCCCAGCAATTAATGGTGGACCATAAATGTTACCTGCATCTGTCACGTGTAAAAGAACCCTAACACTGGCGAATCATGCCGATAACTGGCAGCTTTTAATGGGCTTTCTTAATGTTGTAATATACTTTATTAGTAAATGTCTCCTTTCTGTGAAATTCTGCATTTCTTTATTTTTTCCATTGCTTCTCTATTGAACGCCGTTACCTGCTTATTATTGAGTACATTGTGAATTAAAGCTTAAAGGGGCTCTATCACTGGGAAAAGTCATTTTTAACTAATCACATCCTTGCATAGTCTTTAGAAAGTCTATTCCACACCTACCTTTAGTATGTAGATTGCTGCAGTGGTCTCTGAATAAGTCTGTTTTTATTCATATGCTAATGAGCTTCCAGCCAGCACAGTAAGTTCCCAGCAGCACTCGTCTCTCCTATCTCCTATGAGTCATCATCATCATCAGCCTGTGCTATGCTCATAGGAAACAACAGGAGAGGTGTGCATGATGTATCGTGCACCAGTCTAATTAGCATATGAATAAAAACAGACTTATTCAGAAACCACTGAGGCAATCTACAGACTAAAGGTAGATGTGGAATAGACTTTCTAAAGCCTATGCAAGCATGTGATTAGTTAAAAATGACTTTTCCTAGTGATAGAGCCCCATTAATGTGCATTTTGTTAGTATCATTTTATCATTTGATGCCTCGTTTTTTTTTTCCTACAGAAAATACATACAACGTTAAAAATATACATATATCTTGATTGATTTTACACAATTAATGATAATACTAAAAGATATAAATGTGTCCATTGATCCTTTTTTGCTGGCTTTTAATTTATTTTAAATCTAGTTTTCTTTACTTTCTACATAAGTACAGACTCAAGTACAGACTCAATAAAAATTAGCAGTGATACAACATACGTTACCTTTAGAGCTTCTTTGTCTGTAGGCAGCGGCTCTGCTAGGTTGTTCACATCTATACCAGAGCTGCCCACTGCTACATAGCTGTAGGAGCCACCAGTGTATGGCTGACTATGCCACTGAGAACGCAGAATGCTTATTGGTGGAGGCAGCTCAGGATTCCCTAGATTAAGTGAGAAACAATCATCTTACTTATGTGTTTCTGAAACAATGCTGAATGTATAAAAGAATTATTACATTGTATTAAAAATGAGTTACACAGAGACATGGTAACATAACGTCCACTGTCATGAGGCTGTTGACATGCTTTTCTCCTTCATGGAACAACATTTGTGTCCTACATAAACATTTATTGTATACCAAAGGCCAAAAACTCACAGCAACATTTAGGCTTATGCCCCATATTGCAAAAACGCAGCATTTTTGCAGTGGCAAAAAATGCTGTATTTAACAGTATCTGCAAAATGGATGGGATTGTGGATAATCTTATCCACACATTGCAGAAATAATCTGCAATGGAAAAAATTATAGTTACTCTAAGGTTAAGTTCAGACGAAGGGTTTTTGGACCGGATTTTGAGGCGGAGGCTGCTTGCTTCTTTTTTCCGCTAGCTAGGAGCGGGCTAGGAGCTAAGTCATTGGATTTAGTCGGTTATTGCACAAAGGAGCAATCACCAGCTTTTAAGCAGAAAAAACAGCACAAGGATTACAGCCACAATGCTGCCATAGATAAGTATAAGGAAAATGTTTGTACTCGTACCGTGTTAGCCAGTGGTTATGAAATATTAAAAAAAAAAAAAACTTGCAAGTCTTCAGTAGGTGATACCTTTTTTAATGGCTAACTCATAATGATGACATAATATAACGTTTCGAAGCTTACTCTGGGCTTCTTCTTCAGATATATCTAAAACACTTTCTGCAGGCTGCATATTTATGCACAACTGGACACATAGGGATAGGATTATAGGAGGGAAGAGGCTTATTACTATATACATATAAAAACAAATAATCAATTCCCAGTTGCCAGATTCTTTATCTTTATGGCTGTCTTAGTTCAGTGATTTGTATAGAATGACATGAACCCATGTGATGTATTCATATCCAGAGTCTTAAATAGGGTCATGCACTTGTATTCATAAATAAGTCGCTGTTTTCTTGATTTAAAATTCCCTCTTAAAATCAAAATTTTCATGTCATTGGTGATATTATGATCTTCCTGGCAGAAATGTTTTGGCACGGGAAGGTCTATTCTCTGTTGTTTAATTGTATGGCGATGTGAATTAATTCTCATTCTGAGTTTCTGGCCGATCTCTCCAACATACAGATTTTCAGTGGAACATTTGGTGCACATTATCAAATACACTACATTAGGTGTGTTACAGGTGAACGTACCTGGGATTTTATATTCCCTGTTAGAGTTTGGTATCTCTATCCTGTCAGTGGTCAAGAATTAATTCACATCGCCATACAATTTAACACCCTCACCCATTTTCTTCACCCTCCCCTCGACTCCTTTATAGTAACCTATTCACTGCCTCCACATCAGCAGTACGTCTTGGAAGATTCCATTACAGAGTACATCAAGAAAGGGGCCTTAGAGAAGGTTACCTCTTCAGCGCTCGGTTTAGGGGTCTACTCCCCAGTTTTCCTTGTCCCGAAACCTTCAGGAGACTGGAGGATGATAATAGAATTAAGATATTTAAACCGATTCTTGAGAAAGAAAGTGCTTCAGGATGGAATCAGTAACTTCCATAACCTTTTTTCTTCAAAGTTATGGTCACATTAGATCTAAAAGACTCCTACCTGCATATACCCATTTTTCCACCGCACAGAAAGTACCTAAGAATTGCCGTAGATTTCAAGTGTGGAAGTGTTTTACTACCGACCCGTCTCTAACCTCCCCTTCATCTCTAAACTATCTCTCTGCTAACTCTCTGCTGGACCCCTTACAATCTGGTTTCCGTGCTCTGCAATCTACCGAAACAGCTCTCACAAAAGTCTCCAATGATCTCCTGATGGCTAAATCCAATGGCGATTTCTCTCTTCTTATTCTTCTGGACCTCTCTGCAGCTTTTGACACTGTTGACCATCAACTTCTCCTCACTATGCTCCGCTCAGTCGGCCTCAACGACACTACGCTCTCCTGGTTCTCCTCTTATCTCTCAGACCACACTTTCAGTGTATCATTCTCAGACTCTGTTTCCTCCCCTCTTTCCCTTGCTGTTGGGGTTCCTCAGGGCTTGGTCCTCGGCCCCCTGCTTTTTTCTCTCTACACAGCCCCTATTGGACAAACCATTGCAAGATTTGGCTTCAGGTACCATCTCTATGCTGATGACACCCAATTATACACATCTTCCCGTGACATCACCCCTGCACTCATACAGAACACCAGTGACTGTCTTTCTGCTGTCTCTAATATCATGTCCTCGCTCTATCTGAAACTAAATCTCTCTAAGACTGAACTACTACTGTTTCCACCATCTAATAGATCTGTCCCTGATATATCCATTGCAGTCTCAGGCCTTACTATAACTCTTAGGCAGCAGACCCGCTGCCTCGGGGTCATGTTTGACGCAGACCTTTCCTTCACCCCTCATATCGAATCACTCGCACGTTCATGTCACCTCCACCTCAAAAACATCTCCAGAATACGCCCTTTCCTTACCAGAGATACACTAAAGACACTTATTGTCTCTCTGATTCATTCTCGCCTTGACTACTGTAACTCCTTACTAATCGGTCTTCCCCTCACTAAACTCTCCCCTCTACAATCCATTCTGAATGCAGCGGCCAGGCTCATCTATCAGGCTAGACGCTACAGCGATGCCACCGGTCTGTACCAGTCGCTACATTGGCTGCCTATTCATTATAGAATAAAATATAAAGTTATTACTCTCATCCACAAGGCTCTCCATAATGCCGCACCTCCCTACATTTCCTCCCTCATCTCTGTCTACCGCCCAACCCGTGTTCTCTGCTCACTCAATGACCTAACACTTACCTCCTCTATCATCAGAACCTTCCACGCTCGTATACAAGACTTCTCCCAAGCTGCACCCCTTCTCTGGAATGCTCTACCCCGGACAATCAGATTAACTCCCAATTTCTACAGCTTTAAGCGCAAACTAAAGACACATCTCTTCAGACAGGCCTATCACAATTCCTAATGTCAACCCTTCCGTACTACAATTAGAATCCCTAAATTTTAACCCTCCTCTGTCCCTGCTCCCACACTACCCCAATTGATATGGTGCCTTTTCAGCCTAACTTATCTGTTCAAGCTCCATCCACATGTTAAAGGTTACCACTAGTGACTGCTCATACAGTATTATTTGTGTAATGACAGTCATAATTGTCTGACCTCTGTATAAGCAATGCCGCCCCTGCTACCTCTTGTGTCACCCCCTCTACCTCATAGATTGTAAGCTCTCTTGAGCAGGGCCCTCAGTCCCATTGTGTGAAATGAAGTTCTTTGTTATGTATCTGTCTGTATCTGAACCCTACAAATTGTACAGTGCTGCGGAATATGTTGGCGCTATATAAATAAAATGTATTATTATTATTAAGTCACAGGGAGTACTTCCAGTTTGCCGTTCTTCTGTTCGGCATCTCCTCCGCCGCCTATACGTTCACCAAAGTGGTGGCTCCAGTCGCTTCTGCCCTCAGACTGCAGGGTCTTTGCATAGTTCCCTTCCTCGATGACTGGCTCATAAATGCTCAGTCTACTACAATCCTCCTTCAACATCTTCAGACAGCCATTTCCTTCCTACAGAGGCTAGGGTGGCTGATCAATTGGGAAAAATCGGAGATAGTGCCATCAACCCAGAGAAAGTTCCTGGGTTTCCTCCTAGATTCCGATGAGTTGCAGATCTGCCTGATTGTTCCACGAAAGCAAAGAATAACAGCAGCTGCCCGGTTCCTCTTCAGGACTCGCCGGGTGACCATCAGGACCGCAATAAGAATCCTTGGTTTAATGTCATCTTCGGCCTTGGCAGTCCCCTGGGCTTTATGGCATTTGCGTCCCCTCCAAATGGAAGTACTGAGTGCCTGGAACAAGTCACCACAGGGTCTAGACAGAAAGATCTGCCTCTCTCCCGATACCCGTCTTTCCCTCAGATGGTGGATACACCTGGAAGATGGAAGGTCCTTGGTTCAACCTCGTTGGACCCTGTTGACTACGGATGCATCCCTGCAGGGGTGGGGAGCCCATCTGGATGACAGGATGGTCCAGGGATTTTGGAACGACTTGGAGGTGGGAATGTCATCCAGTCAGAAAGAGCTCAGAGCAGTGTATCTGGCGTTGCTACACTTTTCCTCACTTCTCAAAGGGAAAACAATCAGGGTACGGTCAGACAATATGACCACGGTGGTGTACCTGAACAAGCAAGGAGGAACCAAAGCTCTTCTCAGAGTCTTGAGGATGATCTTCACGTGGGCAGAGAAGAACCTGACCTACCTATCCGCTGTTCACATCAAGGGCTCTCTGAACATAGTAGCGGATCAGTTGAGTTAGGGTATTTCCATATGAGGAGAATGGTCCCTCAATCCAGAAATATTCCAGCAGATCGTCGGGAGGTGGGGTCTCCCAGAAGTGGATCTGATGGCGACTCGACTCAACGCCAAGGTGGAGACGTTCTGTTCCCTATATCGGCAGGACAATCCCTTGGCCGTGGATGCCCTGTCATTCCATGGAGGTTCAGGCTGGTGTACATATTCCCTCCAGTTTCCATGATACCAGTATTGATACCAGTATTGATGAAACTCAGACAGGATCAGGTCTCTGCGATTGTAATAATCCCATTTTGGCCAAAGAGATCCTGGTTTGCACAATTCATGCAGATGAGTCAAGGCAATTATTGGAGGCTTCCCCCTCCCAGAACCTGATTACCCAAGGTCTTGAACCCCAGGGGGTCTGATCACTAATGAAATGCATTACAATGCTAATGCATTGCAATACATTGCAAAAAATTGTCATTTCTTTTGCAGGCTGCATAGACCAGCCTACAAAAGAAAATCACTGCAGACTGTCCGGGGAGCCTTTACAAGGCTCCCGGCTGTCATGCCAACGTGACGTCGGCCCTGGAGCATGCTCCAGGCACCAGCGATCACCGGCAAAATGGCGGTGCCCATGCGCCGCCGGGAAAGTGGAGCCTTGGTCAGCTTCGACCAAGGTGCCGGATGTGTTAATGCCTCCGATCGATGTGGGCACTGACTGGAGGCATTAGCGCTGCGTGTCTGCTGTGTAAAACAGTAGACACCTGGCAGCTATGGCGGCCGCCCGACTTCCGGGCGGCCGCCATAGTTAAACACCCAGCGTCCAACGTACTATTGCGGCGGATGTTGGGAAGGGGTTAAAAAGGCTATTCAGGTGCTGTTACAATTTTTTTAAAAAGACTCCCCTGTTTTTATTACATACCGGTAAAACTGATATGTAAATGAGCTTGTCTGTGCGGCCTAGGCCTTCCTCCAAGCCTCTGTGCACCCCCTGCATCATATCTTCAAACTGCCCCCTCTTTTACTCTGAAAATTTCTCCTCTTCTCTCCGTGTAACCACCTCCAGCGTCTCTCATCTCACTCCTGTACATTGAAATCTCGTTCATGCGCAGTAACGCTCCCTTCTGAGCGCTACTGCACATGCCCAAGCAACATTTACTTGTGGACAGTGGAAGAAAGCGCAATAGAAAATGAGATTTCAATGTACAGGAGCGAGATGAGAGACACTGGAGGCGGTTACATGGAGAGAGGAGGAGAAATTTTCAGAAGCAAAAGAGCTATCTGCTGCTTTCTGTATCTTCAGACCTTCATCCTGTCTCTGAAAGTTTTCCAGTAAGTGATTTCAGTTTCTGGGTCTGCTGAGACTAGTGTGCGCTGTGCGTCCGGCGCTCTTTGAACTATAACTGCCCTGTCCGACAGTAGCTTCAATTCCATCCCCGCCATTAGGTTCTGGTGAACATTTCTGCAGGGTTGGGTTTGGTGTGGCTTGGATTGTGCTGGACACTCAGTGCAGTTTTTTGCCATTTGATCAGTGTGTCTGACGCTAGGACTCAATACATATCTATATGCTGCATTTGATTCTTAAAGGGGTTGTCCCATCTCAAGAATCCTATCTATACTGCTAGCTTACGTGGATTTAAGACTTTTCCTAAATACATTGTTTCAGCAAAACTGCTTTGTTTGACTACTATGCTAGATTATTCACTTCATTGTTTACACTGTGTTTCCATAACCACAGACCCGGGGATGATCTTATCTCTCCGCCCAGGACAAGTGACGTAGCTCACTGCTCTCAGGAGGGAGGGAGCTGAGTGCTCGGGGGGAGCTTAGTGTTCGGAGTGAGCTGCTATTTCTGAGCTGTTTATCTCCAAGTTATATCAGTCTAATTTTACCTTCTCAGTAAAGTACAACATGTCACGAAAAAACAATATCAGAATTGCTTGGATGCGCTGTACTGTTACAGAATTATTCACTGATAAACTGACACATGGCAAATTTCCAAAATTTGGCTTGGTCATTAAGGTTCAAAACAGGCTGGTCACTAAGGGGTTAAATACCCCTTAAATGCCCCGTGGATGTCGGAAAAGGGTTAAAGACCTACTTCTGGCATTGACTTTAAAAACTGCATCAAAATGGCATTCAGGCCACACAAAAGGAAACTGCAGCAGGTTAGCCAGCTATATTCCAATGGCGTTGAAGCCTCCCCTATATTCTTGATTGGTGGAGGTCCAGGCATTTAGACCCCACCAATTTGCAACATTATCCTGGGTACTATCTCACGAGTAGGGAATAAGTTTTATTAGTGGGCAAAAACTTTAAAAAATAAGATATTGAAAAAAAACTACAGAGAAGTACAGCTGTATCTCCCAGACAACCCTGCAGTAACAGATAATAGAGTAACAAAACACTATATATTTTCATTTACCTGTGATTTTTCTGAAATGATCGGTCATTGAAGACAGAATTTCTTCATCTGTTAATGTTTCCACAAATTCAGCTTCTTTTCCAGTAATGAAACAACAAAGCACATGCCCCAGCCTGGCAAAGTAAAATATGTCAGACAGGTCTACACCATGAGGAGGCCTATATTCACCTTTCTCATTGGATTTCTCTAACTGTACACAATTTTTTTTTGGAAAGGGCATGTTTCTATTATGTATTTATGCTACATCCTCATACCTCCCAAGCGTCCCAAATTTCGCGGGACTTTCACAATTTTAAGCTCCTGTCTCGCGGTCCCGCACGGCTTCCCCCATGTCCCGCTCTGTCCCTGAGGTGTTTTACTTATTAACACGCTCTCCCCGATCACCCCCCCCTCCTCCCCGGCTCTTATAACAGATACAAGGTTGTAACTGGGATAAGGGTCAGTTCACACGTGAAAACCGCCTAGCTTATTTGTGCGAGGTAAAAAACCTCGGGGAGTTTTTTTGACGCTGTTTTTTGCATTCCACGCGGTTTTTGACGAGGTTTTTGACGCGGTTTTCGTTAGCGGTTTTCGCTAGGGTTTTTTTTTCCTATATGTGCTATAGAAACTGCAGGCGAAAACCGCGCGGTTTTTTTGAAAAAAACCGCGCTGTTTTCGCCTCCCATTCACTTCTATGCAATTCTTCAGGCGTTTTCCGCCTGAAGAAAGGTCATGTCGCTTCTTCAGGCGGAAAACGCTAGGAGGAAAAAAAAAGCTAGTGGTTTACATAGACCACCATGTTAAAGGAGAGGTTTTTGAAGCGAATTCCGCTGTCAAAAACCTCCCCTTTGCCCACGTGTGAACTAGCCCTAAGAGTCGGGGGTGATCGGGAGAAAGCTTATACTACTGTCATCTGAAGGACCTTGTGTGACATCAGATGTCACGTGACTATGTAGGCATGTCTTAGTATCTCATGCAATGCTGGAAGAGAAGGACAGATGTGTCGTCTAAGGTACTGAGAGGGGAGGGGGATGTGAGATGCAGGGTGGAGAGTGTGTGTCTGTCTGTGTGTGTGTGTGTGTGTGTGTATGTTAATACAACTCTGGATATGATTAGAATCAGATAAATTAATGCTGCTCTACATGTGAAGAGTGCAACATATCTGACTGCAGCTCTAAATGTGACTAGTGTAAGATATGTAAATGCTGCTCTGGATGTGACTAGTGTAAGATATGTAAATGCTGTTCTGGATGTGACTAGGGTAATACATGTCAAGGGAATGCCACTATAGATATGGCTAGTGCAAGGCCTGTGAATACAGCTCTGGATGTGACTAGTGTAAGACATGTATATGCTACTTTGGATGTGACTAGCAGTATAAGGTGTGTGTATGTGTTTCAACAGTAAACTAGGGGCAGAGATGGAAGGGGAACGTTATACTGAGGGCTGAGATGAGGGGGACATGAAACTGGGGGCAGATGGAGGGGGGCATGAAATGGGTTGCAGATAAAGGTGGATATAAAAACTGGGGGAGAGATAGAGGGGTAGAGGAAACTGGGAACAGATGGACGGGGAAATGAAACTGGGGAGAAATGGAGGAGGGACATGAAACTGGGGGTAGATGAAGGGGGGCACTTAAACTGGGGACAACTGGAGGGGGCATTAAACTGTGGAGGTAGCTGGAAGGGGATCTGTCTGCCTCTAGTTGCCGCAAGTTTAAGGTCCCCCTCCAGCTGCCCCAGTTTCATGTCCCCTGTAGTTTCCCCCAGGTTAAACTGGGGCACCAGGAGAGGAACTTAATACTTTGGGGCAGTTGGAAGGGAACATTATAATGTGGGGACATATAATGTACAGGTGACTGTAGGAGGATTATACTGTGTGGGGGCACATGGAAAATGAATGAGAAATGTGCGGAGTCAACATAAAAGTGGGCGGATCTAAATTTGCTGCGCCGCGCTGTGCGCCGCACATTTTGTCCCTCTTTCTGTTCTTCAAAAGTTGGAAGGTATGCATCCTGTGGAACAGAAAGGTTAGTAGTCTCATCCCAGAAGGACTTTTGCACAGTTTAGAAACATATAGCTGCCAGAGGAATCAGTTTCAGTTTTCTGTGCAACTTGGTTATAAAGTTATAAAGCGAGTGTGTGAGCTTGCGAGTGTGTTTTGATTATAAGTTGTAAGCCAATGGCTGGTGTAATACTGGAAGCGATGTACAGTACATCTCACCCAGATTGCTCAGATGGGTGAGATGATGGAAAATCCAGAGAGTTTTGTTTTTCAGCAGACAACTATGTTTGCTGAGCATTGTTTAGTGCTGTACACTGGGCTGGATTTTTAGGGAATGGCATGTAGGCTGGTAGTGGGACTTGCCATTCCCATCAGCTCCAGTCCACGCCTTGTGGACACTCCTGCGGGAACCCAGCTGTCTCGGGTTTGTCCTCGATAGCGAGGCATGAGAAGTCTGCTGGGAGAACAGACTATGGCAGAACTTGGCTGGAAAGCCAGAAGGGAGGTTACTACTGCTGGAGACGATCTTGGCTATCTGAATTTGTCTTTACACTAGGTGAGGTAACCAATTTCTGTTTAGTTAGGGCTAGTTCACACAGGGCCAATGGAGCGGATTTTGACAGCGGATTTCGCCTCAAAATCCGCCTCCATACAATGGAGGACTATATGAACTGCTAGAGTTCGATTTTCTGCTAGCTTTTTTTTGCCGCTAGCAGAAAAAAGAAGCAAGATGACCTTTCTTCAGGTGGATTCTGCCTGAGGAAAGCAATAGAGGTGAATGGGACGCGAAAAACGCATCGCGTTTTTTGTCGCATTTTTTTTTTTTCAAAACACAACCAAAAACCGCAACGCATTTTTTTATGGTCCATTCACTTTAGGGGAGGGGAAAACCGCCCGGCGTTTTCTGAAGCATTTTTTAAATCAAAAAACGCTCCAGAAAATGCTCCAAAAAACATGTTAAGGTCCAAAAACCGCTTTCTAATCAGGAAGCAGTTTTTTTCCGGAGCAAAATAAGCCACACATAATTTACGTGTGAACTAGCCCTTAGAGCCCAGACGGGCAGGTGTTTATTTCGTATTTTCTTTTGTGCTGCATCAACCTATGTGTGTTCAGAATACATAAAACTCAACACTTGGACTGTAACCTTGGAGTCTGTGTCATTGCCAACCACCCAGCACCCCCAGATCCTGACAAAATGAAACTTTTGGTTTAAGTGTGACTTAAAGGGGTTGTCCCATCAGAAGGATCCTATCTATAATGCTAGTTTATGTGGATTTAAGACTTTTCCTAAATGCATTGCTTTATCAAAACTGTTTTGTTTGGCCGCTATCTTAATTTATTCACTTCATTGTTTACACTCCATAGCTATGGCTCTTGCAGTTATCTGCTCATTCGTCAAGTGATGTAGCTGCCTGCTTTCAAGGGGGGAGGGGCTGGGAGCAGCTCTGAGCTGTTTGTGTCTTTTAAGTAGCGGAGCTTCTTAGATAGGGGAGGTGAGAGCTCCGGGATTTCTGAGCTGTTATCAGTCGGTTTAATTGAATTTGGCTGATAAGGGCTGAGATAGGGAGTCCGTTACCTCTGTATGTAATGCAAGGTGACTCAAATCCAGCTCTGCTACATCAGCTTCACACTGTGGTAATTCATTTACAACCAATCCCATGCAAGTGAAACCCCACCCACCAATGTGCCGAGAAAAGCAGGAAGTGAACAGAGCACAACAGCCTGCAGGTTAGTGAACAAGCTTCATGGGAATACCCCTTTAATGGCCGACCCAAAGTCCATAATGATTCAACTAAAATGGGAATGTCTGTACTGACATTGACTATTCTGGCCGTGTCCCTCATTTTGTTCGATCCTCTATGGATTTTCTGCAGACTGTCGATGTGCCTTTACAGCTTTAGACCTGGTTTCTTGATAAAGTCCTGGAGTCGCTGTACTTGAGCTCTACAGAAACACAGATCCAAGCCTACAGCTTAATGGAAGGAACTGCTTGTGAACAAATAAAACAGTTTTTAGAATTTGTGATTTTTGGGTTTTTTTTTAAGTTTAATTTAAACCACCAGCCCCTGGACATTGCAATGGGAAATCCAGCAGTCCTTACTTACACCAACTAGATTGGGGACTGTGATGCAGAACACACATTAACATCTTGTGCCGAGTAAAAGACACATGTCCTATTCTCTTTGCATTAGGCCATAAGCAGAGATTTTTTTATTCTGCCCCTCTGTGCCAATTCAGCCCTACCACCCCCAGTAGGCATCATTTAACCCCTTTATTCCACTTGTGACTTGCCACAGCAGCGTTAACAGTTTTTTTGGGGGGTATACACCGAGGACAGCTGGATTGAGCGTATATAGCCTGATTGAATTGCTGTGTATTCCCCCTTAGGTTTGGGGGGGTACAAACTGTTGAAAACTGGATTGAGCGTATATAGCTTGACAATTGCTGGGTATCCCACTTAGGTTTGGGGTGGTACACACCTTTAAAAACTGGATTGAGCATATATAGCCTGACAATTGCTGTGTGTCCCACTTAGCTTTTGGGGGTACAGCATTAAAAACTGGATTGAGCTTCTATGGACTGACTGACTTGCTGTGTATCCCACTTGGCTATTGGGGGGGTAAAGCGTTAAAAGCTGGGTTGAGCGTACATAGCCAGACTTCATGCTCTGTATCCCTGTTAGTTGTTTATGGGGGGACACCGCCTGCTAAGCTGGGTTGAGTATATATTTCTGGACTGAATTGCTCTGTATCCCTGTTAGGTGTTTGGGGGAACACTGCCTGCAAAGCTGGGTTGAGTGTATATCGACTCCGCTCCCTGCAGTATATAGCTCTGAAAAGAGCATTTGTTGTTCATCCGTTTTTCCCTGCCTATATGAACCTAATTCCTATCTAGCCCTCAGCATCATGTCTGTCCCTATGTCTGAAAGACAGAAAATGAAACGAAGATTGCAACCAATGTTTTTATAAATCAGAGGTCACATGTTTTCGGCATCCAATGGGTTTTTTCAATTTTTTTCGATGCCTCCGTTGTCGTAGTTCCTGTCCCACCTCTCCTGCACAGTTATTGGTGCAAAAAACGCGCCAGGGAAGGTGGGAGGAGATACAAATTTTTACTGCATTTGCCGCGTGGTATTCGATTGGAATCGAATATCTCGAACAGCCTGATATTCGATCGAATACCTATTCAATCGAACTGCGTTTGCTCATCTCTAGTGCTTATTTTTGCTTTTTTTTTTGTTTTGTTTTTGCTGTAATGATCCCCATTAGGCAAGATGTGGTCCATGCTTACCAATGCACTCCAGTGTACATCTTGCAGCATCTATTCTCTGCTTGAGCAACTGTTTGAGGGGACATACTGTTGCTTAAAATGTAAGCACATTGCACATTTGGAAGTCCAGATCATGGATCTACATGAGCAAATTGCAAGACTGAGATCCATTGATAACTTGGATAGGAGTTTGTTGCTGACAGAGCAGAAACTCGCTGGGGTAAGTGCAGGGGGTGATGGTAGCATGGAGGTGCAGGAATATGAGGCAGATTGCTGGGTGACAAAAATCAGCAAGGTAGAGGGAAGAATGCCGGGAGGGTAGTCCTGAACTGGCTTATCCCAACACGTTTGCCAAATTGGCAGATGCGGGGGATGTTAGTACAGGGGTAACACTGATGCATCAAGACACTTCCTCTGACAGCCAGGTAAAAGTCTGCTCCAGTAAGAAGGGGGATAGGAGCACAGAGAAGACTAGACAAGTGCTGGTAGTGAGGGATTCAATTATTATGTGAACAGAAAGGGCAATCTGTCACAAAGAACTGGATAGTTGAACAGTGTGTTGCCGACACATTGCAGATTGGGTTGATAGATTACTGGGTGGGCTGATGTGGATTCAGCTGTTCTGGTGCACTTTGGCCAAAATGACAAAGCTAGCAGTAGTTGGAAGGTCCTTATAAATGATTTCAGGGATCTAGGGGGCAAACTGAAGGCAAGGACCATTTTCTGAAATACTACCTATAGCGCAAGCCCCACAGGAAAGGCAGCGACAGATGAGGGAGATAAACAAGTGGCTCAAGAGCTGGTGTAGGAAAGAGGGCTTTGGGTCCCTGGAGAACTGGTCTGACTTTCCTGAGGGCTACAGGTTCTATGGTAGGGATGGGCTGCATCTCAATGGGGAGGGTAAAGCTGAGCTACAGAAGATGATTAGACTGTCGGAGTGTTTTAAACTGGGACTGGGGGAGAGGGTAAGAGATGTAGGGGGCTAGATGGTGTAGAAACGGAAAGAGGGCTAAATAATGTGGGGGGGGGGGGTTTAGAACCATCAGTAGACAGTGGAAAAGTAGGGACAAGGATAAATCCATAAAATGCATGTATACCAACGCCAGAAGTTTCACTAACAAGATGGAGGAACTAGAAGTGATAATGATGAAAGGAAAATATGACATGGTGGGGATAAGTGAGACATGGCTGGACTCTAGCTATGACTGGGCTGTAAATATACAGGGGTACAGTATGTTTAGTAAGGATCCACCAGTAGGAAAGGGGAAGATGTTTGCTTATATGTAAAATCCTGCCTTAAGCCAGTCCTGCAAGAGGAAATTTGGGAAGAAAATGAATATGTGATGTCCTTATGGGTGGAAATTAAGGTAAGAACAAATAATAAAATACTAATAGGGGGTTGTTATAAATCCCCAAATATAATGGAAGAAGCTGAAAATATACTAATAAAACAAATAGATGAGGCTGCAAAGCATAATAAAGTCATTATTATGGGGGATTTCAACTATCCAGATATCAACTGGGAGGCAGAAACCTGCAGATCCAACAAAGGGAACAGGTTTTTGCCAGTAATTCCACAGGGCTACTCCCTTGAAATATGTGTCTTTGTCACTACTGTTCATGTGTAGTTTTTAAACTGCTATTAGTATTAATTTTTTGATAATTCTTTAAATTTTTGACCTAATATGTTTTAAATAAGTGAAGTCCATATGCATGTACACGGCCTCTGTATGTTTTCCAGCTTTTATACACTTGAGAGGGCATGTTTTAAGCCCAAAATGCGTTGTGTGATGTCTGTTTAATAAAGTCATTTTCGTTCACCTACTTGTGGTGGAAGTGCAATTCCTACAGTTTAGAACTCCCAGTGAAGTTCAACTCTGGCCCTTGGTCTATATCCTGAGCAGGTAGAGCCTGCTGCAGCCCTTTCTGTGCAGCGCATCCAGATGATCAGCCCAGTCCAGTCCAGTTTATTATTGAGGAGCACGGCGTATAAGTATAGGTCTTGACTATCTCACTGATCACTTATATAATACAATGCAATATTTCTGAATTTTAGAGTAAAACTGGCAGGCAGCTTATTAGGCCCTCCATCCATCTAACCACATGGATGTTGCAGAAGAGCTGGTGACTTTTGGTGGTTATGCTGCTGGGATAAGAGCCATCAAGTACAGCTTTGCTTCTGCCAGTGATCATGACTGCACCCATAAGATCTCAATTTCAAAAATATACATAATGGAGCATGGTAGCCTCCCATGACATACAGAATTAAAGCCTCAAAATCATGTTTCTTACTTACTGTCCTGGTGGTTCCAGAACCACAAAACCAGCCATTTTTCTCATCCAGTTTTGCTTCAGGTTGTTGTTTGGTTCAATAAGAGGAGAATCACCTTCCCACGCAGTCTGGATATAAGTAGTGTTTGGGTCCCAAAAGGGTTTTTCAAATTCAAGTAAAATTTTATTAACGGTTCCAAATCCCAGATTTTTAATAGCCTGAATTTTGCTTGATGGAAGAGGAGGGTTGAAAAAATCCAGATATTGTTTCTTGAGAAACCCTGAAAACAAAATAAACCATCTGAAAATCTTAAACAGAAAAAAATTTACAGCCACTTTTTGAGATGAAACCGACCCTGCAAGAACCTGAGTACTGTGGAATACTCTGAAAACATAGGGGAAATGTAGTCTAATATGGCAATCATTTAAATGATACAACAACTTGAAATGGTTAGCTCATGACGGACAAATATCACTTATCTTCAAGGCCTGATCTCTGGGGGCCCGCCCTTCATTAGAACAAGAACTCTAAACATGCAGTTTCTCCTCACCAAAGCTTGAATCGAGTAGTTATCATGCATGTGTTCTGTCTTTCCATTCATTGTCTATGGGGCTGATGGAAACTACTAAATACATATTAAATCTCATGCCTTTCATGGGATAATTGCATTAATACAACATTAAAAAGTCAAAGTATATTCAGTATTTATTTACCTAATGGAACAGTGACAATGACATGATCCGCCACCAGGCTGTCGCCATCTTCACACTGCACCGTCACAGGATATGCATCAGACTTTTGGTCACGAAAAGCTCCATTCCAGTGAATGTTCTTTACTGGTTTGTTTAATATCACAGTGCCATCTGGTAATGGTGCCTTAATGTGGTTCACAAGACTTTCAAAACCTCTACCAAAAGAAAGACAACTATAAATATTATTCAGATTCATTGTCAATGGTTAAAGGGATAGTTCATGTGATTTATCTTGTGCCCACATGACCAGCAGCAGCAGAATTACTACAAGTCACAGGCTGCTTAACTGCTCCGCCTTATAAGACAAGTCGCTGTCAAGGAACCATCTATGTTCTGTACATGCATGAAATAGTGTGCTCAAGCTCCACCGAATTGGACTACAGGAAGAAGTCAATGGCAACTGAAGTAAAACAAGCAATTCCATGCATCTAGTAATATATCAGAATAATTGAGACCTTTAATTATTGTTAAGTTAGTTATTAGAGATGAGCGAACAGTAAAATGTTCGAGGTTCGATATTCGTTTTGAGTAGCCCCTCAATATTCGACTACTCGAATCGAATATCGAACCCTATTATAGTCTATGGGGGGAAAATGCTCGTTTCAGGGG
The DNA here is from genome assembly GCF_031893055.1 of Leptodactylus fuscus. Classification (NCBI taxonomy): domain Eukaryota; kingdom Metazoa; phylum Chordata; class Amphibia; order Anura; family Leptodactylidae; genus Leptodactylus; species Leptodactylus fuscus. The sequence continues at coordinate 66,540,966 of NC_134274.1, read as the reverse complement.
TAGGCAATGTTCGATCAAATTACACTTGCCAAGTCCACGAGTGAGGGTCGGGCTGGATCCTCCGAGAAGTCTTCTCCGTGCAGCTTCCCCGTGGCATCTTCCGGCTCTGAATTCACTCTGCCAGGCATTGGGCCTGGGCAGAGCCGACTACGCATGTCCGCACTACAAGTGGGCATGCGCAGTCGTCTCTGCCCAGGCCCGATGCCTGGCAGAGTGAATTCAGAGCCGGAAGACGCCGCGGGGAAGCTGCACGGAGAAGACTTCTAAAGGTAGGAGAAGAACCAGCGTTGATTGGCCGACTGTATAGCATTTGGCCAATCAATGCTGGTTCTGCATCGAACTTTTCCATTCGAATAGCGAGTGGTACTTGATCGAGTACGAGTATTTCGAATGCCATAGTATTCGATCGAATACCTACTCGATTGAATACTACTCGCTCATCTCTATTAGTTATATTTGATTGTTAAAAGGCGTCTTTATAGTAACATAGGTGATAACTGCTAAACTGCAGGAATCCCAGTTCCCTTAAACCACAAAACTGAAGGAAGTAGCAGGGCGCATGCTCGACTGCCATTCTTCCTAACATCTAGCTGTAGCCTTGTGGCTGGGGTGGGATGTTGTCAAGGGATCTGTGCCATTCAATCTCTACAAGAAGTGACAGGGATAGCAGACTGTCATGCTTGGCTGTCTTTGCTAGTGCCATAAATTGTGAAAGGTGAGGCAGGAGACCTGAAGGCAACTGGTAGGAGTCCTAGCATTTGAACTTCACCAAACTAGCTAAAATCATTGAAATACCCCTTTAACGTATAAGATGACAGTTTTGAGGACGGCATATCCATTACATGCAAGGCAAAATGCACCCTGAAATGATTGTGTTTTTTCCTTACCATACTTACTTAGGAAAGGTGCAGTCCAGCCCTGGAAACATTGTGTATTCTCCAAAAGGGCACAATGCCACATCGTCCATACTATGGGATCCACTTGCAGAACACTCCACATTCAGCATCCCTCTCAGGAGAGCCAAGTTTATTTCCACCAATTCTTTATCCCACCCCTTTGAGTTCTCAACAATCTTTTGTCGCAAAAAACTTCCCACACTGGCCCCAGGTTCACATTCACCATCAGTAAAATTCCGGGTTTCCTCTAGCCAGGTGTAATACAACTCTGTAATGTTGGCAAATACTTCAGGGTTGATCTTTTTTCCAGAACTACTGTAGGTAACTAGGTTGTCAGGGGGTTTGCTGAACAAATTAATTTTTTGGTTCTCCTCAAGCAAGGCATCTGGGCTTAAAAGGCCAAACTGAGATGCCAATCGGAAAACTGGGTTGCCTGGAGATGGTCCATGAATCCATTGTGCACCGATCTCAACCAGACCTTTTGCTGCAAGAAAAGGGGGGGGGGGGTGACAGATATCATTTATGTTATTTCATTTTTGCAGAAGCAGTATACAAAAACTCTAGAGCCACTATGAGTCTATAAATCACTTGGCAATTCCTGTCAACAATACTGCTTTAAAGGGAATCTGTTGCCAAGTTTGGGATCACTCAACCACCCTACAGTTTAGGTTTAGCTTCCTGAAGTCCATCCTGGATTCATCTACTTAGTAATTTATAATTTTATTTTATTTTTTAGACATTGGCAATGGTCACTTTTAGAAACCTCAGCTACATAAAAAGTTGCACTGGTGACAAACTAGCCACAAACATAGTAACGGGGTTCCCTTTAATCACCTCCACAAAAACTCCAATTTAAATTAATTGTCCCCTATCCATAGCATGGAACGTGTGTGTGCAGGCCTGACCACCACTCAGAGTGGGGGACTAAACTCCTCTATTTTCCTGATTGATGGGATCCAACAGCTATGGATTTGGGATAACTTGTTAAAATGGGAATACCCCTTTAAGGGCTTATCGTAGTTAATTGCCCATCCCCAAATTCAAAAATGAGCTTGTGTGTTGTATAATGTTCCTGAAAACTTACTTTGATATTTGTTATGAAGTTATGTGCTCCTCACTAGAGCACTTAACTCCTCATTGCTAAAATTTTACTTTTTGGTGAAGCCATGCTCCTTATAAATGTGACATAAAGCATGTTAGACAGTTTTTTGTACAAATTCTACTGCACAATAACGTCAATAAATTATTCAATAACATTACAGTACACACAGACTTTTTTCAGGTCATGAGTATAAAAATTCAATTTGAGGGCAGAAGACCCGCCCCTGCGGTGCAGAAAAGCAGCATTTTTTTTTTGCAAATTTTGATAGTTAGTTTTTTTTTTTTTTTTTTTTTTAGCCAAAACCAGGAGTGGCTACAATCGGAATGAAAAACATAAAATAAGCTATTATACTTCTTCCTTATGCTGAATCCTTTCCTGCCTTTGGCTCAAAAAACGCAGCAAAATCTGCAAAAAAAAAAAAAAAAAGTTGTCTTACGCCAGTGTTAATAAATTAGCCCCATGGTGTTCAGAATGAGCACAGTATTAACAAAGTGATGCGGAATGTAAATTTTTTTTACATTACATTTTTTTCTAAAAACTTCCTTGCCTTTATAAAAGCTTAAAACATGGGGAAGGTGCTGATCGTAAATGCAGATATATGATAGCTATTTATAGTGTGCATAGACCCTAATATTAAGAAAATACCGCTACATTTAACAATTATTATATAAGCATTTTTCTAAAGGAATATTTACATGTACAGGTGTTATTCACGTTTATCATGAGTTTTTGAAGCCAAAATAAAATCTGGATCATAAAGAATACAAAGTATATAAATATGATGATGAAAAACATAAACATGAATATACTCTTAATTTTGGCTTACAAAAAACCTGATCAGAACTTGAATGTGTGATGCACCCCGACCATCAGGATTTATACCATTGCCATTGCTGCACCTGAGAGGCCCTATCTGCAAAGAATTACCGAAACTCTGCGTACGAATCCGGCCTCCGGTTCTCCCAGTGGCTTCTAGAACCTTTATATTGTGGAAGCCATGTTTGTGCAACTTCTCTGCTGCTCCGATGCCAGAGATCCCGGCGCCGATGATGAGTATGACTGGAGACCGAGGACCCAAGGCTTCCTGCTGCTCAGAGTCCAAATTGTCACGGTTGTGTGGGAGTGCAGATAGTGGCAGGACAAGGAGAAGGAAGAGGAGCCAGATGCCCATCTTTATAAGGTGGCTAGTTCCTTCTAGAAAGAGGCAACCAAAGAACGAGCCGTGTGTAGTGTCCCCTCTCCTCCTCACAGCTTTCTAGAAACAGTTCTGTCTCCACAGCTGCAGTGTCTGAAAACCGTCCAAGTTTGTCAAGTGTTTCCAGATCCCTGCTCTGTGCCTCTAGAGTTCTGCAGTTGCAGCCAAATGTTTAATATTAGACAATGAAGATTTCTCAACATCTCATACACTGTGGGTTTGTAGCTATGTGGCGTAGAGTAATCTCCTGTACTCAGGGCCAACAACATATTTATATAGTGACAGATTTGAGGCGGACACCTAAACATCTCTGAAACCCTTCTCTGAGGGTTCTCTAAGGGTTTGTTCACAAAAGGGATTAAAATTCACATTATATGTTGTGAGAGAGTGAAGGGTGTAGTCTGGGAAGACAAGTATATTCCAGCCAGGCACTTAAAGGGTGTATGGTAAAGGTTCACACCAGGGGGGTCAGCTGACTAATCAGGCCCTAATAATAGTCTGAGTGTGAAGACTAGCAGGGTGGCACCACACAGACAGAGCTGATCTCTCCATACAAAACCTACAGAGCAGGTACTGTGCCACCCGTTGTTGTTGCCAAGGTGGGAGACCAGGGTCGGACTGGGGTGTCTAGGGCCCACCAGTGGAATTGTTTCTAGGGGCCCACCGCCAGGTCCCTGCAGATCAGCGGTCCCGAGACAGGGTGGTTAAAGGTAATAACATGTTGGGAGCCATGCTACTCACGCACTATACCATGTGCAGTACATATACCTACTGCTACAGCCTGTATGGCAAGTGAACAGCATGGCTCCTAGAAATGTTACCATTACCCGTAGCTGAAGTGTCCTGGAAAAAGCTGATCTGCAGAGGTCCAGGCTGTTGTATCATCACATATGTAATATTGATGGCCTATCCTAAGGACAGACCATCAATATTAGAAACATGGCTAAATCCTTTAAAGGGGTTGTTCAGGAATTGGAGCGACCCATGTGCTGGGAGGGAGGTGTAAAATAAAAAAACAAATAAATAAAAAAAGAATACTCACCTGTCCCCGGTGCTCCGTTGTCCGCCGGTAGTGTCTATTCGGTTTTGTGCCGGCGCCTCCATGCTGGGAGTCCTGCACCTCATGTGATCGCTGAGACCAATTAGGTACAGGATTTCCAGAAATGAAGCCATGAGACCAAACAGACACAGGTGGGGACAACGGGGTGCGGGGGACAGGTGAGTAGGCTTTTTAAAAAAAAAAAAAAAAAAAAATATTTTACACCTCCCTGGTGGCCACAACAGCGATCACTCCAGTTTAGACAACCTGTTTTAAGGGGTTGTCTGGGACAAATATTTTATGGCCACTTCACTGGTCCCCCGTAATGTTTTCCAGAAGCCGTTTTGTTCCAGCTCCTGGAAAAAGAAGTGAGGTGCTCATTCTTCAGGTCATTTCGCCTCACGATTTGGCCTGAAGACACTCCCTCCTCCCATCTAGGCCCATTTATTGGGCCTAATCTGGAGCAGAGTGCGTGACTGGATACCGGTGCAGTGCACCGGCATTCAGTCAAGGCTACCTGTTTTTTGGTCCGGAACCTGAGGCAGCCTCCGCCTCAGGTTCCGGAGCATAAAACCCTGTGTGAGCTTAGACTTATACCTATAGGGAAACTGCAGGTGTTTCTGCAGATATAAGTGACATGCTGCGATTTCCAAAACCGCAACAGTTTTGGAAATTGCAGTGTGTCCGCCGTGTGTGTTTTTCTGCAATGTGTGGATGGTATTGCACTCACTATATACCTACACACTCAGGCCTGGTTCACATCTGCGTTCAGTAATCCATTCGGGGAGTCCGAATGGGGACCCTCCCAAACAGACTACCGAACGCATTAGCAAGTGGTATACAGTGAAAGCACACATAGACTATAATGGGGTCCATGTGCTTTCTGTGCAGTGTCCGCAAAGAACATGCGGACAGAAAAGTACTTCACAATCTACTTTCCTGTCCACATGACTCGTGCGGACACCGCGTGGAAAACACACGGACCCTATTATAATCTATGGGGTCCGCATACTTTCACTGCACACACCGCTTGCTAATGCGTTTGATAATCCGTTCGGGGGGGGGGGTTCCCATGCAGACTCCCCAAACAGATCACCGAACGCAGATATGAACCAGGCCTTATACATATACCATATATACTCACACATATACAATACTATAGCACATATACATTTATATACATTCATATACCATATGTCATATATACTTGTATGAATACTATATATACACACACATATATACATACACATTATAGCATACTGTATATACTCACACATACCTGTATACATACATACAGTATACAGGACACATACTTTACACAAATGTACACATATATACATATTAAACATACAGATTTTACAAAAAGAGTTTACTCACCTATTCCAGCAGTAGCAAACTCAGCAGACGACTCCTGTCTTCCCCACACGCTGCGATGTAAGAGCATTCAGTGTGAGGAGGAGGGGGAGAGAGGAAGTGCGTGCGGGCAGCAAGGGAGACCTCACAGGAGAGCAGCAAAGCAGCTGCAGGTAAGTGAAGGGAGAGGCCGTTAGCTGAGGCTGAAGCTGCACATGCTATACAGCTTCAGCACCAGCTAATAGGGGCCCTGTGTGTGGAGACAGATGCATTGGCCAGGTACCCGGTTGGGGGCCCCTGGCCATCCTGATCGGGCCCCGACCAATGCATCTGCATTGTTAAAATGAAAACTTTAAGTCGGGGCCCCCGGTGCTCCAGCGGGCCAGTCCGACCCTGTGGGAGACTGGTAGCCAGTCTCCTGTGTAGTCAGGGAAAAGTGTTCCTATGTTTAAGTCAGTTCTCAGCCGACAAGGTGTTTGTTTTTTTGTTATTTATGCCTTTGCAAAGGCAGTGTATGCGCTACATGTGAATAAAGCTTGAACTTGTGTGAAATCCAGTGTCTGTGTCCCTGTTTCCTGCACTGCTACAAGTATCTACCTGAGAGAATCTCCACAATGTCTACATCAAAACTTCCAACAAAAAACTGCAATCTTTTTTTCTAATGTGGGTTCATTGCCTAACTTCTGCATTTAGGATAGATTATAGAGGGGAGAGTTTAATAAGAAGACTAAATAAGATAAGATAATCCTTTAATAGTCCCACATTGGGGAAATTTCAGCATGTTACAGCAGCATAGTAATACAGGTACAGGATAATACACAGTAATATATTACAGACGTAGACACACATAAGCTGAGAAGAGAAGATATAATAGGAGTCCATGGCAGCTAAGGAAAAACGGAAGAGAAAGAGGAAGACCTCATGGTCACCGTCATAATCATTAGTTCTCTGTGCGCAGTGTTCTTCGCTTGGTCTGATGTAGATTATACAGCCTGTTCGCAGTTGGAAGGAAGGACCTGCAATAGCGCTCCTTCTCACACTTGGGGTGAAGCAGACGGTCACTTACAGTGCTGCCAAGTCCCATCATGGTCCCATATATGGGGTGGGATTTGTTCTCCCGCATGGAGGTCACCACAGGCAGTATCCTTCTGTCACCCACCACCTGTACTGGGTCCAAGGGGCTCCCCAGGACAGCGCTGGCCCTTCTGATCAACCTGTCAAGTCTATTTCTGTCCCTGATTGATATACTGCTCCCCCAGCAGGCCACACCGAAAAAGATGGCTGAGGCAACCACAGAGTTGAAGAAGGCCCTAAGAAGTGGCCCCTTGACTCCGAAGGCCCTCAGCCTCCTGAGCAGGTAGAGTCTGCTGTGGCCCTTTCTGTGCAGCTCCTCCAGGTGACCAGCCCAGTCTAGTTTATTATTGAGGATCACGCCCAGATACTTATAGGTCCTGACTATCTCAATACATGTTCCTTGGATCTCCACCGGGGTCGGAGCACCTCTCTGTTTACTAAAGTCCACCATCATCTTCTTGGTCTTCCCAGCATTAATCCTGAGCTGGTTCTGCTGGCACCATTCAACAAAATCCCGGTTTAAGTCTCTGTATTCCCTATCATCGCCATCAGTGATAAGGCCGACTATAGCACAGTCATCGGAGTACTTCTGTAAGTAACAGCTGGAGGAGTTGTGCCTAAAGTCAGCAGTGCACAGTGTGAAGAAAAATGGGGCAAGAACAGTACCTTGTGGTGCCCCCTACTACAGATCACAGTGTCAGACACACCATCTTGGGCTCTCACATACTGAGGGCGGTTTGTCAGGTAGTCTAGGATCCAGTTGGACAGGTGGTGGTCCACACCACCAAGGTTCAGCTTCTCCCTCAGTAGTCCTGGCTGAATGGTGTTGAACACACTGGAGAAATCAAAGAACATTATTCTTACAGTGTTCCCGGGTTTCTCTAGGTGAGAAAGAGTTCTATGAAGAAGGTGGATGATGTCGTCATCTACCCCAATGCCCGGCCGATTGGCAAACTGGAGGGGGTCCAGAGTGGAGCTCACTAGGGGGCGTAGGTGTGTCAGGACCAGTCTCTCTAGGACCTTCATCATGTGGAATGTCAGTGCTACAGGTCAGTAGTCATTGTAGCCCATCGGGTTGGGTTTCTTTGGGACTGGTACCACGCAAGATGTTTTCCACAGTTGAGGTACCACTCCCAGCTTTAGACTCATATTGTACATGTGCGTAATAATACCACACAGCTAGTCACTGCACATTTTAAGAACTCTTGCACTTATACCATCAGGTCCTCCGGCTTTGTCTGCTTTAATCTTCCCGACACACCTGAGACTCCTGGAGGATCAGATACAAATACAAGGATGATACATATGTTCCATAGGAATATAAATTGCTAAAACTTTACTTTTATTAGATACTCTTAAAATATGACAAACAAAAGTGATAAAAACATGTCCCACACCAATACCTGCTGTTTAAAAAGTGAACGATTGTGAGGAAAGGAGGTAGCACTGTAAGTAATTCGCCCTACAGTAAAGCACTATCTGCCTCGCTATTACAATATACAGTATGATGTGCACCAAATATTCCACAGATTTAAAGAAGAACAAGACCAAATCTTTGTAAGCCCAATGGAATGCTCCCGCACCCCTCTGAGGCAACTGGCCTAAAGCCACACCAACAGAGAAGGGGGGTACCGCCAGCCAGGTCACTGTTCAGATTATCCGTGTGTGGGTACCACATCAATAACTGTATAATTTGACCCTACGCGTTTCCTCTCTAAAGGAGAGATTCATCAGGGGTCTATTAACCAAGTCCTCACTGTCGGACAGAACAAGCAGTAAATGGACTGACCGCTAGCAGGACCACAGCTCAACAATCAGCGGTGAGTTGCCCTGCTCTATTCCAGGTATTTCAACTCCTTTCCACGCCCCTCCACTATCATATAAACCAATCAGCCTCATTGGTCGAACACACCCATGTGCGCATGCACACTAGACCATCCAATCATCTTGCTCCTACGAATGGTACGTCCCATCTGTTACCTCATTGGTTGTCCCGGGCGCTCCTACAAATTTGCATGCGCCAAGACTTAGAGGATATCTGTCTGTTGTTTGACAGATTACTATAGACATTCCACCCTCCGTGTCCGTGCATGCGCCCAGACTAGGTAAAAACTTTACTTCTTCTGACGCACCTTATCGGCGCTGGTTCGCTTGTATAAAACGCTACCTCTACCTAATCACAGCTAATAGCCTACAGTATGGATGAGGCATGGATGCACACAATAATCAACATTAATAAACATACCACTTATTTCATTACCCATATATCCAGGTAAGTATTGTATATTTAAATTGATTTAAATATATATATATATATATATATATATATATATATATATATATATATATTTATAAAAATATTGTTTTATATATATTTAAACTAAGTGTGCACCATATAGTGGGAAGTGTTACTATAACCTAAAACAATTATGCAGTGAATACAGTAGAGATGATATATATGATCATGTAACCATTAAAAAATCATCACAATAGTATAAATATAAATAAGGGCATTTTAAAACCCTGTCAAGTATTCAATGAAAACAATATTTTTGGTTTGATTGAATCATTCCTTTGTCTTTATACACAAATATTGTGGAACTTCTTCCTCCTCTACAAATGGGTCATTTTAGTCCAATGGGATCGTCACTTTGTTTGTGGATACATTACATTAGCTGTCACGGGTTAAGTGCGCATGCCTGGTGGTGCTTACGTGGATCACATGTCCCGGTTGAAAAATTGAGATAACTCGCGCACTCGCGTGAGAACCTCTCCTTCGGCTGTTCGGTTATGTGACCGGCTTTCGGACCTTAATGCGCATGCACTGCTATTTACCCGCGGCGTATGCTCGCTATGGGCGAGTTTAATATTATATATGTTGCGACCCTATTGGACTTTTCCCTTGTATGCCAGCATATAAATAGTGACCCAGTATGTCCCTTGACTCCACCTCCTGATGAAGGCTTTGTGCCGAAACGCGCGTCGGGTTATGGGTGGTGAGTGCCTGTCCCTGGTGGTCTGCTTTGTACCTCTGTTATGGGTAAGTATCTGCATGGTCTTGTTGGTATGGATGAGTGCACTAGTCCTTGACTTTATATATATATATGTGGATAACTAATACTTACCTATAAAGTCTTCTTAGTATTATGATGTGAGGCTATACTATAGTTATATGTGCCCTAGTACCTGACTAATCATATAAGGGAACTAGCAGTGCCTACAGGGACTGTATTTCAGCTGGCATTTCACTTTACCCAGTTTTCTGTATTTGTATATTTCTTCCTCGATATTGTCCAATTTCTCTTCATATTTTGTAAATTATAAATAACATTTTGTGAATTTTTAATCATTATACTGTGTATTTTTGTCATAGTATGTGTATACCAGATGTCATACTTATATACTTTATTGTTTGTTGTAGTTAATGATATACTTTACATCTACCTGTAAATAGTTCTATTAAATAATATTACTTGTCTGACCATAACAAGCCTTGATAAGGTTACATCAATGTCAAAGCTAAACCATATGGCTATTAGAATTTATAGAACTTAATAAGTCCATAGACAGCGATGCCTATAGATAATCAGGCCTTAATGCTAAAACAGTATTGGTACTGAAGGGGTTAAATCAGCTGCATATGTCGCCATGGTAACTGCATCCTCTTACAACCAATAGGATTGCAGGATAGGAATTTGAAAAATCAGTTGGTGCAGTCAGTTAGTGGAGGAGAGATGGCAGACGTCTGTGATCTTCTCTCTGCAGCCGGGATGGACCTTGTGGCCATGTCTTTGGTAAGTGACCGGGATCTAATCCTAATCCTGAGAATCTGAAGACATGACCGATCATTACACAGACTAACAGGTAACAGCTAGGGGGCGACTGTTATTACATGACCAGTATTAGTCTCTGTTCACATGAGCTTCTCTCTATTCTGCCCCATCATTTATAGAACAAATAGGAAACATTTATATTCATGTTTTTAATCATTTATAATCAGATTTCTTCCTGTGTCCAATGGCTTCAGTTGCCATCAGTTATCTCCGCTCAGTCAGGTTTGGGTTGTTATGGGGCAGGAAGAAGAGCGCAGTCAGCTCTGCTATTCCATATACAGTAGTTATAAAACTGAGAACCTGAAATCCTGATTTTATATTTCTACCATTAAAACCCATGACGTCTGTCCTGCCGTCTACTTTCATCTATTTGCCCCCATTTAATACATGGAGTAGGAATCACTCTCAGCACATAAGTAAGATATATCTGCAGGCTGACAGATGCCGAGAACATGGCTGCCGTATACTTGTAGTCAGTTTATAGACAGTAGGATTATTACACTGTGTAGTACGGGTAATATGTAGACTGTAATATTGATTTCTACATGGGTGATATATGTAGCTGTGAGGCAGTTACATCCATTAGCCGCTAGATGTATATATTAATAGTATTTACAGACATGTGGATCATATAGATGTCACATGAGTAATGTGAACAGACCTTACCACTATTAGCACTGTGTACACTTGGTTAATACCCTTCTGATCTAATACAACAGCAGCAATGTATATATATAGCTATTGGACCAGTGACTTATATTGTGCAGAAAATATTCTGTTTGGTACAAATAATTGATGGTACTTGTTACCTGATACACCTGACCCTAATATAAATGCTCATTTTATGATACCTTATTATATGACTTTTTATTTCTTCAATATGTGATAAAGTACAGTGATAGGGTGGGGGTCCTGAGTCCACCAGAGGAAATTATTGTGAATGTTCACCCGCTGCCGATACATAACATTTGTATGTTACATATTACTTCTACCATAAACTTTGTATCCGACATGGTTTTATCCTTATTTCTATGCAGGACAACTAACAACAAATTCATCGGAGGTATTTAAGGTACCATATATGTAATGTCTGTGCGAATGATGTCTGTGATCATAGCAGGTATGTCTATCTACATTATGGTGGCACAATGGAGCAATAATAATAAAACTGTATATTTGGCCCTATTCATGGCGTCAATGATCCTGTGATTTTGCCCATTTGAATTTGGCAAATGAGGGAACAGAGTAGTGAGGTATAGCATTGCAGATGGATTGTGCTAATCCACCTGTGATTGCATACTGTACATTTATACTTATATTGCAGAATTGACAAAGTGCAGACTATGATTCTCTCTATAAACAGCAGCAGTGTATGTATGTGTATATAATTTTATTGGAGAGGTATAAATAGAGGGGGTGTACGATGAGAGGAGAGAAGAGAAGAGTACTGTAGACTATCCTGGGGGTTCAGACTTAGGAGGTAGCAAACTAATTTAGGTAGCTAGGAGATTTTGCAATACTGTTGTTATGTCTCAGACACTGTTAATTTTATTTGTGTGAATTTAATAAAAGTTATTTTTTAGCCATTTATATTTGTATCTACACAGATTCTATCTATTGGTATAATGTTTGATTAGGTAGATGGTTAGTAATTCTAGAGAAGAGGAAAGGTGCGAGAAGAGGAGGGACAGGAGGAAAAGAGAGAAGGAGTAGGAGTAGAGGAGTGATAGGACAAGAGAAGAGTAGAGGTAGGTGTAGAGGAGGGGTAGGAGGAGATGATGGGTAGGAGAAGAGGTGCGGTATAAGGAGAGGAAGTGGTAGGAAAAGATGAGTGGAAAGAGGAGAAGAGGGGTAGGAGATGAAGAATGGAAGGGAAATATGGGATAAGAAAAGAGGTGAATTGAAGTGAGGTTGGATGAGGATAGAGAAAAGGAGAGGGGAAGAGGGCTTTGAGGAACACAATGGTGAGGAACTATACCAGAGAGAGAAAAAAAAGGAAGAGGTAGGAGGCTTGAAGGAGTAGGAGGGAAAAGAGAAGTGTTATGGAGGGGTAAAAGGAGAGGATAGGTAGGAGGACAGGAGTGATATGAGAAGAAAAGAGGTAAGAAAACAGGATGGCTAGTTGATGAGGTGTGGTATGAGGAGTGGAAGTGGTAGTAATAGAAGAATGGAGAAAGGAATGGAGAGGAGAGTGAAAAGAGGAGAGGAGGGGTATGAGGTGATAAATGGAAAGAAAAAGCATGAGAAAAGAGAAAAGGAGAGGGGAATAGGGCTATGAGTAGCAGTGTGATGAGGAGTGGAGATAAGCTATACCAGATAAGAAAGTGGAGTAGTGAAGAGGAGAGGTAAGAGGCTTGGAGGAGTAGGAGGACAAGATGGGTGAGTACAGAGGAGAGGTAAGAGGAGAGGAAGCAAAGGAGAAGTGTCCTGGAGGGGTAAAAGGAGAGGAAGGGCAGCAGGAGAGTAGCTGTAGTAGTTGAGGAGATGAAGAGTTAGAGAAAAGCAGAGGAAAAAAGGGGTAGTAAAAGAAGAGAGTAGTTATAGGAGGTGAGAAGAGTTAGAAGGATAGAAAGGGAAGAGTGGGAGGAAAGTAGAGGTTTTATAAGAGCAAGTGTAGAGATGAAGTAGGAAGAGATGAGAGGAGAAGAGGGGTAGAGGGAGAGGCATGCAGCAAGAGAGAAGCAGGAAAAGAGATAGGTGTAAAGCTGGCGTTGTAGGAGAGGAGGGCTAGTTAGGTAGGGGTAGGTGGTGGGGAATGGAAAGAAAAAGAAAGGAGAAGTGAGATGGGGATGGATGAGAAGAGAAAAAAGGAGAGAGAGGAAGAGGACTAAGAGGAGCAGAGTGGTGAGGATCAGAGGTAATTCATACCAGGAAAGATAGAAAGCTTAGGAGAAGTGAAGAGCAAAGGTGGGAGCCTTGGAGGAGCAGCAGGAGAGGAAGGGTATCCCCCTGACGAAGCAGTAGTGCAAAATGTATGTCAGGGCTCAGAGTGGAGGTCGCAGTTGGTGAACAAACATTTGTGCATAATTTCATGTCTATTTATGGTATATTCAATATTGCTGTTCTTGCTAAAAATTTCCTGTATGCCAAATAACATGTGATGGGAATAATGCTCTATTGCCATGGTCTATATTGTGATTAGTACATTATATAAATTGTATATCTACTATGACTTTCCCTAAGATATAGATATAGTTTGTGTTTTTCTATTCATGTGATCTATGTCTATGCTATATTGGCTCAACCTTTCCACTGCGACCTCCACTCCTCTGTGATGTATGCGGTTTATAATGTTTTGAGATGTCTTAACTTCCCTCTTAAATAATCATGTCATTATGTTAATAAATTATATTTGATACATTCTATGTTTTTGTATTATTTATGACTTTAACATTGATACTAGGTTGGAGTATATAGATTGTTTGTTTGGTATCTTTTTTACCAGCATCTAGTATTGGGATTGTTTTGGTTTAATATTGGTGAGGATCATAGGTAAGCTATACCAGAAAAGACAGAAAGGTTAGGAGAAGTGAAGAGCAGAGGTGGGAGGCTTGGAGGAGTAGGAGGAGAGGAAGGGTGGATTTATAGGAGAGGTAAGAGGAGATGAGAGGAAAGAGAAGTGTCATGCAGGGGTAAGATGAGAGGAGGGGTAAAAGGAATGGAGAGGAGACAAAAGGGTAGTAAAAGAGGAGAGTAGTTATAGGAGGAGAGAAGTATAGGAGGATAGAAAAGGAGGAGTGGGGGAAAGTAGAGGTAGGAGAAGAGGAGGTTAAGAAGTGGAGAAGTAGAAGGAGAAGAGGGGTAGGAGGATCGACAAGGAGGGGTAGAAGGAAAAGGGTGGATGGGTGGGATGAAGGAAAGTAGAGGTTTGATTAGAGGAGGCATCAGTGAGGAGGGGAGGTGTGAGGATAGCAGGGGTGAGAAGAGAGAAGGAGTAAAAGAAGATGATGGATAGGAGGAGAGGAGTAGTAAGAGAAGAGGTGGAGAAGGTGTAGAGGAGTCATGGAAAAAGATGAGGGGGAGGTGCGGAGGAGGATTAGCGGAAGAGGTATGGTATGGTGAAAAGAAGCAGTAGGAGAAGTAGAGCGGAGAAGGGTGTGTATAGGTAAAAGGAAGGTGGAGAGAAGGCGTAAGGGGAGAGGAGGGTTAAAAAGAGAAGAGAGGTAGGAAGAAAGACAAGAAGGGGTTGGAGGAAAGGAGAGGAGAGGAGGAAATGGTACAAGTAAGCATACGAAAAGAGGAGAGTCTTGGGGGAATGGGGCTTTTAAATTTGTATTTTAGTTCCGTTTCTGAGAGAATTGACATAGTTACCCTGTACGGTACTGTAGACTATCCTCGGGTTCAGACATTTGAAAGAATGAGAAAGTGGTAGGACAAGAAGAGTGGAGAAAGGCATAGAGAAGACAAAGGAAAGAGGAGAGTAGGGGTAGGAGATGAGGAATAGAAAGATAAGGACAGAAGGAAGAAGAGAAGTGAGGTGTGGCTGGATGAGAAGTGAGAAAAAAGGAGAGGAGAAGAAGCTGTGAGGAGCAGTGTGGTGAGGATCAGTGAGAAGCTATTCTGGAAAAGGGGTGAAGAGAATGGTAGGAGGATTGGAGGAGAGGAGGAGTGGGTTTAGAGGAGAGGTAAGGAGAGAGGAAGGGAAACAGAAGTGTTATGGAGGGGTAAGAGAAAAGGAGTTGAGGGTTTGGAGAAAAGGAGAGGAGAAAAGGGGTAGTAAAAGAGGAGAAATAAGAAAAAGAGAGAATAGTATGGGTAGCAGAAATGGAAAGTAGTTATAATAGGAGAGAAAGGGTAAAAGGATAGAAAATGAAGAGTTGGAGGAAAGTAGGGTAGAAGAGGAGGTGTAGAAGGAATGGAGAAGTAGGAAGGGGTGAGAGGAGAAGAGCAGTAGGAGAAGAGATAAAAAGGAATGGCAAAAAGAGGGCAAGGAGGAAAACAGAAGTTTAAGGAGCGGAGGCATAGGGGAGAAGGGGAGATGTGAGGATATGAGGGGCAAAAGGAGAGAAAGAGTAGTCGGAGAAGATAGGTTGGAGGAGTGGAGGAGAATGGTACGAAAAGAGGAAGGTGTGGAGGAGGGCTAGTTGAAGAGGTGTGGTATGAGGAGAAGAAGCAGTAGGAGAAGTAGAGAAAGGTCTGGAGAGGTAAGTGGAAGGAGAAGAGTAGGAGGAGAGAAGGGGTAAGTGGAGAGAAGAGTTGTTGTAAAATAACAAAAAAGGAGGTGCAAAAGGAGAGATGGGGTAATAGGAGAGGAAACAACGTGTGTCAAAAGGAGTGGTGGATGGGAGAGGATAATGGGGAAGAAGAATTGAGGGAAAAGATTGGTAGGTGGAGAGACCTGAGGTGGTAAGAGGAGAGGAGCAAATTAATAGAAAGAGAAGGGCTGAGACTAGGAGATGAGGAGGAGATTAGACTAGAGGTAAAGGGACAGGAAAGCAGGTGCAGGAGAAGAGGAGGTAGAAGGAGAGAAGAGATAGAAGGAGAGGATTGGTACTGGTTGAGGAGGGGTAAGATGAGAGGAAAAGAGGGTTAATAAAAGGAGAAGAGAGAAGGAATAGCAGAGAGGAAAGATGGGAAGAGGAGTTGAGAAGAGAGGAGGAATTGGAGGAGAGGAGCGGGTTGTGAGGAGTGAGAGGAGAGACAGGAGGAGAGGTCCAGTAAAAGGAAAAGGGGATTAAAAGAGAGAGGAGGGGAGAACTTTTGGAGGGGAAGGAGAAGAGGAGAGATAGGAGGAAGAGAAAGTTAAGAACATAAGAGGTCGGTAAAGACAAGAGAGATGCAAGAAAATGAAAGAGGAGGGTGTAGAGGAGGTAGAAAGTGAGGAGGAGGAAATGCAGAGGAGGGGTTAGAGGAGAGGAGAGGTAGAAAGAGAGGAGATAATATGCAGGTAGAGAAGATTAGGGGAGAGGTAGGAGGAGGAGAGACAGTGCTAAAGATATAAGAGTAGGAGGGTAGGAGAGGTGGAGTAGGAGGAGAGGTGATGTGGGAGGAGAGGACATAAGGAGAGAGAAGAAGAAGAGGGGTAGGAAAAGAGGAGTGAAGACAGTCTGACCCCTGAGACCCCCATCAATCCAAAGTCCTAATGCCTACATCTTGGCTGTATTCACAGCAGTGTTAAAACGTCCTTAGTTCTCAGGATCAGAGGGAGTCTCAGGAATCAGACGGCCAACAATCAGCAATGTATCCTTGTGGATAAATACTGATCGTAGAATAATGACTTTAATACTATAATATCTATCAATATCTATGTACACAGTATATGTTGGTGTTTGTGTTAAATATATATAACATGTCTATATTTAGTTAAACTTCTTTAATTTATCTTAATATAGAATATGTGTCAGGTTTTTGTTGTGTATATATTTATTGTCCACTTATGTAATAGGCACCTATATTTACAGTAAACAAGTATAGTATATATAGAGAATAAAATCTTTACAACGATGGAAAGATGGATAGATAGATAGATAGATAGATAGAGAGATAGAGAGATAGAGATATGAATATCTATAGGCGAATTACAAAAGTGGCACTAGATAATGGGAGAATGAACCTACTATAGAGTTATTAACAATACGTTGCAGTGCTGATTCTCGTTCCATATTGTTGTTTGTCCATATTCAGATTCTGTAAGGTGTGTACTGTATGTATATAGTTTCTATCATAAAATGCTGTATATTTAGATATTTTGTCTTTAAGGTGTGCTAATTATGTACCAATTGTGCCATATATTTAAACACATTTAATTCAATAAATAAAAATATATATCCGTCATAGTACGTTATGTTACTAGTATATTATAATATATTGTTATGTATTAGCCATTGTGATGTAATAGCAAATTTGTTGTATGACATGCTTCACCCCATCAACCACCTTAGTGGTCTTATTAGGATGGGTCCCTACACTAACACTTTACATATAGGACAAGAGATAAACTTCTTAAAGATTCGCTGTTACAATGCAGTTTTTAAGAATTTGATCTCTGGGGTCAGGTCTATAGATTAGAAGGGGGGGAAAATAAAGTCTTAGTGTAGGGACCCATCTGAATGAGGTCGCCGTGACGTGGCAGATGGGCTCGCACAATTCACCAAACTGTGCGCTAAGAACCTCACATTTATAACTGTAGTCAGTAATACATGAAAGTGTAGTCCAAGAATTTTATCATTTAAAGCTCCGCACCAGAGTGTCAACTCACTTGTCAGAACTGGGTCTAGGCTTTAGTCTTTGGTTCCTCTATAAACTATTCTGGGTGCATCAGTTCTGGGGGGATATGAAGCTGTGGAAGCAACCGGGGGGGACATGAAACTGTGGGGAAATGGGGGTTGAGCATGACACTATGGGGGTAACCTGGAAGGTGGGGGGACATGATACCGTGAGGGCAACCTGAGAGGGACATGTCAGTGTGACGGGACATAATACTGTGGGGACAACCTGGGGTGAGGACATGAGCCTGTGGGGGCATGCTGAGGGGGACATGTCAGTGTGGGGGGACATGATACTGTGGGGGGTAACCTGGGGTGAGGACATGACACTCCTGTAAGCACTAAGTGCTCTTCCTATGTTTACAGGATATTGTTGTGAAGAAACTGTCAGTTGTAAAAGAGTAAACTATTACTAAATATGACTCTATAGGATTAGATGGAAGTTTACAGTGAGTTTTGACCACAGAGGCAGGGCCGGTTTTAGGCAAAATGGGGCCCTGGGCAAGTTTTCAAGTGGGGCCCTAAATTCTAAGATACTGTAAAAACATCATAATTCAGTCACCGAATACACATATAATCACATTAAGCTATATTTTAATTATATTAAAGAAATTCAATGTAATATAAACCAAACATTATTAATAGAACTTTAAATTCTGCATCCTAATAACTTGATTCACATAGATGCATAAAAAACCCAAAAAATCACAGTGTCTACGCCACATGGGGCCCCAGCCTTAGGCCCAGTTCACATCTGTGTTCAGGTTTCCATTTGGGGAGTCCTCTTGGGCACCCCATGAACAGAAACCTATATGCATTAAAAAGTAGTTACTGAAGGAAATCATATTGAACCCCATGGCTATAATGGGGTCCGTGTGGTTTCTGCACAAATTATGCAGAGAGAAAAGTGGAGCTTGCAGGAAACCAAGCGGAAACCACTCGGATCCCATTATAGTCTATGGGGTCCGTGGGTTTCCCTGGTAACTGCTTTTTAATGCGGATTAGGTTTCTGTTTGGGGTGTCCCTGAGTGGACTTCCCGAACAGATATCCGAACGCAGATGTGAATGGGGCCTTAAAGGGGTTTTTGTTATACCAGGAGTAGGCAACCTTTTTTGTTTGGCGTGTGTATTTAAGTAAAAAAAAAATCACAGATGAGGTCCTCGGAGTGCCGCACACTTTTAATATTCTTGACACCTACACTAAAGTCATACCACAAACTGTAACATAGGGGTGCTGCCATACTGTGCTCCCAACAACATGTTTACCACTATTTGCCTGGATACGCGTGTACTTATCCATTAGAAACCATGTAAGTACACGTGTAACCTACAATTAGAGATGAATGTATGTGACTGGGAGCAGAGTGAGTAGGACGGGGACACACTATGTACCTGGATGCTGCATCCAGTCCCCGGCCACTGGTACTTTCACTTTTCTACAAGTGAAACGCAGATTAATTTCAGCCACTTTTAATTCCTGACTGTGCGGCAACAGCAAAACCACCACCAGAAATTAATGAGTGTCACACTTACCCCAAAGTGACAGCACTGGTACCTGGGAACTGGATTTGGCTATAGCCGCACCTGGGTACACAGTGTGTCACCACCTGAAAAGAAACACCCTGAGGCTGAGGACCCATGTTACAGAAACGCAGCTTTTTTTTGTTGTTGCAGATTTTGCTGCGTTTTCTTTTTTCAACCAAAGCCAAGAATGGCTACAAAAGTAATGGGAAACATAAAGAAAGTGCTTATACTTGTACCTTCTGCTCAATCCACTCCTGGCTTTGGCTCAAAAACTGCAACAAAATCTGCAACAAAAACGCTGTTTCTGCAACATGGGGCCTCAGCCTTAGGCCTAGTTCACATCTGCATTGGGTGTTTTGTTCAGAAATCCACTTGTGATCAGGCCCCAGCAGTCACATGGGCCGCAGCAGCGTAATGACACCAGTGCGCCCTGACGTGACTGCTGAGGACCAATCACAGGCCTCAGCAGAGATGTCGGGAAGATGGCCGAAGATGCTGCAGACAGCCGGAGCCAGGATGCCCAGGAAAGGTGAGGCAAGGTGAGTATCAGTGTTTGGTATTTTTATTGACCTTCCCTAGGCCTCCGATTATTATAGCCTAGGGTCTGAGGAAACCCCGGAATATAATAATAGCCCCGGAGCAGATGGGGGCTTTTGGGAGCATATAATACTGGGGGGGGGGGGGGGCAGAGAAACTGCTGGGCGTATAATACTGTGTGGGGGAGACAATGCTGGGCATATAATACTGTGTGGAGGAGACAATGCTGGGCATGTAATAATGTGTGGGGGAGACAATGCTGGGCATGTAATACTGTGTGGGGGAGACAATGCTGGGCATGTAATAATGTGTGGGGGAGACAATGCTGGGCATGTAATAATGTGTGGGGGAGACAATGCTGGGCATGTAATACTGTGTGCGGGGGGCCACTGTTGGGGGGAGGAGGACAAAAGTTTGCCCGTGAGCATTTTGTGGTCTCCGCAGCGAAACATTTTTTTTATAGCTGGACACAAAATCCTGCATGTCCAACTAAAAAAAAATGGTTTCCCCGCGGAGACTACAAAACACTCACGGACAGACACTTTGCAAACCCATTCAAATGAATGAGCTTAAAAAGTGACTGCTGGTTTCCGTCTCCTGTCCAGTTTCTCGGGCAGAAGACGGAAACCTGAAAGCGGTGACCGGGCGCAGGTGTGAACCCGCCCTCATGCCACTGGGTCCTTACTTTTATCCTCAGTTGTGAATACAAAGTCTGGTTATGTACATTACAGCTTAGTAACTCCATGCACCTCATAGTAATAGCAGTTAACCCCATCATGTCCCTCACATTAACCCATGTGCTTTACATAAGAGTTACTGATATGTGAGACATATGCAGGTAATAGTTATCTTCATCACTGAGGTGAACTGGAGGCTGGAGGAGGCGGGGCAATAACCTCAGGCTCTCATACAACAGCTCACAGAGCCTTCCCCAGAGACTGCTTGCACGGCCACTGCGTAGCTAGAAGTAACTACAAAGCCCAGCGGCCGCTGCACAGTGAGTGACTCTGCTCTCAGACAGTGAGAACAGAAAGTCCATAGGTTGCATAAAGACGTCAGTTAAATATTAGGCAGCACAGGGGGCTCCTTAAGCTGTGGGGGCCCTGGGCAATTGCCCGGTCTGCCCCCCCCCCCCTCCTAACGCCGGCCCTGCACAGAGGAATATATTCATTGGCACTTTGTTACCATATTTCAGTTCCATTGACATTCCAAGTAACAATGACTATTAGAGATGAGTGAACGCCGTTCAATCGAATAGGTATTCGATCGAATATCAGGCCGTTCGGAATATTCGATTTCAATCGAATACAAGGCCGCAAACGCAGTAAAAATTCGTATCCCCTCCCACCTTTCCTGGCGCTTTTTTTGCACCCATAACTGTGCAGGGGAGGTGGGACAGGAACTATGACAACGTAGGCAGTGAAAAAAATTGAAAAAAACCATTGGCTGCCGAAAACATGTGACCTCCCATTCATAAGAATAGTGTCGGCCAACTTCGTGTCATTTCAGTTTTGGAGTGATAGGGAGAGCTTGTTCTCAGGGCAATAAAGTGCTTTCATAGCTTTGGTTAGGCAGGAAATAACAGCTCTTTTCGAAGCTTAATTAATCTGCAAATCATGCAGCGTAGCAGCAGGGTACGTGCGCGAGGACGTGGATACTCAGCTGGATATCCAGTCCACAGTCCAGGTACTAGAGAGGGGCTGCCAGCAGTGTCCCTCGTCAGTAGCAGCAATGGACGTGGGCGAGGATGTGAATATTCTGCTGGGTATCCAGTCCACAGTCCACAGTCTCTTCACTTGATGATCTAGGAGATTCTAAATATTTGCCTTACAAACGGCGCCTGTGCACGGCTCCGCTCACCTAATACTCGGGTGGTCTAGATCCTTCTCGTGCCGATGCTTAAGCGCATGCGCACTTAAGCTCTGCACGCTTCGTTCAGATCTGTATAGGCTATGGGCTTCACTGCTTCCGTACTATTACTTGTGCGCATGCGCACAATACTCTTCTCCGTACGGGCATTACTGCGCCTGCGTGCGATGGACCAATTGCATTGGTCCACCGCATTTTTATGTCCGGTCTCAGACACAGTGTACTTCGCGCCATTCCTCAGCCATAGGCTTCTCTACAGCGCGTGTACACTGCTTGGTTACTTTGCCACTTCATTTACACATTGCGGGCTTGGTCCGGTCTCCTGGAGGTAAGTTCCCCTATGCAACGAGCAGCTTTCAGCATTGTTTAATTAGATTGACATTATGCTCATTATATGTGAAACTCCGTTACTCCTAGATTGGGTCGGACTGGCCCGCCGGAGCACCGGGGCATCCCCTGGTGGACCCCCGGGCCCCGACTATACAGCTAATCATTTTAGCATAGGCAGGGGCCCGATCATCAATGGGGTGGATCAGGTGGTTAGGGGCCTGATCGGGCCTCTGACATTTCAATTGGGCCCCTGCCCATGTCAGAGGAGGATTAGGGGAGGCGCTTAGGGCGCCTCCCCTAATCCTAATAACCAGCGCAAGGAGAGCTACCGATGTCCTTGCGCTTGTTCAGCCATCTACGTATCAGCGTAGGCGGCGTCATCACGCCGCCTACGCTGATACAAAGACGCCTGAGAGAAGAGCATGCGGCAGCAGCGGGAGAAGCAGCGCGCGGTCGGACGGTAAGTATAATAACTTTTTTTGTTTTATAATAGGCCGCTGCCTGCTGGAGTATCTACCAGCAGGCAGCGGCCTATTTACCAACCCGGACCTGCTCACTGCCGCACCCGCTTCCCCTTGTACTTTAGGCCACGGCGGGCGGTAGTGAATAGGCCCGGGCCAGGCCGCGATCCCACTGCCGCTAATATTATACTCAGGGGTCTTTTCAGGGGAGGTGAGAGAACATAATAAACAGTGTTACTCACCTCTCCGGGATCCGGTGTTACTCCTAGCTGGCTTCGGGGCTATATGGTAATGCCCAGACGTCACGTGGTCTGGAATATTACCATATAGGCCTGAAGCCTGTGCTAGCAGTACTATATAGGCCTGAAGCCTGTGCTAGTAGTAATAGCCTGTTACTGCTAGCACAGGCTTTAGGCCTATATAGTAACAGGCTGTTACTGCTACCACAGGCTTTGGGCCTATATGTTACTGCTAGCACAGGCTTTGGGCCTATATGGTAATATCCCAGACCACGTGACGTCTGACACATTACCATATAGGCCCAAAGCCTGCTAGGAGTAAAATCGGATCCCGGCGAGGTGAGTAACAGTATTTATTATGTTCCCTCACCCCCCCTGGGGCTCCAATTATTATACTCAGGGTCTGAAAAGACCCCCGAGTATAATAATAGTTCATGGGTGTGCAACTGTGGGGCATAATAGAGCTTGAAGGGTCCACTGTGGCCCCTGTAACCTCTATTATGCCCTACAGTGGCCCCCCTGCAACCTCTATTATACCCCACAGTCTATTGTGCCACTGTGGGGCATAATATAGGCTGCAGGGGCTGCTGTGAGATATATATATATATATATATATATATATATTGGGGTTGGATGTGTGGAGAAGTGAGGAGTCAAAGATGTCTGTGTTTCAAACTTTACAGAGTCAAGTCACAGCTGGAAGAAGTGGTCATGGCGGTCCAAAGGGAAGAGACGGGAAATGTGGGAAGACGTCTCCTGTGAGTATTACTGCACAAAATATCACATTGCATTGTATTTATTGTAATGTTGTGATTTATTGTAATGGTACTGCTAGCACCCCCAATCCCCCCGCTGTCTGAGGTGGACAATCGAAAGATGCCCCCAAATCTTTCAATTACTACAACTCCCAGCAGCTCCAGATGCCCTGGAACTGTTGAGAGTTGTAGTCCACCCACCCCATAGATAATGTCCCACTCTATTGTTATGCTGGTGCCCTTTTCTAGAGCTCCAGCATAACAATATCCAAGTTTCAGAAACGCTGAGGACTTAGGATATGTTCACACATCAGTATGCCATCCGTCCGTTTGAATTCAGTTTGACACTTCAAAACGGACTGATACACATACTGATCTCTACTCTGTTTCCAATTGCTACTTTTAATCCCCTTATCTGTCCTCTAGGGGAAGGACACTATTTGCTATTAGCATAAAAAGGTGTCAGTATACAATCAGTATGTGCCTCAGTCCGT
This sequence comes from Leptodactylus fuscus, assembly GCF_031893055.1. NCBI lineage: Eukaryota > Metazoa > Chordata > Amphibia > Anura > Leptodactylidae > Leptodactylus > Leptodactylus fuscus. The sequence continues at coordinate 66,517,060 of NC_134274.1, read as the reverse complement.
TTTGAAGTGTCAAACTGAATTCAAACGGACGGATGGCATACTGATGTGTGAACATACCCTTATCTGCCTGACAATGCCTGAAAATGGCTGACACCTGGCGGACTTCATTATGTTAATGAGGTCTTCCACTGTCTGTGTGTAACCGCCATTTTGATTGTCCACCTCTCCGTCATTCTGGTCCCATGGTGGACCTGTATGACGGAGAGCTTGCCGCTGTTGTGAACCTAGCATTAGGCTATGGCTACACTATAACTTCTGTCATACAACCAAAGATGTGTTGCCCTGTGATTCTTTCACTCATGTTAGTGAATGGAGTCACATTGCAACCTGAGGGACCCAATGCGACTCCATTCACTAATGTGAAAGAGTCCCAAAGGGACACTGCGATCTTTGGTTGCATGAAGGAAGTAGTAGTGTAGCCATAGCTGTTTTGCACACTGTATTGTGCGTGAAAATGCACTTTAAACGTGTATAATGGCAAAAACTGGACGGGCGATATTACATATGGCAGTAGGGTGGGCCCCTGGAAATAATCCCACTGGTGGGCCCTAGGCACCCCAGTCCGACCCTGCCTTTCCTCATTATACATTCACCGTATCAACGGAGTACATTTTGCATCTATATGAACAGGTGAATTTTGTCTATTATTTTCTCTGTATGTTTTTGTTTTCCTGCATTGGCTTTATTCTTTCTTCGGATTATTTTCCTATGTATTCACAATCGTTGCCCTTGACTACTACATCTACATATTGGCCTTATCCTCATATTCTTGTAGCAAGCTGCCTTTACTGCACGACTGAGATTCTTGCTATACCCTGCACTATCTGTAGCATGGTTTAATTTATGTTTATGTTCAATTTTGTGTCTATTGTTAAGCCAGATATGGCTATGTTATGTTTGTATCATTTTGTTTTTCAACTTTATGTTTTTTCTGTTATTCCAAATGTAGAGTCTGATGAAGGTCCATGTGACCGAAAACGTTCACTACTTGACTTTACTAATAAAATTTTGACACTGATAAACGTGGAGTTCCAGTCTACAGTCCAGGTACTGGAGAGGGGCTGCCAGCAGTGCCCCTCATCAGTAGCAGCAGGGTACGTGCGTGAGGACGTGGATACCCAGCTGTATATCCAGTCCACAGTCCAGGTACTGGAGAGGGGCTGCCAGCAGTGCCCCTTGTCAGAAGCAGCAGGGGACGTGGGCTAGGACGTGGATGTGGATATCCAGCTGGGTATTCAGTCCACAGTCCAGGTACTGGAGAGGGGCTGCCAGCAGTGCCCCTCGTCAGAAGCAGCAGGGGACGTGGGCGAGGACGTGGATATCCAGCTGTATATCCACTCCACAGTCCAGGTACTGGAGAGGGGCTGCCAGCAGTGCCCCTCATCAGTAGCAGCAGGGGACGTGGACGTGGATATCCAGCTGGGTGTCTAGTCCACAGTCTAGGTACTGGAGAGGGGCTGCCAGCAGTGTCCTCCGTCAGTATGAGCAGGGGACGTGGGCTAGGATGTGGATACCCAGCTGTATATCCACTCCACAGTCCAGTTACTGGAGGCAGGCCAAGGGGACATGGGTGAGGACATGGATATTCAGCTGGATATCCACTCCAGAGTCCAGGTAGTGGAGAGAAGCTGCTAACACCCAATTTTCTCACCCTCCCCATACTCCTCCTCCTCCTATAACCCCAGCCCCTACTTCTGAATGTGAATTATTTTTTTTTTTGTATAATTTTTTTTTTCCATTATCTCCCCCCCCCCCCCCAGGGGGTTGCAACTCAATTTTTTAGGGCTCCAGCCTAAGCGCCTGCAAAATGATTTTTTAGGGCTCCCCCCAAGGGGCTGAAATCTAATTTTTTAGGGCTCCCCCCCAAGGGCCTGAAATCTAATTTTTTAGGGCTCCCCCCCTCCCAAGGGCCTGAAATCTAATTTTTTAGGGCTCCTCCCCAAGGGCCTGAAAATTTATGTTTTAGGGCTCCCCCCAAGGGCCTGAAAATTAATGTTTTAGGGCTCCCCCCAAAGGCCTGAAAATTAATGTTTTAGGGCTCACCCCCAAGGACCTGAAATCTAATTTTTTAGGGGTCACCCCAAGGGCCAAAAAATAAAACACTGCTGCTACAAGCTCTGCTAGTCAACAAGAGGGCCAAAAAATGAAACATTGCTGCTGCATGCCTCAAGTCACCCCAAGGGCCAAAAAATAAAACACTGCTGCTGCATGGCTCTAGTCACCCCAAGGGCCAAACAATAAAACACTGCTGCTGCATGGCTCTCGTCACCCCAAGGGCCAAAAAAATAAAACACTGCTGCTGCATGACTCTAGTCACCAAAAGGGCCAAAAAATAAAACACTGCTGCTGCATGGCTCTAGTCACCCCAAGCAGGGTCGGACTGGCCCGCTGGGGAACCGGGGAATCCCCCGGTAGGCCCCGAGCCTTGACTGACAGTGCTCATTTCCTCAATGCAGAAGCACTGGTCAGGGGCCCGATCGGGATGTCAGGGGCTGGTTCGGGCCCCTGTCCAGTGCATTTGCATTGATAAACTGAGCACTGCTAGTGGCAGGGTCCCGATCGGTAAGCTCGGGGCCCCAGGCTGCCGGCAGCGCTGTAATGAATAAAGAAGCACGGCTGATGGCAGTTTCCCAGGGCCCCGACACTTACACAGAGGGGCCTCCTGCCAGGGGTATACATTCCCTATTAATATAGTATACCCCTGGCAGGAGGACCCCTCTGTGTAAGTGTCGGGGCCCTGGGAAACTGCCGGCAGCCGTGCTTCTTTATTCATACATGGGAAGCACACCAGGGGCAGCAGCTATCCCTGCAATCTTAGGAAGCGCTCTCTCTGCAAGCCGGGACTTTCCCCCCTCCCCCTCCTCTTCAGAGTGAGTCATCGCTTACATCGGCCGTGTGGAGACAGAGGAGTCTGCTGCTGCTTCACAAATGTGAGTATATTTTTTTCTTTTTTTTTTGGTAAAATTTAATATGTATATGTGTACATTTGTTTAACCCTTAAAGAGGACCTTTCATCAGATTGGGCACATGCAGTTTTATACACTGCTGGAAAGCTGACAGTGTGCTGAATTCAGAGCACTATCGGCTTTCCCGATCTGTGCCCGGTGTAAAAAAGAAATCTATATGCATTAAAAAGTAGTTACTGAAGGAAACCATATTGAACCCCATGGCTATAATGGGGTCCGTGTGGGTTCTGCATGAATTATGCAGAGAGAAAAGTGGAGCTTGCAGGAAACCAAGCGGAAACCACTCGGATCCCATTATAGTCTATGGGGTCCGTGGGTTTCCCTGGTAACTGCTTTTTAATGCGGATTAGGTTTCTGTTTGGGGTGTCCCTGAGTGGACTTCCCGAACAGATATCTGAACGCAGATGTGAATGGGGCCTTAAAGGGGTTTTTGTTATACCAGGAGTAGGCAACCTTTTTTGTTTGGCGTGTGTATTTAAGTAAAAAAAAAATCACAGATGAGGTCCTCGGAGTGCCGCACACTTTTAATATTCTTGACACCTACACTAAAGTCATACCACAAACTGTAACATAGGGGTGCTGCCATACTGTGCTCCCAACCACATATGTTTACCACTATTTGCCTGGACACGCGTGTACTTATCCATTAGAAACCATGTAAGTACACGTGTAACCTACAATTAGAGATGAATGTATGTGACTGGGAGCAGAGTGAGTAGGACGGGGACACACTATGTACCTGGATGCTGCATCCAGTCCCCGGCCACTGGTACGTTCACTTTTCTACAAGTGAAACGCAGATTAATTTCAGCCACTTTTAATTCCTGACTGTGCGGCAACAGCAAAACCACCACCAGAAATTAATGAGTGTCACATTTACCCCAAAGTGACAGCACTGATACCTGGGAACTGGATTTGGCTATAGCCGCACCTGGGTACACAGTGTGTCACCACCTGAAAAGAAACACCCTGAGGCTGAGGACCCATGTTACAGAAACGCAGCCTTTATTTGTTGCAGATTTTGCTGCGTTTTCTTTTTTCAACCATAGCCAAGAATGGCTACAAAAGTAATGGGAAACATAAAGAAAGTGCTTATACTTGTACCTTCTGCTCAATCCACTCCTGGCTTTGGCTCAAAAAACTGCAACAAAATCTGCAACAAAAACGCTGTTTCTGCAACATGGGGCCTCACACTGAGTAAACGCTAGCTTATTTTGTAGAGTAAAATTACACTTGTAAATTTTGCAATCCCATTGACTTCAATGATATTTTTTTACACGTGTAAAAATACGCCTGTAAAAATGCGCTTGTAAAAATACGCCTGTAAAATGTCATTGAAGTCAATGGGAGTAAAGCGCTATCGGTCCCGGGACCGTAGCGCTTTAGTGTCAGAAGGGTGTTTCTGACACTTAGCCAGGGACGCCCTTCTGCCCAGCAGCGCCTATTGTGCTGTACTATGAGATCAGGGAGGAACGCCCCCTCCCCTCCTGATAATGCTCGTCCATGTACTGGGGGGAGGTAGTGTTCCTCACCGCTCAGCGTCATCACTAGGCGGTAAGCAAAGCCCCCTCACACAGTACAGCGCAATAGACGCTACTGTGAGGAAGGGCGTTACTGATTGACTGTCAGAAACTCCCTTCTGACAGTGAAGAGCTACGGTACCGGCACCGATAGCTCTTCACCCGGGGCACAGAACGGGAAAGCTGCACTGAATTCAGCGCACTGTCGGCTTTCTAGCGGTGTATTAAACCGCATGTGCCCCAAATGGTGAAAGGTCCTCTTTAAGGATTAGGCGCAACAGTGAGACGCAGTGTTTTTCATTGAGCTTTTGTCCCCAGCGCCCCGTTATCCTCCTGCCTGTGCCTGTTCAGTCTCATGGCCTTATTTTTGGAAATCCTGTATCTAATTGGTTTCAGTGGTCCCATGAGGTGCAGGACTCCCAGCATGGAGGCGCCGGCACGAGACTAAATGGACACTGGCGGCGGACAATGGAGCAATGGGGACAGGTGAAGGCGCTTTTTATCTATTTTTTATTTTACACCTCCCGCCAGGCACATGGGTTTATCCAATTCCTGGACAAATCTTTAAAGAATTGATCCATCTTTATAATATTGATGGTCTGTCCTTAGGATAGGCCGTCAATATTACATCTCTGATGATACAACAGCCAGGACCTCTACAGATCAGCTCTTCCAGGACAGTGTGGCTACAGGTAATGGTAACATTTCTAGGAGCTGCGCTGTTCACTTTCCATACAGAGTGTAGCAGTAGGTTTAGGTAGTATGTTGTTGCACATTGTATGGCAGGTGAGCAGCATGGCTCCCGAGATGGTATTACCTTTAGCTGCCCTGTCTCGGTATCGCTCGTCTGCAGGGTCCTGGTGGTGGGCCCCTAGAAACAATTCCACTGGTGGGCCCTAGACACCCCAGTCCGACCCTACCTGTACACAGTATTATTCTCCATAGTGGCCCCTGCACACAGTATTATGCCCCATAGTGGCCCCTGTACACAGTATTATATTCCATAGTGGCCCCTGTACACAGTATTATTCCCCATAGTGGCCCCTGTACACAGTATTATGTCCCATAGTGGCCCCTGCACACAGTATTATGCCCCATAGTGACCTCTGCACACAGTATTATGCCCCATAGTGGCCCCTGTACGCAGTATTATGCTCCATACTGACCTCTGCACACAGTATTTTGCCCCATAGTGACCTCTGCACACAGTATTATATCCCATAGTGGGCCCTGTACACAGTATTATTCCCCATAGTGGCCCCTCTACACAGTATTATTCCTCATAGTGGCCCCAGCACACAGTATTATGCCCCATAGTGGCCCCTGTACACAGTATTATTCCCCATAATGACCCCTCTACACAGTATTATTCCTCATAGTGGCCTCTCTACACAGTATTATGCCCCATAGTGGCCCCTGTACACAGTATTATGCCCCATAGTGTCCTCTGCACACAGTATTATTCCCCATAATGGCCCCTGTACACAGTATTACGCCCCATAGTGGCCCCTGCACACAATATAATGCTCCATAGTGACCTCTGCATACAGTATTATGACCCACAGTGGCCCTTGTACTCAGTATTGTGCCCCAAAGTGGCCCCTGTACACAGAATTATGCCCCATAGTGACCCCTGCACACAGTATTATGCCCCATAGTGACCTCTGCACACAGTATAATGCCCCATAGTGACCTCTGCACACAGTATTATATCCCATAGTTGGCCCTGTACACAGTATTATTCCCCATAGTGGCCCCTCTACACAGTATTATTCCTCATACTGGCCCCAGCACACAGTATTATGCCCCATAGTGGCCCCTGTACACAGTATTATCCCCCATAGTGGCCCCTGCACACAGTATTATGCCCCATAGTGGCCCCTCTACACAGTATTATGCCCCATATTGGCCCTTGCACACAGTATTATGTCCCATAGTGGACCCTGCACACAGTATTATGTCCCATAGTGGCCCCTGCACACAGTATTATGTCCCATAGTAACCCCTGTACACAGTATTATGCCCCATAGTGGCCCCTGTACACAGTATTATGCCCCATAGTGGCCCCTGTACACAGTATTATGTCCCATATTGGCCCTTGCACACAGTTTTATGTCCCATAGTGGACCCTGTACACAGTATTATGCCCCATAGTGGCCCCTGCACACAGTATTATGTCCCATAGTAACCCCTGTACACAGTATTATGCCCCATAGTGGCCCCTGTACACAGTATTATGTCCCATATTGGCCCTTGCACACAGTATTATGTCCCATAGTGGACCCTGTACACAGTATTATGCCCCATAGTGACCCCTGCACACAGTATTATGCCCCATAGTGGCCCCTGTACACAGTATTATCCCCCATAGTGGCCCCTGCACACAGTATTATGCCCCATAGTGGCCCCTGTACACAGTATTATACCCCATAGTGGCCCCTGCACACAGTATTATGCCCCATAGTGGCCCCTCTACACAATATGATGCCCCATATTGGCCCCTGTACACAGTATTATGTCCCATAGTGGCCCCTGCACACAGTATTATCCCCCATAGTGGCTCCTGCACACAGTATTATGTCCCATAGTGGCCCTTGTACACAGTATTATGTCTAATAGTAACCCCTGTACACAGTATTATTCCCCATAGTGGCCCCTGCACACAGTATTATGTCTAATAGTAACCCCTGCACACAGTATTATGTCCCATAGTGGCCCTTGTACACAGTATTATGCCCCATAGTGGCCCCTGTACACAGTATTATGCCCCATAGTGGCCCCTGCACACAGTCTTTTCAGACCCCAGATTATAATAATCAGAAACCCAGGGGAGGATACAAACATAAAAAACACTGTTACTTTCCTCTCCTGGGCTCCAGCACACTCCTGCCTGATGTCAGCCATCTCCAATGATGGAAGAGACATCACTTGAGCTGGGGCTTGCATCGCAATGTATAAGTATGCCACGAGTAAGCCCAAAGTCTTCTGGAGCCAGAAGTGAGTAACAATGTTTTTTATGCTCCCTCATCTCTCCTGGGCCTCCAATCATTACCTGAGGCCGGGTCCTGTGGCAGTTGCTACCATTGCTACCCCGGTAGTTACGCCCCTGCTACAAGCTCAGTCCCCTTTACTTATATCAAACGTACTTGAGATTCAAGATATGCCCCCTGGTGTCTACTATATTCGGTGGCTTTTGATGACTCAGTCTTCAGTCTTCTTTGAGGTAATATGTTGTGTATAGAAGAGAGGACGCGCAATGTTATTGTCCCCATCACAGAGACTGACCCCCATAACACTTTGGACAGGATTTATGTGTGATCTAATCTTGGTATATGGCACCTCCCATAGTCCCCAATCCTGCCACCATGTACACTTGGATCAGCAGCTGAATCTAGTTCTGGATTACTTAGCAGCGGCGACCACTCTCATCATAGCTAGTATGTAAAGACAGATCCAAATAAAAGACAAAAAACACCATATAGTTTTTTTTTTTCGTTTTTTTTTATTGAGTAGCAACATTGTAATAAAGTTATTACTGGACCTTTAACATAGAATAAATGGGTCACTGACTGAGAGGTCAGGCCGGTGGATACCATGGAGCTCGCTGCATTCTGACCACCATGTCCTGAGATGAAAGCCATCTGACCCAAAGGATCCAGAGGAAGGCGAAACGAACTCCCCGGAGCGTTATACCTCAGGGGGGCAAAAAATTCCTTCCTGACCCCACGTGTGGCGATCGGATATCTCCCTGGATCCAAACTGTCCTGCTGCATACTGCTTTATATTTGTATATTTTTACTTGTTCTGGAGATCTGACCCTGTAAGGAAAGAAAGAGACATCCTGCTCCTAGGAGCTTACAATCTAATACAATACACATTCTGCCCTTAAGAGCTTACAATCTAATACAATACATAATGAAATGATATTAATTATGTTAACCACTTCTGGACCGCCCATACACTAAAAACGTCCGGGAAATGGTTGCCTAGTTCTGACAGGACGTACCGGTACGTCCAATCAGAACACAGCAACTGGATGGAGATCGTGCAGCTGCTGAAGCTGGGAGCCGGCTGTAACTTCAGCCGGAGCTCCCAGAGAGATGGCAGGGAAGGTTTATTCCCTTCCCTGCTTTCTAGATCGCTGTGTATGAGCTCTGTATACACGGCTATGGGCGCCGCCATGATGCAGCCGGCCTCTAACCCGGCGGTCATGTGATCTTCCAGGCTTAGTGCCTTACAAGAGCTGCTGGGTCCTACAGGACCCAGATCAGCTCTGTAATTGTAAAAAACTGGATTCCTCCTGCAACTGAGGCTAAATGTACCAGCCTCAGTTATAGGGGAAATCAGCCTCCCTAACACAAAAAAAAAAAAGTGATTAGATGTCCCCAAAGGTCTCTTATGGCCTTATGGGGACACAATCTGAAAAAAAAATAAAAAAGTTTTAAAAAATGAAAATAAAATAATTAAAAATAAAAAAATCCGCTAATAAAACGCCGTTATGAAAGATTATAGCCCCACCCCCGACAACACCATACAAAATAAAAATTACCGTAACGGAGAGGAAAAACTGTTTTATAAAGTTTTTCGGTAGTACTTTGTGTTATTAAATTAAAAAAAAAAAAAAAAAAAGTGAAAACCAGACACAATTTCCCTCCTATTTTGTTTATATTTTCCCAGATATAAAAATTTTTTAAACACATTTGAAAATAAAAACAACATAAAATTAAAGCCCTAGGTGTCCCCGAAAAAAGACGAAAAATTAGTTGAATGAGACGTACGAGAAAAATGTTACAGCCCTCAAAACCGCACATACAAAAATCCCGAAAATATGTCTGGTCCTGGACCACAAATTGGCCCGGTACTGAAGTGGTTAATCACAATCACACAGCGCTGGCAGGCCTTAAGACCCCAAAGACTATAATGGGGTCCGCATGGTCACCTCACAGACACCCAGTGGACTCCATTATAGTCAATGGGGTCTGCCCATGTACGTTTGTTACCGTAGACACTGATCCGGCCTCTGTTGTTCAGGTCCCCCGGCGTCCTGAATAACGAAGAGAAAACCGCTTGTATGAACCTAATGTCAGCAAGATTTTGGGGGGGCTAATGGTTCAGTTCTGCGCCGCACCACGCAAGCCTCAGCCTGGTCTACCTGGTCATACTGTCCTCTTCAAGTGACCCAAGATGGAGTCAGTGCACAACGTTACACACTCCATTCTGATTGTGATGTCATGCGGAATGTGTGATGTCAGCTGCCTTGTGATGTCGTCATAGCTGCCACTGTTATTTTATGAATACTGACTAGAGATGAGCGAACACTAAAATGTTCGAGGTTCGAAATTCGATTCGAACAGCCGCTCACTGTTCGTGTGTTCGAACGGGTTTCGAACCCCATTATAGTCTATGGGGAACAGATACTCGTTAAGGGGGAAACCCAAATCCGTGTCTGGAGGGTCACCAAGTCCACTATGACACCCCAGGAAATGATGCCAACACCTCTGGAATGACACTGGGACAGCAGGGGAAGCATGTCTGGGGGCATCTAACACACCAAAGACCCTCTATTACCCCAACATCACAGCCTAACAACTACACACTTTACACACTCAATACCACCTCTCTGACAGTAGGAAAACACCTTGAAACATGTGTATTTGGCACTTGCAGTGAGGAGAGCTTGTCACCAGCAGTGAATTTGGCCCTTGTAGTAAGTTGAGGTTGGCACCAACATTTGTTTTGAAAATCAGGGTGGATTGAGCCTCTAACCAGCAGAGTTGGGGCAAATTCATGGTGGAGGGAGCCTCTAACCAGCCCAGTTTGGGAAAATTCATGGTGGAGGGAGCCTCTAAAAACCCCAGTTTGGACCAATTCATGGTGGAGGGAGCCTCTAAAACCCCAGTTTGGACCAATTCATGATGGAGGGAGCCTCTAAACAGCCCAGTTTGGGCAAATTCATGGTGGAGGGAGCCTCTAACCAGCCCAGTTTGGACCAATTCATGGTGGAGGGAGCCTCTAAACAGCCCAGTTTGGGCAAATTCATGGTGGAGGGAGCCTCTAAAAACCCCAATTTGGACCAATTCATGGTGGAGGGAGCCTCTAAACAGCCCAGTTTGGGCAAATTCATGGTGGAGGGAGCCTCTAAAAAGCCCAGTTTGGGCAAATTCATGGTGGAGGAAGCCTCTAAAAAACCCAGTTTGGACCAATTCATGGTGGAGGAAGCCTCTAAACAGCCCAGTTTGGGCAAATTCATGGTGGAGGGAGCCTCTAAAAACCCCAATTTAGACCAATTCATGGTGGAGGGAGCCTCTAAACAGCCCAGTTTGGGCAAATTCATGGTGGAGGGAGCCTCTAAAAACCCCAGTTTGGACCAATTCATGGTGGAGGGAGCCTCTAAAAAACCCAGTTTGGACCAATTCATGGTGGAGGAAGCCTCTAAACAGCCCAGTTTGGGCAAATTCATGGTGGAGGGAGCCTCTAAAAACCCCAATTTGGACCAATTCATGGTGGAGGGAGCCTCTAAACAGCCCAGTTTGGGCAAATTCATGGTGGAGGGAGCCTCTAAAAACCCCAATTTGGACCAATTCATGGTGGAGGGAGCCTCTAAACAGCCCAGTTTGGGCAAATTCATGGTGGAGGGAGCCTCTAAAAAACCCAGTTTGGACCAATTCATGGTGGAGGGAGCCTCTAAAACCCCAGTTTGGACCAATTAATGGTGGAGGGAGCCTCTAAACAGCCAAGTTTTGGGAAATTCATGGTGGAGGGAGCCTCTAAACAGCCCAGTTTGGGCAAATTCATGGTGGAGGGAGCCTCTAAAAAACCCAGTTTGGACCAATTCATGGTGGAGGGAGCCTCTAAACAGCCCAGTTTGGGCAAATTCATGGTGGAGGGAGCCTCTAAAAACCCCAGTTTGGACCAATTCATGGTGGAGGGAGCCTCTAAACAGCCCAGTTTGGGCAAATTCATGGTGGAGGGAGCCTCTAAAAAACCCAGTTTGGACCAATTCATGGTGGAGGGAGCCTCTAAACAGCCCAGTTTGGGCAAATTCATGGTGGAGGGAGCCTCTAAAAACCCCAGTTTGGACCAATTCATGGTGGAGGGAGCCTCTAAAAACCCCAGTTTGGACCAATGCATGGTGGAGGGAGCCTCTAAAAACCCCAGTTAGGCCAAATTCATGGTGGAGGGAGCCTCTAAAAATCTCAGTTTGGACCAATTCATGGTGGAGGGAGCCTCTAAAAACCCCAGTTTGGACCAATTCATGGTGGAGGGAGCCTCTAAAAACCCCAGTTAGGCCAAATTCATGGTGGAGGGAGCCTCTAAACAGCCCAGTTTGGACCAATTCATGGTGGAGGGAGCCTCTAAAAATCCCAGTTTGGACCAATTCATGGTGGAGGGAGACTCTAAACAGCCCAGTTTGGGCAAATTCATGGTGGAGGGAGCCTCTAAAAACCCCAGTTTGGACCAATTCATGGTGGAGGGAGCCTCTAAGAACCCCAGTTAGGCCAAATTCATGGTGGAGGGAGCCTCTAAAAACCCCAGTTTGGACCAATTCATGGTGGAGGGAGCCTCTAAAAACCCCAGTTTGGACCAATTCATGGTGGAGGGAGCCTCTAAACAGCCCAGTTTGGGCAAATTCATGGTGGAGGGAGCCTCTAAAAACCCCAGTTTGGACCAATTCATGGTGGAGGGAGCCTCTAAAAACCCCAGTTTGGACCAATTCATGGTGGAGTGAGCCTCTAAACAGCCCAGTTTGGGCAAATTCATGGTGGAGGGAGCCTCTAAACAGCCCAGTTTGGACCAATTCATGGTGGAGGGAGCCTCTAAAAACCCCAGTTTGGACCAATTCATGGTGGAGGGAGCCTCTAAAAACCCCAGTTTGGACCAATTCATGGTGGAGGGAGCCTCTAAAAACCCCAGTTTGGACCAATTCATGGTGGAGGGAGCCTCTAAAAACCCCAGTTAGGCCAAATTCATGGTGGAGGGAGCCTCTAAACAGCCCAGTTTGGACCAATTCATGGTAGAGGGAGCCTCTAACCAGCAGAGTTGTGGGAAATCAGGGTGGAGGGAGCCTCTAACCAGCAGAGTTGTGGGAAAGCAGGGTGGAGGGAGCCTCTAACCAGCAGAGTTGGTGGAAATCAGGGTGGAGGGAGCCTCTAACCAGCAGAGTTGGGGGAAAGCAGGGTGGAGGGAGCCTAGTATTAGCAGAATTGTGCAACGCTTATGGTGGATGAGTATGAGGATACGGAGGAATTGGAGAGGTTGAGCACAGACATGGAGTTTCATGTTGGGGTGCTTTACACAGGTGGGCACAAAAATGAAGGCTCTATCCAGTGGTGGTTCATTTTTATCAAAGTGAGCCGGTCGGCACTCTCAGCTGACAGACGGGTGCGCTTGTCAGTGATGATGCCACCGGCTGCACTGAACACCCTCTCAGATAGGACGCTGGCGGCAGGACAGGACAGCACCTCCAAGGCATATAGGGCAAGTTCAAGCCACAGGTCCAACTTCGACACCCAATACGTGTAGGGCGCAGAGGGGTCGGAGAGGACAGGGCTGTGGTCGGAAAGGTATTCCCGCAACATGCGCCTATACTTCTCACGCCTGGTGACACTAGGACCCTCCGTGGCGGCACTTTGGCGAGGGGGTGCCATCAAGGTGTCCCAGACCTTAGACAGTGTGCCCCTCGTTTGTGTGGACCGGTGAGAACTTGGTCGCCTACTGGAGGAACTGCCCTCCCTGCCGCCAACGTCACATGCTGGAAACATCTCCATCATATTCTGCACCAATTGCTTGTGGCAAGCATTGATGCGATTGGCCCTCCCCTCTACCGGAATAAAAGAGGAGATGTTGTTTTTATACCGGGGGTCAAGGATAGCAAAGATCCAGTACTGGTTGTCCTCCATGATTTTGACAATACGCTTGTCGGTTGTAAAGCACCCCAACATGAACTCAGCCATGTCTGCCACAGTGTTAGTTGGCATGACTCCTCTGGCCCCACCGGAAAGTTCAATCTCCATTTCCTCTTCATCGTCCATGTCTACCCATCCGCGCTGCAACAATGGGACGATTCGAAGTTGCCCGGAAGCCTCCTGTATCACCATCACATCATCGGACAACTCTTCTTCCTCCTCCTCCTCCATTAAACGCGATGAAGCGGACAGATGTGTGGACCTACTCTCCAGCTGTGACGGATCGGATGCTATCCCTGACTCCTCTGTGTGATCTGAGTTATCCCTGATGTCAATCAGGGATTCTCTCAGAACACACAAGAGCGGGATTGTAAGGCTCACCATCGCATCCTCAGAGCTCACCCTCCTTGTGGACTCCTCAAACACCCGTAGGATGTCACAAAGGTCTCTCATCCATGGCCACTCATGGATGAGAAACTGAGGCAGCTGACTTTGTGGCACCCTAGGGTTTTGTAGCTGGTATTCCATCAAAGGTCTCTGCTGCTCAACCACTCTATTCAACATCTGAAACGTTGAGTTCCAGCGTGTGGGGACATCGCACAAAAGCCGGTGTTGTGGCACATGCAGGCGTTGCTGGAGAGATTTTAAGCTAGCAGCGGCTACTGTCAACTTGCGAAAGTGGGCGCACATGCGCCGCACTTTCACCAGTAGCTCTGGAACATTGGGGTAGCTCTTTAGGAAACGTTGCACCACTAGGTTGAAGATGTGGGCCAGGCATGGAACATGTTGGAGTCCGGCAAGCTCCAGAGCTGCTACCAGGTTCCGGCCGTTATCACAAACGACCATGCCTGGGCCCAGGTGCAGCGGCTCAAACCATATTGCCGTCTCATCGAGGAGGGCATCCCTCACCTCGGAGGCAGTGTGCTGTCTGTCCCCCAAGCTGATCAGCTTCAGCACGGCCTGCTGACGTCTACCAACGCCAGTGCTGCAACGTTTCCAACTCGTAGCTGGGGTCAATCTAACAGCGGAGGAGGAGGCGGTGGCGGAGGAGGAGGCGGTGGCAGAGGAGGAGGCGGTGGAGGAGGAGGAGGAGGGGGGTGTTCTTCTCGTGTCCCTGCCAGGAATGTTAGGCGGGGAGCCGAGGTACACCGGGCCAGTTTGGGAAGCAGTCCCAGCCTCAACTACATTCACCCAGTGTGCCGTCAGTGAAATGTAGCGTCCCTGTCCGCATGCACTTGTCCACGCGTCGGTGGTCAAGTGGACCTTTGTGCAAAGCGCGGAACTAAGGGCCCGCCTGATGTTGAGTGACACGTGCTGGTGCAAGGCGGGGACGGCACACCAGGAGAAGTAGTGACAGCTAGGGACGGCATAGCGAGGTGCCGCAGTTGCCATCAGGTCCAGGAAGGCGGGAGTTTCAACAAGTCGGAACGCCAACATCTCCTGGGCCAGCAGTTTAGCGATGTTGGCGTTCAAGGCTTGCGCGTGTGGGTGGTTAGCGGTGTATTTCTGCCGCCGCTCCAATGTCTGAGAGATGGTGGGTTGTTGTAAAGAAGCGCCTGATGGTGCCTTTGATGGTGCAGGAGAAGGAGGTAAGACAGGAACAGGGGAGGATGAGGAAGAAGTCAACAAAGTGGCGGAGGCAGATGAAGTGGTGTCCTGGCTCGTCCTCTGGAGTGCATCGCCAGCACAGTCAGCAGTGGCAGTGGCAGAGGCAGAGGCAGTGGCAGTGGCGTGAACGGCAGGCGGCCTTTGTCCTGCCGTTGCTGCCTGCCACTGATTCCAGTGCTTGGATTCCAAATGACGGCGCATTGAAGTGGTGGACAGGTTGCTCTTCTCAGAGCCCCTAATCAATTTCGAGAGGCAAATTGTGCAGACAACACTATATCTGTCCTCGGCGCATTCCTTGAAAAAACTCCACACCTTCGAGAAACGTGCCCTCGAGGTGGGAGTTTTTCGGGGCTGGGTACGAACTGGAACATCTTGGGAGATTCCGGGTGTGGCCTGGCTTCGCCTAAGCTGCTGACCTCTGCCTCTAGCTACCCTTTTTGGTGCTGCACCTGCCTCAACATCCACACTACTTTCCCCGCTTGACATCCCCCCTGTCCAGGTCGGGTCAGTGTCCTCATCATCCACCACTTCCTCTTCCAACTCCTGTCTCATCTCCTCCTCCCGCACAATGCGCAGGTCAACTGGATGCCCTGACGGCAACTGCGTCACATCATCGTCGATGAGGGTGGGTTGCTGGTCATCCACCACCAAATCGAACGGAGATGGAGGAGACTCTAGTGTTTGAGCATCTGGACACAGATGCTCCTCTGTTAGGTTTGTGGAATCGCGACGTGGAGGGGCAGGATGAGGGACAATGAAAGGAGCGGAGAACAGCTCTGGGGAGCAGGGACAGTTAAGGTTATTGTTCTGTGAAGCTTGGGAATTTTGGGAGGAAGGAGGACAAGACTGTTGGGAAATAGGAGGGGAGGAGGCAGAGTCTGACTGGCTGCTGGACAATGTGCTGTAAGCGTTATCCGACAGCCATTGCAAGACCTGTTCCTGGTTCTCGGGCCTACTAAGGTTTGTACCCTGCAGTTTAGTTAATGTGGCAAGCAACTCTGGCACTGTGGAGTGGCGCAATGCTTGCTGCCCCACAGGAGTAGGCACGGGACGCCCTGTGGCTTCACTGCTACCTTGCTCCCCAGAACCATTCCCCCGACCTCGCCCACGGCCTCGTCCACGTCCCTTTCCGGGAGCCTTGCGCATTTTGAATTCCCAGTCAGAAACTGGCACTATATAGCAGTAGCAAGAAATGAGGGTATTTGTAAACCCAATATATTATTGGAATTCCCAGTCAGACAATGACACTATATAGCAGTAGCAAGAAATGAGGGTATTTGTAACCCCAATATATTCTTTGAATTCCCAGTCAGACAATGGCACTATATAGCAGTAGCAAGAAATGAGGGTATTTGTAAACCCAAAATATTATTGCAATTCCCAGTCAGACAAAGGCACTATATAGCAGTAGCAAGAAAGGAGGGTATTTGTAAACCCAATATATTATTGGAATTCCCAGTCAGACAAAGGCACTATATAGCAGTAGCAAGAAATGAGGGTATTTGTAAACCCAATATATTCTTTGAATTCCCAGTCAGACAATGGCACTATATACCAGTAGCAAAAATTGTGGGTGCACGTAACCCCAATATATTCTTTGAATTCCCAGTCAGAAACTGGCACTATATGGCAGTAGCAAGAAATGAGGGTATTTGTAACCCCAATATATTCTTTGAATTCCCAGTCAGACAATGGCACTATATACCAGTAGCAAAAATTGTAGGTGCACGTAACCCCAATATATTCTTTGAATTCCCAGTCAGAAACTGGCACTATATAGCAGTAGCAAGAAATGAGGGTATTTGTAACCCCAATATATTCTTTGAATTCCCAGTCAGACAATGGCACTATATAGCAGTAGCAAGAAATGAGGGTATTTGTAACCCCAATATATTCTTTGAATTCCCAGTCAGAAACTGGCACTATATGGCAGTAGCAAGAAATGAGGGTATTTGTAACCCCAATATATTATTGGAATTCCCAGTCAGACAATGGCACTATATGGCAGTAGCAAGAAATGAGGGTATTTGTAACCCCAATATATTCTTTGAATTCCCAGTCAGACAATGGCACTATATACCAGTAGCAAAAATTGTGGGTGCACGTAACCCCAATATATTCTTTGAATTCCCAGTCAGAAACTGGCACTATATGGCAGTAGCAAGAAATGAGGGTATTTGTAACCCCAATATATTCTTTGAATTCCCAGTCAGACAATGGCACTATATACCAGTAGCAAAAATTGTGGGTGCACGTAACCCCAATATATTCTTTGAATTCCCAGTCAGAAACTGGCACTATATGGCAGTAGCAAGAAATGAGGGTATTTGTAACCCCAATATATTCTTTGAATTCCCAGTCAGACAATGGCACTATATAGCAGTAGCAAGAAATGAGGGTATTTGTAAACCCAATATATTATTGGAATTCCAAGTCAGACAATGGCACTATATGGCAGTAGCAAGAAATGAGGGTATTTGTAACCCCAATATATTCTTTGAATTCCCAGTCAGACAATGGCACTATATACCAGTAGCAAAAATTGTGGGTGCACGTAACCCCAATATATTCTTTGAATTCCCAGTCAGAAACTGGTACTATATGGCAGTAGCAAGAAATGAGGGTATTTGTAACCCCAATATATTCTTTGAATTCCCAGTCAGACAATGGCACTATATACCAGTAGCAAAAATTGTGGGTGCACGTAACCCCAATATATTCTTTGAATTCCCAGTCAGAAACTGGCACTATATGGCAGTAGCAAGAAATGAGGGTATTTGTAACCCCAATATATTCTTTGAATTCCCAGTCAGACAAAGGCACTATATAGCAGTAGCAAGAAATGAGGGTATTTGTAACCCCAATATATTATTGGAATTCCCAGTCAGACAATGGCACTATATGGCAGTAGCAAGAAATGAGGTTATTTGTAACCCTAATATATTCTTTGAATTCCCAGTCAGACAATGGCACTATATACCAGTAGCAAAAATTGTGGGTGCACGTAACCCCAATATATTCTTTGAATTCCCAGTCAGAAACTGGCACTATATGGCAGTAGCAAGAAATGAGGGTATTTGTAACCCCAATATATTCTTTGAATTCCCAGTCAGACAATGGCACTATATACCAGTAGCAAAAATTGTGGGTGCACGTAACCCCAATATATTCTTTGAATTCCCAGTCAGAAACTGGCACTATATGGCAGTAGCAAGAAATGAGGGTATTTGTAACCCCAATATATTCTTTGAATTCCCAGTCAGACAATGGCACTATATACCAGTAGCAAAAATTGTGGGTGCACGTAACCCCAATATATTCTTTGAATTCCCAGTCAGAAACTGGCACTATATGGCAGTAGCAAGAAATGAGGGTATTTGTAACCCCAATATATTCTTTGAATTCCCAGTCAGACAATGGCACTATATACCAGTAGCAAAAATTGTGGGTGCACGTAACCCCAATATATTCTTTGAATTCCCATTCAGAAACTGGCACTATATGACAGTAGCAAGAAATGAGGGTATTTGTAACCCCAATATATTATTGGAATTCCCAGTCAGACAATGGCACTATATGGCAGTAGCAAGAAATGAGGGTATTTGTAACCCCAATATATTCTTTGAATTCCCAGTCAGACAATGGCACTATATAGCAGTAGCAAGAAATGAGGGTATTTGTAAACCCAATATATTATTGGAATTCCCAGTCAGACAATGGCACTATATAGCAGTAGCAAGAAATGAGGGTATTTGTAAACCCAATATATTATTGGAATTCCCAGTCAGACAATGGCACTATATGGCAGTAGCAAGAAATGAGGGTATTTGTAACCCCAATATATTCTTTGAATTCCCAGTCAGACAATGGCACTATATGGCAGTAGCAAGAAATGAGGGTATTTGTAACCCCAATATATTCTTTGAATTCCCAGTCAGACAATGGCACTATATACCAGTAGCAAAAATTGTGGGTGCACGTAACCCCAATATATTCTTTGAATTCCCAGTCAGAAACTGGCACTATATGGCAGTAGCAAGAAATGAGGGTATTTGTAACCCCAATATATTCTTTGAATTCCCAGTCAGACAATGGCACTATATAGCAGTAGCAAGAAATGAGGGTATTTGTAAACCCAATATATTATTGGAATTTTCAGTCAGACAATGGCACTATATGGAGTAGCAAGAAATGAGGGTATTTGTAACCCCAATATATTCTTTGAATTCCCAGTCAGACAATGGCACTATATACCAGTAGCAAAAATTGTGGGTGCACGTAACCCCAATATATTCTTTGAATTCCCAGTCAGAAACTGGCACTATATGGCAGTAGCAAGAAATGAGGGTATTTGTAACCCCAATATATTCTTTGAATTCCCAGTCAGACAATGGCACTATATAGCAGTAGCAAAAATTGTGGGTGCACGTAACCCCAATATATTCTTTGAATTCCCAGTCAGAAACTGGCACTATATGGCAGTAGCAAGAAATGAGGGTATTTGTAACCCCAATATATTCTTTGAATTCCCAGTCAGACAAAGGCACTATATAGCAGTAGCAAGAAATGAGGGTATTTGTAACCCCAATATATTATTGGAATTCCCAGTCAGACAATGGCACTATATGGCAGTAGCAAGAAATGAGGTTATTTGTAACCCCAATATATTCTTTGAATTCCCAGTCAGACAATGGCACTATATACCAGTAGCAAAAATTGTGGGTGCACGTAACCCCAATATATTCTTTGAATTCCCATTCAGAAACTGGCACTATATGGCAGTAGCAAGAAATGAGGGTATTTGTAACCCCAATATATTCTTTGAATTCCCAGTCAGACAATGGCACTATATACCAGTAGCAAAAATTGTGGGTGCACGTAACCCCAATATATTCTTTGAATTCCCAGTGAGACAATGGCACTATATGGCAGTAGCAAAAATAGTGGGTGTATATATCCCCAATTCTATTGCTAGGGAACTTGAAGGGTATTTCTGAGGTGAAGGTGGGGGGGCACACCGTTGGAACAGGGATTTGGGGTGTATATATGGGGTATACGGGAATACACTGACAGTGTATTCCATTCAGGATCCTGGGAAAGCTGGGTTGTGGCGATTGAGCCCGTCAGTGCCACGTTACACTGACAAGCTTCTCCCTGGAATTTAGCTCTTACAAGAGCTGTTGGTTGTCTTCTCCTTCCTATCCTAGCCTGTCCCTGCCTACCAGAATCTAATCCCTAGCTAACTGGACGGAAACCTCCGTCCTCGGTGAATTGCAAGCTCAGAATGACGCGAACCTGGGCGGCGCTGTTCTTTTAAATTAGAGGTCACATGTTTTCGGCAGCCAATGGGTTTTGCCTACTTTTTTCAACGTCACCGGTGTCGTAGTTCCTGTCCCACCTACCCTGCGCTGTTATTGGAGCAAAAAAGGCGCCAGGGAAGGTGGGAGGGGAATCGAGTAATGGCGCACTTTACCACGCGGTGTTCGATTCGATTCGAACATGCCGAACAGCCTAATATCCGATCGAACATGAGTTCGATAGAACACTGTTCGCTCATCTCTAATACTGACTCAACTAGAAACGTAAACCTATAAATAGCGAAATAAAACGACATTTTATTGATATTCATTAAAATATGGGATCCTAAATACGGTGATATAATTGTCAATTTCAACACAATAAATGAACAGAGAAAGATAGAAATTGATACAAATAGAGAAGCAGCCAGCATGGCCATGAAGCCCTCTCTGCAGGGCCCCACAGTAATCTATGAGGCCAGTGCTGTAACTAGGAATGGCGAATTTTTGACATGGGTTCGTCAGGGACTCCGTCTCCTATCCTGCTTGACAAATGTCCTGCATTTTTCAGGTGGAAACCTAGTGGATCCCATTATAGTCTATGGGATTCATTGGTTTCCACACGTAACCACTAGAGTTGATTGGAATAGTATTCGAAACATAGATTTGAATACCTCGCTCCCATAGGAATGAATGGGAGAGGCTGAACAGCAAGGGGTTAAGCGCCGGCCGCCAGCTTCCATTCATTCCTATTGAGCGAGGTATTCGAAACTAGAGTTTTGAATACTATTCGCTCATCTCTAGTAACTAGAGAAACGGCCGCTTCGAATAGCACGCACCCATAGGAATGAATGGAAGCAGCCGGCACGCCGGCTACGTCAATTTATTCCTATGGGTGCGTGCTATTCGAAACTGGAGTTTCGAATAGTACTCGCTCATCTCTATTAGTAACCACTTTTTAAAATCCCATAATGCCGCCACCCTATCCTAGACTGACCGAGGCCTTATCCAAATGACCCATAAATAACCCAAATCTGTTATTGTAAAAAATATAAACTGCGGCTCAATAAAACATTGCTCCATAAACTCCTAAATTCTAAGGAGTCTAAGGGTACGTTCACACAGGATTTTTTGTACCGGCATCCAGTTGCACACTCTGCACCAGATTAGGCCCAATGCATGGGCCTAGTCCGGAGGAGGGAGTGTCTTCAGGCCGAATCACAAGGCAAAACGGCCTGAAGAATGAGCACCTCGCTTCTTTTTCCAGGAAAAAACACCTGACCCGCACCCATTGATTTCAATGTGAGCCGTCTTTTTGGTCAGGATTTGGAGGCGAATACAGCCTCAAAATCCTCGCCAAAAATCTCAGTGTGAATGGACCCTTATAAGGGGGCATTCACACGGAGTAACGCTGGGCGTGTATCACAGCCGTACACGCTGGCGTTACGGCAGACTGCTGAACACTTCCCATTCACTTCAATGGCAGTCTACCGTAACGCTGGCGTGTACGGCTGTGATACACGCCCGGCGTTACTCCGTGTGAATGTCCCCTAAGGCGTGCAGGACTCCTCTGCATCCCTGAAGCAACTTCAGTCACGGCACAGAGTAGTTTCTTGCAGTTGCAAAATGAATAGACCTTAGGCTGCTCTTTACTTAGTTGGGAGAAATTTCCAGCAGCAGAAAGATTTTCCACTGCTCTCTCCGAGATGTTCAACCAGCAAACCCAACTTAGGGCTCGTTCACACCTGCGCCCGGAATCTCCTTTATGCAGGTTTCTGTTTCCTGCACAAACTAGGCAGGAGACAGAAACCTGCAGGCATGTTTCAAACCCATTCATTTGAATGGGTTTGAAAAGTGTCCGGGTGTGAGCACCGGTGAGCGTTTTATGCTCTCTGCGGCGAAACCGTTTTTTTTTTTAACTGGACACAAAGTCGAACATGCAGGACTTTGTATTTATATAAAACGGTTTCGCCACAGAGCGCAGAAACGCTCACCGGCGCTCAAGCCGGACACTGTCTGACAGGTTTCTGTCTTCTGCCAGCAGAAGATGGAAACCTGATAACGGAGACCGAACGCTGGTGTGAACCCAGCAGCAACTAAACTTGCCAACTTTTTGTATACGTCAGATGCAGCATTAGGCTCATGTCAATTTAACGGATTCATTTTTTAATTAAAAAAAAAAAAACTGATGCAAACTGATGTCAATTCATTCAACAAAAAAATTATCCATTAACAGATGTGCATCAGTATTTTATGTTTACTTCTGCCACCCCCACATGTGCTTCAGTAATACTATCAGGGGCAGCACATGGGGGTGCAATCATTAGGCTAGCACACGTTGGGGGTGCAATGAATCGCTAATGGCTGCCCCCCATGTCAATAGCGTAACTAGGTATGACGGGGCCCCTTGGAGAACTTTTGACATGCCCCCCCTCTTCCTCCCAAAGACCCCACCATCTTACCCCGCATTCCTGCACGCACTATTATTCCCCATAGTGGCCCCTGTACACAGTATTATGTCCCATAGTGGCCCCTGCACACAGTATTATGCCCCATAGTGGCCCCTGTACACAGTATTATGCCCCATAGTGAGCCCTGTACACAGTATTATGCCCCATAGTGGCCCCTGTACACAGTATTATGCCCCATAGTGACCTCTGCACAAAGTATTATTCCCCATAGTGGCCCCTGTACAGTATTATGTCCCATAGTGGCCACTGCACACAGTATTATGCCCCATAGATACCCCTGCACACTGTATTATGCTCCATAGTGACCTCTGCACACAGTATTATATCCCATAGTGGCCCCTGTACACAGTATTATTCCCCATAGTAGCCATTTCACACAGTATTATGTCCCATAGTGGCCCCTGTACACAGTATTATTCCCCATAGTAGCCATTTCACACAGTATTATGTCCCATAGTGGCCCCTGTACACAGTGTTATGCCCCATAGTGGCCCCTCTACACAGTATTATGCCCCATAGTGGCCCCTGTACACAGTATTATGCCCCATGGTGTCCCTTGTACTCAGTATTGTGCCCCATAGTGGCCCCTGTACACAGTATTTTGCCCCATAGTGGCCCCTGCACACAATATTATGACCCATAGTGGCCCCTGTACACAGTATTATGCCCCATAGTGGCCCCTGTACACAGTAATATGCCCCATAGTTGCCCCTGCACACAGTATTATATCCCCTAGTGGCCCCAGTACACCGTATTATGCCTTATAGTGACCTCTGCACACAGTATTATGTCCCATAGTGGCCCCTGCACACAGTATTATGTCCCATAGTGGCCTCAGTACACAGTATTATACCCCATAGTGACCCCTGTACACAGTATTATTCCTCATAGTGGCCCCTGTACACAGTATTATGCCCCATAGTGGCCCCTGTACACAGTATTATGTCCCATAGTGTCTCCTGTACACAGTTTTATGTCCCATAGTGACCCCTGTACACAGTATTATGCCCCATAGTGGCCCCTGCACACAGTATTATGTCCCATAGTGGCCCCTGCACACAGTATTATGCCCCATAGTCGCCCCTGCACATAGTATTGTGGTCCCTGTACACAGTATTATGCCCATAGTGGCCCCTGCACACAGTATTATGTCCCATAGTGGCCCCTGCACACAGTATTATGTCCCATAGTGACCCCTGCACACAGTATTATGTCCCATAGTGGCCCCTGTACACAGTATTATTCCCCATAGTAGCCATTTCACACAGTATTATGTCCCATAGTGGCCCCTGTACACAGTGTTATGCCCCATAGTGGCCCCTCTACACAGTATTATGCCCCATAGTGGCCCCTGTACACAGTATTATGCCCCATGGTGTCCCTTGTACTCAGTATTGTGCCCCATAGTGGCCCCTGTACACAGTATTTTGCCCCATAGTGGCCCCTGCACACAATATTATGACCCATAGTGGCCCCTGTACACAGTATTATGCCCCATAGTGGCCCCTGTACACAGTAATATGCCCCATAGTTGCCCCTGCACACAGTATTATATCCCCTAGTGGCCCCAGTACACCGTATTATGCCTTATAGTGACCTCTGCACACAGTATTATGTCCCATAGTGGCCCCTGCACACAGTATTATGTCCCATAGTGGCCTCAGTACACAGTATTATACCCCATAGTGACCCCTGTACACAGTATTATTCCTCATAGTGGCCCCTGTACACAGTATTATGCCCCATAGTGGCCCCTGTACACAGTATTATGTCCCATAGTGTCTCCTGTACACAGTTTTATGTCCCATAGTGACCCCTGTACACAGTATTATGCCCCATAGTGGCCCCTGCACACAGTATTATGTCCCATAGTGGCCCCTGCACACAGTATTATGCCCCATAGTCGCCCCTGCACATAGTATTGTGGTCCCTGTACACAGTATTATGCCCATAGTGGCCCCTGCACACAGTATTATGTCCCATAGTGGCCCCTGCACACAGTATTATGTCCCATAGTGACCCCTGCACACAGTATTATGTCCCATAGTGGCCCCTGTACACAGTATTATGCCCCATAGTCGCCCCTGCACACAGTATTGTGGCCCCTGTACACAGTATTATGCCCATAGTGGCCCCTGTACAAGGTATTATGCCCCATAGTGGCCCCTTCACATAGTATTATGCCCCATAGTGGCCCACGCACACAGTATTATGTTCCATAGTGGCCCCTTCACACAGTATTATGTCCCTTAGAGGCCCCTGCACACAGTATTATCCCCCATAGTGGCCCCTGTACACAGTATTATCCCCCATAGTGGCCCCTGCACACAGTATTATGTCCCTCAGTGGCCCCTGCATACAGTATTATGTCCCTTAGTGGCCCCTGCACACAGTATTATCCCCCATAGTGGCCCCTGCACACAGTATTATCCCCCATAGTGGCCCCTGCACGCAGTATTATGTCCCTCAGTGGCCCCTGCACACAGTATTATGTCCCATAGTGTCCCCTGCACACAGTATTATGCCCCATAGTGGCCCCTGCACACAGTATTATGCCCCATAGTGGCCCCTGTACACAGTATTATGTCCCATAGTGGCCCCTGTACACAGTATTATGTCCCTTAGAGGCCCCTGCACACCGTATTATACCCAATAGTGGCCACTGCAGACAGTATTATGTCCCTTAGTGGCCCCTACAGGACTAAATACTGTCACGTCACCGCTGACCGCTATACCAGGACAATTGTGGATAAAAAAATCTGGTCATGTGCATTACAATTTATTAACTCCATGTGCCTCATATTAATAGAAGTTAACCCCATCATGTCCCTCACATTAACCCCCGTGTGCCTCACCATAACAGTTACTGATATGTGAGAGACATGGAGGTAATAATAAAGTATCTTCATTATTATTACCCCCATATGTCTCACATATTAGTAACTCTTATGGTGAGGCACACAGGGGTTAATGTGAGGGACATGATAGGGTTAACTGCTATTAATATGAGGCACATGGAGTTACTAAAACAAAAGTAATCACCCCAAATGCCTGATATTAATAAGTAACCCCAGTATGTACCTGTGTAGCTTTAGTTTCATTTTCCTGAAGCAGCTTCTTCCTCTTCTTCTCCTCTTGAGTGCAGGATAAGCCCCGCCTCCTGGGCTCTCCTCAGCCCTCTCATTGGTGGGCAGAGGACAGGCAGAGAAAGGGAGGGGGGAGAGAGGGGGAGCGTCCTGAAGCGCTGACAGGAGCCAGACCTGCAGCTCCTGTGTCTCAGCCGTTGCTGCAGCTTCAGGGCCCCTTTCCACCAGCTACTTTCCACCAACAGGGGGCCCTGATCATTATACTCGGGGGTCCGAAAAGACGTCCGAGAATAATGATAGCAGCGGTAGCAGCTGTCACCGGGCCCCTGATGTCCCGAGTCCTGTGGCAGCCGCCTCTGCTATGGTGGTAGTTATGCCACTGCATACACATATCATTATGATAGACACCATGATAGTACTTAAGGCTGTATTCACACAGAGTAACGCCAGGCGTTTTTTGTGTGCTTTTTGCACATAGCGCCGCGTTTACGCCGCGTAGCGCCGCGTTAACGCCGCGTATACGCCGCGTTAACGCCGGGCAACACCACCGCTAAATAGCGCGGCATTAACGCGGCGTTACGCGGCGTAAACGCGGCGCTATGTGCAAAAAACACACAAAAAAACGCCTGCCGTTACTCTGTGTGAATACAGCCTAAGGGTTAAAGCATGTGTCTTGTATACTGTGTGAGGACTGTATGTTTGTATACAGGTATGTGTGTGTATATACAGTATGCTATAATAATGTGTGAGTGTATGTATATGTGTAAGCATATATGGTATTTGAATGCATATAAATGTGTATATGCTATGCTAATTATATATATATATATATATATATATATATATATATATATATATGTGTGTGTGTGTGTGAGTGTGTGTGTGAGCGAGTATATATGAATGTATATGTATGAGTGTGTAGGTAACTGATGCAGTTTTTGGAAATCGCAGCACTTATACCTACGGAAACACCTACAGTGTCCCTATAGGTATAATGGAAGCAGAAAGTCCTCAGAGCAAACCTCTGTGGAGTTTCTGCAAAAAGCACTGCAGGAAAACTGATATGTTGCCGCCGGGGTTTTTTCCTGCAGCGCAATAGATGCTACTGTGAGGAAGGGCGTTACTGATTGACTGTCAGAAACGCCATTCTGACAGTGAAGAGCTACGGTACCAGCACCGATAGCTCTTCACCCGGGGCACAGAATGGGAAAGCTGCACTGAATTCAGCGCACTGTTGGCTTTCTAGTGGTGTATTAAACCGCATGTGCCCCAAATGGTGAAAGGTCCTCTTTAAGGATTAGGCGCAACAGTGAGACGCAGTGTTTTTCACTGAGCTTTTGTCCCCAGCGCCCCGTTATCCTCCTGCCTGTGTCTGTTCAGTCTCATGGCCTTATTTCTGGAAATCCTGATCCATCTTTATAATATTGATGGTCTGTCCTTAGGATAGGCCGTCAATATTACATCTGTGATGATACAACAGCCAGGACCTCTACAGATCAGCTCTTCCAGGACAGTGTGGCTACAGGTAATGGTAACATTTCTAGGAGCTGCGCTGTTCACTTTCCATACAGAGTGTAACAGTAGGTTTAGGTAGTATGTTGTTGCACATTGTATGGCAGGTGAGCAGCATGGCTCCCGAGATGGTATTACCTTTAGCCGTCCTGTCTAGGTATCGCTGGTCTGCAGGGTCCTGGTGGTGGGCCCCTAGAAACAATTCCACTGGTGGGCCCTAGACACCCCAGTCCGACCCTGCTTATCCTTATAGTGTGATGTACAGTATATTGAGATGTTAAAGAGGACCTTTCACCTCCTGGGGCACATGCGGTTTAATACACCGCTAGAAAGCCGATGAATTCAGTGCACTATTGGCTTTCCTGTTCTGTGCCCCCGGTGAAGAGCTATCAGTGCTGGTACTGTAGCTCTTCACTGTCAGAAGGGCATTTCTGAACGTCAGTCAAGAACGCCCTTCCTCACAGTAGTGCCTATTGCGCTGTACTGTGAGATCGGGGAGGAACGCCCCCTCCCCTCCTGATAATGCTCGTCCATAGACTAGTACTGGGGAGGGGTTCCTCACCACTCGCCGGGTGGAAAGCAACACCCCCTCTCACAGTACAGCGCAATAGACGCTACAGTGAGGAAGGGTGTTACTGACTGACTGTCAGAATTGCCCTTCTGATGGTGAAGAGCTATGGTACCGACACCAATAACTCTTCACGGGGAGCACAGAACGGGAAAGCCGACAGTGCGCTGAATTCAGCCCACTGTCGGCTTTCTAGCGGTATATAAAACTGCCTGTGCCCCAAGTGATGAAAGGTCCTCTTTAAGAATTAGGTGCAACAGCAAGATGCAGCTAAAAACACTGAAAAAAAAATTGCAGTGAATCTCAATTTATTTTTTCCACAGTGTTTTTGTCCCTAGCATCCCGTTGTCCCTGCCTGTGTTTGTTCGGTCTCATGGCCTCATTTCTGGAAATCCTGTACCTAAATAGTCTCAGCGATCATATGAGGTGCAGAACTCCCAGCAAGAAGGCGCCGGCACGAGACTAAATGGACACTGGCGGCGCACAACGGAGCATTGGGGACAGGTGAAGGCGCTTTTTATTTATTTATTTATTTTTATTTTACACCTCCCGCCCGGCACATGAGTTGCTCAAATTCCTGGACAAATCTTTAAATGATTTATCCATCTTTCTAATATTGATGGGCTGTCCATAGGATAGGCCATCAATATTACATCTGTGATGACACAACAGCCAGGACCTCTGCAGATCAGCTGTTCCAGGACATTATAGGTAATGGTAACATTTCTAGAAGCCATGCTGATCACTTTCCATACATTGTGTAGCAGTAGGTTTAGGTAGTTTGTTTTTGCACATTGTATGGCGGCTGAGCAACATGGCTCCCGACATGTTATTACCTTTAGCCACTCTGTCTCGGTATCGCTGGTCTGCAGGGTCCTGGTGGTGGGCCCCTAGAAACAATTCCACTGGTGGGCCCTAGACACCCCAGTCCAACACTGCATGTGGATATCTTTACTAGCTGTGTGTATATATGTATATGTAGGTGTATATAGACGTTTATCATGTAAGTATTATGTATAACATGTGAGATATGTACTGTGTATAATGACGTGTGTGTTTATGTACATGTATACAGTATACACACACACATATATATATATACATACACACATACCTACCAACCAACTTTCCAAGGACAGAAAGAGGGACACAATGTGTGGTCTGCTATGCCGGCCACAGCAAATTTAGCTCCCCGCACTTCTAGGTTGACTCCGCCCATTCTCACCCATGTTATTTTGTACCCACGCACTGTATGATGCTCCTAGAGTCACCCTAACATTATATGAACAAGCAATGCATTAGGGAATACCAAAGATTAGTGAATACCTATTTATTAACGCTGTGTTAAACTTGCTGCTCTGCTATAGCTTCTCTTCCCCTGTTTTAGACCACCAACACCATACCTGTACTAATCACATCTGCATTGGTATTCCTTTCGGGGGAGTCTTCATGGGGACCCCCTGAACAGACTACCAAACGCATTTGCAAATGGTGTGCAGTGAAAGCACACGGACCCTATAGACTATAATGGAGTCCGTGTGCTTGCCGCCAGATCTCCGCACGAGTCATGCGGAGAGGAAAGTAGATTGTGAAGTACTTTCCTCTCCGCATGTTCCTTATGGAGATCTCGCGGTAAGCACACAGACCCCATTATAGTTAATGGGTTCCGTGTGTTTTTAATGCACAGCGCTTGCAAATGCGTTCAGTAGTCCATAAGGTGGGGGTCCCCATGAAGACTCCCCGAAAGGATTACCAAACGCAGATGTGAACGAGGGGATAGAACTCTTCAAATACATTAGATTACTTAGGTTAGTCAGCTTTATGTAATATTTATTGTATATTAGCCATTTTAAGATGATATTCAAAGGTAAAACCTGAGTGCTGTATCTATATTAATGTGGCTAGTGGACCTATACACTGTGCTATTAGTATATTTGTGCAGTGTAAGGTTTTATCAGTAAATCCCCTTATTGATGCTAAGTAACCTCAGGACTTTCTTTGTCATCTCCTATAAAGCGGTGAGGTCTTCAATGCCAGATATTTATGAGAAAATGAAGAACAGATTACGCACAGAAGAACAGGGTGCAGACACTGTGTTGTGGCTGTCTGTCTCTCCTGCAGTAACAAAGCATGCCAGTGGCCTCTTCTTCCAAGGTACGTCTTCTGTGTAGAACTGTGGGTTTGGTGGCTGCAGAGCCCAATGGAAAAAAGTTCAGAAACAAAATGTCTTTTTTAATTTATGGTCACTATCAATTACTCCATAGCCTGTAGATTTTATGTATCGATCTATGTGCAGATATTTTATTGGGTTGTTTTGTTATTGACCATGCCCACTTTTGTACCCTTCTGTGGGCGTCTCCAATTTTATTACTTTTTTATATAAGCCTGTAAACTTTTGTATGTTGTCAAGCGCTGTCATCTTTCATTGCACACTTGAAAAAGGAGTATGAACCCCAAAACGCATAGTGTTAAAGATTAGAGATGAGCGAACACTAAAATGTTCGAGGTTCGAAATTCGATTCGAACAGCCGCTCAATGTTCGTGTGTTCGAACGGGTTTCGAACCCCATTATAGTCTATGGGGAACAGATACTCGTTAAGGGGGAAACCCAAATCCGTGTCTGGAGGGTCACCAAGTCCACTATGACACCCCAGGAAATGATGCCAACACCTCTGGAATGACACTGGGACAGCAGGGGAAGCATGTCTGGGGGCATCTAACACACCAAAGACCCTCTATTACCCCAACATCACAGCCTAACAACTACACACTTTACACACTCAATACCACCTCTCTGACAGTAGGAAAACACCTTGAAACATGTGTATTTGGCACTTGCAGTGAGGAGAGCTTGTCACCAGCAGTGAATTTGGCCCTTGTAGTAAGTTGAGGTTGGCACCAACATTTGTTTTGAAAATCAGGGTGGATTGAGCCTCTAACCAGCAGAGTTTGGGCAAATTCATGGTGGAGGGAGCCTCTAAAAACCCCAGTTTGGACCAATTCATGGTGGAGGGAGCCTCTAACCAGCCCAGTTTGGGCAAATTCATGGTGGAGGGAGCCTCTAACCAGCCCAGTTTGGACCAATTAATGGTGGAGGGAGCCTCTAACCAGCCCAGTTTGGACCAATTAATGGTGGAGGGAGCCTCTAACCACCCCAGTTTGGACCAATTCATGGTGGAGGGAGCCTCTAACCAGCCCAGTTTGGACCAATTCATGGTGGAGGGAGCCTCTAAAAAACCCAGTTTGGACCAATTCATGGTGGAGGGAGCCTCTAAACAGCCCAGTTTGGGCAAATTCATGGTGGAGGGAGCCTCTAACCACCCCAGTTTGGACCAATTCATGGTGGAGGGAGCCTCTAAACAGCCAAGTTTGGACCAATTCATGGTGAAGGGAGCCTCTAAAAACCCGTTTGGACCAATTCATGGTGGAGGGAGCCTCTAACCAGCCCAGTTTGGGCAAATTCATGGTGGAGGGAGCCTCTAAACAGCCCAGTTTGGGCAAATTCATGGTGGAGGGAGCCTCTAACCAGCCCAGTTTGGACCAATTCATGGTGGAGGGAGCCTCTAACCAGCCCAGTTTGGGCAAATTCATGGTGGAGGGAGCCTCTAAACAGCCCAGTTTGGGCAAATTCATGGTGGAGGGAGCCTCTAACCAGCCCAGTTTGGACCAATTAATGGTGGAGGGAGCCTCTAAACAGCCAAGTTTTGGGAAATTCATGGTGGAGGGAGCCTCTAACCAGCCCAGTTTGGACCAATTAATGGTGGAGGGAGCCTCTAACCACCCCAGTTTGGACCAATTCATGGTGGAGGGAGCCTCTAAACAGCCAAGTTTGGACCAATTCATGGTGGAGGGAGCCTCTAAAAACCCCAGTTTGGACCAATTCATGGTGGAGGGAGCCTCTAACCAGCCCAGTTTGGGCAAATTCATGGTGGAGGGAGCCTCTAAACAGCCCAGTTTGGGCAAATTCATGGTGGAGGGAGCCTCTAACCAGCCCAGTTTGGACCAATTAATGGTGGAGGGAGCCTCTAAACAGCCAAGTTTTGGGAAATTCATGGTGGAGGGAGCCTCTAACCAGCCCAGTTTGGACCAATTCATGGTGGAGGGAGCCTCTAACCAGCCCAGTTTGGACCAATTCATGGTGGAGGGAGCCTCTAAACAGCCCAGTTTGGGCAAATTCATGGTGGAGGGAGCCTCTAACCAGCCCAGTTTGGACCAATTAATGGTGGAGGGAGCCTCTAAACAGCCAAGTTTTGGGAAATTCATGGTGGAGGGAGCCTCTAACCAGCCCAGTTTGGACCAATTCATGGTGGAGGGAGCCTCTAACCAGCCCAGTTTGGACCAATTCATGGTGGAGGGAGCCTCTAAACAGCCCAGTTTGGGCAAATTCATGGTGGAGGGAGCCTCTAAAAAACCCAGTTTGGACCAATTCATGGTGGAGGGAGCCTCTAATTAGCCCAGTTTGGACCAATTAATTGTGGAGGGAGCCTCTAACCAGCCCAGTTTGGACCAATTAATGGTGGAGGGAGCCTCTAACCACCCCAGTTTGGGCAAATTCATGGTGGAGGGAGCCTCTAACCAGCCCAGTTTGGACCAATTAATGGTGGAGGGAGCCTCTAAACAGCCCAGTTTGGACCAATTAATGGTGGAGGGAGCCTCTAACCACCCCAGTTTGGACCAATTCATGGTGGAGGGAGCCTCTAAACAGCCAAGTTTGGACCAATTCATGGTGGAGGGAGCCTCTAAAAACCCCAGTTTGGACCAATTCATGGTGGAGGGAGCCTCTAACCAGCCCAGTTTGGGCAAATTCATGGTGGAGGGAGCCTCTAAACAGCCCAGTTTGGGCAAATTCATGGTGGAGGGAGCCTCTAACCAGCCCAGTTTGGACCAATTAATGGTGGAGGGAGCCTCTAAACAGCCAAGTTTTGGGAAATTCATGGTGGAGGGAGCCTCTAACCAGCCCAGTTTGGACCAATTCATGGTGGAGGGAGCCTCTAACCAGCCCAGTTTGGACCAATTCATGGTGGAGGGAGCCTCTAAACAGCCCAGTTTGGGCAAATTCATGGTGGAGGGAGCCTCTAACCAGCCCAGTTTGGACCAATTAATGGTGGAGGGAGCCTCTAAACAGCCAAGTTTTGGGAAATTCATGGTGGAGGGAGCCTCTAACCAGCCCAGTTTGGACCAATTCATGGTGGAGGGAGCCTCTAACCAGCCCAGTTTGGACCAATTCATGGTGGAGGGAGCCTCTAAACAGCCCAGTTTGGGCAAATTCATGGTGGAGGGAGCCTCTAAAAAACCCAGTTTGGACCAATTCATGGTGGAGGGAGCCTCTAATTAGCCCAGTTTGGACCAATTAATTGTGGAGGGAGCCTCTAACCAGCCCAGTTTGGACCAATTAATGGTGGAGGGAGCCTCTAACCACCCCAGTTTGGGCAAATTCATGGTGGAGGGAGCCTCTAACCAGCCCAGTTTGGACCAATTAATGGTGGAGGGAGCCTCTAAACAGCCAAGTTTTGGGAAATTCATGGTGGAGGGAGCCTCTAACCAGCCCAGTTTGGACCAATTCATGGTGGAGGGAGCCTCTAAACAGCCCAGTTTGGGCAAATTCATGGTGGAGGGAGCCTCTAAAAAACCCAGTTTGGACCAATTCATGGTGGAGGGAGCCTCTAATTAGCCCAGTTTGGACCAATTAATTGTGGAGGGAGCCTCTAACCAGCCCAGTTTGGACCAATTAATGGTGGAGGGAGCCTCTAACCACCCCAGTTTGGACCAATTCATGGTGGAGGGAGCCTCTAAACAGCCAAGTTTGGACCAATTCATGGTGGAGGGAGCCTCTAAAAACCCCAGTTTGGACCAATTCATGGTGGAGGGAGCCTCTAACCAGCCCAGTTTGGGCAAATTCATGGTGGAGGGAGCCTCTAAACAGCCCAGTTTGGGCAAATTCATGGTGGAGGGAGCCTCTAACCAGCCCAGTTTGGACCAATTAATGGTGGAGGGAGCCTCTAAACAGCCAAGTTTTGGGAAATTCATGGTGGAGGGAGCCTCTAACCAGCCCAGTTTGGACCAATTCATGGTGGAGGGAGCCTCTAACCAGCCCAGTTTGGACCAATTCATGGTGGAGGGAGCCTCTAACCAGCCCAGTTTGGACCAATTCATGGTGGAGGGAGCCTCTAACCAGCCCAGTTTGGACCAATTCATGGTGGAGGGAGCCTCTAAAAAACCCAGTTTGGACCAATTCATGGTGGAGGGAGCCTCTAAACAGCCCAGTTTGGGCAAATTCATGGTGGAGGGAGCCTCTAACCACCCCAGTTTGGACCAATTCATGGTGGAGGGAGCCTCTAAACAGCCAAGTTTGGACCAATTCATGGTGAAGGGAGCCTCTAAAAACCCGTTTGGACCAATTCATGGTGGAGGGAGCCTCTAACCAGCCCAGTTTGGGCAAATTCATGGTGGAGGGAGCCTCTAAACAGCCCAGTTTGGGCAAATTCATGGTGGAGGGAGCCTCTAACCAGCCCAGTTTGGACCAATTCATGGTGGAGGGAGCCTCTAACCAGCCCAGTTTGGGCAAATTCATGGTGGAGGGAGCCTCTAAACAGCCCAGTTTGGGCAAATTCATGGTGGAGGGAGCCTCTAACCAGCCCAGTTTGGACCAATTAATGGTGGAGGGAGCCTCTAAACAGCCAAGTTTTGGGAAATTCATGGTGGAGGGAGCCTCTAACCAGCCCAGTTTGGGCAAATTCATGGTGGAGGGAGCCTCTAAACAGCCCAGTTTGGGCAAATTCATGGTGGAGGGAGCCTCTAACCAGCCCAGTTTGGACCAATTAATGGTGGAGGGAGCCTCTAAACAGCCAAGTTTTGGGAAATTCATGGTGGAGGGAGCCTCTAAACAGCCCAGTTTGGGCAAATTCATGGTGGAGGGAGCCTCTAAAAAACCCAGTTTGGACCAATTCATGGTGGAGGAAGCCTCTAATTAGCCCAGTTTGGACCAATTAATTGTGGAGGGAGCCTCTAACCAGCCCAGTTTGGACCAATTAATGGTGGAGGGAGCCTCTAACCACCCCAGTTTGGGCAAATTCATGGTGGAGGGAGCCTCTAACCAGCCCAGTTTGGACCAATTAATGGTGGAGGGAGCCTCTAAACAGCCAAGTTTTGGGAAATTCATGGTGGAGGGAGCCTCTAACCAGCCCAGTTTGGACCAATTCATGGTGGAGGGAGCCTCTAAACAGCCCAGTTTGGGCAAATTCATGGTGGAGGGAGCCTCTAAAAAACCCAGTTTGGACCAATTCATGGTGGAGGGAGCCTCTAATTAGCCCAGTTTGGACCAATTAATTGTGGAGGGAGCCTCTAACCAGCCCAGTTTGGACCAATTAATGGTGGAGGGAGCCTCTAACCACCCCAGTTTGGACCAATTCATGGTGGAGGGAGCCTCTAAACAGCCAAGTTTGGACCAATTCATGGTGGAGGGAGCCTCTAAAAACCCCAGTTTGGACCAATTCATGGTGGAGGGAGCCTCTAACCAGCCCAGTTTGGGCAAATTCATGGTGGAGGGAGCCTCTAAACAGCCCAGTTTGGGCAAATTCATGGTGGAGGGAGCCTCTAACCAGCCCAGTTTGGACCAATTAATGGTGGAGGGAGCCTCTAACCAGCCCAGTTTGGACCAATTAATGGTGGAGGGAGCCTCTAACCTGCCCAGTTTGGACCAATTAATGGTGGAGGGAGCCTCTAACCACCCCAGTTTGGACCAATTCATGGTGGAGGGAGCCTCTAACCAGCCCAGTTTGGACCAATTCATGGTGGAGGGAGCCTCTAACCAGCCCAGTTTGGACCAATTCATGGTGGAGGGAGCCTCTAAAAAACCCAGTTTGGACCAATTCATGGTGGAGGGAGCCTCTAAACAGCCCAGATTGGGCAAATTCATGGTGGAAGGAGCCTCTAACCAGCAGAGTTGTGGGAAAGCAGGGTGGAGGGAGCCTCTAACCAGCAGAGTTGGTGGAAATCAGGGTGGAGGGAGCCTCTAACCAGCAGAGTTGGGGGAAATCATGTTGGAGGGAGCCTAGTATTAGCAGAATTGTGCAACGCTTATGGTGGATGAGTATGAGGATGCGGAGGAATTGGAGAGGTTGAGTACAGACATGGAGTTTCATGTTGGGGTGCTTTACACAGGTGGGCACAAAAATGAAGGCTCTATCCAGTGGTGGTTCATTTTTATCAAAGTGAGCCGGTCGGCACTCTCAGCTGACAGACGGGTGCGCTTGTCAGTGATGATGCCACCGGCTGCACTGAACACCCTCTCAGATAGGACGCTGGCGGCAGGACAGGACAGCACCTCCAAGGCATATAGGGCAAGTTCAAGCCACAGGTCCAACTTCGACACCCAATACGTGTAGGGCGCAGAGGGGTCGGAGAGGACAGGGCTGTGGTCGGAAAGGTATTCCCGCAACATGCGCCTATACTTCTCACGCCTGGTGACACTAGGACCCTCCGTGGCGGCACTTTGGCGAGGGGGTGCCATCAAGGTGTCCCAGACCTTAGACAGTGTGCCCCTCGTTTGTGTGGACCGGTGAGAACTTGGTTGCCTACTGGAGGAACTGCCCTCCCTGCCGCCAACGTCACATGCTGGAAACATCTCCATCATATTCTGCACCAATTGCCTGTGGCAAGCATTGATGCGATTGGCCCTCCCCTCTACCGGAATAAAAGACGAGATGTTGTTTTTATACCGGGGGTCAAGGATAGCAAAGATCCAGTACTGGTTGTCCTCCATGATTTTGACAATACGCTTGTCGGTTGTAAAGCACCCCAACATGAACTCAGCCATGTCTGCCACAGTGTTAGTTGGCATGACTCCTCTGGCCCCACCGGAAAGTTCAATCTCCATTTCCTCCTCATCCTCCATGTCTACCCATCCGCGCTGCAACAATGGGACGATTCGAAGTTGCCCGGAAGCCTCCTGTATCACCATCACATCATCGGACAACTCTTCTTCCTCCTCCTCCTCCTCCTCCTCCTCCATTAAACGCAGTGAAGCGGACAGATGTGTGGACCTACTCTCCAGCTGTGACGGATCGGATGCTATCCCTAACTCCTCTGTGTGATCTGAGTTATCCCTGATGTCAATCAGGGATTCTCTCAGAACACACAAGAGCGGGATTGTAAGGCTCACCATCGCATCCTCAGAGCTCACCCTCCTTGTGGACTCCTCAAAGACCCGTAGGATGTCACAAAGGTCTCTCATCCATGGCCACTCATGGATGTGAAACTGAGGCAGCTGACTTTGTGGCACCCTAGGGTTTTGTAGCTGGTATTCCATCAAAGGTCTCTGCTGCTCAACCACTCTATTCAACATCTGAAACGTTGAGTTCCAGCGTGTGGGGACGTCGCACAAAAGCCGGTGTTGTGGCACATGCAGGCGTTGCTGGAGAGATTTTAAGCTAGCAGCGGCTACTGTCGACTTGCGAAAGTGGGCGCACATGCGCCGCACTTTCACCAGTAGCTCTGGAACATTGGGGTAGCTCTTTAGGAAACGTTGCACCACTAGGTTGAAGACGTGGGCCAGGCATGGAACATGTTGGAGTCCGGCAAGCTCCAGAGCTGCTACCAGGTTCCGGCCGTTATCACAAACGACCATGCCTGGGCCCAGGTGCAGCGGCTCAAACCATATTGCCGTCTCATCGAGGAGGGCATCCCTCACCTCGGAGGCAGTGTGCTGTCTGTCCCCCAAGCTGATCAGCTTCAGCACAGCCTGCTGACGTCTACCAACGCCAGTGCTGCAACGTTTCCAACTCGTAGCTGGGGTCAATCTAACAGCGGAGGAGGAGGCGGTGGCGGAGGAGGAGGCGGTGGCGGAGGAGGAGGCGGTAGAGGAGGAGGGGGGTGTTCTTCTCGTGTCCCTGCCAGGAATGTTAGGCGGGGAGACGAGGTACACCGGGCCAGTTTGGGAAGCAGTCCCAGCCTCAACTACATTCACCCAGTGTGCCGTCAGTGAAATGTAGCGTCCCTGTCCGCATGCACTTGTCCACGCGTCGGTGGTCAAGTGGACCTTTGTGCAAAGCGCGGAACTAAGGGCCCGCCTGATGTTGAGTGACACGTGCTGGTGCAAGGCGGGGACGGCACACCGGGAGAAGTAGTGACGGCTAGGGACGGCATAGCGAGGTGCCGCAGTTGCCATCAGGTCCAGGAAGGCGGGAGTTTCAACAAGCCGGAACGCCAACATCTCCTGGGCCAGCAGTTTAGCGATGTTGGCGTTCAAGGCTTGCGCGTGTGGGTGGTTAGCAGTGTATTTCTGCCGCCGCTCCAATGTCTGAGAGATGGTGGGTTGTTGTAAAGAAACGCCTGATGGTGCCTTTGATGGTGCAGGAGAAGGAGATAAGACAGGACCAGGGGAGGATGAGGTAGAAGTCAACAAAGTGGCGGAGGCAGATGAAGTGGTGTCCTGGCTCGTCCTCTGGAGTGCATCGCCAGCACAGTCAGCAGTGGCAGTGGCAGAGGCAGAGGCAGAGGCAGTGGCAGTGGCGTGAACGGCAGGCGGCCTTTGTCCTGCCGTTGCTGCCTGCCACTGATTCCAGTGCTTGGATTCCAAATGACGGCGCATTGAAGTGGTGGACAGGTTGCTCTTCTCAGAGCCCCTAATCAATTTCGAGAGGCAAATTGTGCAGACAACACTATATCTGTCCTCGGCGCATTCCTTGAAAAAACTCCACACCTTCGAGAAACGTGCCCTCGAGGTGGGAGTTTTTCGGGGCTGGGTACGAACTGGAACATCTTGGGAGATTCCGGGTGTGGCCTGGCTTCGCCTAAGCTGCTGACCTCTGCCTCTAGCTACCCTTTTTGGTGCTGCACCTGCCTCAACATCCACACTACTTTCCCCGCTTGACATCCCCCCTGTCCAGGTCGGGTCAGTGTCCTCATCATCCACCACTTCCTCTTCCAACTCCTGTCTCATCTCCTCCTCCCGCACAATGCGCAGGTCAACTGGATGCCCTGACGGCAACTGCGTCACATCATCGTCGATGAGGGTGGGTTGCTGGTCATCCACCACCAAATCGAACGGAGATGGAGGAGACTCTAGTGTTTGAGCATCTGGACACAGATGCTCCTCTGTTAGGTTCGTGGAATCGTGACGTGGAGAGGCAGGTTGAGGGACAATGAAAGGAGCGGAGAACAGCTCTGGGGAGCAGGGACAGTTTGGGTTATTGTTCTGTAAAGCTTCGGAATTTTGGGAGGAAGGAAGACAAGACTGTTGGGTAATAGGAGGAGAGGAGGCAGAGTCTGACTGGCTGCTGGACAATGTGCTGTAAGCGTTCTCTGACAGCCATTGCAAGACCTGTTCCTGGTTCTCGGGCCTACTAAGGTTTGTACCCTGCAGTTTAGTTAATGTGGCAAGCAACCCTGGCACTGTGGAGTGGCGCAATGCTTGCTGCCCCACAGGAGTAGGCACGGGACGCCCTGTGGCTTCACTGCTACCTTGCTCCCCAGAACCATTCCCCCGACCTCGCCCACGGCCTCGTCCACGTCCCTTTCCGGGAGCCTTGCGCATTTTGAATTCCTAGTTAGAAATTGGCACTGTATACCAGTAGTAAAAATTGTGGGTGCACGTAACCCCAATATATTCTTTGAATTCCCAGTCAGACACTGGCACTATATGGCAGTAGCAAGAAATGAGGGTATTTGTATTCCCAATATACTCTTTGAATTCCCAGTCAGACAATGGCACTGTATACCAGTAGTAAAAATTGTGGGTGCACGTAACCCCAATATATTCTTTGAATTCCCAGTCAGACACTGGCACTATATGGCAGTAGCAAGAAATGAGGGTATTTGTATTCCCAATATACTCTTTGAATTCCCAGTCAGACAATGGCACTGTATACCAGTAGTAAAAATTGTGGGTGCACGTAACCCCAATATATTCTTTGAATTACCAGTCAGAAACTGGCACTATATGGCAGTAGCAAGAAATGAGGGTATTTGTATTCCCAATATACTCTTTGAATTCCCAGTCAGACAATGGCACTGTATACCAGTAGTAAAAATTGTGGGTGCACGTAACCCCAATATATTCTTTGAATTACCAGTCAGAAACTGGCACTATATGGCAGTAGCAAGAAATGAGGGTATTTATAACCCCAATATATTCTTTGAATTCCCAGTCAGACAATGGCACTGTATACCAGTAGTAAAAATTGTGGGTGCACGTAACCCCAATATATTCTTTGAATTCCCAGTCAGAAACTGGCACTATATGGCAGTAGCAAGAAATGAGGGTATTTATAACCCCAATATATTCTTTGAATTCCCAGTCAGACAATGGCACTGTATACCAGTAGTAAAAATTGTGGGTGCACGTAACCCCAATATATTCTTTGAATTACCAGTCAGAAACTGGCACTATATGGCAGTAGCAAGAAATGAGGGTATTTATAACCCCAATATATTCTTTGAATTCCCAGTCAGACAATGGCACTGTATACCAGTAGTAAAAATTGTGGGTGCACGTAACCCCAATATATTCTTTGAATTCCCAGTCAGACACTGGCACTATATGGCAGTAGCAAGAAATGAGGGTATTTGTATTCCCAATATACTCTTTGAATTCCCAGTCAGACAATGGCACTGTATACC
Source organism: Leptodactylus fuscus (assembly GCF_031893055.1). Taxonomy (NCBI): domain Eukaryota; kingdom Metazoa; phylum Chordata; class Amphibia; order Anura; family Leptodactylidae; genus Leptodactylus; species Leptodactylus fuscus. The sequence continues at coordinate 66,476,508 of NC_134274.1, read as the reverse complement.
AGTAGTAAAAATTGTGGGTGCACGTAACCCCAATATATTCTTTGAATTACCAGTCAGAAACTGGCACTATATGGCAGTAGCAAGAAATGAGGGTATTTATAACCCCAATATATTCTTTGAATTCCCAGTCAGACAATGGCACTGTATACCAGTAGTAAAAATTGTGGGTGCACGTAACCCCAATATATTCTTTGAATTACCAGTCAGAAACTGGCACTATATGGCAGTAGCAAGAAATGAGGGTATTTGTATTCCCAATATACTCTTTGAATTCCCAGTCAGACAATGGCACTGTATACCAGTAGTAAAAATTGTGGGTGCACGTAACCCCAATATATTCTTTGAATTACCAGTCAGAAACTGGCACTATATGGCAGTAGCAAGAAATGAGGGTATTTATAACCCCAATATATTCTTTGAATTCCCAGTCAGACAATGGCACTGTATACCAGTAGTAAAAATTGTGGGTGCACGTAACCCCAATATATTCTTTGAATTCCCAGTCAGAAACTGGCACTATATGGCAGTAGCAAGAAATGAGGGTATTTGTATTCCCAATATACTCTTTGAATTCCCAGTCAGACAATGGCACTGTATACCAGTAGTAAAAATTGTGGGTGCACGTAACCCCAATATATTCTTTGAATTACCAGTCAGAAACTGGCACTATATGGCAGTAGCAAGAAATGAGGGTATTTATAACCCCAATATATTCTTTGAATTCCCAGTCAGACAATGGCACTGTATACCAGTAGTAAAAATTGTGGGTGCACGTAACCCCAATATATTCTTTGAATTCCCAGTCAGAAACTGGCACTATATGGCAGTAGCAAGAAATGAGGGTATTTATAACCCCAATATATTCTTTGAATTCCCAGTCAGACAATGGCACTGTATACCAGTAGTAAAAATTGTGGGTGCACGTAACCCCAATATATTCTTTGAATTACCAGTCAGAAACTGGCACTATATGGCAGTAGCAAGAAATGAGGGTATTTATAACCCCAATATATTCTTTGAATTCCCAGTCAGACAATGGCACTGTATACCAGTAGTAAAAATTGTGGGTGCACGTAACCCCAATATATTCTTTGAATTCCCAGTCAGACACTGGCACTATATGGCAGTAGCAAGAAATGAGGGTATTTGTATTCCCAATATACTCTTTGAATTCCCAGTCAGACAATGGCACTGTATACCAGTAGTAAAAATTGTGGGTGCACGTAACCCCAATATATTCTTTGAATTACCAGTCAGAAACTGGCACTATATGGCAGTAGCAAGAAATGAGGGTATTTATAACCCCAATATATTCTTTGAATTCCCAGTCAGACAATGGCACTGTATACCAGTAGTAAAAATTGTGGGTGCACGTAACCCCAATATATTCTTTGAATTACCAGTCAGAAACTGGCACTATATGGCAGTAGCAAGAAATGAGGGTATTTGTATTCCCAATATACTCTTTGAATTCCCAGTCAGACAATGGCACTGTATACCAGTAGTAAAAATTGTGGGTGCACGTAACCCCAATATATTCTTTGAATTACCAGTCAGAAACTGGCACTATATGGCAGTAGCAAGAAATGAGGGTATTTATAACCCCAATATATTCTTTGAATTCCCAGTCAGACAATGGCACTGTATACCAGTAGTAAAAATTGTGGGTGCACGTAACCCCAATATATTCTTTGAATTCCCAGTCAGAAACTGGCACTATATGGCAGTAGCAAGAAATGAGGGTATTTGTATTCCCAATATACTCTTTGAATTCCCAGTCAGACAATGGCACTGTATACCAGTAGTAAAAATTGTGGGTGCACGTAACCCCAATATATTCTTTGAATTACCAGTCAGAAACTGGCACTATATGGCAGTAGCAAGAAATGAGGGTATTTATAACCCCAATATATTCTTTGAATTCCCAGTCAGACAATGGCACTGTATACCAGTAGTAAAAATTGTGGGTGCACGTAACCCCAATATATTCTTTGAATTCCCAGTCAGAAACTGGCACTATATGGCAGTAGCAAGAAATGAGGGTATTTGTATTCCCAATATATTCTTTGAATTCCCAGTCAGACAATGGCACTGTATACCAGTAGTAAAAATTGTGGGTGCACGTAACCCCAATATATTCTTTGAATTACCAGTCAGAAACTGGCACTATATGGCAGTAGCAAGAAATGAGGGTATTTATAACCCCAATATATTCTTTGAATTCCCAGTCAGACAATGGCACTGTATACCAGTAGTAAAAATTGTGGGTGCACGTAACCCCAATATATTCTTTGAATTCCCAGTCAGAAACTGGCACTATATGGCAGTAGCAAGAAATGAGGGTATTTGTATTCCCAATATACTCTTTGAATTCCCAGTCAGACAATGGCACTGTATACCAGTAGTAAAAATTGTGGGTGCACGTAACCCCAATATATTCTTTGAATTACCAGTCAGAAACTGGCACTATATGGCAGTAGCAAGAAATGAGGGTATTTGTATTCCCAATATATTCTTTGAATTCCCAGTCAGACAATGGCACTGTATACCAGTAGTAAAAATTGTGGGTGTATATAGCCCCAATTCTATTGCTAGGGGACTTGCAGGGTATTTCTGGGGTGAAGGTGGGGGGGCACACCGTTGGAACGGGTATCGGGGTATATATCGGGTATACGGGAATACACTGACAGTGTATTCCATTCAGGATCCTGGGAAAGCTGGGTTGCGGCGATTGAGCCCGTCAGTGCCACGTTACACTGACAAGCTTCTCCCTGGAATTTAGCTCTTACAAGAGCTGTTGGTTGTCTTCTCCTTCCTATCCTAGCCTGTCCCTGCCTACCCAGAATCTAAGCCCTAGCTAGCTGGACGGAAACCTCCGTCCTCGGTGAATTGCAAGCTCAGAATGACGCGAAGCTGGGCGGCGCTGTTCTTTTAAATTAGAGGTCACATGTTTTCGGCAGCCAATGGGTTTTGCCTACTTTTTTCAACGTCACCGGTGTCGTAGTTCCTGTCCCACCTACCCTGCGCTGTTATTGGAGCAAAAAAGGCGCCAGGGAAGGTGGGAGGGGAATCGAGTAATGGCGCACTTTACCACGCGGTGTTCGATTCGATTCGAACATGCCGAACAGCCTAATATCCGATCGAACATGAGTTCGATAGAACACTGTTCGCTCATCTCTAATCATTGGCTATTTACAAATCACGGGGTTGCATGATTGGCTATGTACAAATCACTGGGTTACATGATTGACTATTTACAAATTACGGGGTTACATGATTGGCTATTTACAAATCACGGGGTTACATGATTGGCTATTTACAAATCACGGGGTTTACATGATTGGCTATTTACAAATCACGGGGTTACATGATTGGCTATTTACAAATCACGGGGTTACATGATTGGCTATTTAAAAATCACGGGGTTACATGATTGGCTATTTAAAAATCACGGGGTTGCATGATTGGCTATTTACAAATCACGGGGTTGCATGATTGGCTTTTTACAAATCACGGGGTTACATGATTGACTATGTACAAATCACGGGGTTACATGATTGGCTATTTATAAATCACGGGATTACATGATTGGCTATGTACAAATCACGGGGTTACATGATTGGCTATTTACAAATCACAGGGATACATGATTGGCGATTTACAAATCACGGGGTTACATGATTGGCTATTTACAAATCACGGGGTTACATGATTGGCTATTTATAAATCACGGGGTTACATGATTGGCTATGTACAACTCACGGGGTTACATGATTGGCTATTTATAAATCACGGGGTTACATGATTGGCTATGTATAAATCACGGGGTTACATGATTGGCTACGTACAAATCACGGGGATACATGATTGGCTATTTACAAATCACGGGGTTACATGATTGGCTATGTACAAATCACAGGGTTACATGATTGGCTATTTACAAATCACGGGGTTACATGATTGGCTATGTACAAATCACGGAGTTACATGATTGGCTATTTACAAATCATGGGGTTACATGATTGGCTATTTACCAATCACGGGGTTACATGATTGGCTATGTACAAATCACGGGGTTACATGATTGGCTATTTACAAATCACGAGGTTACATGATTGGCTATGTACAAATCACGGGGTTACATGATTGGCTATTTACAAATCACGGGGTTACATGATTGGCTATGTACAAATCACAGGGTTATATGATTGGCTGTGTACAAATCACGGGGTTACATGATTGGCTATGTACAAATCACGGGGTTACATGATTGGGTATGGTCAAATCACGGGGTTACATGATTGGCTATTTAAAAATCACGGGGTTACATGATTGGGTATGTTCAAATCACGGGGTTACATGATTGGCTATTTAAAAATCACGGGGTTACATGATTGGCTATGTACAAATCACGGGGTTACATGATTGGCTATTTATATATCACGGGGTTACATGTTTGGCTATTTACAAATCACGGGGTTACATGATTGGCTATTTATAAATCACGGGATTACATGATTGGCTATTTACAAATCACGGGGTTGCATGATTGGCTATTTACAAATCACGGGGTTACATGATTGGCTGTTTACAAATCACGGGGTTACATGGTTGGCTATTTACAAATCACGGGGTTACATGATTGGCTATTTACAAATCACGGGGTTACATGATTGGCTATGTACAAATCACGGGGTTACATGATTATCTATGTACAAATCACGGGGTTACATGATTGGGTATGTTCAAAACAAGGGGTTACATGATTGGCTATATAAAAATCACGGGGTTACATGATTGGTTATGTTCAAATCACGGGGTTACATGATTGGCTATGTACAAATCACGGGGTTACATGATTGGCTATTTATAAATCACGGGGTTACATGATTGGCTATTTACAAATCACGGGGTTACATGATTGACTATGTACAAATCACTGGGTTACATGATTGACTATTTTCAAATCACGGGGTTACATGATTGGCTATGTACAAATCACGGGGTTACATGATTGGCTATTTACAAATCAAGGGTTACATGATTGGCTATTTACAAATCACGGGGTTACATGATTGGCTATTTATAAATCACGGGGTTACATGATTGGCCATGTACAAATCACGGAGTTACATAATTGGCTATTTACAAATCATGGGGTTACCTGATTGGCTATTTACCAATCACGGGGTTACATGATTGGCTATGTACAAATCACGGGGTTACATGATTGTCTATTTACAAATCACGGGGTTACATGATTGGCTATGTACAAATCACGGGGTTACATGATTGGCTATTTACAAATCACGGGGTTAAATGATTGGCTATTTACAGATCACGGGCTTACATGATTAGCTATGTACAAATCACGGGGTTACATGATTGGCTATGTACAAATCACGGGGTTACGTGATTGGGTATGTTCAAATCACGGGGTTACATGATTGGCTATGTACAAATCACGGGATTACATGATTGGCTATGTACAAATCACGGGGTTACATGATTGGCTATGTACAAATCACGGGGTTACATGATTGGGTATGTTCAAAACAAGGGGTTACATGATTGGCTATTTTAAAATCACGGGGTTACATGATTGGCTATTTAAAAATCACGGGGTTACATGATTGGCTATGTACAAATCACGGGGTTACATGATTGGCTATTTATAAATCACGGGGTTACATGTTTGGCTATATACAAATCACGGGGTTACATGATTGGCTATTTACAAATCACGGGGTTACATGATTGGCTGTTTACAAATCACGGGGTTACATGGTTGGCTATTTACAAATCACGGGGTTACATGATTGGCTATTTACAAATCACGGGGTTACATGATTGGCTATGTACAAATCACGGGGTTACATGATTATCTATGTACAAATCACGGGGTTACATGATTGGGTATGTTCAAAACAAGGGGTTACATGATTGGCTATATAAAAATCACGGGGTTACATGATTGGTTATGTTCAAATCACGGGGTTACATGATTGGCTATGTACAAATCACGGGGTTACATGATTGGCTATTTATAAATCACGGGGTTACATGATTGGCTATTTACAAATCACGGGGTTACATGATTGACTATGTACAAATCACTGGGTTACATGATTGACTATTTTCAAATCACGGGGTTACATGATTGGCTATGTACAAATCACGGGGTTACATGATTGGCTATTTACAAATCAAGGGTTACATGATTGGCTATTTACAAATCACGGGGTTACATGATTGGCTATTTACAAATCACGGGGTTACATGATTGGCCATGTACAAATCACGGAGTTACATAATTGGCTATTTACAAATCATGGGGTTACCTGATTGGCTATTTACCAATCACGGGGTTACATGATTGGCTATGTACAAATCACGGGGTTACATGATTGTCTATTTACAAATCACGAGGTTACATGATTGGCTATGTACAAATAACAGGGTTATATGATTGGCTATGTACAAATCACGGGGTTACATGATTGGGTATGGTCAAATCACGGGGTTACATGATTGGCTATTTAAAAATCACGGGGTTACATGATTGGGTATGTTCAAATCACGGGGTTACATGATTGGCTATTTAAAAATCACGGGGTTACATGATTGGCTATGTACAAATCACGGGGTTACATGATTGGCTATTTTTTATATCACGGGGTTACATGTTTGGCTATTTACAAATCACGGGGTTACATGATTGGCTATTTATAAATCACGGGATTACATGATTGGCTATTTACAAATCACGGGGTTGCATGATTGGCTATTTACAAATCACGGGGTTACATGATTGGCTGTTTACAAATCACGGGGTTACATGGTTGGCTATTTACAAATCACGGGGTTACATGATTGGCTATTTACAAATCACGGGGATACATGATTGGCTATGTACAAATCACGGGGTTACATGATTATCTATGTACAAATCACGGGGTTACATGATTGGGTATGTTCAAAACAAGGGGTTACATGATTGGCTATATAAAAATCACGGGGTTACATGATTGGTTATGTTCAAATCACGGGGTTACATGATTGGCTATGTACAAATCACGGGGTTACATGATTGGCTATTTATAAATCACGGGGTTACATGATTGGCTATTTACAAATCACGGGGTTACATGATTGACTATGTACAAATCACTGGGTTACATGATTGACTATTTTCAAATCACGGGGTTACATGATTGGCTATGTACAAATCACAGGGTTACATGATTGGCTATTTACAAATCAAGGGTTACATGATTGGCTATTTACAAATCACGGGGTTACATGATTGGCTATTTACAAATCACGGGGTTACATGATTGGCTATTTACAAATCACGGGGTTACATGATTGACTATGTACAAATCACTGGGTTACATGATTGACTATTTTCAAATCACGGGGTTACATGATTGGCTATGTACAAATCACGGGGTTACATGATTGGCTATTTACAAATCAAGGGTTACATGATTGGCTATTTACAAATCACGGGGTTACATGATTGGCTATTTACAAATCACGGAGTTACATAATTGGCTATTTACAAATCATGGGGTTACCTGATTGGCTATTTACCAATCACGGGGTTACATGATTGGCTATGTACAAATCACGGGGTTACATGATTGTCTATTTACAAATCACGAGGTTACATGATTGGCTATGTACAAATCACGGGGTTACATGATTGGCTATTTACAAATCACGGGGTTAAATGATTGGCTATTTACAGATCACGGGCTTACATGATTAGCTATGTACAAATCACGGGGTTACATGATTGGCTATGTACAAATCACGGGGTTACGTGATTGGGTATGTTCAAATCACGGGGTTACATGATTGGCTATGTACAAATCACGGGGTTACATGATTGGCTATGTACAAATCACGGGGTTACATGATTGGCTATGTACAAATCACGGGGTTACATGATTGGGTATGTTCAAAACAAGGGGTTACATGATTGGCTATTTTAAAATCACGGGGTTACATGATTAGGTATGTTCAAATCACGGGGTTACATGATTGGCTATTTAACAATCATGGGGTTACATGATTGGCTATTTCCAAATCACGGGGTTACATGATTGGCTATGTACAAATCACGGCGTTACATGATTGGCTATTTACAAATCACGGGGTTACATGATTGGCTATGTACAAATCGCGGGGTTACATGATTGGCTATGTACAAATCACGGGGTTACATGATTGGGTATGTTCAAATCACGGGGTTACATGATTGGCTATGTAAAAATCACGGGGTTACATGATTGTCTTTTTAAAATTCACGGGGTTACATGATTGGCTATTTACAAATCACGGGGTTGCATGATTGGCTATGTACAAATCACGGGGTTACATGATTGGCTATTTACAAATCACGGGGTTACATGATTGGCTATGTACAAATCACTGGGTTACATGATTGACTATTTACAAATCACGGGGTTACATGATTGGCTATTTACAAATCACGGGGTTACATGATTGGCTATTTACAAATCACGGGGTTTACATGATTGGCTATTTACAAATCACGGGGTTACATGATTGGCTATTTACAAATCACGGGGTTACATGATTGGCTATTTACAAATCACGGGGTTACATGATTGGCTATTTAAAAATAACGGGGTTACATGATTGGCTATTTACAAATCACGGGGTTGCATGATTGGCTATTTACAAATCACGGGGTTGCATGATTGGCTTTTTACAAATCACGGGGTTACATGATTGACTATGTACAAATCACGGGGTTACATGATTGGCTATTTATAAATCACGGGATTACATGATTGGCTATGTACAAATCACGGGGTTACATGATTGGCTATTTACAAATCATGGGGTTACATGATTGGCTATTTACAAATCATTAGGTTACATGATTGGCTATTTACAAATCACTGGGTTACATGATTGGCTATTTACAAATCACGGGGTTACATGATTGGCTATTTACAAATCACGGTGTTACATGATTGGCTATGTGCAAATCACGGGGTTACATGATTGGCTATGTACAAATCACGGGGTTACATGATTAGGTATGTTCAAATCACGGGGTTACATGATTGGCTATTTAAAAATCATGGGGTTACATGATTGGCTATTTCCAAATCATGGGGTTACATGATTGGCTATGTACAAATCACGGCGTTACATGATTGGCTATTTACAAATCACGGGGTTACATGATTGGCTATGTACAAATCACGGGGTTACATGATTGGGTTTGTTCAAATCACGGGGTTACATGATTGGCTATGTAAAAATCACGGGGTTACATGATTGTCTTTTTAAAATTCACGGGGTTACATGATTGGCTATTTACAAATCACGGGGTTGCATGATTGGCTATGTACAAATCACGGGGTTACATGATTGGCTATTTACAAATCACGGGGTTACATGATTGGCTATGTACAAATCACTGGGTTACATGATTGACTATTTACAAATCACGGGGTTACATGATTGGCTATTTACAAATCACGGGGTTACATGATTGGCTATTTACAAATCACGGGGTTGCATGATTGGCTTTTTACAAATCACGGGGTTACATGATTGACTATGTACAAATCACGGGGTTACATGATTGGCTATTTATAAATCACGGGATTACATGATTGGCTATGTACAAATCACGGGGTTACATGATTGGCTATTTACAAATCACGGGGTTACATGATTGGTTATTTACAAATCACGGTGTTACATGATTGGCTATGTGCAAATCACGGGGTTACATGATTGGCTATGTACAAATCACGGGGTTACATGATTAGGTATGTTCAAATCACGGGGTTACATGATTGGCTATGTACAAATCACGGGGTTACATGATTGGCTATTAAAAAATCACGGGGTTACATGATTGTCTATTTAAAATTCACGGGGTTACATGATTGGCTATGTAAAAATAACGGGGTTACATGATTGGCTATTTACAAATCACGGGGTTGCATGATTGGCTATTTACAAATCACGAGGTTACATGATTGGCTGTTTACAAATCACGGGGTTACATGATTGGCTTTTTACAAATCACGGGGTTACATGATTGGCTATTTACAAATCACGGGGTTACCTGATTGGCTATTTACAAATCACGGGGTTACATGATTGGCTATTTACAAATCACGGGGTTTACATGATTGGCTATTTACATATCACGGGGTTACATGATTGGCTATTTACAAATCACGGGGTTACATGATTGGCTATTTAAAAATCACGGGGTTACATGATTGGCTATTTTCAAATCAAGGGGTTGCATGATTGGCTTTTTACAAATTACGGGGTTACATGATTGACTATGTACAAATCACGGGGTTACATGATTGGCTATTTATAAATCACGGGATTACATGATTGGCTATGTACAAATCACGGGGTTACATGATTGGGTATGTTCAAATCACGGGGTTACATGATTGGCTATGTAAAAATCACGGGGTTACATGATTGTCTTTTTAAAATTCACGGGGTTACATGATTGGCTATTTACAAATCACGGGGTTGCATGATTGGCTATGTACAAATCACGGGGTTACATGATTGGCTATTTACAAATCACGGGGTTACATGACTGGCTATGTACAAATCACTGGGTTACATGATTGACTATTTACAAATCACGAGGTTACATGATTGGCTATTTACAAATCACGGGGTTACATGATTGGCTATTTACAAATCACGGGGTTACATGATTGGCTATTTACAAATCACGGGGTTACATGATTGGCTATTTAAAAATAACGGGGTTACATGATTGGCTATTTACAAATCACGGGGTTGCATGATTGGCTATTTACAAATCACGGGGTTGCATGATTGGCTTTTTACAAATCACGGGGTTACATGATTGACTATGTACAAATCACGGGGTTACATGATTGGCTATTTATAAATCACGGGATTACATGATTGGCTATGTACAAATCACGGGGTTACATGATTGGCTATTTACAAATCACGGGGTTACATGATTGGTTATTTACAAATCACGGTGTTACATGATTGGCTATGTGCAAATCACGGGGTTACATGATTGGCTATGTACAAATCACGGGGTTACATGATTAGGTATGTTCAAATCACGGGGTTACATGATTGGCTATGTACAAATCACGGGGTTACATGATTGGCTATTAAAAAATCACGGGGTTACATGATTGTCTATTTAAAATTCACGGTGTTACATGATTGGCTATGTAAAAATAACGGGGTTACATGATTGGCTATTTACAAATCACGGGGTTGCATGATTGGCTATTTACAAATCACGAGGTTACATGATTGGCTGTTTACAAATCACGGGGTTACATGATTGGCTTTTTACAAATCACGGGGTTACATGATTGGCTATTTACAAATCACGGGGTTACCTGATTGGCTATTTACAAATCACGGGGTTACATGATTGGCTATTTACAAATCACGGGGTTTACATGATTGTCTATTTACATATCACGGGGTTACATGATTGGCTATTTACAAATCACGGGGTTACATGATTGGCTATTTAAAAATCACGGGGTTACATGATTGGCTATTTACAAATCAAGGGGTTGCATGATTGGCTTTTTACAAATCACGGGGTTACATGATTGACTATGTACAAATCATGGGGTTACATGATTGGCTATTTATAAATCACGGGATTACATGATTGGCTATGTACAAATCACGGGGTTACATGATTGGCTATTTACAAATCACGGGGATACATTATTGGCTATTTACAAATCACGGAGTAACATGATTGGCTATTTACAAATCACGGGGTTACATGATTGGCTATTTATAAATCACGGGGTTACATGATTGGCTATTTACAAATCACGGGGTTACATGATTGGCTATTTATAAATCACGGGGTTACATGATTGGCTATGTATAAATCACGGGGTTACATGATTGGCTATGTACAAATCACGGGGATACATGATTGGCTATTTACAAATCACGGGGTTACATGATTGGCTATGTACAAATCACGGGTTACATGATTGGCTATTTACAAATCACGGGGTTGCATGATTGGCTATTTACAAATCACGGGGTTGCATGATTGGCTTTTTACAAATCACGGGGTTACATGATTGACTATGTACAAATCAAGGGGTTACATGATTGGCTATTTATAAATCACGGGATTACATGATTGGCTATGTACAAATTACGGGGTTACATGATTGGCTATTTACAAATCACGGGGATACATGATTGGCTATTTACAAATCATGAGATTACATGATTGGCTATTTCCAAATCACGGGGTTACATGATTGGCTATGTACAAATCACGGGGTTCCATAATTGGCTATTTACAAATCACGAGGTTACATGATTGGCTATGTACAAATCACGGCGTTACATGATTGGCTATTTACAAATCACGGGGTTACATGATTGGCTATGTACAAATCACGGGGTTACATGATTGGGTATGTTCAAATCACGGGGTTACATGATTGGCTATTTAAAAATCATGGGGTTACATGATTGGCTATTTAAAAATTACGGGGTTACATGATTGGCTATTTAAAAATCACGGAGTTACATGATTGGCTATGTACAAATCACGGGGTTACATGATTGGCTATTTATAAATCATGGGGTTACATGATTGGCTGTTTACAAATCACAGGGTTACATGATTGGCTATTTACAAATCATTAGGTTACATGATTGGCTATTTACAAATCACGGGGTTACATGTTTGGCTATTTACAAATCATTAGGTTACATGATTGGCTATTTACAAATCACGGGGTTACATGATTGGCTATTTACAAATCACGGGGTTACATGATTGGCTATTTACAAATCACGGTGTTACATGATTGGCTATGTGCAAATCACGGGGTTACATGATTGGCTATGTACAAATCACGGGGTTACATGATTAGGTATGTTCAAATCACGGGGTTACATGATTGGCTATTTAAAAATCATGGGGTTACATGATTGGCTATTTCCAAATCACGGGGTTACATGATTGGCTATGTACAAATCACGGGGTTACATGATTGGGTATGTTCAAATCACGGGGTTACATGATTGGCTATGTACAAATCACGGGGTTACATGATTGGCTATGTAAAAATCACGGGGTTACATGATTGTCTTTTTAAAATTCACGGGGTTACATGATTGGCTATTTACAAATCACGGGGTTGCATGATTGGCTATGTACAAATCACGGGGTTACATGATTGGCTATTTACAAATCACGGGGTTACATGATTGGCTATGTACAAATCACTGGGTTACATGATTGACTATTTACAAATCGCGGGGTTACATGATTGGCTATTTACAAATCACGGGGTTACATGATTGGCTATTTACAAATCACGGGGTTTACATGATTGGCTATTTACAAATCACGGGGTTACATGATTGGCTATTTACAAATCACGGGGTTACATGATTGGCTATTTACAAATCACGGGGTTACATGATTGGCTATTTAAAAATAACGGGGTTACATGATTGGCTATTTACAAATCACGGGGTTGCATGATTGGCTATTTACAAATCACGGGGTTGCATGATTGGCTTTTAACAAATCACGGGGTTACATGATTGACTATGTACAAATCACGGGGTTACATGATTGGCTATTTATAAATCACGGGATTACATGATTGGCTATGTACAAATCACGGGGTTACATGATTGGCTATTTACTAATCACGGGGTTACATGATTGGCTATTTACAAATCACGGTGTTACATGATTGACTATGTGCAAATCACGGGGTTACATGATTAGCTATTTAAAAATCATGGGGTTACATGATTGGCTATTTCCAAATCACGGGGTTACATGATTGGCTATGTACAAATCACGGCGTTACATGATTGGCTATTTACAAATCACGGGGTTACATGATTGGCTATGTACAAATCGCGGGGTTACATGATTGGCTATGTACAAATCACGGGGTTACATGATTGGGTATGTTCAAATCACGGGGTTACATGATTGGCTATGTACAAATCACGGGGTTACATGATTGGCTATGTAAAAATCACGGGGTGACATGATTGTCTTTTTAAAATTCACGGGGTTACATGATTGGCTATTTACAAATCACGGGGTTGCATGATTGGCTATGTACAAATCACGGGGTTACATGATTGGCTATTTACAAATCACGGGGTTACCTGATTGGCTATGTACAAATCACTGGGTTACATGATTGACTATTTACAAATCACGGGGTTACATGATTGGCTATTTACAAATCACGGGGTTACATGATTGGCTATTTACAAATCACGGGGTTTACGTGATTGGCTATTTACAAATCACGGGGTTACATGATTGGCTATTTACAAATCACGGGGTTACATGATTGGCTATTTACAAATCACGGGGTTACATGATTGGCTATTTAAAAATAACGGGGTTACATGATTGGCTATTTACAAATCACGGGGTTGCATGATTGGCTATTTACAAATCACGGGGTTGCATGATTGGCTTTTTACAAATCACGGGGTTACAGGATTGACTATGTACAAATCACGGGGTTACATGATTGGCTATTTACAAATCACGGGGATACATGATTGGCTATTTACAAATCATGGGGTTACATGATTGGCTATTTACAAATCACGGGGTTACATGATTGGCTATTTATAAATCAAGGGGTTACATGATTGGCTATGTACAACTCACGGGGTTACATGATTGGCTATTTATAAATCACGGGGTTACATGATTGGCTATTTATAAATCACGGGGTTACATGATTGGCTATGTACAAATCACGGGGATACATGATTGGCTATTTACAAATCACGGGGTTACATGATTGGCTATGTACAAATCACGGGTTACATGATTGGCTATTTACAAATCACGGGGTTACATGATTGGCTATATACGAATCACGGGGTTACATGATTGGCAATGTACAAATCACAGGGTTACATGATTGGCTATTCACAAATCACGGGGTTACATGATTGGCTATGTACAAATCACAGGGTTACATGATTGACTATTTACAAATTACGGGGTTACATGATTGGCTATTTACAAATCACGGGGTTGCATGATTGGCTATGTACAAATCACTGGGTTACATGATTGACTATTTACAAATTACGGGGTTACATGATTGGCTATTTACAAATCACGAGGTTACATGATTGGCTATTTACAAATCACGGGGTTTACATGAGTGGCTATTTACAAATCACGGGGTTAAATGATTGGCTATTTACAAATCACGGGGTTACATGATTGGCTATTTAAAAATCACGGGGTTACATGATTGGCTATTTAAAAATCACGGGGTTGCATGATTGGCTATTTACAAATCACGGGGTTGCATGATTGGCTTTTTACAAATCACGGGGTTACATGATTGACTATGTACAAATCACGGGGTTACATGATTGGCTATTTATAAATCACGGGATTACATGATTGGCTATGTACAAATCACGGGGTTACATGATTGGCTATTTACAAATCACAGGGATACATGATTGGCGATTTACAAATCACGGGGTTACATGATTGGCTATTTACAAATCACGGGGTTACATGATTGGCTATTTATAAATCACGGGGTTACATGATTGGCTATGTACAACTCACGGGGTTACATGATTGGCTATTTATAAATCACGGGGTTACATGATTGGCTATGTATAAATCACGGGGTTACATGATTGGCTACGTACAAATCACGGGGATACATGATTGGCTATTTACAAATCACGGGGTTACATGATTGGCTATGTACAAATCACAGGGTTACATGATTGGCTATTTACAAATCACGGGGTTACATGATTGGCTATGTACAAATCACGGAGTTACATGATTGGCTATTTACAAATCATGGGGTTACATGATTGGCTATTTACCAATCACGGGGTTACATGATTGGCTATGTACAAATCACGGGGTTACATGATTGGCTTTTTACAAATCACGAGGTTACATGATTGGCTATGTACAAATCACGGGGTTACATGATTGGCTATTTACAAATCACGGGGTTACATGATTGGCTATGTACAAATCACAGGGTTATATGATTGGCTGTGTACAAATCACGGGGTTACATGATTGGCTATGTACAAATCACGGGGTTACATGATTGGGTATGGTCAAATCACGGGGTTACATGATTGGCTATTTAAAAATCACGGGGTTACATGATTGGGTATGTTCAAATCACGGGGTTACATGATTGGCTATTTAAAAATCACGGGGTTACATGATTGGCTATGTACAAATCACGGGGTTACATGATTGGCTATTTATATATCACGGGGTTACATGTTTGGCTATTTACAAATCACGGGGTTACATGATTGGCTATTTATAAATCACGGGATTACATGATTGGCTATTTACAAATCACGGGGTTGCATGATTGGCTATTTACAAATCACGGGGTTACATTATTGGCTGTTTACAAATCACGGGGTTACATGGTTGGCTATTTACAAATCACGGGGTTACATGATTGGCTATTTACAAATCACGGGGTTACATGATTGGCTATGTACAAATCACGGGGTTACATGATTATCTATGTACAAATCACGGGGTTACATGATTGGGTATGTTCAAAACAAGGGGTTACATGATTGGCTATATAAAAATCACGGGGTTACATGATTGGTTATGTTCAAATCACGGGGTTACATGATTGGCTATGTACAAATCACGGGGTTACATGATTGGCTATTTATAAATCACGGGGTTACATGATTGGCTATTTACAAATCACGGGGTTACATGATTGACTATGTACAAATCACTGGGTTACATGATTGACTATTTTCAAATCACGGGGTTACATGATTGGCTATGTACAAATCACGGGGTTACATGATTGGCTATTTACAAATCAAGGGTTACATGATTGGCTATTTACAAATCACGGGGTTACATGATTGGCTATTTACAAATCACGGGGTTACATGATTGGCCATGTACAAATCACGGAGTTACATAATTGGCTATTTACAAATCATGGGGTTACCTGATTGGCTATTTACCAATCACGGGGTTACATGATTGGCTATGTACAAATCACGGGGTTACATGATTGTCTATTTACAAATCACGAGGTTACATGATTGGCTATGTACAAATCACGGGGTTACATGATTGGCTATTTACAAATCACGGGGTTAAATGATTGGCTATTTACAGATCACGGGCTTACATGATTAGCTATGTACAAATCACGGGGTTACATGATTGGCTATGTACAAATCACGGGGTTACGTGATTGGGTATGTTCAAATCACGGGGTTACATGATTGGCTATGTACAAATCACGGGGTTACATGATTGGCTATGTACAAATCACGGGGTTACATGATTGGCTATGTACAAATCACGGGGTTACATGATTGGGTATGTTCAAAACAAGGGGTTACATGATTGGCTATTTTAAAATCACGGGGTTACATGATTGGGTATGTTCAAATCACGGGGTTACATGATTGGCTATTTAAAAATCACGGGGTTACATGATTGGCTATGTACAAATCACGGGGTTACATGATTGGCTATTTATAAATCACGGGGTTACATGTTTGGCTATATACAAATCACGGGGTTACATGATTGGCTATTTACAAATCACGGGGTTACATGATTGGCTGTTTACAAATCACGGGGTTACATGGTTGGCTATTTACAAATCACGGGGTTACATGATTGGCTATTTACAAATCACGGGGTTACATGATTGGCTATGTACAAATCACGGGGTTACATGATTATCTATGTACAAATCACGGGGTTACATGATTGGGTATGTTCAAAACAAGGGGTTACATGATTGGCTATATAAAAATCACGGGGTTACATGATTGGTTATGTTCAAATCACGGGGTTACATGATTGGCTATGTACAAATCACGGGGTTACATGATTGGCTATTTATAAATCACGGGGTTACATGATTGGCTATTTACAAATCACGGGGTTACATGATTGACTATGTACAAATCACTGGGTTACATGATTGACTATTTTCAAATCACGGGGTTACATGATTGGCTATGTACAAATCACGGGGTTACATGATTGGCTATTTACAAATCAAGGGTTACATGATTGGCTATTTACAAATCACGGGGTTACATGATTGGCTATTTACAAATCACGGGGTTACATGATTGGCCATGTACAAATCACGGAGTTACATAATTGGCTATTTACAAATCATGGGGTTACCTGATTGGCTATTTACCAATCACGGGGTTACATGATTGGCTATGTACAAATCACGGGGTTACATGATTGTCTATTTACAAATCACGAGGTTACATGATTGGCTATGTACAAATCACGGGGTTACATGATTGGCTATTTACAAATCACGGGGTTAAATGATTGGCTATTTACAGATCACGGGCTTACATGATTAGCTATGTACAAATCACGGGGTTACATGATTGGCTATGTACAAATCACGGGGTTACGTGATTGGGTATGTTCAAATCACGGGGTTACATGATTGGCTATGTACAAATCACGGGGTTACATGATTAACTATGTACAAATCACGGGGTTACATGATTGGCTATGTACAAATCACGGGGTTACATGATTGGGTATGTTCAAAACAAGGGGTTACATGATTGGCTATTTTAAAATCACGGGGTTACATGATTGGGTATGTTCAAATCACGGGGTTACATGATTGGCTATTTAAAAATCACGGGGTTACATGATTGGCTATGTACAAATCACGGGGTTACATGATTGGCTATTTATAAATCACGGGGTTACATGTTTGGCTATATACAAATCACGGGGTTACATGATTGGCTATTTATAAATCACGGGATTACATGATTGGCTATTTACAAATCACGGGGTTGCATGATTGGCTATTTACAAATCACGGGGTTACATGATTGGCTGTTTACAAATCACGGGGTTACATGGTTGGCTATTTACAAATCACGGGGTTACATGATTGGCTATTTACAAATCACGGGGTTACATTATTGGCTATTTACAAATCACGGGGTTACATGATTGGCTATTTACAAATCACGGGGTTTACATAATTGGCTATTTACAAATCACGGGGTTACATGATTGGCTATTTACAAATCTTGGGGTTACATGATTGGCTATTTAAAAATCACGGGGTTACATGATTGGCTATTTACAAATCACGGGGTTGCATGATTGGCTTTTTACAAATCACGGGGTTACATGATTGACTATGTACAAATCACGGGGTTACATGATTGGCTATTTATAAATCATGGGATTACATGATTGGCTATTTACAGATCACGGGCTTACATGATTAGCTATGTACAAATCACGGGGTTACATGATTGGCTATTTACAAATCACGGGGTTACATGATTGGCTATGTACAAATCACTGGGTTACATGATTGACTATTTACAAATCGCGGGGTTACATGATTGGCTATTTACAAATCACGGGGTTACATGATTGGCTATTTACAAATCACGGGGTTTACATGATTGGCTATTTACAAATCACGGGGTTACATGATTGGCTATTTACAAATCACGGGGTTACATGATTGGCTATTTACAAATCACGGGGTTACATGATTGGCTATTTAAAAATAACGGGGTTACATGATTGGCTATTTACAAATCACGGGGTTGCATGATTGGCTATTTACAAATCACGGGGTTGCATGATTGGCTTTTAACAAATCACGGGGTTACATGATTGACTATGTACAAATCACGGGGTTACATGATTGGCTATTTATAAATCACGGGATTACATGATTGGCTATGTACAAATCACGGGGTTACATGATTGGCTATTTACTAATCACGGGGTTACATGATTGGCTATTTACAAATCACGGTGTTACATGATTGACTATGTGCAAATCACGGGGTTACATGATTAGCTATTTAAAAATCATGGGGTTACATGATTGGCTATTTCCAAATCACGGGGTTACATGATTGGCTATGTACAAATCACGGCGTTACATGATTGGCTATTTACAAATCACGGGGTTACATGATTGGCTATGTACAAATCGCGGGGTTACATGATTGTCTATGTACAAATCACGGGGTTACATGATTGGGTATGTTCAAATCACGGGGTTACATGATTGGCTATGTACAAATCACGGGGTTACATGATTGGCTATGTAAAAATCACGGGGTGACATGATTGTCTTTTTAAAATTCACGGGGTTACATGATTGGCTATTTACAAATCACGGGGTTGCATGATTGGCTATGTACAAATCACGGGGTTACATGATTGGCTATTTACAAATCACGGGGTTACCTGATTGGCTATGTACAAATCACTGGGTTACATGATTGACTATTTACAAATCACGGGGTTACATGATTGGCTATTTACAAATCACGGGGTTACATGATTGGCTATTTCCAAATCACGGGGTTTACGTGATTGGCTATTTACAAATCACGGGGTTACATGATTGGCTATTTACAAATCACGGGGTTACATGATTGGCTATTTACAAATCACGGGGTTACATGATTGGCTATTTAAAAATAACGGGGTTACATGATTGGCTATTTACAAATCACGGGGTTGCATGATTGGCTATTTACAAATCACGGGGTTGCATGATTGGCTTTTTACAAATCACGGGGTTACATGATTGACTATGTACAAATCACGGGGTTACATGATTGGCTATTTACAAATCACGGGGATACATGATTGGCTATTTACAAATCATGGGGTTACATGATTGGCTATTTACAAATCACGGGGTTACATGATTGGCTATTTATAAATCAAGGGGTTACATGATTGGCTATGTACAACTCACGGGGTTACATGATTGGCTATTTATAAATCACGGGGTTACATGATTGGCTATTTATAAATCACGGGGTTACATGATTGGCTATGTACAAATCACGGGGATACATGATTGGCTATTTACAAATCACGGGGTTACATGATTGGCTATTTACAAATCACGGGGTTACATGATTGGCTATATACGAATCACGGGGTTACATGATTGGCAATGTACAAATCACAGGGTTACATGATTGGCTATTCAGAAATCACGGGGTTACATGATTGGCTATGTACAAATCACAGGGTTACATGATTGACTATTTACAAATTACGGGGTTACATCATTGGCTATTTACAAATCACGGGGTTGCATGATTGGCTATGTACAAATCACTGGGTTACATGATTGACTATTTACAAATTACGGGGTTACATGATTGGCTATTTACAAATCACGGGGTTACATGATTGGCTATTTACAAATCACGGGGTTTACATGATTGGCTATTTACAAATCACGGGGTTACATGATTGGCTATTTACAAATCACGGGGTTACATGATTGGCTATTTAAAAATCACGGGGTTACATGATTGGCTATTTAAAAATCACGGGGTTGCATGATTGGCTATTTACAAATCACGGGGTTGCATGATTGGCTTTTTACAAATCACGGGGTTACATGATTGACTATGTACAAATCACAGGGTTACATGATTGGCTATTTATAAATCACGGGATTACATGATTGGCTATGTACAAATCACGGGGTTACATGATTGGCTATTTACAAATCACAGGGATACATGATTGGCGATTTACAAATCACGGGGTTACATGATTGGCTATTTACAAATCACGGGGTTACATGATTGGCTATTTATAAATCACGGGGTTACATGATTGGCTATGTACAACTCACGGGGTTACATGATTGGCTATTTATAAATCACGGGGTTACATGATTGGCTATGTATAAATCACGGGGTTACATGATTGGCTACGTACAAATCACGGGGATACATGATTGGCTATTTACAAATCACGGGGTTACATGATTGGCTATGTACAAATCACAGGGTTACATGATTGGCTATTTACAAATCACGGGGTTACATGATTGGCTATGTACAAATCACGGAGTTACATGATTGGCTATTTACAAATCATGGGGTTACATGATTGGCTATTTACCAATCACGGGGTTACATGATTGGCTATGTACAAATCACGGGGTTACATGATTGGCTATTTACAAATCACGAGGTTACATGATTGGCTATGTACAAATCACGGGGTTACATGATTGGCTATTTACAAATCACGGGGTTACATGATTGGCTATGTACAAATCACAGGGTTATATGATTGGCTGTGTACAAATCACGGGGTTACATGATTGGCTATGTACAAATCACGGGGTTACATGATTGGGTATGGTCAAATCACGGGGTTACATGATTGGCTATTTAAAAATCACGGGGTTACATGATTGGGTATGTTCAAATCACGGGGTTACATGATTGGCTATTTAAAAATCACGGGGTTACATGATTGGCTATGTACAAATCACGGGGTTACATGATTGGCTATTTATATATCACGGGGTTACATGTTTGGCTATTTACAAATCACGGGGTTACATGATTGGCTATTTATAAATCACGGGATTACATGATTGGCTATTTACAAATCACGGGGTTGCATGATTGGCTATTTACAAATCACGGGGTTACATGATTGGCTGTTTACAAATCACGGGGTTACATGGTTGGCTATTTACAAATCACGGGGTTACATGATTGGCTATTTACAAATCACGGGGTTACATGATTGGCTATGTACAAATCACGGGGTTACATGATTATCTATGTACAAATCACGGGGTTACATGATTGGGTATGTTCAAAACAAGGGGTTACATGATTGGCTATATAAAAATCACGGGGTTACATGATTGGTTATGTTCAAATCACGGGGTTACATGATTGGCTATGTACAAATCACGGGGTTACATGATTGGCTATTTATAAATCACGGGGTTACATGATTGGCTATTTACAAATCACGGGGTTACATGATTGACTATGTACAAATCACTGGGTTACATGATTGACTATTTTCAAATCACGGGGTTACATGATTGGCTATGTACAAATCACGGGGTTACATGATTGGCTATTTACAAATCAAGGGTTACATGATTGGCTATTTACAAATCACGGGGTTACATGATTGGCTATTTACAAATCACGGGGTTACATGATTGGCCATGTACAAATCACGGAGTTACATAATTGGCTATTTACAAATCATGGGGTTACCTGATTGGCTATTTACCAATCACGGGGTTACATGATTGGCTATGTACAAATCACGGGGTTACATGATTGTCTATTTACAAATCACGAGGTTACATGATTGGCTATGTACAAATCACGGGGTTACATGATTGGCTATTTACAAATCACGGGGTTAAATGATTGGCTATTTACAGATCACGGGCTTACATGATTAGCTATGTACAAATCACGGGGTTACATGATTGGCTATGTACAAATCACGGGGTTACGTGATTGGGTATGTTCAAATCACGGGGTTACATGATTGGCTATGTACAAATCACGGGTTTACATGATTGGCTATGTACAAATCACGGGGTTACATGATTGGCTATGTACAAATCACGGGGTTACATGATTGGGTATGTTCAAAACAAGGGGTTACATGATTGGCTATTTTAAAATCACGGGGTTACATGATTGGGTATGTTCAAATCACGGGGTTACATGATTGGCTATTTAAAAATCACGGGGTTACATGATTGGCTATGTACAAATCACGGGGTTACATGATTGGCTATTTATAAATCACGGGGTTACATGTTTGGCTATATACAAATCACGGGGTTACATGATTGGCTATTTACAAATCACGGGGTTACATGATTGGCTGTTTACAAATCACGGGGTTACATGGTTGGCTATTTACAAATCACGGGGTTACATGATTGGCTATTTACAAATCACGGGGTTACATGATTGGCTATGTACAAATCACGGGGTTACATGATTATCTATGTACAAATCACGGGGTTACATGATTGGGTATGTTCAAAACAAGGGGTTACATGATTGGCTATATAAAAATCACGGGGTTACATGATTGGTTATGTTCAAATCACGGGGTTACATGATTGGCTATGTACAAATCACGGGGTTACATGATTGGCTATTTATAAATCACGGGGTTACATGATTGGCTATTTACAAATCACGGGGTTACATGATTGACTATGTACAAATCACTGGGTTACATGATTGACTATTTTCAAATCACGGGGTTACATGATTGGCTATGTACAAATCACGGGGTTACATGATTGGCTATTTACAAATCAAGGGTTACATGATTGGCTATTTACAAATCACGGGGTTACATGATTGGCTATTTACAAATCACGGGGTTACATGATTGGCCATGTACAAATCACGGAGTTACATAATTGGCTATTTACAAATCATGTGGTTACTTGATTGGCTATTTACCAATCACGGGGTTACATGATTGGCTATGTACAAATCACGGGGTTACATGATTGTCTATTTACAAATCACGAGGTTACATGATTGGCTATGTACAAATAACAGGGTTATATGATTGGCTGTGTACAAATCACGGGGTTACATGATTGGCTATGTACAAATCACGGGGTTACATGATTGGGTATGGTCAAATCACGGGGTTACATGATTGGCTATTTAAAAATCACGGGGTTACATGATTGGGTATGTTCAAATCACGGGGTTACATGATTGGCTATTTAAAAATCACGGGGTTACATGATTGGCTATGTACAAATCACGGGGTTACATGATTGGCTATTTATATATCACGGGGTTACATGTTTGGCTATTTACAAATCACGGGGTTACATGATTGGCTATTTATAAATCACGGGATTACATGATTGGCTATTTACAAATCACGGGGTTGCATGATTGGCTATTTACAAATCACGGGGTTACATGATTGGCTGTTTACAAATCACGGGGTTACATGATTGGGTATGTTCAAAACAAGGGGTTACATGATTGGCTATATAAAAATCACGGGGTTACATGATTGGTTATGTTCAAATCACGGGGTTACATGATTGGCTATGTACAAATCACGGGGTTACATGATTGGCTATTTATAAATCACGGGGTTACATGATTGGCTATTTACAAATCACGGGGTTACATGATTGACTATGTACAAATCACTGGGTTACATGATTGACTATTTTCAAATCACGGGGTTACATGATTGGCTATGTACAAATCACGGGGTTACATGATTGGCTATTTACAAATCAAGGGTTACATGATTGGCTATTTACAAATCACGGGGTTACATGATTGGCTATTTACAAATCACGGGGTTACATGATTGGCTATTTACAAATCACGGGGTTACATGATTGACTATGTACAAATCACTGGGTTACATGATTGACTATTTTCAAATCACGGGGTTACATGATTGGCTATGTACAAATCACGGGGTTACATGATTGGCTATTTACAAATCAAGGGTTACATGATTGGCTATTTACAAATCACGGGGTTACATGATTGGCTATTTACAAATCACGGAGTTACATAATTGGCTATTTACAAATCATGGGGTTACCTGATTGGCTATTTACCAATCACGGGGTTACATGATTGGCTATGTACAAATCACGGGGTTACATGATTGTCTATTTACAAATCACGAGGTTACATGATTGGCTATGTACAAATCACGGGGTTACATGATTGGCTATTTACAAATCACGGGGTTAAATGATTGGCTATTTACAGATCACGGGCTTACATGATTAGCTATGTACAAATCACGGGGTTACATGATTGGCTATGTACAAATCACGGGGTTACGTGATTGGGTATGTTCAAATCACGGGGTTACATGATTGGCTATGTACAAATCACGGGGTTACATGATTGGCTATGTACAAATCACGGGGTTACATGATTGGCTATGTACAAATCACGGGGTTACATGATTGGGTATGTTCAAAACAAGGGGTTACATGATTGGATATTTTAAAATCACGGGGTTACATGATTGGGTATGTTCAAATCACGGGGTTACATGATTGGCTATTTAAAAATCACGGGGTTACATGATTGGCTATGTACAAATCACGGGGTTACATGATTGGCTATTTATAAATCACGGGGTTACATGTTTGGCTATATACAAATCACGGGGTTACATGATTGGCTATTTACAAATCACGGGGTTACATGATTGGCTGTTTACAAATCACGGGGTTACATGGTTGGCTATTTACAAATCACGGGGTTACATGATTGGCTATTTACAAATCACGGGGTTACATGATTGGCTATGTACAAATCACGGGGTTACATGATTATCTATGTACAAATCACGGGGTTACATGATTGGGTATGTTCAAAACAAGGGGTTACATGATTGGCTATATAAAAATCACGGGGTTACATTATTGGTTATGTTCAAATCACGGGGTTACATGATTGGCTATGTACAAATCACGGGGTTACATGATTGGCTATTTATAAATCACGGGGTTACATGATTGGCTATTTACAAATCACGGGGTTACATGATTGACTACGTACAAATCACTGGGTTACATGATTGACTATTTTCAAATCACGGGGTTACATGATTGGCTATGTACAAATCACGGGGTTAAATGATTGGCTATTTACAAATCAAGGGTTACATGATTGGCTATTTACAAATCACGGGGTTACATGATTGGCTATTTACAAATCACGGGGTTACATGATTGGCCATGTACAAATCACGGAGTTACATAATTGGCTATTTACAAATCATAGGGTTACCTGATTGGCTATTTACCAATCACGGGGTTACATGATTGGCTATGTACAAATCACGGGGTTACATGATTGTCTATTTACAAATCACGAGGTTACATGATTGGCTATGTACAAATCACGGGGTTACATGATTGGCTATTTACAAATCACGGGGTTAAATGATTGGCTATTTACAGATCACGGGCTTACATGATTAGCTATGTACAAATCACGGGGTTACATGATTGGCTATGTACAAATCACGGGGTTACGTGATTGGGTATGTTCAAATCACGGGGTTACATGATTGGCTATGTACAAATCACGGGGTTACATGATTAACTATGTACAAATCACGGGGTTACATGATTGGCTATGTACAAATCACGGGGTTACATGATTGGGTATGTTCAAAACAAGGGGTTACATGATTGGCTATTTTAAAATCACGGGGTTACATGATTGGGTATGTTCAAATCACGGGGTTACATGATTGGCTATTTAAAAATCACGGGGTTACATGATTGGCTATGTACAAATCACGGGGTTACATGATTGGCTATTTATAAATCACGGGGTTACATGTTTGGCTATATACAAATCACGGGGTTACATGATTGGCTATTTATAAATCACGGGATTACATGATTGGCTATTTACAAATCACGGGGTTGCATGATTGGCTATTTACAAATCACGGGGTTACATGATTGGCTGTTTACAAATCACGGGGTTACATGGTTGGCTATTTACAAATCACGGGGTTACATGATTGGCTATTTACAAATCACGGGGTTACATTATTGGCTATTTACAAATCACGGGGTTACATGATTGGCTATTTACAAATCACGGGGTTTACATGATTGGCTATTTACAAATCACGGGGTTACATGATTGGCTATTTACAAATCTTGGGGTTACATGATTGGCTATTTAAAAATCACGGGGTTACATGATTGGCTATTTACAAATCACGGGGTTGCATGATTGGCTTTTTACAAATCACGGGGTTACATGATTGACTATGTACAAATCACGGGGTTACATGATTGGCTATTTATAAATCATGGGATTACATGATTGGCTATGTACAAATCACGGGGTTACATGATTGGCTATTTACAAATCACGGGGATACATGATTGGCTATTTACAAATCACGGAGTTACATGATTGGCTACTTACAAATCACGGGGTTACATGATTGGCTATTTATAAATCACGGGGTTACATGATTGGCTATTTACAAATCACGGGGTTACATGATTGGCTATGTACAAATCACGAGGTTACATGATTGGCTATGTACAAATCACGGGGTTACATGATTGGCTATTTACAAATCACGGGGTTACATGATTGGCTATGTACAAATCACGGGGTTACATGACTGGCTATGTACAAATCACGGGGTTACATGATTGGCTATGTACAAATCACGGGGATACATGATTGGGTATGTTCAAAACAAGGGGTTACATGATTGGCTATATAAAAATCATGGGATTACATGATTGGCTATGTACAAATCACGGGGTTACATGATTGGCTATTTACAAATCACGGGGATACATGATTGGCTATTTACAAATCACGGAGTTACATGATTGGCTACTTACAAATCACGGGGTTACATGATTGGCTATTTATAAATCACGGGGTTACATGATTGGCTATTTACAAATCACGGCGTTACATGATTGGCTATGTACAAATCACGAGGTTACATGATTGGCTATGTACAAATCACGGGGTTACATGATTGGCTATTTACAAATCACGGGGTTACATGATTGGCTATGTACAAATCACGGGGTTACATGACTGGCTATGTACAAATCACGGGGTTACATGATTGGCTATGTACAAATCACGGGGATACATGATTGGGTATGTTCAAAACAAGGGGTTACATGATTGGCTATATAAAAATCACGGGGTTACATGATTGGGTATGTTCAAATCACGGGGTTACATGATTGGCTATTTAAAAATCACGGGGTTACATGATTGGCTATTTACAAATCACGGGGTTACATGATTGACTATGTACAAATCACTGGGTTACATGATTGACTATTTTCAAATCACGGGGTTACATGATTGGCTATGTACAAATCACGGGGTTACATGATTGGCTATTTACAAATCAGGGGTTACATTATTGGCTATTTACAAATCACGGGGTTACATGATTGGCTATTTACAAATCACGGGGTTACATGATTGGCTATGTACAAATCACGGAGTTACATGATTGGCTATTTACAAATCATGGGGTTACCTGATTGGCTATTTACCAATCACAGGGTTACATGATTGGCTATGTACAAATCACGGGGTTACATGATTGGCTATTTACAAATCACGAGGTTACATGATTGGCTATGTACAAATCACGGGGTTACATGATTGGCTATTTACAAATCACGGGGTTACATGATTGGCTATTTACAAATCATGGGGTTACATGATTGGCTATTTACAAATCATTAGGTTACATGATTGGCTATTTACAAATCACGGGGTTACATGATTGGCTATTTACAAATCACGGGGTTACATGATTGGCTATTTACAAATCACGGTGTTACATGATTGGCTATGTGCAAATCACGGGGTTACATGATTGGCTATGTACAAATCACGGGGTTACATGATTAGGTATGTTCAAATCACGGGGTTACATGATTGGCTATTTAAAAATCATGGGGTTACATGATTGGCTATTTCCAAATCACAGGGTTACATGATTGGCTATGTACAAATCACGGGGTTACATGATTGGGTATGTTCAAATCACGGGGTTACATGATTGGCTATGTACAAATCACGGGGTTACATGATTGGCTATGTAAAAATCACGGGGTTACATGATTGTCTTTTTAAAATTCACGGGGTTACATGATTGGCTATTTACAAATCACGGGGTTGCATGATTGGCTATGTACAAATCACGGGGTTACATGATTGGCTATTTACAAATCACGGGGTTACATGATTGGCTATGTACAAATCACTGGGTTACATGATTGACTATTTACAAATCGCGGGGTTACATGATTGGCTATTTACAAATCACGGGGTTACATGATTGGCTATTTACAAATCACGGGGTTTACATGATTGGCTATTTACAAATCACGGGGTTACATGATTGGCTATTTACAAATCACGGGGTTACATGATTGGCTATTTACAAATCACGGGGTTACATGATTGGCTATTTAAAAATAACGGGGTTACATGATTGGCTATTTACAAATCACGGGGTTGCATGATTGGCTATTTACAAATCACGGGGTTGCATGATTGGCTTTTTACAAATCACGGGGTTACATGATTGACTATGTACAAATCACGGGGTTACATGATTGGCTATTTATAAATCACGGGATTACATGATTGGCTATGTACAAATCACGGGGTTACATGATTGGCTATTTACAAATCACGGTGTTACATGATTGGCTATGTGCAAATCACGGGGTTACATGATTGGCTATTTAAAAATCATGGGGTTACATGATTGGCTATTTCCAAATCACGGGGTTACATGATTGGCTATGTACTAATCACGGCGTTACATGATTGGCTATTTACAAATCACGGGGTTACATGATTGGCTATGTACAAATCGCGGGGTTACATGATTGGCTATGTACAAATCACGGGGTTACATGATTGGGTATGTTCAAATCACGGGGTTACATGATTGGCTATGTACAAATCACGGGGTTACATGATTGGCTATGTAAAAATCACGGGGTTACATGATTGTCTTTTTAAAATTCACGGGGTTACATGATTGGCTATTTACAAATCACGGGGTTGCATGATTGGCTATGTACAAATCACGGGGTTACATGATTGGCTATTTACAAATCACGGGGTTACCTGATTGGCTATGTACAAATCACTGGGTTACATGATTGACTATTTACAAATCACGGGGTTACATGATTGGCTATTTACAAAACACGGGGTTACATGATTGGCTATTTACAAATCACGGGGTTTACGTGATTGGCTATTTACAAATCACGGGGTTACATGATTGGCTATTTAAAAATAACGGGGTTACATGATTGGCTATTTACAAATCACGGGGTTGCATGATTGGCTATTTACAAATCACGGGGTTGCATGATTGGCTTTTTACAAATCACGGGGTTACATGATTGACTATGTACAAATCACGGGGTTACATGATTGGCTATTTACAAATCACGGGGATACATGATTGGCTATTTACAAATCATGGGGTTACATGATTGGCTATTTACAAATCACGGGGTTACATGATTGGCTATTTATAAATCAAGGGGTTACATGATTGGCTATGTACAACTCACGGGGTTACATGATTGGCTATTTATAAATCACGGGGTTACATGATTGGCTATGTATAAATCACGGGGTTACATGATTGGCTATGTACAAATCACGGGGATACATGATTGGCTATTTACAAATCACGGGGTTACATGATTGGCTATGTACAAATCACGGGTTACATGATTGGCTATTTACAAATCACGGGCTTACATGATTGGCTATATACGAATCACGGGGTTACATGATTGGCAATGTACAAATCACAGGGTTACATGATTGGCTATGTACAAATCACTGGGTTACATGATTGACTATTTACAAATTACGGGGTTACATGATTGGCTATTTACAAATCACGGGGTTACATGATTGGCTATTTACAAATCACGGGGTTTACATGATTGGCTATTTACAAATCACGGGGTTACATGATTGGCTATTTACAAATCACGGGGTTACATGATTGGCTATTTAAAAATCACGGGGTTACATGATTGGCTATTTAAAAATCACGGGGTTGCATGATTGGCTATTTACAAATCACGGGGTTGCATGATTGGCTTTTTACAAATCACGGGGTTACATGATTGACTATGTACAAATCACGGGGTTACATGATTGGCTATTTATAAATCACGGGATTACATGATTGGCTATGTACAAATCACGGGGTTACATGATTGGCTATTTACAAATCACAGGGATACATGATTGGCGATTTACAAATCACGGGGTTACATGATTGGCTATTTACAAATCACGGGGTTACATGATTGGCTAATTATAAATCACGGGGTTACATGATTGGCTATGTACAACTCACGGGGTTACATGATTGGCTATTTATAAATCACGGGGTTACATGATTGGCTATGTATAAATCACGGGGTTACATGATTGGCTACGTACAAATCACGGGGATACATGATTGGCTATTTACAAATCACGGGGTTACATGATTGGCTATGTACAAATCACAGGGTTACATGATTGGCTATTTACAAATCACGGGGTTACATGATTGGCTATGTACAAATCACGGAGTTACATGATTGGCTATTTACAAATCATGGGGTTACATGATTGGCTATTTACCAATCACGGGGTTACATGATTGGCTATGTACAAATCACGGGGTTACATGATTGGCTATTTACAAATCACGAGGTTACATGATTGGCTATGTACAAATCACGGGGTTACATGATTGGCTATTTACAAATCACGGGGTTACATGATTGGCTATGTACAAATCACAGGGTTATATGATTGGCTGTGTACAAATCACGGGGTTACATGATTGGCTATGTACAAATCACGGGGTTACATGATTGGGTATGGTCAAATCACGGGGTTACATGATTGGCTATTTAAAAATCACGGGGTTACATGATTGGGTATGTTCAAATCACGGGGTTACATGATTGGCTATTTAAAAATCACAGGGTTACATGATTGGCTATGTACAAATCACGGGGTTACATGATTGGCTATTTATAAATCACGGGGTTACATGTTTGGCTATTTACAAATCACGGGGTTACATGATTGGCTATTTATAAATCACGGGATTACATGATTGGCTATTTACAAATCACGGGGTTGCATGATTGGCTATTTAAAATCACGGGGTTACATGATTGGCTGTTTACAAATCACGGGGTTACATGGTTGGCTATTTACAAATCACGGGGTTACATGATTGGCTATTTACAAATCACGGGGTTACATGATTGGCTATGTACAAATCACGGGGTTACATGATTGGCTATGTACAAATCACGGGGTTACATGATTGGCTATGTACAAATCACGGGGTTACATGATTGGGTATGTTCAAAACAAGGGGTTACATGATTGGCTATATAAAAATCACGGGGTTACATGATTGGTTATGTTCAAATCACGGGGTTACATGATTGGCTATGTACAAATCACGGGGTTACATGATTGGCTATTTATAAATCACGGGGTTATATGATTGGCTATTTACAAATCACGGGGTTACATGATTGACTATGTACAAATCACTGGGTTACATGATTGACTATTTTCAAATCACGGGGTTACATGATTGGCTATGTACAAATCACGGGGTTACATGATTGGCTATTTACAAATCAAGGGTTACATGATTGGCTATTTACAAATCACGGGGTTACATGATTGGCTATTTACAAATCACGGGGTTACATGATTGGCTATGTACAAATCACGGAGTTACATAATTGGCTATTTACAAATCATGGGGTTACCTGATTGGCTATTTACCAATCACGGGGTTACATGATTGGCTATGTACAAATCACGGGGTTACATGATTGTCTATTTACAAATCACGAGGTTACATGATTGGCTATGTACAAATCACGGGGTTAC
Organism: Leptodactylus fuscus; assembly: GCF_031893055.1. Lineage (NCBI taxonomy): Eukaryota > Metazoa > Chordata > Amphibia > Anura > Leptodactylidae > Leptodactylus > Leptodactylus fuscus. The sequence goes on along the minus strand of NC_134274.1, from coordinate 66,443,073 downwards.
ATGATTGGCTATTTACAAATCACGGGGTTAAATGATTGGCTATTTACAGATCACGGGCTTACATGATTAGCTATGTACAAATCACGGGGTTACATGATTGGCTATGTACAAATCACGGGGTTACGTGATTGGGTATGTTCAAATCACGGGGTTACATGATTGGCTATGTACAAATCACGGGGTTACATGATTGGCTATGTACAAATCACGGGGTTACATGATTGGCTATGTACAAATCACGGGGTTACATGATTGGGTATGTTCAAAACAAGGGGTTACATGATTGGCTATTTTAAAATCACGGGGTTACATGATTGGGTATGTTCAAATCACGGGGTTACATGATTGGCTATTTAAAAATCACGGGGTTACATGATTGGCTATGTACAAATCACGGGGTTACATGATTGGCTATTTATAAATCACGGGGTTACATGTTTGGCTATATACAAATCACGGGGTTACATGATTGGCTATTTATAAATCACGGGATTACATGATTGGCTATTTACAAATCACGGGGTTGCATGATTGGCTATTTACAAATCACGGGGTTACATGATTGGCTGTTTACAAATCACGGGGTTACATGGTTGGCTATTTACAAATCACGGGGTTACATGATTGGCTATTTACAAATCAAGGGGTTACATTATTGGCTATTTACAAATCACGGGGTTACATGATTGGCTATTTACAAATCACGGGGTTTACATGATTGGCTATTTACAAATCACGGGGTTACATGATTGGCTATTTACAAATCTTGGGGTTACATGATTGGCTATTTAAAAATCACGGGGTTACATGATTGGCTATTTACAAATCACGGGGTTGCATGATTGGCTATTTACAAATCACGGGGTTGCATGATTGGCTTTTTACAAATCACGGGGTTACATGATTGACTATGTACAAATCACGGGGTTACATGATTGGCTATTTATAAATCATGGGATTACATGATTGGCTATGTACAAATCACGGGGTTACATGATTGGCTATTTACAAATCACGGGGATACATGATTGGCTATTTACAAATCACGGAGTTACATGATTGGCTACTTACAAATCACGGGGTTACATGATTGGCTATTTATAAATCACGGGGTTACATGATTGGCTATTTACAAATCACGGGGTTACATGATTGGCTATGTACAAATCACGAGGTTACATGATTGGCTATGTACAAATCACGGGGTTACATGATTGGCTATTTACAAATCACGGGGTTACATGATTGGATATGTACAAATCACGGGGTTACATGATTGGCTATGTACAAATCACGGGGTTACATGATTGGCTATGTACAAATCACGGGGTTACATGATTGGGTATGTTCAAAACAAGGGGTTACATGATTGGCTATATAAAAATCACGGGGTTACATGATTGGGTTTGTTCAAATCACGGGGTTACATGATTGGCTATTTAAAAATCACGGGGTTACATGATTGGCTATTTACAAATCACGGGGTTACATGATTGACTATGTACAAATCACTGGGTTACATGATTGACTATTTTCAAATCACGGGGTTACATGATTGGCTATGTACAAATCACGGGGTTACATGATTGGCTATTTACAAATCAGGGGTTACATTATTGGCTATTTACAAATCATGGGGTTACCTGATTGGCTATTTACCAATCACAGGGTTACATGATTGGCTATGTACAAATCACGGGGTTACATGATTGGCTATTTACAAATCACGAGGTTACATGATTGGCTATGTACAAATCACGGGGTTACATGATTGGCTACTTACAAATCACGGGCTTACATGATTAGCTATGTACAAATCACGGGGTTACATGATTGGCTATGTACAAATCACGGGGTTACGTGATTGGGTATGTTCAAATCACGGGGTTACATGATTGGCTATGTACAAATCACGGGGTTACATGATTGGCTATTTAAAAATCACGGGGATACATGATTGTCTATTTAAAATTCACGGGGTTACATGATTGGCTATGTAAAAATAACGGGGTTACATGATTGGCTATTTACAAATCACGGGGTTGCATGATTGGCTATTTACAAATCACGGGGTTACATGATTGGCTATTTACAAATCACGGGGTTACATGATTGGCTATTTACAAATCACGGGGTTACATGATTGGCTATTTACAAATCACGGGGTTACATGATTGGCTATTTATAAATTACGGGATTACATGATTGGCTATGTACAAATCACGGTGTTACATGATTGGCTATTTACAAATCACGGGGTTACATGATTGGCTATTTACAAATCACGGGGTTACATGATTGGCTATTTATAAATCACGGGGTTACATGATTGGCTATGTATAAATCACGGGGTTACATGATTGGCTGTGTACAAATCACGGGGATACATGATTGGCTATTTACAAATCACGGGGTTACATGATTGGCTATGTACAAATCACGGGTTACATGATTGGCTATTTACAAATCACGGGGTTGCATGATTGGCTATTTACAAATCACGGGGTTGCATGATTGGCTTTTTTACAAATCACGGGGTTACATGATTGACTATGTACAAATCACGGGGTTACATGATTGGCTATTTATAAATCACGGGATTACATGATTGGCTATGTACAAATCACGGGGTTACATGATTGGCTATTTACAAATCACGGGGATATATGATTGGCTATTTACAAATCATGGGATTACATGATTGGCTATTTCCAAATCACGGGGTTACATGATTGGCTATGTACAAATCCCGGGGTTCCATAATTGGCTATTTACAAATCACGAGGTTACATGATTGGCTATGTACAAATCACGGCGTTACATGATTGGCTATTTACAAATCACGGGGTTACATGATTGGCTATGTACAAATCACGGGGTTACATGATTGGGTATGTTCAAATCACGGGGTTACATGATTGGCGATTTAAAAATCACGGGGTTACATGATTGGCTATTTAAAAATTACGGGGTTACATGATTGGCTATTTAAAAATCTCGGAGTTACATGATTGGCTATGTACAAATCACGGGGTTACATGATTGGCTATTTATAAATCACGGGCTTACATGATTGGCTGTTTACAAATCACGGGGTTACATGATTGGCTATTTACAAATCACGGGGTTACATGATTGTCTATTTACAAATCACGGGGTTACATGATTGGCTATTTACAAATCATTAGGTTATATGATTGGCTATTTACAAATCACGGGGTTACATGATTGGCTATTTACAAATCACGGGGTTACATGATTGGCTATTTACAAATCACGTTGTTACATGATTGGCTATGTGCAAATCACGGGGTTACATGATTGGCTATGTACAAATCACGGGGTTACATGATTAGGTATGTTCAAATCACGGGGTTACATGATTGGCTATTTAAAAATCATGGGGTTACATGATTGGCTATTTCCAAATATTGGGGTTACATGATTGGCTATGTACAAATCACTGCGTTACATGATTGGCTATTTACAAATCACGGGGTTACATGATTGGCTATGTACAAATCGCGGGGTTACATGATTGGCTATGTACAAATCACGGGGTTACATGATTGGGTATGTTCAAATCACAGGGTTACATGATTGGCTATGTACAAATCACGGGGTTACATGATTGGCTATGTAAAAATCACGGGGTTACATGATTGTCTTTTTAAAATTCACGGGGTTACATGATTGGCTATTTACAAATCACGGGGTTACATGATTGGCTATTTATAAATTACGGGATTACATGATTGGCTATGTACAAATCACGGGGTTACATGATTGGCTATTTACAAATCACGGGGATACATGATTGGCTATTTACAAATCACGGAGTTACATGATTGGCTATTTACAAATCACGGGGTTACATGATTGGCTATTTATAAATCACGGGGTTACATGATTGGCTATTTACAAATCACGGGGTTACATGATTGGCTATTTATAAATCACGGGGTTACATGATTGGCTATGTATAAATCACGGGGTTACATGATTGGCTATGTACAAATCACGGGGATACATGATTGGCTATTTACAAATCACGGGGTTACATGATTGGCTATGTACAAATCACGGGTTACATGATTGGCTATTTACAAATCACGGGGTTGCATGATTGGCTATTTACAAATCACGGGGTTGCATGATTGGCTTTTTTACAAATCACGGGGTTACATGATTGACTATGTACAAATCACGGGGTTACATGATTGGCTATTTATAAATCACGGGATTACATGATTGGCTATGTACAAATCACGGGGTTACATGATTGGCTATGTACAAATCCCGGGGTTCCATAATTGGCTATTTACAAATCACGAGGTTACATGATTGGCTATGTACAAATCACGGCGTTACATGATTGGCTATTTACAAATCACGGGGTTACATGATTGGCTATGTACAAATCACGGGGTTACATGATTGGGTATGTTCAAATCACGGGGTTACATGATTGGCGATTTAAAAATCACGGGGTTACATGATTGGCTATTTAAAAATTACGGGGTTACATGATTGGCTATTTAAAAATCTCGGAGTTACATGATTGGCTATGTACAAATCACGGGGTTACATGATTGGCTATTTATAAATCACGGGGTTACATGATTGGCTGTTTACAAATCACGGGGTTACATGATTGGCTATTTACAAATCACGGGGTTACATGATTGGCTATTTACAAATCACGGGGTTACATGATTGGCTATTTACAAATCATTAGGTTACATGATTGGCTATTTACAAATCACGGGGTTACATGATTGGCTATTTACAAATCACGGGGTTACATGATTGGCTATTTACAAATCACGTTGTTACATGATTGGCTATGTGCAAATCACGGGGTTACATGATTGGCTATGTACAAATCACGGGGTTACATGATTGGCTATGTACAAATCGCGGGGTTACATGATTGGCTATGTACAAATCACGGGGTTACATGATTGGCTATGTACAAATCACGGGGTTACATGATTGGCTATTTATAAATCACGGGGTTACATGATTGGCTATTTACAAATCACGGGGTTACATGATTGACTATGTACAAATCACTGGGTTACATGATTGACTATTTTCAAATCACGGGGTTACATGATTGGCTATGTACAAATCACGGGGTTACATGATTGGCTATTTACAAATCAGGGGTTACATGATTGGCTATTTACAAATCACGGGGTTACATGATTGGCTATTTACAAATCACGGGGTTACATGATTGGCTATGTACAAATCACGGAGTTACATGATTGGCTATTTACAAATCATGGGGTTACCTGATTGGCTATTTACCAATCACGGGGTTACATGATTGGCTATGTACAAATCACGGGGTTACATGATTGGCTATTTACAAATCACGAGGTTACATGATTGGCTATGTACAAATCACGGGGTTACATGATTGGCTACTTACAAATCACGGGTTTACATGATTGGCTATTTATAAATCACGGGGTTACATGATTGGCTATTTACAAATCACGGCGTTACATGATTGGCTATGTACAAATCACGAGGTTACATGATTGGCTATGTACAAATCACGGGGTTACATGATTGGCTATTTACAAATCACGGGGTTACATGATTGGATATGTACAAATCACGGGGTTACATGATTGGCTATGTACAAATCACGGGGTTACATGATTGGCTATGTACAAATCACGGGGTTACATGATTGGGTATGTTCAAAACAAGGGGTTACATGATTGGCTATATAAAAATCACGGGGTTACATGATTGGGTATGTTCAAATCACGGGGTTACATGATTGGCTATTGAAAAATCACGGGGTTACATGATTGGCTATGTACAAATCACGGGGTTACATGATTGGCTATTTATAAATCACGGGGTTACATGATTGGCTATTTACAAGTCACGGGGTTACATGATTGACTATGTACAAATCACTGGGTTACATGATTGACTATTTTCAAATCACGGGGTTACATGATTGGCTATGTACAAATCACGGGGTTACATGATTGGCTATTTACAAATCAGGGGTTACATGATTGGCTATTTACAAATCACGGGGTTACATGATTGGCTATTTACAAATCACGGGGTTACATGATTGGCTATGTACAAATCACGGAGTTACATGATTGGCTATTTACAAATCATGGGGTTACCTGATTGGCTATTTACCAATCACGGGGTTACATGATTGGCTATGTACAAATCACGGGGTTACATGATTGGCTATTTACAAATCACGAGGTTACATGATTGGCTATGTACAAATCACGGGGTTACATGATTGGCTATTTACAAATCACGGGCTTACATGATTAGCTATGTACAAATCACGGGGTTACATGATTGGCTATGTACAAATCACGGGGTTACGTGATTGGGTATGTTCAAATCACGGGGTTACATGATTGGCTATGTACAAATCACGGGGTTACATAATTGGCTATTTAAAAATCACGGGGATACATGATTGTCTATTTAAAATTCACGGGGTTACATGATTGGCTATGTAAAAATAACGGGGTTACATGATTGGCTATTTACAAATCACGGGGTTGCATGATTGGCTATTTACAAATCACGGGGTTACATGATTGGCTATTTACAAATCACGGGGTTACATGATTGGCTATTTACAAATCACGGGGTTACATGATTGGCTATTTACAAATCACGGGGTTACATGATTGGCTATTTATAAATTACGGGATTACATGATTGGCTATGTACAAATCACGGGGTTACATGATTGGCTATTTACAAATCACGGGGATACATGATTGGCTATTTACAAATCATGGAGTTACATGATTGGCTATTTACAAATCACGGGGTTACATGATTGGCTATTTATAAATCACGGGGTTACATGATTGGCTATTTACAAATCACGGGGTTACATGATTGGCTATTTATAAATCACGGGGTTACATGATTGGCTATGTATAAATCATGGGGTTACATGATTGGCTATGTACAAATCACGGGGATACATGATTGGCTATTTACAAATCACGGGGTTACATGATTGGCTATGTACAAATCACGGGTTACATGATTGGCTATTTACAAATCACGGGGTTGCATGATTGGCTATTTACAAATCACGGGGTTGCATGATTGGCTTTTTACAAATCACGGGGTTACATGATTGACTATGTACAAATCACGGGGTTACATGATTGGCTATTTATAAATCACGGGATTACATGATTGGCTATGTACAAATCACGGGGTTATATGATTGGCTATTTACAAATCACGGTGATACATGATTGGCTATTTACAAATCATGGGATTACATGATTGGCTATTTCCAAATCACGGGGTTACATGATTGGCTATGTACAAATCCCGGGGTTCCATAATTGGCTATTTACAAATCACGAGGTTACATGATTGGCTATGTACAAATCACGGCGTTACATGATTGGCTATTTACAAATCACGGGGTTACATGATTGGCTATGTACAAATCACGGGGTTACATGATTGGGTATGTTCAAATCACGGGGTTACATGATTGGCGATTTAAAAATCACGGGGTTACATGATTGGCTATTTAAAAATTACGGGGTTACATGATTGGCTATTTAAAAATCTCGGAGTTACATGATTGGCTATGTACAAATCACAGGGTTACATGATTGGCTATTTATAAATCACGAGGTTACATGATTGGCTGTTTACAAATCACGGGGTTACATGATTGGCTATTTACAAATCACGGGGTTACATGATTGGCTATTTACAAATCACGGGGTTACATGATTGGCTATTTACAAATCATTAGGTTACATGATTGGCTATTTACAAATCACGGGGTTACATGATTGGCTATTTACAAATCACGGGGTTACATGATTGGCTATTTACAAATCACGTTGTTACATGATTGGCTATGTGCAAATCACGGGGTTACATGATTGGCTATGTACAAATCACGGGGTTACATGATTAGGTATGTTCAAATCACGGGGTTACATGATTGGCTATTTAAAAATCATGGGGTTACATGATTGGCTATTTCCAAATCACGGGGTTACATGATTGGCTATGTACAAATCACTGTGTTACATGATTGGCTATTAACAAATCACGGGGTTACATGATTATCTATGTACAAATCGCGGGGTTACATGATTGGCTATGTACAAATCACGGGGTTACATGATTGGGTATGTTCAAATCACGGGGTTACATGATTGGCTATGTACAAATCACGGGGTTACATGATTGGCTATGTAAAAATCACGGGGTTACATGATTGTCTTTTTAAAGTTCACGGGGTTACATAATTGGCTATTTACAAATCACGGGGTTGCATGATTGGCTATGTACAAATCACGGGGTTACATGATTGGCTATTTACAAATCACGGGGTTACATGATTGGCTATGTACAAATCACTGGGTTACATGATTGACTATTTACAAATCACGGGGTTACATGATTGGCTATTTACAAATCACGGGGTTACATGATTGGCTATTTACAAATCACGGGGTTTACATGATTGGCTATTTACAAATCACGGGGTTACATGATTGGCTATTTACAAATCACGGGGTTACATGATTGGCTATTTACAAATCACGGGGTTACATGATTGGCTATTTAAAAATCACGGGGTTACATGATTGGCTATTTACAAATCACGGGGTTGCATGATTGGCTATTTACAAATCACGGGGTTGCATGATTGGCTTTTTACAAATCACGGGGTTACATGATTGACTATGTACAAATCACGGGTTACATGATTGGCTATTTATAAATCACGGGATTACATAATTGGCTATGTACAAATCACGGGGTTACATGATTGGCTATTTACAAATCACGGGGTTACATGATTGGCTATTTACAAATCACGGGGTTACATGATTGGCTATTTATAAATCACGGGGTTACATGATTGGCTATGTACAACTCACGGGGTTACATGATTGGCTATTTATAAATTATGGGGTTACATGATTGGCTATGTATAAATCACGGGGTTACATGATTGGCTATGTACAAATCACGGGGATACATGATTGGCTATTTACAAATCACGGGGTTACATGATTGGCTATGTACAAATCACGGGTTACATGATTGGCTATTTACAAATCACGGAGTTACATGATTGGCTATTTACAAATCATGGGGTTACATGATTGGCTATTTACCAATCACGGGGTTACATGATTGGCTATATACGAATCACGGGGTTACATGATTGGCAATGTACAAATCACGGGGTTTCAAGATTAGCTATTCACAAATCACGGGGTTACATGATTGGCTATGTACAAATCACAGGGTTACATGATTGACTATTTACAAATTACGGGGTTACATGATTGGCTATTTACAAATCACGGGGTTACATGATTGGCTATGTACAAATCACTGGGTTACATGATTGACTATTTACAAATTACGGGGTTACATGATTGGCTATTTACAAATCACGGGGTTACATGATTGGATATTTACAAATCACGGGGTTTACATGATTGGCTATTTACAAATCACGGGGTTACATGATTGGCTATTTACAAATCACGGGGTTACATGATTGGCTACTTAAAAATCACGTGGTTACATGATTGGCTATTTACAAATCACGGGGTTGCATGATTGGCTATTTACAAATCACGGGGTTACATGATTGGCTATGTACAATTCACGAGGTTACATAATTGGCTATGTACAAATCACGGGGTTACATGATTGGCTATTTACCAATCACGGGGTTACATGATTGGCTATGTACAAATCACGGAGTTACATGATTGGCTATTTACAAATCATGGGGTTACATGATTGGCTATTTACCAATCACGGGGTTACATGATTGGCTATGTACAAATCACGGGGTTACATGATTGGCTATTTACAAATCACGAGGTTACATGATTGGCTATGTACAAATCACGGGGTTACATGATTGGCTATTTACAAATCACGGGGTTACATGATTGGCTATGTACAAATCACAGGGTTACATGATTGGCTATGTACAAATCACGGGGTTACATGATTGGCTATGTACAAATCACGGGGTTACATGATTGGGTATGGTCAAATCACGGGGTTACATGATTGGCTATTTAAAAATCACGGGGTTACATGATTGGGTATGTTCCAATCACGGGGTTACATGATTGGCTATTTAAAAATCACGGGGTTACATGATTGGCTATGTACAAATCACGGGGTTACATGATTGGCTATTTATAAATCACGGGGTTACATGTTTGGCTATTTACAAATCACGGGGTTACATGAATGGCTATTTATAAATCACGAGATTACATGATTGGCTATTTACAAATCACGGGGTTGCATGATTGGCTATTTACAAATCACGGGGTTTACATGATTGGCTATTTACAAATCACGGGGTTACATGATTGGCTATTTACAAATCACGGGGTTACATGATTGGCTATTTAAAAATCACGGGGTTACATGAATGGCTATTTACAAATCACGGGGTTGCATGATTGGCTTTTTACAAATCACGGGGTTACATGATTGACTATGTACAAATCACGGGGTTACATGATTGGCTATTTATAAATCACGGGATTACATGATTGGCTATGTACAAATCACGGGGTTACATGATTGGCTATTTACAAATCACGGGGATACATGATTGGCTATTTACAAATCACGGAGTTACATGATTGGCTATTTACAAATCACGGGGTTACATGATTGGCTATTTATAAATCACGGGGTTACATGATTGGCTATTTACAAATCACGGGGTTACATGTTTGGCTATTTACAAATCACGGGGTTACATGATTGGATATGTACAAATCACGGGGTTACATGATTGGCTATGTACAAATCACGGGGTTACATGATTGGCTATGTACAAATCACGGGGTTACATGATTGGGTATGTTCAAAACAAGGGGTTACATGATTGGCTATATAAAAATCACGGGGTTACATGATTGGGTATGTTCAAATCACGGGGTTACATGATTGGCTATTTAAAAATCACGGGGTTACATGATTGGCTATGTACAAATCACGGGGTTACATGATTGGCTATTTATAAATCACGGGGTTACATGATTGGCTATTTACAAATCACTGGGTTACATGATTGACTATTTTCAAATCACGGGGTTACATGATTGGCTATGTACAAATCACTGGGTTACATGATTGACTATTTTCAAATCACGGGGTTACATGATTGGCTATGTACAAAAAACGGGGTTACATGATTGGCTATTTACAAATCAGGGGTTACATGATTGGCTATTTACAAATCACGGAGTTACATGATTGGCTATTTACAAATCATGGGGTTACCTGATTGGCTATTTACCAATCACGGGGTTACATGATTGGCTATGTACAAATGACGGGGTTACATGATTGGCTATTTACAAATCACGAGGTTACATGATTGGCTATGTACAAATCACGGGGTTACATGATTGGCTATTTACAAATCACGGGGTTAAATGATTGGCTATTTACAAATCACGGGCTTACATGATTAGCTATGTACAAATCACGGGGTTACATGATTGGCTATGTACAAATCACGGGGTTACGTGATTGGGTATGTTCAAATCACGGGGTTACATGATTGGCTATGTACAAATCACGGGGTTACATGAATGGCTATTTAAAAATCACGGGGATACATGATTGTCTATTTAAAATTCACGGGGTTACATGATTGGCTATGTAAAAATAACGGGGTTACATGATTGGCTATTTACAAATCACGGGGTTGCATGATTGGCTATTTACAAATCACGGGGTTAAATGATTGGCTATTTACAAATCACGGGCTTACATGATTAGCTAAGTACAAATCACGGGGTTACATGATTGGCTATGTACAAATCACGGGGTTACGTGATTGGGTATGTTCAAATCACGGGGTTACATGATTGGCTATGTACAAATCACGGGGTTACATGATTGGCTATATAAAAATCACGGGGATACATGATTGTCTATTTAAAATTCACGGGGTTACATGATTGGCTATGTAAAAATAACGGGGTTACATGATTGGCTATTTACAAATCACGGGGTTGCATGATTGGCTATTTACAAATCACGGGGTTACATGATTGGCTGTTTACAAATCACGGGGTTACATGATTGGCTATTTACAAATCACGGGGTTACATGATTGGCTATTTACAAATCACGGGGTTAAATGATTGGCTATTTACAAATCACGGGGTTACATGATTGGCTATTTATAAATCACGGGATTACATGATTGGCTATGTACAAATCACGGGGTTACATGATTGGCTATTTACAAATCACGGGGTTACATGATTGGATATGTACAAATCACGGGGTTACATGATTGGCTATGTACAAATCACGGGGTTACATGATTGGCTATGTACAAATCACGGGGTTACATGATTGGGTATGTTCAAAACAAGGGGTTACATGATTGGCTATATAAAAATCACGGGGTTACATGATTGGGTATGTTCAAATCACGGGGTTACATGATTGGCTATTTAAAAATCACGGGGTTACATGATTGGCTATGTACAAATCACGGGGTTACATGATTGGCTATTTATAAATCACGGGGTTACATGATTGGCTATTTACAAATCACTGGGTTACATGATTGACTATTTTCAAATCACGGGGTTACATGATTGGCTATGTACAAATCACTGGGTTACATGATTGACTATTTTCAAATCACGGGGTTACATGATTGGCTATGTACAAATCACGGGGTTACATGATTGGCTATTTACAAATCAGGGGTTACATGATTGGCTATTTACAAATCACGGAGTTACATGATTGGCTATTTACAAATCATGGGGTTACCTGATTGGCTATTTACCAATCACGGGGTTACATGATTGGCTATGTACAAATGACGGGGTTACATGATTGGCTATTTACAAATCACGAGGTTACATGATTGGCTATGTACAAATCACGGGGTTACATGATTGGCTATTTACAAATCACGGGGTTAAATGATTGGCTATTTACAAATCACGGGCTTACATGATTAGCTATGTACAAATCACGGGGTTACATGATTGGCTATGTACAAATCACGGGGTTACGTGATTGGGTATGTTCAAATCACGGGGTTACATGATTGGCTATGTACAAATCACGGGGTTACATGAATGGCTATTTAAAAATCACGGGGATACATGATTGTCTATTTAAAATTCACGGGGTTACATGATTGGCTATGTACAAATCACGGGGTTACGTGATTGGCTATGTAAAAATAACGGGGTTACATGATTGGCTATTTACAAATCACGGGGTTACATGATTGGCTATGTACAAATCACGGGGTTACGTGATTGGGTATGTTCAAATCACGGGGTTACATGATTGGCTATGTACAAATCACGGGGTTACATGATTGGCTATTTAAAAATCACGGGGATACATGATTGTCTATTTAAAATTCACGGGGTTACATGATTGGCTATGTAAAAATAACGGGGTTACATGATTGGCTATTTACAAATCACGGGGTTGCATGATTGGCTATTTACAAATCACGGGGTTACATGATTGGCTGTTTACAAATCACGGGGTTACATGATTGGCTATTTACAAATCACGGGGTTACATGATTGGCTATTTACAAATCACGGGGTTAAATGATTGGCTATTTACAAATCACGGGGTTACATGATTGGCTATTTATAAATCACGGGATTACATGATTGGCTATGTACAAATCACGGGGTTACATGATTGGCTATTTACAAATCACGGGGATACATGATTGGCTATTTACAAATCACGGAGTTACATGATTGGCTATTTACAAATCACGGGGTTACATGATTGGCTATTTATAAATCACGGGGTTACATGATTGGTTATTTACAAATCACGGGGTTACATGATTGGCTATTTATAAATCACGGGGTTACATGATTGGCTATGTATAAATCACGGGGTTACATAATTGGCTATGTACAAATCACGGGTTACATGATTGGCTATGTATAAATCACGGGGTTACATAATTGGCTATGTACAAATCACGGGTTACATGATTGGCTATTTACAAATCACGGGGTTACATGATTGGCTATGTACAAATCACGGGTTACATGATTGGCTATTTACAAATCACGGGGTTGCATGATTGGCTATTTACAAATCACGGGGTTGCATGATTGGCTATTTACAAATCACGGGGTTGCATGATTGGCTATTTACAAATCACGGGGTTGCATGATTGGCTTTTTACAAATCACGGGGTTACATGATTGACTATGTACAAATCACGGGGTTACATGATTGGCTATTTATAAATCACGGGATTACATGATTGGCTATGTACAAATCACGTGGTTACATGATTGGCTATTTACAAATCACGGGGATACATGATTGGCTATTTACAAATCATGGGATTACATGATTGGCTATTTCCAAATCACGGGGTTACATGATTGGCTATGTACAAATCACGGGGTTCCATAATTGGCTATTTACAAATCACGAGGTTACATGATTGGCTATGTACAAATCACGGCGTTACATGATTGGCTATTTACAAATCACGGGGTTACATGATTGGCTATGTACAAATCACGGGGTTACATGATTGGGTATGTTCAAATCACGGGGTTACATGATTGGCTATTTAAAAATCACGGGGTTACATGATTGGCTATTTAAAAATTACGGGGTTACATGATTGGCTATTTAAAAATCTCGGAGTTACATGATTGGCTATGTACAAATCACGGGGTTACATGATTGGCTATTTATAAATCACGGGGTTACATGATTGGCTGTTTACAAATCACGGGGTTACATGATTGGCTATTTACAAATCACGGGGTTACATGATTGGCTATTTACAAATCACGGGGTTACATGATTGGCTATTTACAAATCATTAGGTTACATGATTGGCTATTTACAAATCACGGGGTTACATGATTGGCTATTTACAAAACACGGGGTTACATGATTGGCAATTTACAAATCACGTTGTTACATGATTGGCTATGTGCAAATCACGGGGTTACATGATTGGCTATGTACAAATCACGGGGTTACATGATTAGGTATGTTCAAATCACGGGGTTACATGATTGGCTATTTAAAAATCATGGGGTTGCATGATTGGCTATTTCCAAATCACGGGGTTACATGATTGGCTATGTACAAATCACGGCGTTACATGATTGGCTATTTACAAATCACAGGGTTACATGATTGGGTATGTTCAAATCACGGGGTTACATGATTGGCTATGTACAAATCACGGGGTTACATGATTGGCTATGTAAAAATCACGGGGTTACATGATTGTCTTTTTAAAATTCACGGGGTTACATGATTGGCTATTTACAAATCACGGGGTTACATGATTGGCTATTTCCAAATCACGGGGTTACATGATTGGCTATGTACAAATCGCGGGGTTACATGATTGGCGATGTACAAATCACAGGGTTACATGATTGGGTATGTTCAAATCACGGGGTTACATGATTGACTATGTACAAATCACGGGGTTACATGATTGGCTATGTAAAAATCACGGGGTTACATGATTGTCTTTTTAAAATTCACGGGGTTACATGATTGGCTATTTACAAATCACGGGGTTACATGATTGGCTATGTACAAATCACTGGGTTACATGATTGACTATTTACAAATCACGGGGTTACATGATTGGCTATTTACAAATCACGGGGTTACATGATTGGCTATTTACAAATCACGGGGTTTACATGATTGGCTATTTACAAATCACGGGGTTACATGATTGGCTATTTACAAATCACGGGGTTACATGATTGGCTATTTACAAATCACGGGGTTACATGATTGGCTATTTACAAATCACGGGGTTACATGATTGGCTATTTACAAATCACGGAGTTACATGATTGGCTATTTACAAATCACGGGGTTGCATGATTGGCTATTTACAAATCACGGGGTTGCATGATTGGCTTTTTACAAATCACGGGGTTACATGATTGACTATGTACAAATCACGGGTTACATGATTGGCTATTTATAAATCACGGGATTACATGATTGGCTATGTACAAATCACGGGGTTACATGATTGGCTATTTACAAATCACGGGGATACATGATTGGCTATTTACAAATCACGGGGTTACATGATTGGCTATTTATAAATCACGAGGTTACATGATTGGCTATGTACAAATCACGGGGTTACATGATTGGCTATTTATAAATTATGGGGTTACATGATTGGCTATGTATAAATCACGGGGTTACATGATTGGCTATGTACAAATCACGGGGATACATGATTGGCTATTTACAAATCACGGGGTTACATGATTGGCTATGTACAAATCACGGGTTACATGATTGGCTATTTACAAATCACGGGGTTACATGATTGGCTATTTACAAATCACGGAGTTACATGATTGGCTATTTACAAATCATGGGGTTACATGATTGGCTATGTACAAATCACTGGGTTACATGATTGACTATTTACAAATTACGGGGTTACATGATTGGCTATTTACAAATCACGGGGTTGCATGATTGGATATTTACAAATCACGGGGTTTACATGATTGGCTATTTACAAATCACGGGGTTACATGATTGGCTATTTACAAATCACGGGGTTACATGATTGGCTATTTAAAAATCACGGGGTTACATGATTGGCTATTTACAAATCACGGGGTTGCATGATTGGCTATTTACAAATCACGGGGTTGCATGATTGGCTTTTTACAAATCACGGGGTTACATGATTGACTATGTACAAATCACGGGGTTACATGATTGGCTATTTATAAATCACGGGATTACATGATTGGCTATGTACAAATCACGGGGTTACATGATTGGCTATTTACAAATCACAGGGATACATGATTGGCTATTTACAAATCACGGGGTTACATGATTGGCTATTTACAAATCACGGGGTTACATGATTGGCTATTTATAAAACACGGGGTTGCATGATTGGCTATGTAAAACTCACGGGGTTACATGATTGGCTATTTATAAATCACGGGGTTACATGATTGGCTATGTATAAATCACGGGGTTACATGATTGGCTATGTATAAATCACGGGGTTACATGATTGGCTACGTACAAATCACGGGGATACATGATTGGCTATTTACAAATCACGGGGTTACATGACTGGCTATGTACAAATCACGGGTTATATGATTGGCTATTTACAAATCATGGGGTTACATGATTGGCTATGTATAAATCACGGAGTTACATGATTGGCTATTTACAAATCATGGGGTTACATGATTGGCTATTTACCAATCACGGGGTTACATGATTGGCTATGTACAAATCACGGGGTTACATGATTGGCTATTTACAAATCACGAGGTTACATGATTGGCTATGTACAAATCACGGGGTTACATGATTGTCTACGTACAAATCACAGGGTTACATGATTGGCTATGTACAAATCACGGGGTTACATGATTGGGTATGGTCAAATCACGGGGATACTTGATTGGCTATTTAAAAATCACGGGGTTACATGATTGGCTATGTACAAATCACGGGGTTACATGATTGGCTATTTATAAATCACGGGGTTACATGTTTGGCTATTTACAAATCACGGGGTTACATGATTGGCTATTCATAAATCACGGGATTACATGATTGGCTATTTACAAATCACGGGGTTACATGATTGGCTGTTTAAAAATCACGGGGTTACATGATTGGCTATTTACAAATCACGGGGTTACATGATTGGCTATGTACAAATCACGGGGTTACATGATTGGGTATGGTCAAATCACGGGGTTACATGATTGGCTATTTAAAAATCACGGAGTTACATGATTGGCTATTTACAAATCATGGGGTTACATGATTGGCTATTTACCAATCACGGGGTTACATGATTGGCTATTTACAAATCACGGGCTTACATGATTAGCTATGTACAAATCACGGGGTTACATGATTGGCTATGCACAAATCACGGGGTTACGTGATTGGGTATGTTCAAATCACGGGGTTACATGATTGGCTATGTACAAATCACGGGGTTACATAATTGGCTATTTAAAAATCACGGGGATACATGATTGTCTATTTAAAATTCACGGGGTTACATGATTGGCTATGTAAAAATAACGGGGTTACATGATTGGCTATTTACAAATCACAGGGTTGCATGATTGGCTATTTACAAATCACGGGGTTACATGATTGGCTATTTACAAATCACGGGGTTACATGATTGGCTATTTACAAATCACGGGGTTACATGATTGGCTATTTACAAATCACGGGGTTACATGATTGGCTATTTATAAATTACGGGATTACTTGATTGGCTATGTACAAATCACGGGGTTACATGATTGGCTATTTACAAATCACGGGGATACATGATTGGCTATTTATAAATCACGGAGTTACATGATTGGCTATTTACAATTCACGGGGTTACATGATTGGCTATTTATAAATCACGGTATTACATGATTGGCTATTTACAAATCACGGTATTACATGATTGGCTATTTATAAATCACGGGGTTACATGATTGGCTATGTATAAATCACGGGGTTACATGATTGGCTATGTACAAATCACGGGGATACATGATTGGCTATTTACAAATCACGGGGTTACATGATTGGCTATGTACAAATCACGGGTTACATGATTGGCTATTTACAAATCACGGGATTGCATGATTGGCTATTTACAAATCACGGGGTTGCATGATTGGCTTTTTACAAATCACGGGGTTACATGATTGGCTATTTACAAATCACGGGGATACATGATTGGCTATTTACAAATCATGGGATTACATGATTGGCTATTTCCAAATCACGGGGTTACATGATTGGCTATGTACAAATCCCGGGGTTTCATAATTGGCTATTTACAAATCACGAGGTTACATGATTGGCTATGTACAAATCACGGCGTTACATGATTGGCTATTTACAAATCACGGGGTTACATGATTGGCTATGTACAAATCAAGGGGTTACATGATTGGGTATGTTCAAATCACGGGGTTACATGATTGGCGATTTAAAAATCACGGGGTTACATGATTGGCTATTTAAAAATTACGGGGTTACATGATTGGCTATTTAAAAATCTATGAGTTACATGACTGGCTAAGTACAAATCACGGGGTTACATGATTGGCTATTTATAAATCACGGGGTTAGATGATTGGCTGTTTACAAATCACGGGGTTACATGATTGGCTATTTACAAATCACGGGGTTACATGATTGGCTATTTACAAATCACGGGGTTACATGATTGGCTATTTACAAATCATTAGGTTACATGATTAGCTATTTACAAATCACGGGGTTACATGATTGGCTATTTACAAATCACGGGGTTACATGATTGGCTATTTACAAATCACGTTGTTACATGATTGGCTATGTGCAAATCACGGGGTTACATGATTGGCTATGTACAAATCACGGGGTTACATGATTAGGTATGTTCAAATCACGGGGTTACATGATTGGCTATTTAAAAATCATGGGGTTACATGATTGGCTATTTCCAAATCACGGGGTTACATGATTGGCTATGTACAAATCACTGCGTTACATGATTGGCTATTTACAAATCACGGGGTTACATGATTGGCTATGTACAAATCGCGGGGTTACATGATTGGCTATGTACAAATCACGGGGTTACATGATTGGGTATGTTCAAATCACGGGGTTACATGATTGGCTATGTACAAATCACGGGGTTACATGATTGGCTATGTAAAAATCACGGGGTTACATGATTGTCTTTTTAAAATTCACGGGGTTACATAATTGGCTATTTACAAATCACGGGGTTGCATGATTGGCTATGTACAAATCACGGGGTTACATGATTGGTTATTTACAAATCACGGGGTTACATGATTGGCTATGTACAAATCACTGGGTTACATGATTGACTATTTACAAATCACGGGGTTACATGATTGGCTATTAACAAATCACGGGGTTACATGATTGGCTATTTACAAATCACGGGGTTTACATGATTGGCTATTTACAAATCACGGGGTTACATGATTGGCTATTTACAAATCACGGGGTTACATGATTGGCTATTTACAAATCACGGGGTTACATGATTGGCTATTTAAAACTCACGGGGTTACATGATTGGCTATTTACAAATCACGGGGTTGCATGATTGGCAATTTACAAATCACGGGGTTGCATGATTGGCTTTTTACAAATCACGGGGTTACATGATTGTCTATGTACAAATCACGGGTTACATGATTTGCTATTTATAAATCACGGGATTACGTGATTGGCTATGTACAAATCACGGGGTTACATGATTGGCTATTTACAAATCACGGGGTTACATGATTGGCTATTTACAAATCACGGGGTTACATGATTGGCTATTTATAAATCACGGGGTTACATGATTGGCTATGTACAACTCACGGGGTTACATGATTGGCTATTTATAAATTATGGGGTTACATGATTGGCTATGTATAAATCACGGGGTTACATGATTGGCTATGTACAAATCACGGAGTTACATGATTGGCTATTTACAAATCATGGGGTTACATGATTGGCTATTTACCAATCACGGGGTTACATGATTGGCTATGTACAAATCACGGGGTTACATGATTGGCTATTTACAAATCACGAGGTTACATGATTGGCTATGTAGAAATCACGGGGTTACATGATTGTCTACGTACAAATCACGGGGTTACATGATTGGCTATGTACAAATCACGGGGTTACATGATTGGGTATGGTCAAATCACGGGGTTACATGATTGGCTATTTAAAAATCATGGGGTTACATGATTGGCTATGTACAAATCACGGGGTTATATGATTGCCTATTTATAAATCACGGGGTTACATGTTTGGCTATTTACAAATCACGGGGTTACATGATTGGCTATTCATAAATCACGGGATTACATGATTGGCTATTTACAAATCACGGGGCTGCATGATTGGCTATTTACAAATCACGGGGTTACATGATTGGCTGTTTACAAATCACGGGGTTACATGATTGGCTATTTACAAATCACGGGGTTACATGATTGGCTATGTACAAATCACGGGGTTACATGATTGGGTATGGTCAAATCACGGGGTTACATGATTGGCTATTTAAAAATCACGGAGTTTCATGATTGGCTATTTACAAATCATGGGGTTACATGATTGGCTATTTACCAATCACGGGGTTACATGATTGGCTATTTACAAATCACGGGCTTACATGATTAGCTATGTACAAATCACGGGGTTACATGATTGGCTATGTACAAATCACGGGGTTACGTGATTGGGTATGTTCAAATCACGGGGTTACATGATTGGCTATGTACAAATCACGGGGTTACATAATTGGCTATTTAAAAATCACGGGGATACATGATTGTCTATTTAAAATTCACGGGGTTACATGATTGGCTATGTAAAAATAACGGGGTTACATGATTGGCTATTTACAAATCACGGGGTTGCATGATTGGCTATTTACAAATCACGGGGTTACATGATTGGCTATTTACAAATCACGGGGTTACATGATTGGCTATTTACAAATCACGGGGTTACATGATTGGCTATTTACAAATCACGGGGTTACATGATTGGCTATTTATAAATTACGGGATTACATGATTGGCTATGTACAAATCACGGGGTTACATGATTGGCTATTTACAAATCACGGGGATACATGATTGGCTATTTTCAAATCACGGAGTTACATGATTGGCTATTTACAAATCACGGGGTTACATGATTGGCTATTTATAAATCACGGGGTTACATGATTGGCTATTTACAAATCACGGGGTTACATGATTGGCTATTTATAAATCACGGGGTTACATGATTGGCTATGTACAAATCACGGGGATACATGATTGGCTATTTACAAATCACGGGGTTACATGATTGGCTATGTACAAATCACGGGTTACATGATTGGCTATTTACAAATCACGGGGTTGCATGATTGGCTATTTACAAATCACGGGGTTGCATGATTGGCTTTTTACAAATCACGGGGTTACATGATTGACTATGTACAAATCACGGGGTTACATGATTGGCTATTTATAAATCACGGGATTACATGATTGGCTATGTACAAATCACGGGGTTACATGATTGGCTATTTACAAATCACGGGGATACATGATTGGCTATTTACAAATCATGGGATTACATGATTGGCTATTTCCAAATCACGGGGTTACATGATTGGCTATGTACAAATCCCGGGGTTCCATAATTGGCTATTTACAAATCACGAGGTTACATGATTGGCTATGTACAAATCACGGCGTTACATGTATGGCTATTTACAAATCACGGGGTTACATGATTGGCTATGTACAAATCACGGGGTTACATGATTGGGTATGTTCAAATCACGGGGTTACATGATTGGCGATTTAAAAATCACGGGGTTACATGATTGGCTATTTAAAAATTACGGGGTTACATGATTGGCTATTTAAAAATCTCGGAGTTACATGATTGGCTATGTACTTTTGTTACATGATTGTTACACGGGGTTACATGATTGGCTATTTATAAATCACGGGGTTACATGATTGGCTGTTTACAAATCACGGGGTTACATGATTGGCTATTTACAAATCACGGGGTTACATGATTGGCTATTTACAAATCACGGGGTTACATGATTGGCTATTTACAAATCACTGGGTTACATGATTGACTATTTTCAAATCACGGGGTTACATGATTGGCTATGTACAAATCACTGGGTTACATGATTGACTATTTTCAAATCACGGGGTTACATGATTGGCTATGTACAAAAAACGGGGTTACATGATTGGCTATTTACAAATCAGGGGTTACATGATTGGCTATTTACAAATCACGGAGTTACATGATTGGCTATTTACAAATCATGGGGTTACCTGATTGGCTATTTACCAATCACGGGGTTACATGATTGGCTATGTACAAATGACGGGGTTACATGATTGGCTATTTACAAATCACGAGGTTACATGATTGGCTATGTACAAATCACGGGGTTACATGATTGGCTATTTACAAATCACGGGGTTAAATGATTGGCTATTTACAAATCACGGGCTTACATGATTAGCTATGTACAAATCACGGGGTTACATGATTGGCTATGTACAAATCACGGGGTTACGTGATTGGGTATGTTCAAATCACGGGGTTACATGATTGGCTATGTACAAATCACGGGGTTACATGAATGGCTATTTAAAAATCACGGGGATACATGATTGTCTATTTAAAATTCACGGGGTTACATGATTGGCTATGTAAAAATAACGGGGTTACATGATTGGCTATTTACAAATCACGGGGTTGCATGATTGGCTATTTACAAATCACGGGGTTAAATGATTGGCTATTTACAAATCACGGGCTTACATGATTAGCTAAGTACAAATCACGGGGTTACATGATTGGCTATGTACAAATCACGGGGTTACGTGATTGGGTATGTTCAAATCACGGGGTTACATGATTGGCTATGTACAAATCACGGGGTTACATGATTGGCTATATAAAAATCACGGGGATACATGATTGTCTATTTAAAATTCACGGGGTTACATGATTGGCTATGTAAAAATAACGGGGTTACATGATTGGCTATTTACAAATCACGGGGTTGCATGATTGGCTATTTACAAATCACGGGGTTACATGATTGGCTGTTTACAAATCACGGGGTTACATGATTGGCTATTTACAAATCACGGGGTTACATGATTGGCTATTTACAAATCACGGGGTTAAATGATTGGCTATTTACAAATCACGGGGTTACATGATTGGCTATTTATAAATCACGGGATTACATGATTGGCTATGTACAAATCACGGGGTTACATGATTGGCTATTTACAAATCACGGGGTTACATGATTGGATATGTACAAATCACGGGGTTACATGATTGGCTATGTACAAATCACGGGGTTACATGATTGGCTATGTACAAATCACGGGGTTACATGATTGGGTATGTTCAAAACAAGGGGTTACATGATTGGCTATATAAAAATCACGGGGTTACATGATTGGGTATGTTCAAATCACGGGGTTACATGATTGGCTATTTAAAAATCACGGGGTTACATGATTGGCTATGTACAAATCACGGGGTTACATGATTGGCTATTTATAAATCACGGGGTTACATGATTGGCTATGTACAAATCACGGGGTTACATGATTGGGTATGTTCAAATCACGGGGTTACATGATTGGCGATTTAAAAATCACGGGGTTACATGATTGGCTATTTAAAAATTACGGGGTTACATGATTGGCTATTTAAAAATCTCGGAGTTACATGATTGGCTATGTACATTTGTTACATGATTGTTACACGGGGTTACATGATTGGCTATTTATAAATCACGGGGTTACATGATTGGCTGTTTACAAATCACGGGGTTACATGATTGGCTATTTACAAATCACGGGGTTACATGATTGGCTATTTACAAATCACGGGGTTACATGATTGGCTATTTACAAATCACTGGGTTACATGATTGACTACTTTCAAATCACGGGGTTACATGATTGGCTATGTACAAATCACTGGGTTACATGATTGACTATTTTCAAATCACGGGGTTACATGATTGGCTATGTACAAAAAACGGGGTTACATGATTGGCTATTTACAAATCAGGGGTTACATGATTGGCTATTTACAAATCACGGAGTTACATGATTGGCTATTTACAAATCATGGGGTTACCTGATTGGCTATTTACCAATCACGGGGTTACATGATTGGCTATGTACAAATGACGGGGTTACATGATTGGCTATTTACAAATCACGAGGTTACATGATTGGCTATGTACAAATCACGGGGTTACATGATTGGCTATTTACAAATCACGGGGTTAAATGATTGGCTATTTACAAATCACGGGCTTACATGATTAGCTATGTACAAATCACGGGGTTACATGATTGGCTATGTACAAATCACGGGGTTACGTGATTGGGTATGTTCAAATCACGGGGTTACATGATTGGCTATGTACAAATCACGGGGTTACATGAATGGCTATTTAAAAATCACGGGGATACATGATTGTCTATTTAAAATTCACGGGGTTACATGATTGGCTATGTAAAAATAACGGGGTTACATGATTGGCTATTTACAAATCACGGGGTTGCATGATTGGCTATTTACAAATCACGGGGTTAAATGATTGGCTATTTACAAATCACGGGCTTACATGATTAGCTAAGTACAAATCACGGGGTTACATGATTGGCTATGTACAAATCACGGGGTTACGTGATTGGGTATGTTCAAATCACGGGGTTACATGATTGGCTATGTACAAATCACGGGGTTACATGATTGGCTATATAAAAATCACGGGGATACATGATTGTCTATTTAAAATTCACGGGGTTACATGATTGGCTATGTAAAAATAACGGGGTTACATGTTTGGCTATTTACAAATCACGGGGTTGCATGATTGGCTATTTACAAATCACGGGGTTACATGATTGGCTGTTTACAAATCACGGGGTTACATGATTGGCTATTTACAAATCACGGGGTTACATGATTGGCTATTTACAAATCACGGGGTTAAATGATTGGCTATTTACAAATCACGGGGTTACATGATTGGCTATTTATAAATCACGGGATTACATGATTGGCTATGTACAAATCACGGGGTTACATGATTGGCTATTTACAAATCACGGGGTTACATGATTGGATATGTACAAATCACGGGGTTACATGATTGGCTATGTACAAATCACGGGGTTACATGATTGGCTATGTACAAATCACGGGGTTACATGATTGGGTATGTTCAAAACAAGGGGTTACATGATTGGCTATATAAAAATCACGGGGTTACATGATTGGGTATGTTCAAATCACGGGGTTACATGATTGGCTATTTAAAAATCACGGGGTTACATGATTGGCTATGTACAAATCACGGGGTTACATGATTGGCTATTTATAAATCACGGGGTTACATGATTGGCTATTTACAAATCACTGGGTTACATGATTGACTATTTTCAAATCACGGGGTTACATGATTGGCTATGTACAAATCACTGGGTTACATGATTGACTATTTTCAAATCACGGGGTTACATGATTGGCTATGTACAAATCACGGGGTTACATGATTGGCTATTTACAAATCAGGGGTTACATGATTGGCTATTTACAAATCACGGAGTTACATGATTGGCTATTTACAAATCATGGGGTTACCTGATTGGCTATTTACCAATCACGGGGTTACATGATTGGCTATGTACAAATGACGGGGTTACATGATTGGCTATTTACAAATCACGAGGTTACATGATTGGCTATGTACAAATCACGGGGTTACATGATTGGCTATTTACAAATCACGGGGTTAAATGATTGGCTATTTACAAATCACGGGCTTACATGATTAGCTATGTACAAATCACGGGGTTACATGATTGGCTATGTACAAATCACGGGGTTACGTGATTGGGTATGTTCAAATCACGGGGTTACATGATTGGCTATGTACAAATCACGGGGTTACATGAATGGCTATTTAAAAATCACGGGGATACATGATTGTCTATTTAAAATTCACGGGGTTACATGATTGGCTATGTACAAATCACGGGGTTACGTGATTGGCTATGTAAAAATAACGGGGTTACATGATTGGCTATTTACAAATCACGGGGTTACATGATTGGCTATGTACAAATCACGGGGTTACGTGATTGGGTATGTTCAAATCACGGGGTTACATGATTGGCTATGTACAAATCACGGGGTTACATGATTGGCTATTTAAAAATCACGGGGATACATGATTGTCTATTTAAAATTCACGGGGTTACATGATTGGCTATGTAAAAATAACGGGGTTACATGATTGGCTATTTACAAATCACGGGGTTGCATGATTGGCTATTTACAAATCACGGGGTTACATGATTGGCTGTTTACAAATCACGGGGTTACATGATTGGCTATTTACAAATCACGGGGTTACATGATTGGCTATTTACAAATCACGGGGTTAAATGATTGGCTATTTACAAATCACGGGGTTACATGATTGGCTATTTATAAATCACGGGATTACATGATTGGCTATGTACAAATCACGGGGTTACATGATTGGCTATTTACAAATCACGGGGATACATGATTGGCTATTTACAAATCACGGAGTTACATGATTGGCTATTTACAAATCACGGGGTTACATGATTGGCTATTTATAAATCACGGGGTTACATGATTGGCTATTTACAAATCACGGGGTTACATGATTGGCTATTTATAAATCACGGGGTTACATGATTGGCTATGTATAAATCACGGGGTTACATAATTGGCTATGTACAAATCACGGGTTACATGATTGGCTATGTATAAATCACGGGGTTACATAATTGGCTATGTACAAATCACGGGTTACATGATTGGCTATTTACAAATCACGGGGTTACATGATTGGCTATGTACAAATCACGGGTTACATGATTGGCTATTTACAAATCACGGGGTTGCATGATTGGCTATTTACAAATCACGGGGTTGCATGATTGGCTATTTACAAATCACGGGGTTGCATGATTGGCTATTTACAAATCACGGGGTTGCATGATTGGCTTTTTACAAATCACGGGGTTACATGATTGACTATGTACAAATCACGGGGTTACATGATTGGCTATTTATAAATCACGGGATTACATGATTGGCTATGTACAAATCACGTGGTTACATGATTGGCTATTTACAAATCACGGGGATACATGATTGGCTATTTACAAATCATGGGATTACATGATTGGCTATTTCCAAATCACGGGGTTACATGATTGGCTATGTACAAATCACGGGGTTCCATAATTGGCTATTTACAAATCACGAGGTTACATGATTGGCTATGTACAAATCACGGCGTTACATGATTGGCTATTTACAAATCACGGGGTTACATGATTGGCTATGTACAAATCACGGGGTTACATGATTGGGTATGTTCAAATCACGGGGTTACATGATTGGCTATTTAAAAATCACGGGGTTACATGATTGGCTATTTAAAAATTACGGGGTTACATGATTGGCTATTTAAAAATCTCGGAGTTACATGATTGGCTATGTACAAATCACGGGGTTACATGATTGGCTATTTATAAATCACGGGGTTACATGATTGGCTGTTTACAAATCACGGGGTTACATGATTGGCTATTTACAAATCACGGGGTTACATGATTGGCTATTTACAAATCACGGGGTTACATGATTGGCTATTTACAAATCATTAGGTTACATGATTGGCTATTTACAAATCACGGGGTTACATGATTGGCTATTTACAAAACACGGGGTTACATGATTGGCAATTTACAAATCACGTTGTTACATGATTGGCTATGTGCAAATCACGGGGTTACATGATTGGCTATGTACAAATCACGGGGTTACATGATTAGGTATGTTCAAATTACGGGGTTACATGATTGGCTATTTAAAAATCATGGGGTTGCATGATTGGCTATTTCCAAATCACGGGGTTACATGATTGGCTATGTACAAATCACGGCGTTACATGATTGGCTATTTACAAATCACAGGGTTACATGATTGGGTATGTTCAAATCACGGGGTTACATGATTGGCTATGTACAAATCACGGGGTTACATGATTGGCTATGTAAAAATCACGGGGTTACATGATTGTCTTTTTAAAATTCACGGGGTTACATGATTGGCTATTTACAAATCACGGGGTTACATGATTGGCTATTTCCAAATCACGGGGTTACATGATTGGCTATGTACAAATCGCGGGGTTACATGATTGGCGATGTACAAATCACAGGGTTACATGATTGGGTATGTTCAAATCACGGGGTTACATGATTGACTATGTACAAATCACGGGGTTACATGATTGGCTATGTAAAAATCACGGGGTTACATGATTGTCTTTTTAAAATTCACGGGGTTACATGATTGGCTATTTACAAATCACGGGGTTACATGATTGGCTATGTACAAATCACTGGGTTACATGATTGACTATTTACAAATCACGGGGTTACATGATTGGCTATTTACAAATCACGGGGTTACATGATTGGCTATTTACAAATCACGGGGTTTACATGATTGGCTATTTACAAATCACGGGGTTACATGATTGGCTATTTACAAATCACGGGGTTACATGATTGGCTATTTACAAATCACGGGGTTACATGATTGGCTATTTACAAATCACGGGGTTACATGATTGGCTATTTACAAATCACGGGGTTACATGATTGGCTATTTACAAATCACGGGTTTGCATGATTGGCTATTTACAAATCACGGGGTTGCATGATTGGCTTTTTACAAATCACGGGGTTACATGATTGACTATGTACAAATCACGGGTTACATGATTGGCTATTTATAAATCACGGGATTACATGATTGGCTATGTACAAATCACGGGGTTACATGATTGGCTATTTACAAATCACGGGGATACATGATTGGCTATTTACAAATCACGGGGTTACATGATTGGCTATTTATAAATCACGAGGTTACATGATTGGCTATGTACAAATCACGGGGTTACATGATTGGCTATTTATAAATTATGGGGTTACATGATTGGCTATGTATAAATCACGGGGTTACATGATTGGCTATGTACAAATCACGGGGATACATGATTGGCTATTTACAAATCACGGGGTTACATGATTGGCTATGTACAAATCACGGGTTACATGATTGGCTATTTACAAATCACGGGGTTACATGATTGGCTATTTACAAATCACGGAGTTACATGATTGGCTATTTACAAATCATGGGGTTACATGATTGGCTATGTACAAATCACTGGGTTACATGATTGACTATTTACAAATTACGGGGTTACATGATTGGCTATTTACAAATCACGGGGTTGCATGATTGGATATTTACAAATCACGGGGTTTACATGATTGGCTATTTACAAATCACGGGGTTACATGATTGGCTATTTACAAATCACGGGGTTACATGATTGGCTATTTAAAAATCACGGGGTTACATGATTGGCTATTTACAAATCACGGGGTTGCATGATTGGCTATTTACAAATCACGGGGTTGCATGATTGGCTTTTTACAAATCACGGGGTTACATGATTGACTATGTACAAATCACGGGGTTACATGATTGGCTATTTATAAATCACGGGATTACATGATTGGCTATGTACAAATCACGGGGTTACATGATTGGCTATTTACAAATCACAGGGATACATGATTGGCTATTTACAAATCACGGGGTTACATGATTGGCTATTTACAAATCACGGGGTTACATGATTGGCTATTTATAAAACACGGGGTTGCATGATTGGCTATGTAAAACTCACGGGGTTACATGATTGGCTATTTATAAATCACGGGGTTACATGATTGGCTATGTATAAATCACGGGGTTACATGATTGGCTATGTATAAATCACGGGGTTACATGATTGGCTACGTACAAATCACGGGGATACATGATTGGCTATTTACAAATCACGGGGTTACATGACTGGCTATGTACAAATCACGGGTTATATGATTGGCTATTTACAAATCATGGGGTTACATGATTGGCTATGTACAAATCACGGAGTTACATGATTGGCTATTTACAAATCATGGGGTTACATGATTGGCTATTTACCAATCACGGGGTTACATGATTGGCTATGTACAAATCACGGGGTTACATGATTGGCTATTTACAAATCACGAGGTTACATGATTGGCTATGTACAAATCACGGGGTTACATGATTGTCTACGTACAAATCACAGGGTTACATGATTGGCTATGTACAAATCACGGGGTTACATGATTGGGTATGGTCAAATCACGGGGATACTTGATTGGCTATTTAAAAATCACGGGGTTACATGATTGGCTATGTACAAATCACGGGGTTACATGATTGGCTATTTATAAATCACGGGGTTACATGTTTGGCTATTTACAAATCACGGGGTTACATGATTGGCTATTCATAAATCACGGGATTACATGATTGGCTATTTACAAATCACGGGGTTACATGATTGGCTGTTTAAAAATCACGGGGTTACATGATTGGCTATTTACAAATCACGGGGTTACATGATTGGCTATGTACAAATCACGGGGTTACATGATTGGGTATGGTCAAATCACGGGGTTACATGATTGGCTATTTAAAAATCACGGAGTTACATGATTGGCTATTTACAAATCATGGGGTTACATGATTGGCTATTTACCAATCACGGGGTTACATGATTGGCTATTTACAAATCACGGGCTTACATGATTAGCTATGTACAAATCACGGGGTTACATGATTGGCTATGCACAAATCACGGGGTTACGTGATTGGGTATGTTCAAATCACGGGGTTACATGATTGGCTATGTACAAATCACGGGGTTACATAATTGGCTATTTAAAAATCACGGGGATACATGATTGTCTATTTAAAATTCACGGGGTTACATGATTGGCTATGTAAAAATAACGGGGTTACATGATTGGCTATTTACAAATCACAGGGTTGCATGATTGGCTATTTACAAATCACGGGGTTACATGATTGGCTATTTACAAATCACGGGGTTACATGATTGGCTATTTACAAATCACGGGGTTACATGATTGGCTATTTACAAATCACGGGGTTACATGATTGGCTATTTATAAATTACGGGATTACTTGATTGGCTATGTACAAATCACGGGGTTACATGATTGGCTATTTACAAATCACGGGGATACATGATTGGCTATTTATAAATCACGGAGTTACATGATTGGCTATTTACAATTCACGGGGTTACATGATTGGCTATTTATAAATCACGGGGTTACATGATTGGCTATTTACAAATCACGGTATTACATGATTGGCTATTTATAAATCACGGGGTTACATGATTGGCTATGTATAAATCACGGGGTTACATGATTGGCTATGTACAAATCACGGGGATACATGATTGGCTATTTACAAATCACGGGGTTACATGATTGGCTATGTACAAATCACGGGTTACATGATTGGCTATTTACAAATCACGGGATTGCATGATTGGCTATTTACAAATCACGGGGTTGCATGATTGGCTTTTTACAAATCACGGGGTTACATGATTGGCTATTTACAAATCACGGGGATACATGATTGGCTATTTACAAATCATGGGATTACATGATTGGCTATTTCCAAATCACGGGGTTACATGATTGGCTATGTACAAATCCCGGGGTTTCATAATTGGCTATTTACAAATCACGAGGTTACATGATTGGCTATGTACAAATCACGGCGTTACATGATTGGCTATTTACAAATCACGGGGTTACATGATTGGCTATGTACAAATCAAGGGGTTACATGATTGGGTATGTTCAAATCACGGGGTTACATGATTGGCGATTTAAAAATCACGGGGTTACATGATTGGCTATTTAAAAATTACGGGGTTACATGATTGGCTATTTAAAAATCTATGAGTTACATGACTGGCTAAGTACAAATCACGGGGTTACATGATTGGCTATTTATAAATCACGGGGTTAGATGATTGGCTGTTTACAAATCACGGGGTTACATGATTGGCTATTTACAAATCACGGGGTTACATGATTGGCTATTTACAAATCACGGGGTTACATGATTGGCTATTTACAAATCATTAGGTTACATGATTAGCTATTTACAAATCACGGGGTTACATGATTGGCTATTTACAAATCACGGGGTTACATGATTGGCTATTTACAAATCACGTTGTTACATGATTGGCTATGTGCAAATCACGGGGTTACATGATTGGCTATGTACAAATCACGGGGTTACATGATTAGGTATGTTCAAATCACGGGGTTACATGATTGGCTATTTAAAAATCATGGGGTTACATGATTGGCTATTTCCAAATCACGGGGTTACATGATTGGCTATGTACAAATCACTGCGTTACATGATTGGCTATTTACAAATCACGGGGTTACATGATTGGCTATGTACAAATCGCGGGGTTACATGATTGGCTATGTACAAATCACGGGGTTACATGATTGGGTATGTTCAAATCACGGGGTTACATGATTGGCTATGTACAAATCACGGGGTTACATGATTGGCTATGTAAAAATCACGGGGTTACATGATTGTCTTTTTAAAATTCACGGGGTTACATAATTGGCTATTTACAAATCACGGGGTTGCATGATTGGCTATGTACAAATCACGGGGTTACATGATTGGTTATTTACAAATCACGGGGTTACATGATTGGCTATGTACAAATCACTGGGTTACATGATTGACTATTTACAAATCACGGGGTTACATGATTGGCTATTAACAAATCACGGGGTTACATGATTGGCTATTTACAAATCACGGGGTTTACATGATTGGCTATTTACAAATCACGGGGTTACATGATTGGCTATTTACAAATCACGGGGTTACATGATTGGCTATTTACAAATCACGGGGTTACATGATTGGCTATTTAAAACTCACGGGGTTACATGATTGGCTATTTACAAATCACGGGGTTGCATGATTGGCAATTTACAAATCACGGGGTTGCATGATTGGCTTTTTACAAATCACGGGGTTACATGATTGTCTATGTACAAATCACGGGTTACATGATTTGCTATTTATAAATCACGGGATTACGTGATTGGCTATGTACAAATCACGGGGTTACATGATTGGCTATTTACAAATCACGGGGTTACATGATTGGCTATTTACAAATCACGGGGTTACATGATTGGCTATTTATAAATCACGGGGTTACATGATTGGCTATGTACAACTCACGGGGTTACATGATTGGCTATTTATAAATTATGGGGTTACATGATTGGCTATGTATAAATCACGGGGTTACATGATTGGCTATGTACAAATCACGGAGTTACATGATTGGCTATTTACAAATCATGGGGTTACATGATTGGCTATTTACCAATCACGGGGTTACATGATTGGCTATGTACAAATCACGGGGTTACATGATTGGCTATTTACAAATCACGAGGTTACATGATTGGCTATGTAGAAATCACGGGGTTACATGATTGTCTACGTACAAATCACGGGGTTACATGATTGGCTATGTACAAATCACGGGGTTACATGATTGGGTATGGTCAAATCACGGGGTTACATGATTGGCTATTTAAAAATCATGGGGTTACATGATTGGCTATGTACAAATCACGGGGTTATATGATTGCCTATTTATAAATCACGGGGTTACATGTTTGGCTATTTACAAATCACGGGGTTACATGATTGGCTATTCATAAATCACGGGATTACATGATTGGCTATTTACAAATCACGGGGCTGCATGATTGGCTATTTACAAATCACGGGGTTACATGATTGGCTGTTTACAAATCACGGGGTTACATGATTGGCTATTTACAAATCACGGGGTTACATGATTGGCTATGTACAAATCACGGGGTTACATGATTGGGTATGGTCAAATCACGGGGTTACATGATTGGCTATTTAAAAATCACGGAGTTTCATGATTGGCTATTTACAAATCATGGGGTTACATGATTGGCTATTTACCAATCACGGGGTTACATGATTGGCTATTTACAAATCACGGGCTTACATGATTAGCTATGTACAAATCACGGGGTTACATGATTGGCTATGTACAAATCACGGGGTTACGTGATTGGGTATGTTCAAATCACGGGGTTACATGATTGGCTATGTACAAATCACGGGGTTACATAATTGGCTATTTAAAAATCACGGGGATACATGATTGTCTATTTAAAATTCACGGGGTTACATGATTGGCTATGTAAAAATAACGGGGTTACATGATTGGCTATTTACAAATCACGGGGTTGCATGATTGGCTATTTACAAATCACGGGGTTACATGATTGGCTATTTACAAATCACGGGGTTACATGATTGGCTATTTACAAATCACGGGGTTACATGATTGGCTATTTACAAATCACGGGGTTACATGATTGGCTATTTATAAATTACGGGATTACATGATTGGCTATGTACAAATCACGGGGTTACATGATTGGCTATTTACAAATCACGGGGATACATGATTGGCTATTTTCAAATCACGGAGTTACATGATTGGCTATTTACAAATCACGGGGTTACATGATTGGCTATTTATAAATCACGGGGTTACATGATTGGCTATTTACAAATCACGGGGTTACATGATTGGCTATTTATAAATCACGGGGTTACATGATTGGCTATGTACAAATCACGGGGATACATGATTGGCTATTTACAAATCACGGGGTTACATGATTGGCTATGTACAAATCACGGGTTACATGATTGGCTATTTACAAATCACGGGGTTGCATGATTGGCTATTTACAAATCACGGGGTTGCATGATTGGCTTTTTACAAATCACGGGGTTACATGATTGACTATGTACAAATCCCGGGGTTACATGATTGGCTATTTATAAATCACGGGATTACATGATTGGCTATGTACAAATCACGGGGTTACATGATTGGCTATTTACAAATCACGGGGATACATGATTGGCTATTTACAAATCATGGGATTACATGATTGGCTATTTCCAAATCACGGGGTTACATGATTGGCTATGTACAAATCCCGGGGTTCCATAATTGGCTATTTACAAATCACGAGGTTACATGATTGGCTATGTACAAATCACGGCGTTACATGTATGGCTATTTACAAATCACGGGGTTACATGATTGGCTATGTACAAATCACGGGGTTACATGATTGGGTATGTTCAAATCACGGGGTTACATGATTGGCGATTTAAAAATCACGGGGTTACATGATTGGCTATTTAAAAATTACGGGGTTACATGATTGGCTATTTAAAAATCTCGGAGTTACATGATTGGCTATGTACATTTGTTACATGATTGTTACACGGGGTTACATGATTGGCTATTTATAAATCACGGGGTTACATGATTGGCTGTTTACAAATCACGGGGTTACATGATTGGCTATTTACAAATCACGGGGTTACATGATTGGCTATTTACAAATCACGGGGTTACATGATTGGCTATTTACAAATCATTAGGTTACATGATTGGCTATTTACAAATCACGGGGTTACATGATTGGCTATTTACAAATCACGGGGTTACATGATTGGCTATTTACAAATCACGGGGTTACATGATTGGCTATTTACAAATCACGTTGTTACATGATTGGCTATGTGCAAATCACGGGGTTACATGATTGGCTATGTACAAATCACGGGGTTACATGATTAGGTATGTTCAAATCACGGGGTTACATGATTGGCTATTTAAAAATCATGGGGTTACATGATTGGCTATGTACAAATCACGGGGTTACATGATTGGCTATTTATAAATCACGGGGTTACATGTTTGGCTATTTACAAATCACGGGGTTACATGATTGGCTATTTATAAATCACGGGATTACATGATTGGCTATTTACAAATCACGGGGTTGCATGATTGGCTATTTACAAATCACGGGGTTTACATGATTGGCTATTTACAAATCACGGGGTTACATGATTGGCTATTTACAAATCACGGGGTTACATGATTGGCTATTTAAAAATCACGGGGTTACATGATTGGCTATTTACAAATCACGGGGTTGCATGATTGGCTTTTTACAAATCACGGGGTTACATGATTGACTATGTACAAATCACGGGGTTACATGATTGGCTATTTATAAATCACGGGATTACATGATTGGCTATGTACAAATCACGGGGTTACATGATTGGCTATTTACAAATCACGGGGATACATGATTGGCTATTTACAAATCACGGAGTTACATGATTGGCTATGTACAAATCACGGGGTTACATGATTGGCTATGTACAAATCACGGGGTTACATGATTGGCTATTTATAAATCACGGGATTACATGATTGGCTATTTACAAATCACGGGGTTGCATGATTGGCTATTTACAAATCACGGGGTTTACATGATTGGCTATTTACAAATCACGGGGTTACATGATTGGCTATTTACAAATCACGGGGTTACATGATTGGCTATTTATAAATCACGGGGTTACATGATTGGCTATTTACAAATCACGGGGTTACATGATTGGCTATGTACAATTCACGAGGTTACATGATTGGCTATGTACAAATCACGGGATTACATGATTGGCTATTTACAAATCACGGGGTTACATGATTGGATATGTACAAATCACGGGGTTACATGATTGGCTATGTACAAATCACGGGGTTACATGATTGGCTATGTACAAATCACGGGGTTACATGATTGGGTATGTTCAAAACAAGGGGTTACATGATTGGCTATATAAAAATCACGGGGTTACATGATTGAGTATGTTCAAATCACGGGGTTACATGATTGGCTATTTAAAAATCACGGGGTTACATGATTGGCTATGTACAAATCACGGGGTTACATGATTGGCTATTTATAAATCACGGGGTTACATGATTGGCTATTTACAAATCACGGGGTTACATGATTGACTATGTACAAATCACTGGGTTACATGATTGACTATTTTCAAATCACGGGGTTACATGATTGGCTATTTACAAATCAGGGGTTACATGATTGGCTATTTACAAATCACGGAGTTACATGATTGGCTATTTACAAATCATGGGGTTACCTGATTGGCTATTTACCAATCACGGGGTTACATGATTGGCTATGTACAAATCACGGGGTTACATGATTGGCTATTTACAAATCACGAGGTTACATGATTGGCTATGTACAAATCACGGGGTTACATGATTGGCTATTTACAAATCACGGGGTTAAATGATTGGCTATTTACAAATCACGGGCTTACATGATTAGCTATGTACAAATCACGGGGTTACATGATTGGCTATGTACAAATCACGGGGTTACATGAATGGCTATTTAAAAATCACGGGGATACATGATTGTCTATTTAAAATTCACGGGGTTACATGATTGGCTATGTAAAAATAACGGGGTTACATGATTGGCTATTTACAAATCACGGGGTTGCATGATTGGCTATTTACAAATCACGGGGTTAAATGATTGGCTATTTACAAATCACGGGCTTACATGATTAGCTAAGTACAAATCACGGGGTTACATGATTGGCTATGTACAAATCACGGGGTTACGTGATTGGGTATGTTCAAATCACGGGGTTACATGATTGGCTATGTACAAATCACGGGGTTACATGATTGGCTATTTAAAAATCACGGGGATACATGATTGTCTATTTAAAATTCACGGGGTTACATGATTGGCTATGTAAAAATAACGGGGTTACATGATTGGCTATTTACAAATCACGGGGTTGCATGATTGGCTATTTACAAATCACGGGGTTACATGATTGGCTGTTTACAAATCACGGGGTTACATGATTGGCTATTTACAAATCACGGGGTTACATGATTGGCTATTTACAAATCACGGGGTTAAATGATTGGCTATTTACAAATCACGGGGTTACATGATTGGCTATTTATAAATCACGGGATTACATGATTGGCTATGTACAAATCACGGGGTTACATGATTGGCTATTTACAAATCACGGGGATACATGATTGGCTATTTACAAATCACGGAGTTACATGATTGGCTATTTACAAATCACGGGGTTACATGATTGGCTATTTATAAATCACGGGGTTACATGATTGGCTATTTACAAATCACGGGGTTACATGATTGGCTATTTATAAATCACGGGGTTACATGATTGGCTATGTATAAATCACGGGGTTACATAATTGGCTATGTACAAATCACGGAGATACATGATTGGCTATTTACAAATCACGGGGTTACATGATTGGCTATGTACAAATCACGGGTTACATGATTGGCTATTTACAAATCACGGGGTTGCATGATTGGCTATTTACAAATCACGGGGTTGCATGATTGGCTTTTTACAAATCACGGGGTTACATGATTGACTATGTACAAATCACGGGGTTACATGATTGGCTATTTATAAATCACGGGATTACATGATTGGCTATGTACAAATCACGGGGTTACATGATTGGCTATTTACAAATCACGGGGATACATGATTGGCTATTTACAAATCATGGGATTACATGATTGGCTATTTCCAAATCACGGGGTTACATGATTGGCTATGTACCAATCACGGGGTTCCA
The DNA here is from genome assembly GCF_031893055.1 of Leptodactylus fuscus. Classification (NCBI taxonomy): domain Eukaryota; kingdom Metazoa; phylum Chordata; class Amphibia; order Anura; family Leptodactylidae; genus Leptodactylus; species Leptodactylus fuscus. The sequence continues at coordinate 66,403,676 of NC_134274.1, read as the reverse complement.
TAATTGGCTATTTACAAATCACGAGGTTACATGATTGGCTATGTACAAATCACGGCGTTACATGATTGGCTATTTACAAATCACGGGGTTACATGATTGGCTATGTACAAATCACGGGGTTACATGATTGGGTATGTTCAAATCACGGGGTTACATGATTGGCTATTTAAAAATCACGGGGTTACATGATTGGCTATTTAAAAATTACGGGGTTACATGATTGGCTATTTAAAAATCTCGGAGTTACATGATTGGCTATGTACAAATCACGGGGTTACATGATTGGCTATTTATAAATCACGGGGTTACATGATTGGCTGTTTACAAATCACGGGGTTACTTGATTGGCTATTTACAAATCACGGGGTTATATGATTGGCTATTTACAAATCACGGGGTTACATGATTGGCTATTTACAAATCATTAGGTTACATGATTGGCTATTTACAAATCACGGGGTTACATGATTGGCTATTTACAAATCACGGGGTTACATGATTGGCTATTTACAAATCACGTTGTTACATGATTGGCTATGTGCAAATCACGGGGTTACATGATTGGCTATGTACAAATCACGGGGTTACATGATTAGGTATGTTCAAATCACGGGGTTACATGATTGGCTATTTAAAAATCATGGGGTTACATGATTGGCTATTTCCAAATCACGGGGTTACATGATTGGCTATGTACAAATCACGGCGTTACATGATTGGCTATTTACAAATCACAGGGTTACATGATTGGGTATGTTCAAATCACGGGGTTACATGATTGGCTATGTACAAATCACGGGGTTACATGATTGGCTATGTAAAAATCACGGGGTTACATGATTGTCTTTTTAAAATTCACGGGGTTACATGATTGGCTATTTACAAATCACGGGGTTACATGATTGGCTATTTCCAAATCACGGGGTTACATGATTGGCTATGTACAAATCGCGGGGTTACATGATTGGCGATGTACAAATCACAGGGTTACATGTTTGGTTATGTTCAAATCACGGGGTTACATGATTGGCTATGTACAAATCACGGGGTTACATGATTGGCTATGTAAAAATCACGGGGTTACATGATTGTCTTTTTAAAATTCACAGGGTTACATGATTGGCTATTTACAAATCACGGGGTTACATGATTGGCTATGTACAAATCACTGGGTTACATGATTGACTATTTACAAATCACGGGTTATATGATTGGCTATTTACAAATCACGGGGTTACATGATTGGCTATTTACAAATCACGGGGTTTACATGATTGGCTATTTACAAATCACGGGGTTACATGATTGGCTATTTACAAATCACGGGGTTACATGATTGGCTATTTACAAATCACGGGGTTACATGATTGGCTATTTAAAAATCACGGGGTTACATGATTGGCTATTTACAAATCACGGGGTTGCATGATTGGCTATTTACAAATCACGGGGTTGCATGATTGGCTTTTTACAAATCACGGGGTTACATGATTGACTATGTACAAATCACGGGTTACATGATTGGCTATTTATAAATCACGGGATTACATGATTGGCTATGTACAAATCACGGGGTTACATGATTGGCTATTTACAAATCAAGGGGATACATGATTGGCTATTTACAAATCACGGGGTTACATGATTGGCTATTTATAAATCACGAGGTTACATGATTGGCTATGTACAAATCACGGGGTTACATGATTGGCTATTTATAAATTATGGGGTTACATGATTGGCTATGTATAAATCACGGGGTTACATGATTGGCTATGTACAAATCACGGGGATACATGATTGGCTATTTACAAATCACGGGGTTACATGATTGGCTATGTACAAATCACGGGTTACATGATTGGCTATTTACAAATCACGGGGTTACATGATTGGCTATTTACAAATCACGGAGTTACATGATTGGCTATTTACAAATCATGGGGTTACATGATTGGCTATTTACCAATCACGGGGTTACATGATTGGCTATATACGAATCACGGGGTTAGATGATTGGCAATGTACAAATCACGGGGTTTCATGATTGGCTATTCACAAATCACGGGGTTACATGATTGGCTATGTACAAATCACAGGGTTACATGATTGACTATTTACAAATTACGGGGTTACATGATTGGCTATTTACAAATCACGGGGTTACATGATTGGCTATGTACAAATCACTGGGTTACATGATTGACTATTTACAAATTACGGGGTTACATGATTGGCTATTTACAAATCACGGGGTTGCATGATTGGATATTTACAAATCACGGGGTTTACATGATTGGCTATTTACAAATCACGGGGTTACATGATTGGCTATTTACAAATCACGGGGTTACATGATTGGCTATTTAAAAATCACGGGGTTACATGATTGGCTATCTACAAATCACGGGGTTGCATGATTGGCTATTTACAAATCACGGGGTTGCATGATTGGCTTTTTACAAATCACGGGGTTACATGATTGACTATGTACAAATCACGGGGTTACATGATTGGCTATTTATAAATCACGGGATTACATGATTGGCTATGTACAAATCACGGGGTTACATGATTGGCTATTTACAAATCACAGGGATACATGATTGGCTATTTACATATCACGGGGTTACATGATTGGCTATTTACAAATCACGGGGTTACATGATTGGCTATTTATAAAACACGGGGTTGCATGATTGGCTATGTACAACTCACGGGGTTACATGATTGGCTATTTATAAATCACGGGGTTACATGATTGGCTATGTATAAATCACGGGGTTACATGATTGGCTACGTACAAATCACGGGGATACATGATTGGCTATTTACAAATCACGGGGTTACATGATTGGCTATGTACAAATCACGGGTTACATGATTGGCTATTTACAAATCACGGGGTTACATGATTGGCTATGTACAAATCACGGAGTTACATGATTGGCTATTTACAAATCATGGGGTTACATGATTGGCTATTTACCAATCACGGGGTTACATGATTGGCTATGTACAAATCACGGGGTTACATGATTGGCTATTTACAAATCACGAGGTTACATGATTGGCTATGTACAAATCACGGGGTTACATGATTGTCTACGTACAAATCACGGGGTTACATGATTGGCTATGTACAAATCACGGGGTTACATGATTGGGTATGGTCAAATCACGGGGTTACTTGATTGGCTATTTAAAAATCACGGGGTTACATGATTGGCTATGTACAAATCACGGGGTTACATGATTGGCTATTTATAAATCACAGGGTTACATGTTTGGCTATTTACAAATCACGGGGTTACATGATTGGCTATTCATAAATCACGGGATTACATGATTGGCTATTTACAAATCACGGGGTTGCATGATTGGCTATTTACAAATCACGGGGTTACATGATTGGCTGTTTACAAATCACGGGGTTACATGATTGGCTATTTACAAATCACGGGGTTACATGATTGGCTATGTACAAATCACGGGGTTACATGATTGGGTATGGTCAAATCACGGGGTTACATGATTGGCTATTTAAAAATCACGGAGTTACATGATTGGCTATTTACAAATCATGGGGTTACATGATTGGCTATTTACCAATCACGGGGTTACATGATTGGCTATTTACAAATCACGGGCTTACATGATTAGCTATGTACAAATCACGGGGTTACATGATTGGCTATGCACAAATCACGGGGTTACGTGATTGGGTATGTTCAAATCACGGGGTTACATGATTGGCTATGTACAAATCACGGGGTTACATAATTGGCTATTTAAAAATCACGGGGATACATGATTGTCTATTTAAAATTCACGGGGTTACATGATTGGCTATGTAAAAATAACGGGGTTACATGATTGGCTATTTACAAATCACGGGGTTGCATGATTGGCTATTTACAAATCACGGGGTTACATGATTGGCTATTTACAAATCACGGGGTTACATGATTGGCTATTTACAAATCACGGGGTTACATGATTGGCTATTTACAAATCACGGGGTTACATGATTGGCTATTTATAAATTACGGGATTACATGATTGGCTATGTACAAATCACGGGGTTACATGATTGGCTATTTACAAATCACGGGGATACATGATTGGCTATTTATAAATCACGGAGTTACATGATTGGCTATTTACAATTCACGGGGTTACATGATTGGCTATTTATAAATCACGGGGTTACATGATTGGCTATTTACAAATCACGGGGTTACATGATTGGCTATTTATAAATCACGGGGTTACATGATTGGCTATGTATAAATCACGGGGTTACATGATTGGCTATGTACAAATCACGGGGATACATGATTGGCTATTTACAAATCACGGGGTTACATGATTGGCTATGTACAAATCACGGGTTACATGATTGGCTATTTACAAATCACGGGATTGCATGATTGGCTATTTACAAATCACGGGGTTGCATGATTGGCTTTTTACAAATTACGGGGTTACATGATTGACTATGTACAAATCACGGGGTTACATGATTGGCTATTTATAAATCACGGGATTACATGATTGGCTATGTACAAATCACGGGGTTACATGATTGGCTATTTACAAATCACGGGGATACATGATTGGCTATTTACAAATCATGGGATTACATGATTGGCTATTTCCAGATCACGGGGTTACATGATTGGCTATGTACAAATCCCGGGGTTCCATAATTGGCTATTTACAAATCACGAGGTTACATGATTGGCTATGTACAAATCACGGCGTTACATGATTGGCTATTTACAAATCACGGGGTTACATGATTGGCTATGTACAAATCAAGGGGTTACATGATTGGGTATGTTCAAATCACGGGGTTACATGATTGGCGATTTAAAAATCACGGGGTTACATGATTGGCTATTTAAAAATTACGGGGTTACATGATTGGCTATTTAAAAATCTCGGAGTTACATGATTGGCTATGTACAAATCACGGGGTTACATGATTGGCTATTTATAAATCACGGGGTTACATGATTGGCTGTTTACAAATCACGGGGTTACATGATTGGCTATTTACAAATCACGGGGTTACATGATTGGCTATTTACAAATCACGGGGTTACATGATTGGCTATTTACAAATCATTAGGTTACATGATTAGCTATTTAAAAATCACGGGGTTACATGATTGGCTATTTACAAATCACGGGGTTACATGATTGGCTATTTACAAATCACGTTGTTACATGATTGGCTATGTGCAAATCACGGGGTTACATGATTGGCTATGTACAAATCACGGGTTTACATGATTAGGTATGTTCAAACCACGGGGTTACATGATTGGCTATTTAAAAATCATGGGGTTACATGATTGGCTATGTACAAATCACGGGGTTACATGATTGGCTATTTACAAATCACGGGGATACATGATTGGCTATTTACAAATCATGGGATTACATGATTGGCTATTTCCAGATCACGGGGTTACATGATTGGCTATGTACAAATCCCGGGGTTCCATAATTGGCTATTTACAAATCACGAGGTTACATGATTGGCTATGTACAAATCACGGCGTTACATGATTGGCTATTTACCAATCACGGGGTTACATGATTGGCTATGTACAAATCACGGGGTTACATGATTGGCTATTTACAAATCACGAGGTTACATGATTGGCTATGTACAAATCACGGGGTTACATGATTGTCTACGTACAAATCACGGGGTTACATGATTGGCTATGTACAAATCACGGGGTTACATGATTGGGTATGGTCAAATCACGGGGTTACTTGATTGGCTATTTAAAAATCACGGGGTTACATGATTGGCTATGTACAAATCACGGGGTTACATGATTGGCTATTTATAAATCACGGGGTTACATGTTTGGCTATTTACAAATCACGGGGTTACATGATTGGCTATTCATAAATCACGGGATTACATGATTGGCTATTTACAAATCACGGGGTTGCATGATTGGCTATTTACAAATCACGGGGTTACATGATTGGCTGTTTACAAATCACGGGGTTACATGATTGGCTATTTACAAATCACGGGGTTACATGATTGGCTATGTACAAATCACGGGGTTACATGATTGGGTATGGTCAAATCACGGGGTTACATGATTGGCTATTTAAAAATCACGGAGTTACATGATTGGCTATTTACAAATCATGGGGTTACATGATTGGCTATTTACCAATCACGGGGTTACATGATTGGCTATTTACAAATCACGGGCTTACATGATTAGCTATGTACAAATCACGGGGTTACATGATTGGCTATGCACAAATCACGGGGTTACGTGATTGGGTATGTTCAAATCACGGGGTTACATGATTGGCTATGTACAAATCACGGGGTTACATAATTGGCTATTTAAAAATCACGGGGATACATGATTGTCTATTTAAAATTCACAAGGTTACATGATTGGCTATGTAAAAATAACGGGGTTACATGATTGGCTATTTACAAATCACGGGGTTGCATGATTGGCTATTTACAAATCACGGGGTTACATGATTGGCTATTTACAAATCACGGGGTTACATGATTGGCTATTTACAAATCACGGGGTTACATGATTGGCTATTTACAAATCACGGGGTTACATGATTGGCTATTTATAAATTACGGGATTACATGATTGGCTATGTACAAATCACGGGGTTACATGATTGGCTATTTACAAATCACGGGGATACATGATTGGCTATTTATAAATCACGGAGTTACATGATTGGCTATTTACAATTCACGGGGTTACATGATTGGCTATTTATAAATCACGGGGTTACATGATTGGCTATTTACAAATCACGGGGTTACATGATTGGCTATTTATAAATCACGGGGTTACATGATTGGCTATGTATAAATCACGGGGTTACATGATTGGCTATGTACAAATCACGGGGATACATGATTGGCTATTTACAAATCACGGGGTTACATGATTGGCTATGTACAAATCACGGGTTACATGATTGGCTATTTACAAATCACGGGATTGCATGATTGGCTATTTACAAATCACGGGGTTGCATGATTGGCTTTTTACAAATTACGGGGTTACATGATTGACTATGTACAAATCACGGGGTTACATGATTGGCTATTTATAAATCACGGGATTACATGATTGGCTATGTACAAATCACGGGGTTACATGATTGGCTATTTACAAATCACGGGGATACATGATTGGCTATTTACAAATCATGGGATTACATGATTGGCTATTTCCAGATCACGGGGTTACATGATTGGCTATGTACAAATCCCGGGGTTCCATAATTGGCTATTTACAAATCACGAGGTTACATGATTGGCTATGTACAAATCACGGCGTTACATGATTGGCTATTTACAAATCACGGGGTTACATGATTGGCTATGTACAAATCAAGGGGTTACATGATTGGGTATGTTCAAATCACGGGGTTACATGATTGGCGATTTAAAAATCACGGGGTTACATGATTGGCTATTTAAAAATTACGGGGTTACATGATTGGCTATTTAAAAATCTCGGAGTTACATGATTGGCTATGTACAAATCACGGGGTTACATGATTGGCTTTTTATAAATCACGGGGTTACATGATTGGCTGTTTACAAATCACGGGGTTACATGATTGGCTATTTACAAATCACGGGGTTACATGATTGGCTATTTACAAATCACGGGGTTACATGATTGGCTATTTACAAATCATTAGGTTACATGATTAGCTATTTAAAAATCACGGGGTTACATGATTGGCTATTTACAAATCACGGGGTTACATGATTGGCTATTTACAAATCACGTTGTTACATGATTGGCTATGTGCAAATCACGGGGTTACATGATTGGCTATGTACAAATCACGGGTTTACATGATTAGGTATGTTCAAATCACGGGGTTACATGATTGGCTATTTAAAAATCATGGGGTTACATGATTGGCTATTTCCAAATCACGGGGTTACATGATTGGCTATGTACAAATCACTGCGTTACATGATTGGCTATTTACAAATCACGGGGTTACATGATTGGCTATGTACAAATCGCGGGGTTACATGATTGGCTATGTACAAATCACGGGGTTACATGATTGGGTATGTTCAAATCACGGGGTTACATGATTGGCTATGTACAAATCACGGGGTTACATGATTGGCTATGTAAAAATCACGGGGTTACATGATTGTCTTTTTAAAATTCACGGGGTTACATAATTGGCTATTTACAAATCACGGGGTTGCATGATTGGCTATGTACAAATTACGGGGTTACATGATTGGCTATTTACAAATCACGGGGTTACATGATTGGCTATGTACAAATCACTGGGTTACATGATTGACTATTTACAAATCACGGGGTTACATGATTGGCTATTAACAAATCACGGGGTTACATGATTGGCTATTTACAAATCACGGGGTTTACATGATTGGCTATTTACAAATCACGGGGTTACATGATTGGCTATTTACAAATCACGGGGTTACATGATTGGCTATTTACAAATCACGGGGTTACATGATTGGCTATTTAAAAATCACGGGGTTACATGATTGGCTATTTACAAATCACGGGGTTGCATGATTGGCAATTTACAAATCACGGGGTTGCATGATTGGCTTTTTACAAATCACGGGGTTACATGATTGTCTATGTACAAATCACGGGTTACATGATTTGCTATTTATAAATCACGGGATTACATGATTGGCTATGTACAAATCACGGGGTTACATGATTGGCTATTTACAAATCACGGGGTTACATGATTGGCTATTTACAAATCACGGGGTTACATGATTGGCTATTTATAAATCACGGGGTTACATGATTGGCTATGTACAACTCACGGGGTTACATGATTGGCTATTTATAAATTATGGGGTTACATGATTGGCTATGTATAAATCACGGGGTTACATGATTGGCTATGTACAAATCACGGAGTTACATGATTGGCTATTTACAAATCATGGGGTTACATGATTGGCTATTTACCAATCACGGGGTTACATGATTGGCTATGTACAAATCACGGGGTTACATGATTGGCTATTTACAAATCACGAGGTTACATGATTGGCTATGTACAAATCACGGGGTTACATGATTGTCTACGTACAAATCACGGGGTTACATGATTGGCTATGTACAAATCACGGGGTTACATGATTGGGTATGGTCAAAACACGGGGTTACATGATTGACTATTTAAAAATCATGGGGTTACATGATTGGCTATGTACAAATCACGGGGTTACATGATTGGCTATTTATAAATCACGGGGTTACATGTTTGGCTATTTACAAATCACGGGGTTACATGATTGGCTATTCATAAATCACGGGATTACATGATTGGCTATTTACAAATCACGGGGTTGCATGATTGGCTATTTACAAATCACGGGGTTACATGATTGGCTGTTTACAAATCACGGGGTTACATGATTGGCTATTTACAAATCACGGGGTTACATGATTGGCTATGTACAAATCACGGGGTTACATGATTGGGTATGGTCAAATCACGGGGTTACATGATTGGCTATTTAAAAATCACGGAGTTACATGATTGGCTATTTACAAATCATGGGGTTACATGATTGGCTATTTACCAATCACGGGGTTACATGATTGGCTATTTACAAATCACGGGCTTACATGATTAGCTATGTACAAATCACGGGGTTACATGATTGGCTATGTACAAATCACGGGGTTACGTGATTGGGTATGTTCAAATCACGGGGTTACATGATTGGCTATGTACAAATCACGGGGTTACATAATTGGCTATTTAAAAATCACGGGGATACATGATTGTCTATTTAAAATTCACGGGGTTACATGATTGGCTATGTAAAAATAACGGGGTTACATGATTGGCTATTTACAAATCACGGGGTTGCATGATTGGCTATTTACAAATCACGGGGTTACATGATTGGCTATTTACAAATCACGGGGTTACATGATTGGCTATTTACAAATCACGGGGTTACATGATTGGCTATTTACAAATCACGGGGTTACATGATTGGCTATTTATAAATTACGGGATTACATGATTGGCTATGTACAAATCACGGGGTTACATGATTGGCTATTTACAAATCACGGGGATACATGATTGGCTATTTACAAATCACGGAGTTACATGATTGGCTATTTACAAATCACGGGGTTACATGATTGGCTATTTATAAATCACGGGGTTACATGATTGGCTATTTACAAATCACGGGGTTACATGATTGGCTATTTATAAATCACGGGGTTACATGATTGGCTATGTATAAATCACGGGGTTACATGATTGGCTATGTACAAATCACGGGATTACATGATTGGCCATGTACAAATCACGGGGTTACATGATTGGCTATTTACAAATCACGGGGATACATGATTGGCTATTTATAAATCATGGGATTACATGATTGGCTATTTCCAAATCACGGGGTTACATGATTGGCTATGTACAAATCCCGGGGTTCCATAATTGGCTATTTACAAATCACGAGGTTACATGATTGGCTATGTACAAATCACGGCGTTACATGATTGGCTATTTACAAATCACGGGGTTACATGATTGGCTATGTACAAATCACGGGGTTACATGATTGGGTATGTTCAAATCACGGGGTTACATGATTGTCGATTTAAAAATCACGGGGTTACATGATTGGCTATTTAAAAATTACGGGGTTACATGATTGGCTATTTAAAAATCTCGGAGTTACATGATTGGCTATGTACAAATCACGGGGTTACATGATTGGCTATTTATAAATCACGGGGTTACATGATTGGCTGTTTACAAATCACGGGGTTACATGATTGGCTATTTACAAATCACGGGGTTACATGATTGGCTATTTACAAATCACGGGGTTACATGATTGGCTATTTACAAATCATTAGGTTACATGATTGGCTATTTACAAATCACGGGGTTACATGATTGGCTATTTACAAATCACGGGGTTACATGATTGGCTATTTACAAATCACGTTGTTACATGATTGGCTATGTGCAAATCACGGGGTTACATGATTGGCTATGTACAAATCACGGGGTTACATGATTAGGTATGTTCAAATCACGGGGTTACATGATTGGCTATTTAAAAATCATGGGGTTACATGATTGGCTATGTACAAATCACGGGGTTACATGATTGGCTATTTATAAATCACGGGGTTACATGTTTGGCTATTTACAAATCACGGGGTTACATGATTGGCTATTTATAAATCACGGGATTACATGATTGACTATTTACAAATCACGGGGTTGCATGATTGGCTATTTACAAATCACGGGGTTTACATGATTGGCTATTTACAAATCACGGGGTTACATGATTGGCTATTTACAAATCACGGGGTTACATGATTGGCTATTTAAAAATCACGGGGTTACATGATTGGCTATTTACAAATCACGGGGTTGCATGATTGGCTTTTTACAAATCACGGGGTTACATGATTGACTATGTACAAATCACGGGGTTACATGATTGGCTATTTATAAATCACGGGATTACATGATTGGCTATGTACAAATCACGGGGTTACATGATTGGCTATTTACAAATCACGGGGATACATGATTGACTATTTACAAATCACGGAGTTACATGATTGGCTATGTACAAATCACGGGGTTACATGATTGGCTATGTACAAATCACGGGGTTACATGATTGGCTATTTATAAATCACGGGATTACATGATTGGCTATTTACAAATCACGGGGTTGCATGATTGGCTATTTACAAATCACGGGGTTTACATGATTGGCTATTTACAAATCACGGGGTTACATGATTGGCTATTTACAAATCACGGGGTTACATGATTGGCTATTTATAAATCACGGGGTTACATGATTGGCTATTTACAAATCACGGGGTTACATGATTGGCTATGTACAATTCACGAGGTTACATGATTGGCTATGTACAAATCACGGGGTTACATGATTGGCTATTTACAAATCACGGGGTTACATGATTGGATATGTACAAATCACGGGGTTACATGATTGGCTATGTACAAATCACGGGGTTACATGATTGGCTATGTACAAATCACGGGGTTACATGATTGGGTATGTTCAAAACAAGGGGTTACATGATTGGCTATATAAAAATCACGGGGTTACATGATTGGGTATGTTCAAATCACGGGGTTACATGATTGGCTATTTAAAAATCACGGGGTTACATGATTGGCTATGTACAAATCACGGGGTTACATGATTGGCTATTTATAAATCACGGGGTTACATGATTGGCTATTTACAAATCACGGGGTTACATGATTGACTATGTACAAATCACTGGGTTACATGATTGACTATTTTCAAATCACGGGGTTACATGATTGGCTATGTACAAATCACGGGGTTACATGATTGGCTATTTACAAATCAGGGGTTACATGATTGGCTATTTACAAATCACGGAGTTACATGATTGGCTATTTACAAATCATGGGGTTACCTGATTGGCTATTTACCAATCACGGGGTTACATGATTGGCTATGTACAAATCACGGGGTTACATGATTGGCTATTTACAAATCACGAGGTTACATGATTGGCTATGTACAAATCACGGGGTTACATGATTGGCTATTTACAAATCACGGGGTTAAATGATTGGCTATTTACAAATCACGGGCTTACATGATTAGCTATGTACAAATCACGGGGTTACATGATTGGCTATGTACAAATCACGGGGTTACGTGATTGGGTATGTTCAAATCACGGGGTTACATGATTGGCTATGTACAAATCACGGGGTTACATGAATGGCTATTTAAAAATCACGGGGATACATGATTGTCTATTTAAAATTCACGGGGTTACATGATTGGCTATGTAAAAATAACGGGGTTACATGATTGGCTATTTACAAATCACGGGGTTGCATGATTGGCTATTTACAAATCACGGGGTTAAATGATTGGCTATTTACAAATCACGGGCTTACATGATTAGCTAAGTACAAATCACGGGGTTACATGATTGGCTATGTACAAATCACGGGGTTACGTGATTGGGTATGTTCAAATCACGGGGTTACATGATTGGCTATGTACAAATCACGGGGTTACATGATTGGCTATTTAAAAATCACGGGGATACATGATTGTCTATTTAAAATTCACGGGGTTACATGATTGGCTATGTAAAAATAACGGGGTTACATGATTGGCTATTTACAAATCACGGGGTTGCATGATTGGCTATTTACAAATCACGGGGTTACATGATTGGCTGTTTACAAATCACGGGGTTACATGATTGGCTATTTACAAATCACGGGGTTACATGATTGGCTATTTACAAATCACGGGGTTAAATGATTGGCTATTTACAAATCACGGGGTTACATGATTGGCTATTTATACATCACCGGATTACATGATTGGCTATGTACAAATCACGGGGTTACATGATTGGCTATTTACAAATCACGGGGATACATGATTGGCTATTTACAAATCACGGAGTTACATGATTGGCTATTTACAAATCACGGGGTTACATGATTGGCTATTTATAAATCACGGGGTTACATGATTGGCTATTTACAAATCACGGGGTTACATGATTGGCTATTTATAAATCACGGGGTTACATGATTGGCTATGTATAAATCACGGGGTTACATAATTGGCTATGTACAAATCACGGGGATACATGATTGGCTATTTACAAATCACGGGGTTACATGATTGGCTATGTACAAATCACGGGTTACATGATTGGCTATTTACAAATCACGGGGTTGCATGATTGGCTATTTATAAATCACGGGGTTGCATGATTGGCTTTTTACAAATCACGGGGTTACATGATTGACGATGTACAAATCACGGGGTTACATGATTGGCTATTTATAAATCACGGGATTACATGATTGGCTATGTACAAATAACGGGGTTACATGATTGGCTATTTACAAATCACGGGGATACATGATTGGCTATTTACAAATCATGGGATTACATGATTGGCTATTTCCAAATCACGAGGTTACATGATTGGCTATGTACAAATCACGGGGTTCCATAATTGGCTATTTACAAATCACGAGGTTACATGATTGGCTATGTACAAATCACGGCGTTACATGATTGGCTATTTACAAATCACGTGGTTACATGATTGGCTATGTACAAATCACGGGGTTACATGATTGGGTTTGTTCAAATCACGGGGTTACATGATTGGCTATTTAAAAATCACGGGGTTACATGATTGGCTATTTAAAAATTACGGGGTTACATGATTGGCTATTTAAAAATCTCGGAGTTACATGATTGGCTATGTACAAATCACGGGGTTACATGATTGGCTATTTATAAATCACGGGGTTACATGATTGGCTGTTTACAAATCACGGGGTTACATGATTGGCTATTTACAAATCACGGGGTTACATGATTGGCTATTTACAAATCACGGGGTTACATGATTGGCTATTTACAAATCATTAGGTTACATGATTGGCTATTTACAAATCACGGGGTTACATGATTGGCTATTTACAAATCACGGGGTTACATGATTGGCTATTTACAAATCACGTTGTTACATGATTGGCTATGTGCAAATCACGGGGTTACATGATTGGCTATGTACAAATCACGGGGTTACATGATTAGGTATGTTCAAATCACGGGGTTACATGATTGGCTATTTAAAAATCATGGGGTTACATGATTGGCTATTTCCAAATCACGGGGTTACATGATTGGCTATGTACAAATCACGGCGTTACATGATTTGCTATTTACAAATCACAGGGTTACATGATTGGGTATGTTCAAATCACGGGGTTACATGATTGGCTATGTACAAATCACGGGGTTACATGATTGGCTATGTAAAAATCACGGGGTTACATGATTGTCTTTTTAAAATTCACGGGGTTACATGATTGGCTATTTACAAATCACGGGGTTACATGATTGGCTATTTCCAAATCACGGGGTTACATGATTGGCTATGTACAAATCGCGGGGTTACATGATTGGCGATGTACAAATCACAGGGTTACATGATTGGGTATGTTCAAATCACGGGGTTACATGATTGGCTATGTACAAATCACGGGGTTACATGATTGGCTATGTAAAAATCACGGGGTTACATGATTGTCTTTTTAAAATTCACGGGGTTACATGATTGGCTATTTACAAATCACGGGGTTACATGATTGGCTATGTACAAATCACTGGGTTACATGATTGACTATTTACAAATCACGGGGTTACATGATTGGCTATTTACAAATCACGGGGTTACATGATTGGCTATTTACAAATCACGGGGTTTACATGATTGGCTATTTACAAATCACGGGGTTACATGATTGGCTATTTACAAATCACGGGGTTACATGATTGGCTATTTACAAATCACGGGGTTACATAATTGGCTATTTAAAAATCACGGGGTTACATGATTGGCTATTTACAAATCACGGGGTTGCATGATTGGCTATTTACAAATCACGGGGTTGCATGATTGGCTTTTTACAAATCACGGGGTTACATGATTGACTATGTACAAATCACGGGTTACATGATTGGCTATTTATAAATCACGGGATTACATGATTGGCTATGTACAAATCACGGGGTTACATGATTGGCTATTTACAAATCACGGGGATACATGATTGGCTATTTACAAATCACGGGGTTACATGATTGGCTATTTATAAATCACGAGGTTACATGATTGGCTATGTACAAATCACGGGGTTACATGATTGGCTATTTATAAATTATGGGGTTACATGATTGGCTATGTATAAATCACGGGGTTACATGATTGGCTATGTACAAATCACGGGGATACATGATTGGCTATTTACAAATCACAGGGTTACATGATTGGCTATGTACAAATCACGGGTTACATGATTGGCTATTTACAAATCACGGGGTTACATGATTGGCTATTTACAAATCACGGAGTTACATGATTGGCTATTTACAAATCATGGGGTTACATGATTGGCTATTTACCAATCACGGGGTTACATGATTGGCTATATACGAATCACGGGGTTACATGATTGGCAATGTACAAATCACGGGGTTTCATGATTGGCTATTCACAAATCACGGGGTTACATGATTGGCTATGTACAAATCACAGGGTTACATGACTGACTATTTACAAATTACGGGGTTACATGATTGGCTATGTACAAATCGCGGGGTTACATGATTGGCGATGTACAAATCACAGGGTTACATGATTGGGTATGTTCAAATCACGGGGTTACATGATTGGCTATGTACAAATCACGGGGTTACATGATTGGCTATGTAAAAATCACGGGGTTACATGATTGTCTTTTTAAAATTCACGGGGTTACATGATTGGCTATTTACAAATCACGGGGTTACATGATTGGCTATGTACAAATCACTGGGTTACATGATTGACTATTTACAAATCACGGGGTTACATGATTGGCTATTTACAAATCACGGGGTTACATGATTGGCTATTTACAAATCACGGGGTTTACATGATTGGCTATTTACAAATCACGGGGTTACATGATTGGCTATTTACAAATCACGGGGTTACATGATTGGCTATTTACAAATCACGGGGTTACATAATTGGCTATTTAAAAATCACGGGGTTACATGATTGGCTATTTACAAATCACGGGGTTGCATGATTGGCTATTTACAAATCACGGGGTTGCATGATTGGCTTTTTACAAATCACGGGGTTACATGATTGACTATGTACAAATCACGGGTTACATGATTGGCTATTTATAAATCACGGGATTACATGATTGGCTATGTACAAATCACGGGGTTACATGATTGGCTATTTACAAATCACGGGGATACATGATTGGCTATTTACAAATCACGGGGTTACATGATTGGCTATTTATAAATCACGAGGTTACATGATTGGCTATGTACAAATCACGGGGTAACATGATTGGCTATTTATAAATTATGGGGTTACATGATTGGCTATGTATAAATCACGGGGTTACATGATTGGCTATGTACAAATCACGGGGATACATGATTGGCTATTTACAAATCACAGGGTTACATGATTGGCTATGTACAAATCACGGGTTACATGATTGGCTATTTACAAATCACGGGGTTACATGATTGGCTATTTACAAATCACGGAGTTACATGATTGGCTATTTACAAATCATGGGGTTACATGATTGGCTATTTACCAATCACGGGGTTACATGATTGGCTATATACGAATCACGGGGTTACATGATTGGCAATGTACAAATCACGGGGTTTCATGATTGGCTATTCACAAATCACGGGGTTACATGATTGGCTATGTACAAATCACAGGGTTACATGACTGACTATTTACAAATTACGGGGTTACATGATTGGCTATTTACAAATCACGGGGTTACATGATTGGCTATGTACAAATCACTGGGTTACATGATTGACTATTTACAAATTACGGGGTTACATGATTGGCTATTTACAAATCACGGGGTTGCATGATTGGATATTTACAAATCACGGGGTTTACATGATTGGCTATTTACAAATCACGGGGTTACATGATTGGCTTTTTACAAATCACGGGGTTACATGATTGACTATGTACAAATCACGGGGTTACATGATTGGCTATTTATAAATCACGGGATTACATGATTGGCTATGTACAAATCACGGGGTTACATGATTGGCTATTTACAAATCACGAGGTTACATGATTGGCTATGTACAAATCACGGGGTTACATGATTGTCTACGTACAAATCACGGGGTTACATGATTGGCTATGTACAAATCACGGGGTTACATGATTGGGTATGGTCAAATCACGGGGTTACTTGATTGGCTATTTAAAAATCACGGGGTTACATGATTGGCTATGTACAAATCACGGCGTTACATGATTTGCTATTTACAAATCACAGGGTTACATGATTGGGTATGTTCAAATCACGGGGTTACATGATTGGCTATGTACAAATCACGGGGTTACATGATTGGCTATGTAAAAATCACGGGGTTACATGATTGTCTTTTTAAAATTCACGGGGTTACATGATTGGCTATTTACAAATCACGGGGTTACATGATTGGCTATTTCCAAATCACGGGGTTACATGATTGGCTATGTACAAATCGCGGGGTTACATGATTGGCGATGTACAAATCACAGGGTTACATGATTGGGTATGTTCAAATCACGGGGTTACATGATTGGCTATGTACAAATCACGGGGTTACATGATTGGCTATGTAAAAATCACGGGGTTACATGATTGTCTTTTTAAAATTCACGGGGTTACATGATTGGCTATTTACAAATCACGGGGTTACATGATTGGCTATGTACAAATCACTGGGTTACATGATTGACTATTTACAAATCACGGGGTTACATGATTGGCTATTTACAAATCACGGGGTTACATGATTGGCTATTTACAAATCACGGGGTTTACATGATTGGCTATTTACAAATCACGGGGTTACATGATTGGCTATTTACAAATCACGGGGTTACATGATTGGCTATTTACAAATCACGGGGTTACATAATTGGCTATTTAAAAATCACGGGGTTACATGATTGGCTATTTACAAATCACGGGGTTGCATGATTGGCTATTTACAAATCACGGGGTTGCATGATTGGCTTTTTACAAATCACGGGGTTACATGATTGACTATGTACAAATCACGGGTTACATGATTGGCTATTTATAAATCACGGGATTACATGATTGGCTATGTACAAATCACGGGGTTACATGATTGGCTATTTACAAATCACGGGGATACATGATTGGCTATTTACAAATCACGGGGTTACATGATTGGCTATTTATAAATCACGAGGTTACATGATTGGCTATGTACAAATCACGGGGTTACATGATTGGCTATTTATAAATTATGGGGTTACATGATTGGCTATGTATAAATCACGGGGTTACATGATTGGCTATGTACAAATCACGGGGATACATGATTGGCTATTTACAAATCACAGGGTTACATGATTGGCTATGTACAAATCACGGGTTACATGATTGGCTATTTACAAATCACGGGGTTACATGATTGGCTATTTACAAATCACGGAGTTACATGATTGGCTATTTACAAATCATGGGGTTACATGATTGGCTATTTACCAATCACGGGGTTACATGATTGGCTATATACGAATCACGGGGTTACATGATTGGCAATGTACAAATCACGGGGTTTCATGATTGGCTATTCACAAATCACGGGGTTACATGATTGGCTATGTACAAATCACAGGGTTACATGACTGACTATTTACAAATTACGGGGTTACATGATTGGCTATGTACAAATCGCGGGGTTACATGATTGGCGATGTACAAATCACAGGGTTACATGATTGGGTATGTTCAAATCACGGGGTTACATGATTGGCTATGTACAAATCACGGGGTTACATGATTGGCTATGTAAAAATCACGGGGTTACATGATTGTCTTTTTAAAATTCACGGGGTTACATGATTGGCTATTTACAAATCACGGGGTTACATGATTGGCTATGTACAAATCACTGGGTTACATGATTGACTATTTACAAATCACGGGGTTACATGATTGGCTATTTACAAATCACGGGGTTACATGATTGGCTATTTACAAATCACGGGGTTTACATGATTGGCTATTTACAAATCACGGGGTTACATGATTGGCTATTTACAAATCACGGGGTTACATGATTGGCTATTTACAAATCACGGGGTTACATAATTGGCTATTTAAAAATCACGGGGTTACATGATTGGCTATTTACAAATCACGGGGTTGCATGATTGGCTATTTACAAATCACGGGGTTGCATGATTGGCTTTTTACAAATCACGGGGTTACATGATTGACTATGTACAAATCACGGGTTACATGATTGGCTATTTATAAATCACGGGATTACATGATTGGCTATGTACAAATCACGGGGTTACATGATTGGCTATTTACAAATCACGGGGATACATGATTGGCTATTTACAAATCACGGGGTTACATGATTGGCTATTTATAAATCACGAGGTTACATGATTGGCTATGTACAAATCACGGGGTAACATGATTGGCTATTTATAAATTATGGGGTTACATGATTGGCTATGTATAAATCACGGGGTTACATGATTGGCTATGTACAAATCACGGGGATACATGATTGGCTATTTACAAATCACAGGGTTACATGATTGGCTATGTACAAATCACGGGTTACATGATTGGCTATTTACAAATCACGGGGTTACATGATTGGCTATTTACAAATCACGGAGTTACATGATTGGCTATTTACAAATCATGGGGTTACATGATTGGCTATTTACCAATCACGGGGTTACATGATTGGCTATATACGAATCACGGGGTTACATGATTGGCAATGTACAAATCACGGGGTTTCATGATTGGCTATTCACAAATCACGGGGTTACATGATTGGCTATGTACAAATCACAGGGTTACATGACTGACTATTTACAAATTACGGGGTTACATGATTGGCTATTTACAAATCACGGGGTTACATGATTGGCTATGTACAAATCACTGGGTTACATGATTGACTATTTACAAATTACGGGGTTACATGATTGGCTATTTACAAATCACGGGGTTGCATGATTGGATATTTACAAATCACGGGGTTTACATGATTGGCTATTTACAAATCACGGGGTTACATGATTGGCTTTTTACAAATCACGGGGTTACATGATTGACTATGTACAAATCACGGGGTTACATGATTGGCTATTTATAAATCACGGGATTACATGATTGGCTATGTACAAATCACGGGGTTACATGATTGGCTATTTACAAATCACGAGGTTACATGATTGGCTATGTACAAATCACGGGGTTACATGATTGTCTACGTACAAATCACGGGGTTACATGATTGGCTATGTACAAATCACGGGGTTACATGATTGGGTATGGTCAAATCACGGGGTTACTTGATTGGCTATTTAAAAATCACGGGGTTACATGATTGGCTATGTACAAATCACGGGGTTACATGATTGGCTATTTATAAATCACGGGGTTACATGTTTGGCTATTTACAAATCACGGGGTTACATGATTGGCTATTCATAAATCACGGGATTACATGATTGGCTATTTACAAATCTCGGGGTTGCATGATTGGCTATTTACAAATCACGGGGTTACATGATTGGCTGTTTACAAATCACGGGGTTACATGAATGGCTATTTACAAATCACGGGGTTACATGATTGGCTATGTACAAATCACGGGGTTACATGATTGGGTATGGTCAAATCACGGGGTTACATGATTGGCTATTTAAAAATCACGGAGTTACATGATTGGCTATTTACAAATCATAGGGTTACATGATTGGCTATTTACCAATCACGGGGTTACATGATTGGCTATTTACAAATCACGGGGTTACATAATTGGCTATTTAAAAATCACGGGGATACATGATTGTCTATTTAAAATTCACGGGGTTACATGATTGGCTATGTAAAAATAACGGGGTTACATGATTGGCTATTTACAAATCACGGGGTTGCATGATTGGCTATTTACAAATCACGGGGTTACATGATTGGCTATTTACAAATCACGGGGTTACATGATTGGCTATTTACAAATCACGGGGTTACATGATTGGCTATTTACAAATCACGGGGTTACATGATTGGCTATTTATAAATTACGGGATTACATGATTGGCTATGTATAAATCACGGGGTTACATGATTGGCTATTTACAAATCACGGGGATACATGATTGGCTATTTATAAATCACGGAGTTACATGATTGGCTATTTACAATTCACGGGGTTACATGATTGGCTATTTATAAATCACGGGGTTACATGATTGGCTATTTACAAATCACGGGGTTACATGATTGGCTATTTATAAATCACGGGGTTACATGATTGGCTATGTATAAATCACGGGGTTACATGATTGGCTATGTACAAATCACGGGGATACATGATTGGCTATTTACAAATCACGGGGTTACATGATTGGCTATGTACAAATCACGGGTTACATGATTGGCTATTTACAAATCACGGGATTGCATGATTGGCTATTTACAAATCACGGGGTTGCATGATTGGCTTTTTACAAATCACGGGGTTACATGATTGACTATGTACAAATCACGGGGTTACATGATTGGCTATTTATAAATCACGGGATTACATGATTGGCTATGTACAAATCACGGGGTTACATGATTGGCTATTTACAAATCACGGGGATACATGATTGGCTATTTACAAATCATGGGATTACATGATTGGCTATTTCCAAATCACGGGGTTACATGATTGGCTATGTACAAATCCCGGGGTTCCATAATTGGCTATTTACAAATCACGAGGTTACATGATTGGCTATGTACAAATCACGGCGTTACATGATTGGCTATTTACAAATCACGGGGTTACATGATTGGATATGTACAAATCAAGGGGTTACATGATTGGGTATGTTCAAATCACGGGGTTACATGATTGGCGATTTAAAAATCACGGGGTTACATGATTGGCTATTTAAAAATTACGGGGTTACATGATTGGCTATTTAAAAATCTCGGAGTTAAATGATTGGCTATGTACAAATCACGGGGTTACATGATTGGCTATTTATAAATCACGGGGTTACATGATTGGCTATTTACAAATCACGGGGTTGCATGATTGGATATTTACAAATCACGGGGTTTACATGATTGGCTATTTACAAATCACGGGGTTACATGATTGGCTATTTACAAATCACGGGGTTACATGATTGGCTATTTAAAAATCACGGGGTTACATGATTGGCTATTTACAAATCACGGGGTTGCATGATTGGCTATTTACAAATCACGGGGTTGCATGATTGGCTTTTTACAAATCACGGGGTTACATGATTGACTATGTACAAATCACGGGGTTACATGATTGGCTATTTATAAATCACGGGATTACTTGATTGGCTATGTACAAATCACGGGGTTACATGATTGGCTATTTACAAATCACAGGGATACATGATTGGCTATTTACAAATCACATGGTTACATGATTGGCTATTTACAAATCACGGGGTTACATGATTGGCTATTTATAAAACACGGGGTTGCATGATTGGCTATGTACAACTCACGGGGTTACATGATTGGCTATTTATAAATCACGGGGTTACATGATTGGCTATGTATAAATCACGGGGTTACATGATTGGCTACGTACAAATCACGGGGATACATGATTGGCTATTTACAAATCACGGGGTTACATGATTGGCTATGTACAAATCACGGGTTACATGATTGGCTATTTACAAATCACGGGGTTACATGATTGGCTATGTACAAATCACGGAGTTACATGATTGGCTATTTACAAATCATGGGGTTACATGATTGGCTATTTACCAATCACGGGGTAACATGATTGGCTATGTACAAATCACGGGGTTACATGATTGGCTATTTACAAATCACGAGGTTACATGATTGGCTATGTACAAATCACGGGGTTACATGATTGTCTACGTACAAATCACGGGGTTACATGATTGGCTATGTACAAATCACGGGGTTACATGATTGGGTATGGTCAAATCACGGGGTTACATGATTGGCTATTTAAAAATCACGGGGTTACATGATTGGCTATTTAAAAATCACGGGGTTACATGATTGGCTATGTACAAATCACGGAGTTACATGATTGGCTATTTATAAATCACGGGGTTACATGTTTGGCTATTTACAAATCACGGGGTTACATGATTGGCTATTCATAAATCACGGGATTACATGATTGGCTATTTACAAATCACGGGGTTGCATGATTGGCTATTTACAAATCACGGGGTTACATGATTGGCTGTTTACAAATCACGGGGTTACATGATTGGCTATTTACAAATCACGGGGTTACATGATTGGCTATGTACAAATCACGGGGTTACATGATTGGGTATGGTCAAATCACGGGGTTACATGATTGGCTATTTAAAAATCACGGAGTTACATGATTGGCTATTTACAAATCATAGGGTTACATGATTGGCTATTTACCAATCACGGGGTTACATGATTGGCTATTTACAAATCACGGGCTTACATGATTAGCTATGTACAAATGACGGGGTTACATGATTGGCTATGCACAAATCACGGGGTTACGTGATTGGGTATGTTCAAATCACGGGGTTACATGATTGGCTATGTACAAATCACAGGGTTACATAATTGGCTATTTAAAAATCACGGGGATACATGATTGTCTATTTAAAATTCACGGGGTTACATGATTGGCTATGTAAAAATAACGGGGTTACATGATTGGCTATTTACAAATCACGGGGTTGCATGATTGGCTATTTACAAATCACGGGGTTACATGATTGGCTATTTACAAATCACGGGGTTACATGATTGGCTATTTACAAATCACGGGGTTACATGATTGGCTATTTACAAATCACGGGGTTAGATGATTGGCTATTTATAAATTACGGGATTACATGATTGGCTATGTATAAATCACGGGGTTACATGATTGGCTATTTACAAATCACGGGGATACATGATTGGCTATTTATAAATCACGGAGTTACATGATTGGCTATTTACAATTCACGGGGTTACATGATTGGCTATTTATAAATCACGGGGTTACATGATTGGCTATTTACAAATCACGGGGTTACATGATTGGCTATTTATAAATCACGGGGTTACATGATTGGCTATGTATAAATCACGGGGTTACATGATTGGCTATGTACAAATCACGGGGTTACATGATTGGCTATGTACAAATCACGGGTTACATGATTGGCTATTTACAAATCACGGGATTGCATGATTGGCTATTTACAAATCACGGGGTTGCATGATTGGCTTTTTACAAATCACGGGGTTACATGATTGACTATGTAAAAATCACGGGGTTACATGATTGGCTATTTATAAATCACGGGATTACATGATTGGCTATGTACAAATCACGGGGTTACATGATTGGCTATTTACAAATCACGGGGATACATGATTGGCTATTTACAAATCATGGGATTACATGATTGGCTATTTCCAAATCACGGGGTTACATGATTGGCTATGTACAAATCCCGGGGTTCCATAATTGGCTATTTACAAATCACGAGGTTACATGATTGGCTATGTACAAATCACGGCGTTACATGATTGGCTATTTACAAATCACGGGGTTACATGATTGGCTATGTACAAATCAAGGGGTTACATGATTGGGTATGTTCAAATCACGGGGTTACATGATTGGCGATTTAAAAATCACGGGGTTACATGATTGGCTATTTAAAAATTACGGGGTTACATGATTGGCTATTTAAAAATCTCGGAGTTACATGATTGGCTATGTACAAATCACGGGGTTACATGATTGGCTATTTATAAATCACGGGGTTACATGATTGGCTGTTTACAAATCACGGGGTTACATGATTGGCTATTTACAAATCACGGGGTTACATGATTGGCTATTTACAAATCACGGGGTTACATGATTGGCTATTTACAAATCATTAGGTTACATGATTGGCTATTTACAAATCACGGGGTTACATGATTGGCTATTTACAAATCACGTTGTTACATGATTGGCTATTTACAAATCATTAGGTTACATGATTGGCTATTTACAAATCACGGGGTTACATGATTGGCTATTTACAAATCACGATGTTACATGATTGGCTATGTGCAAATCACGGGGTTACATGATTGGCTATGTACAAATCACGGGGTTACATGATTAGGTATGTTCAAATCACGGGGTTACATGATTGGCTATTTAAAAATCATGGGGTTACATGATTGGCTATTTCCAAATCACGGGGTTACATGATTGGCTATGTACAAATCACTGCGTTACATGATTGGCTATTTACAAATCACGGGGTTACATGATTGGCTATGTACAAATCGCGGGGTTACATGATTGGCTATGTACAAATCACGGGGTTACATGATTGGGTATGTTCAAATCACGGGGTTACATGATTGGCTATGTACAAATCACGGGGTTACATGATTGGCTATGTAAAAATCACGGGGATACATGATTGTCTTTTTAAAATTCACGGGGTTACATAATTGGCTATTTACAAATCACGGGGTTGCATGATTGGCTATGTACAAATCACGGGGTTACATGATTGGCTATTTACAAATCACGGGGTTACATGATTGGCTATGTACAAATCACTGGGTTACATGATTGACTATTTACAAATCACGGGGTTACATGATTGGCTATTAACAAATCACGGGGTTACATGATTGGCTATTTACAAATCACGGGGTTTACATGATTGGCTATTTACAAATCACGGGGTTACATGATTGGCTATTTACAAATCACGGGGTTACATGATTGGCTATTTACAAATCACGGGGTTACATGATTGGCTATTTAAAAATCACGGGGTTACATGATTGGCTATTTACAAATCACGGGGTTGCATGATTGGCAATTTACAAATCACGGGGTTGCATGATTGGCTTTTTACAAATCACGGGGTTACATGATTGTCTATGTACAAATCACGAGTTACATGATTTGCTATATATAAATCACGGGATTACATGATTGGCTATGTACAAATCACGGGGTTACATGATTGGCTATTTACAAATCACGGGGTTACATGATTGGCTATTTACAAATCACGGGGTTACATGATTGGCTATTTATAAATCACGGGGTTACATGATTGGCTATGTACAACTCAAGGGGTTACATGATTGGCTATTTATAAATTATGGGGTTACATGATTGGCTATGTATAAATCACGGGGTTACATGATTGGCTATGTACAAATCATGGAGTTACATGATTGGCTATTTACAAATCATGGGGTTACATGATTGGCTATTTACCAATCACGGGGTTACATGATTGGCTATGTACAAATCACGGGGTTACATGATTGGCTATTTACAAATCACGAGGTTACATGATTGGCTATGTACAAATCACGGGGTTACATGATTGTCTATGTACAAATCACGGGGTTACATGATTGGCTATGTACAAATCACGGGGTTACATGATTGGGTATGGTCAAATCACGGGGTTACATGATTGGCTATTTAAAAATCACGGGGTTACATGATTGGCTATGTACAAATCACGGGGTTACATGATTGGCTATTTATAAATCACGGGGTTGCATGATTGGCTATTTACAAATCACGGGGTTACATGATTGGCTATTTACAAATCACGGGGTTACATGATTGGCTATGTACAAATCACGGGGTTACATGATTGGGTATGGTCAAATCACGGGGTTACATGATTGGCTATTTAAAAATCACGGAGTTACATGATTGGCTATTTACCAATCACGGGGTTACATGATTGGCTATTTCCCAATCACGGGGTTACATGATTGGCTATTTACAAATCACGGGCTTACATGATTAGCTATGTACAAATCACGGGGTTACATGATTGGCTATGTACAAATCACGGGGTTACGTGATTGGGTATGTTCAAATCACGGGGTTACATGATTGGCTATGTACAAATCACGGGGTTACATAATTGGCTATTTAAAAATCATGGGGATACATGATTGTCTATTTAAAATTCACGGGGTTACATGATTGGCTATGTAAAAATAACGGGGTTACATGATTGGCTATTTACAAATCACGGGGTTGCATGATTGGCTATTTACAAATCACGGGGTTACATGATTGGCTATTTACAAATCACGGGGTTACATGATTGGCTATTTACAAATCACGGGGTTACATGATTGGCTATTTACAAATCACGGGGTTACATGATTGGCTATTTATAAATTACGGGATTACATGATTGGCTATGTACAAATCACGGGGTTACATGATTGGCTATTTACAAATCACGGGGATACATGATTGGCTATTTACAAATCACAGAGTTACATGATTGGCTATTTACAAATCACGGGGTTACATGATTGGCTATTTATAAATCACGGGGTTACATGATTGGCTATTTACAAATCACGGGGTTACATGATTGGCTATTTATAAATCACGGGGTTACATGATTGGCTATGTATAAATCACGGGGTTACATGATTGGCTATGTACAAATCACGGGGATACATGATTGGCTATTTACAAATCACGGGGTTACATGATTGGCTATTTATAAATCACGGGGTTACATGATTGGCTATGTATAAATCACGGGGTTACATGATTGGCTATGTACAAATCACGGGGATACATGATTGGCTATTTACAAATCACGGGGTTACATGATTGGCTATGTACAAATCACGGGTTACATGATTGGCTATTTACAAATCACAGGGTTACATGATTGGCTATTTATAAATTATGGGGTTACATGATTGGCTATGTATAAATCACGGGGTTACATGATTGGCTATGTACAAATCATGGAGTTACATGATTGGCTATTTACAAATCATGGGGTTACATGATTGGCTATTTACCAATCACGGGGTTACATGATTGGCTATGTACAAATCACGGGGTTACATGATTGGCTATTTACAAATCACGAGGTTACATGATTGGCTATGTACAAATCACGGGGTTACATGATTGTCTATGTACAAATCACGGGGTTACATGATTGGCTATGTACAAATCACGGGGTTACATGATTGGGTATGGTCAAATCACGGGGTTACATGATTGGCTATTTAAAAATCACGGGGTTACATGATTGGCTATGTACAAATCACGGGGTTACATGATTGGCTATTTATAAATCACGGGGTTGCATGATTGGCTATTTACAAATCACGGGGTTACATGATTGGCTATTTACAAATCACGGGGTTACATGATTGGCTATGTACAAATCACGGGGTTACATGATTGGGTATGGTCAAATCACGGGGTTACATGATTGGCTATTTAAAAATCACGGAGTTACATGATTGGCTATTTACCAATCACGGGGTTACATGATTGGCTATTTCCCAATCACGGGGTTACATGATTGGCTATTTACAAATCACGGGCTTACATGATTAGCTATGTACAAATCACGGGGTTACATGATTGGCTATGTACAAATCACGGGGTTACGTGATTGGGTATGTTCAAATCACGGGGTTACATGATTGGCTATGTACAAATCACGGGGTTACATAATTGGCTATTTAAAAATCACGGGGATACATGATTGTCTATTTAAAATTCACGGGGTTACATGATTGGCTATGTAAAAATAACGGGGTTACATGATTGGCTATTTACAAATCACGGGGTTGCATGATTGGCTATTTACAAATCACGGGGTTACATGATTGGCTATTTACAAATCACGGGGTTACATGATTGGCTATTTACAAATCACGGGGTTACATGATTGGCTATTTACAAATCACGGGGTTACATGATTGGCTATTTATAAATTACGGGATTACATGTTTGGCTATGTACAAATCACGGGGTTACATGATTGGCTATTTACAAATCACGGGGATACATGATTGGCTATTTACAAATCACAGAGTTACATGATTGGCTATTTACAAATCACGGGGTTACATGATTGGCTATTTATAAATCACGGGGTTACATGATTGGCTATTTACAAATCACGGGGTTACATGATTGGCTATTTATAAATCACGGGGTTACATGATTGGCTATGTATAAATCACGGGGTTACATGATTGGCTATGTACAAATCACGGGGATACATGATTGGCTATTTACAAATCACGGGGTTACATGATTGGCTATGTACAAATCACGGGTTACATGATTGGCTATTTACAAATCACAGGGTTGCATGATTGGCTATTTACAAATCACGGGGTTGCATGATTGGCTTTTTACAAATCACGGGGTTACATGATTGACTATGTACAAATCACGGGGTTACATGATTGGCTATTTATAAATCACGGGATTACATGATTAGCTATGTACAAATCACGGGGTTACATGATTGGCTATTTAAAAATCACGGGGATACATGATTGGCTATTTACAAATCATGGGATTACATGATTGGCTATTTCCAAATCACGGGGTTACATGATTGGCTATGTACAAATCCCGGGGTTCCATAATTGGCTATTTACAAATCACGAGGTTACATGATTGGCTATGTACAAATCACGGCGTTACATGATTGGCTATTTACAAATCACGGGGTTACATGATTGGCTATGTACAAATCATGGGGTTACATGATTGGGTATGTTCAAATCACGGGGTTACATGATTGGCGATTTAAAAATCACGGGGTTACATGATTGGCTATTTAAAAATTACGGGGTTACATGATTGGCTATTTAAAAATCTCGGAGTTACATGATTGGCTATGTACAAATCACGGGGTTACATGATTGGCTATTTATAAATCACGGGGTTACATGATTGGCTGTTTACAAATCACGGGGTTACATGATTGGCTATTTACAAATCACGGGGTTACATGATTGGCTATTTACAAATCACGGGGTTACATGATTGGCTATTTACAAATCATTAGGTTACATGATTGGCTATTTACAAATCACGGGGTTACATGATTGGCTATTTACAAATCACGGGGTTACATGATTGGCTATTTACAAATCACGTTGTTACATGATTGGCTATGTGCAAATCACGGGGTTACATGATTGGCTATGTACAAATCACGGGGTTACATGATTAGGTATGTTCAAATCACGGGGTTACATGATTGGCTATTTAAAAATCACGGGGTTACATGATTGGCTATTTACAAATCACGGGGTTGCATGATTGGCAATTTACAAATCACGGGGTTGCATGATTGGCTTTTTACAAATCACGGGGTTACATGATTGTCTATGTACAAATCACGGGTTACATGATTTGCTATATATAAATCACGGGATTACATGATTGGCTATGTACAAATCACGGGGTTACATGATTGGCTATTTACAAATCACGGGGTTACATGATTGGCTATTTACAAATCACGGGGTTACATGATTGGCTATTTATAAATCACGGGGTTACATGATTGGCTATGTACAACTCAAGGGGTTACATGATTGGCTATTTATAAATTATGGGGTTACATGATTGGCTATGTATAAATCACGGGGTTACATGATTGGCTATGTACAAATCATGGAGTTACATGATTGGCTATTTACAAATCATGGGGTTACATGATTGGTTATTTACCAATCACGGGGTTACATGATTGGCTATGTACAAATCACGGGGTTACATGATTGGCTATTTACAAATCACGAGGTTACATGATTGGCTATGTACAAATCACGGGGTTACATGATTGTCTACGTACAAATCACGGGGTTACATGATTGGCTATGTACAAATCACGGGGTTACATGATTGGGTATGGTCAAATCACGGGGTTACATGATTGGCTATTTAAAAATCACGGGGTTACATGATTGGCTATGTACAAATCACGGGGTTACATGATTGGCTATTTATAAATCACGGGGTTGCATGATTGGCTATTTACAAATCACGGGGTTACATGATTGGCTATTTACAAATCACGGGGTTACATGATTGGCTATGTACAAATCACGGGGTTACATGATTGGGTATGGTCAAATCACGGGGTTACATGATTGGCTATTTAAAAATCACGGAGTTACATGATTGGCTATTTACCAATCACGGGGTTACATGATTGGCTATTTCCCAATCACGGGGTTACATGATTGGCTATTTACAAATCACGGGCTTACATGATTAGCTATGTACAAATCACGGGGTTACATGATTG
Organism: Leptodactylus fuscus; assembly: GCF_031893055.1. Taxonomy (NCBI): domain Eukaryota; kingdom Metazoa; phylum Chordata; class Amphibia; order Anura; family Leptodactylidae; genus Leptodactylus; species Leptodactylus fuscus. Next base: position 66,371,751 of record NC_134274.1, on the reverse strand, counting down.
GCTATGTACAAATCACGGGGTTACGTGATTGGGTATGTTCAAATCACGGGGTTACATGATTGGCTATGTACAAATCACGGGGTTACATAATTGGCTATTTAAAAATCACGGGGATACATGATTGTCTATTTAAAATTCACGGGGTTACATGATTGGCTATGTAAAAATAACGGGGTTACATGATTGGCTATTTACAAATCACGGGGTTGCATGATTGGCTATTTACAAATCACGGGGTTACATGATTGGCTATTTACAAATCACGGGGTTACATGATTGGCTATTTACAAATCACGGGGTTACATGATTGGCTATTTACAAATCACGGGGTTACATGATTGGCTATTTATAAATTACGGGATTACATGATTGGCTATGTACAAATCACGGGGTTACATGATTGGCTATTTACAAATCACGGGGATACATGATTGGCTATTTACAAATCACAGAGTTACATGATTGGCTATTTACAAATCACGGGGTTACATGATTGGCTATTTATAAATCACGGGGTTACATGATTGGCTATTTACAAATCACGGGGTTACATGATTGGCTATTTATAAATCACGGGGTTACATGATTGGCTATGTATAAATCACGGGGTTACATGATTGGCTATGTACAAATCACGGGGATACATGATTGGCTATTTACAAATCACGGGGTTACATGATTGGCTATGTACAAATCACGGGTTACATGATTGGCTATTTACAAATCACAGGGTTGCATGATTGGCTATTTACAAATCACGGGGTTGCATGATTGGCTTTTTACAAATCACGGGGTTACATGATTGACTATGTACAAATCACGGGGTTACATGATTGGCTATTTATAAATCACGGGATTACATGATTGGCTATGTACAAATCACGGGGTTACATGATTGGCTATTTAAAAATCACGGGGATACATGATTGGCTATTTACAAATCATGGGATTACATGATTGGCTATTTCCAAATCACGGGGTTACATGATTGGCTATGTACAAATCCCGGGGTTCCATAATTGGCTATTTACAAATCACGAGGTTACATGATTGGCTATGTACAAATCACGGCGTTACATGATTGGCTATTTACAAATCACGGGGTTACATGATTGGCTATGTACAAATCACGGGGTTACATGATTGGGTATGTTCAAATCACGGGGTTACATGATTGGCGATTTAAAAATCACGGGGTTACATGATTGGCTATTTAAAAATTACGGGGTTACATGATTGGCTATTTAAAAATCTCGGAGTTACATGATTGGCTATGTACAAATCACGGGGTTACATGATTGGCTATTTATAAATCACGGGGTTACATGATTGGCTGTTTACAAATCACGGGGTTACATGATTGGCTATTTACAAATCACGGGGTTACATGATTGGCTATTTACAAATCACGGGGTTACATGATTGGCTATTTACAAATCATTAGGTTACATGATTGGCTATTTACAAATCACGGGGTTACATGATTGGCTATTTACAAATCACGGGGTTACATGATTGGCTATTTACAAATCACGTTGTTACATGATTGGCTATGTGCAAATCACGGGGTTACATGATTGGCTATGTACAAATCACGGGGTTACATGATTAGGTATGTTCAAATCACGGGGTTACATGATTGGCTATTTAAAAATCATGGGGTTACATGATTGGCTATTTCCAAATCACGGGGTTACATGATTGGCTATGTACAAATCACTGCGTTACATGATTGGCTATTTACAAATCACGGGGTTACATGATTGGCTATGTACAAATCGCGGGGTTACATGATTGGCTATGTACAAATCACGGGGTTACATGATTGGGTATGTTCAAATCGCGGGGTTACATGATTGGCTATGTACAAATCACGGGGTTACATGATTGGCTATGTAAAAATCACGGGGTTACATGATTGTCTTTTTAAAATTCACGGGGTTACATAATTGGCTATTTACAAATCACGGGGTTGCATGATTGGCTATGTACAAATCACGGGGTTACATGATTGGCTATTTACAAATCACGGGGTTACATGATTGGCTATGTACAAATCACTGGGTTACATGATTGACTATTTACAAATCACGGGGTTACATGATTGGCTATTTAAAAATCACGGGGTTACATGATTGGCTATTTACAAATCACGGGGTTTACATGATTGGCTATTTACAAATCACGGGGTTACATGATTGGCTATTTACAAATCACGGGGTTACATGATTGGCTATTTACAAATCACGGGGTTACATGATTGGCTATTTAAAAATCACGGAATTACATGATTGGCTATTTACAAATCACGGGGTTGCATGATTGGCTATTTACAAATCACGGGGTTGCATGATTGGCTTTTTACAAATCACGGGGTTACATGATTGACTATGTACAAATAACGGGTCACATGATTGGCTATTTATAAATCACGGGATTACATGATTGGCTATGTACAAATCACGGGGTTACATGATTGGCTATTTACAAATCACGGGGATACATGATTGGCTATTTACAAATCACGGGGTTACATGATTGGCTATTTACAAATCACGGGGTTACATGATTGGCTATTTATAAATCACGGGGTTACATGATTGGCTATGTACAACTCACGGGGTTACATGACTGGCTATTTATAAATTATGGGGTTACATGATTGGCTATGTATAAATCACGGGGTTACATGATTGGCTATGTACAAATCACGGGGTTACATGATTGGCTATTTACAAATCACGGGGTTACATGATTGGCTATGTACAAATCACGGGTTACATGATTGGCTATTTACAAATCACGGGGTTACATGATTGGCTATGTACAAATCACGGAGTTACATGATTGGCTATTTACAAATCATGGGGTTACATGATTGGCTATTTACCAATCACGGGGTTACATGATTGGCTATATACGAATCACGGGGTTACATGATTGGCAATGTACAAATCACGGGGTTTCATGATTGGCTATTCACAAATCACGGGGTTACATGATTGGCTATGTACAAATCACATGGTTACATGATTGACTATTTACAAATCACGGGGTTACATGATTGGCTATTTACAAATCACGGGGTTACATGATTGGCTATGTACAAATCACTGGGTTACATGATTGACTATTTACAAATTACGGGGTTACATGATTGGCTATTTACAAATCACGGGGTTACATGATTGGGTATTTACAAATCACGGGGTTTACATGATTGGCTATTTACAAATCACGGGGTTACATGATTGGCTATTTACAAATCACGGGGTTACATGATTGGCTACTTAAAAATCACGTGGTTACATGATTGGCTATTTACAAATCACGGGGTTGCATGATTGGCTATTTACAAATCACGGGGTTGCATGATTGGCTTTTTACAAATCACGGGGTTACATGATTGGCTATTTACAAATCACGGGGTTACATGATTGGCTATTTACAAATCACGGGGTTACATGATTGGCTATTTACAAATCATTAGGTTACATGATTGGCTATTTACAAATCACGGGGTTACATGATTGGCTATTTACAAATCACGGGGTTACATGATTGGCTATTTACAAATCACGGGGTTACATGATTGGCTATTTACAAATCACGTTGTTACATGATTGGCTATGTGCAAATCACGGGGTTACATGATTGGCTATGTACAAATCACGGGGTTACATGATTAGGTATGTTCAAATCACGGGGTTACATGATTGGCTATTTAAAAATCATGGGGTTACATGATTGGCTATTTCCAAATCACGGGGTTACATGATTGGCTATGTACAAATCACTGCGTTACATGATTGGCTATTTACAAATCACGGGGTTACATGATTGGCTATGTACAAATCGCGGGGTTACATGATTGGCTATGTACAAATCACGGGGTTACATGATTGGGTATGTTCAAATCGCGGGGTTACATGATTGGCTATGTACAAATCACGGGGTTACATGATTGGCTATGTAAAAATCACGGGGTTACATGATTGTCTTTTTAAAATTCACGGGGTTACATAATTGGCTATTTACAAATCACGGGGTTGCATGATTGGCTATGTACAAATCACGGGGTTACATGATTGGCTATTTACAAATCACGGGGTTACATGATTGGCTATGTACAAATCACTGGGTTACATGATTGACTATTTACAAATCACGGGGTTACATGATTGGCTATTTACAAATCACGGGGTTACATGATTGGCTATTTACAAATCACGGGGTTTACATGATTGGCTATTTACAAATCACGGGGTTACATGATTGGCTATTTACAAATCACGGGGTTACATGATTGGCTATTTACAAATCACGGGGTTACATGATTGGCTATTTAAAAATCACGGAATTACATGATTGGCTATTTACAAATCACGGGGTTGCATGATTGGCTATTTACAAATCACGGGGTTGCATGATTGGCTTTTTACAAATCACGGGGTTACATGATTGACTATGTACAAATCACGGGTCACATGATTGGCTATTTATAAATCACGGGATTACATGATTGGCTATGTACAAATCACGGGGTTACATGATTGGCTATTTACAAATCACGGGGATACATGATTGGCTATTTACAAATCACGGGGTTACATGATTGGCTATTTACAAATCACGGGGTTACATGATTGGCTATTTATAAATCACGGGGTTACATGATTGGCTATGTACAACTCACGGGGTTACATGACTGGCTATTTATAAATTATGGGGTTACATGATTGGCTATGTATAAATCACGGGGTTACATGATTGGCTATGTACAAATCACGGGGTTACATGATTGGCTATTTACAAATCACGGGGTTACATGATTGGCTATGTACAAATCACGGGTTACATGATTGGCTATTTACAAATCACGGGGTTACATGATTGGCTATGTACAAATCACGGAGTTACATGATTGGCTATTTACAAATCATGGGGTTACATGATTGGCTATTTACCAATCACGGGGTTACATGATTGGCTATATACGAATCACGGGGTTACATGATTGGCAATGTACAAATCACGGGGTTTCATGATTGGCTATTCACAAATCACGGGGTTACATGATTGGCTATGTACAAATCACATGGTTACATGATTGACTATTTACAAATCACGGGGTTACATGATTGGCTATTTACAAATCACGGGGTTACATGATTGGCTATGTACAAATCACTGGGTTACATGATTGACTATTTACAAATTACGGGGTTACATGATTGGCTATTTACAAATCACGGGGTTACATGATTGGGTATTTACAAATCACGGGGTTTACATGATTGGCTATTTACAAATCACGGGGTTACATGATTGGCTATTTACAAATCACGGGGTTACATGATTGGCTACTTAAAAATCACGTGGTTACATGATTGGCTATTTACAAATCACGGGGTTGCATGATTGGCTATTTACAAATCACGGGGTTGCATGATTGGCTTTTTACAAATCACGGGGTTACATGATTGGCTATTTACAAATCACGGGGTTACATGATTGGCTATTTACAAATCACGGGGTTACATGATTGGCTATTTACAAATCATTAGGTTACATGATTGGCTATTTACAAATCACGGGGTTACATGATTGGCTATTTACAAATCACGGGGTTACATGATTGGCTATGTAAAAATCACGGGGTTACATGATTGTCTTTTTAAAATTCACGGGGTTACATGATTGGCTATTTACAAATCACGGGGTTGCATGATTGGCTATGTACAAATCACGGGGTTACATGATTGGCTATTTACAAATCACGGGGTTACATGATTGGCTATGTACAAATCACTGGGTTACATGATTGACTATTTACAAATCACACGGTTACATGATTGGCTATTTACAAATCACGGGGTTACATGATTGGCTATTTACAAATCACGGGGTTTACATGATTGGCTATTTACAAATCACGGGGTTACATGATTGGCTATTTATAAATCACGGGGTTACATGATTGGCTATTTACAAATCACGGGGTTACATGATTGGCTATTTAAAAATAACTGGGTTACATGATTGGCTATTTACAAATCACGGGGTTGCATGATTGGCTATTTACAAATCACGGGGTTGCATGATTGGCTTTTTACAAATCACGGGGTTACATGATTGACTATGTACAAATCACGGGGTTACATGATTGGCTATTTATAAATCACGGCATTACATGATTGGCTATGTACAAATCACGGGGTTACATGATTGGCTATTTACAAATCACGGGGATACATGATTGGCTACTTACAAATCATGGGGTTACATGATTGCATATTTACAAATCACGGGGTTACATGATTGGCTATTTATAAATCACGGGGTTACATGATTGGCTATGTACAACTCACGGGGTTACATGATTGGCTATTTATAAATCACGGGGTTACATGATTGGCTATGTATAAATCACGGGGTTACATAATTGGCTATGTACAAATCACGGGGATACATGATTGGCTATTTACAAATCACGGGGTTACATGATTGGCTATGTACAAATCACGGGTTACATGATTGGCTATTTACAAATCACGGGGTTACATGATTGGCTATATACGAATCACGGGGTGACATGATTGGCAATGTACAAATCACGGGGTTACATGATTGACTATTTACAAATTACGGGGTTACATGATTGGCTATTTACAAATCACGGGGTTACATGATTGGCTATGTACAAATCACTGGGTTACATGATTGACTATTTACAAATTACGGGGTTATATGATTGGCTATTTACAAATCACGGGGTTACATGATTGGCTATTTACAAATCACGGGGTTTACATGATAGGCTATTTAAAATCACGGGGTTACATGATTGGCTATTTACAAATCACGGGGATACATGATTGGCTATTTAAAAATCACGGGGTTACATGATTGGCTATTTACAAATCACGGGGTTGCATGATTGGCTATTTACAAATCACGGGGTTGCATGATTGGCTTTTTACAAATCACGGGGTTACATGATTGACTATGTACAAATCACGGGGTTACATGATTGGCTATTTATAAATCACGGGATTACATGATTGGCTATGTACAAATCACGGGGTTACATGATTGGCTATTTACAAATCACAGGGATACATGATTGGCTATTTACAAATCACGGGGTTACATGATTGGCTATTTACAAATCACGGGGTTGCATGATTGGCTATTTACAAATCACGGGGTTGCATGATTGGCTATTTATAAATCACGGGGTTACATGATTGGCTATGTATAAATCACGGGGTTACATGATTGGCTATGTACAAATCACGGGGATACATGATTGGCTATTTACAAATCACTGGGTTACATGATTGGCTATGTACAAATCACGGGTTACATGATTGGCTATTTACAAATCACGGGATTGCATGATTGGCTATTTACAAATCACGGGGTTGCATGATTGGCTTTTTACAAATCACGGAGTTACATGATTGACTATGTACAAATCACGGGGTTACATGATTGGCTATTTATAAATCACGGGATTACATGATTGGCTATGTACAAATCACGGGGTTACATGATTGGCTATTTACAAATCACGGGGATACATGATTGGCTATTTACAAATCATGGGATTACATGATTGGCTATTTCTAAATCACGGGGTTACATGATTGGCTATGTACAAATCCCGGGGTTCCATAATTGGCTATTTACAAATCACGAGGTTACATGATTGGCTATGTACAAATCACGGCGTTACATGATTGGCTATTTACAAATCACGGGGTTACATGATTGGCTATTTACAAATCATGGGGTTACATGATTGGCTATGTACAAATCAAGGGGTTACATGATTGGGTATGTTCAAATCACGGGGTTACATGATTGGCGATTTAAAAATCACGGGTTTACATGATTGGCTATTTAAAAATCTCGGAGTTACATGATCGGCTATGTACAAATCACGGGGTTACATGATTGGCTATTAATAAATCACGGGGTTACATGATTGGCTGTTTACAAATCACGGGGTTACATGATTGGCTATTTACAAATCACGGGGTTACATGATTGGCTATTTACAAATCACGGGGTTACATGATTGGCTATTTACAAATCATTAGGTTACATGATTGGCTATTTACAAATCACGGGGTTACATGATTGGCTATTTACAAATCATGGGGTTACATGATTGGCTATTTACAAATCACGTTGTTACATGATTGGCTATGTGCAAATCACGGGGTTACATGATTGGCTATGTACAAATCACGGGGTTACATGATTAGGTATGTTCAAATCACGGGGTTACATGATTGGCTATTTAAAAATCATGGGGTTACATGATTGGCTATTTCCAAATCACGGGGTTACATGATTGGCTATGTACAAATCACTGCGTTACATGATTGGCTATTTACAAATCACGGGGTTACATGATTGGCTATGTACAAATCGCGGGGTTACATGATTGGCTATGTACAAATCACGGGGTTACATGATTGGGTATGTTCAAATCACGGGGTTACATGATTGGCTCTGTACAAATCACGGGGTTACATGATTGGCTATGTAAAAATCACGGGGTTACATGATTGTCTTTTTAAAACTCACGGGGTTACATAATTGGCTATTTACAAATCACGGGGTTGCATGATTGGCTATGTACAAATCACGGGGTTACATGATTGGCTATTTACAAATCACGGGGTTACATGATTGGCTATGTACAAATCACTGGGTTACATGATTGACTATTTACAAATCACGGGGTTACATGATTGGCTATTAACAAATCACGGGGTTACATGATTGGCTATTTACAAATCACGGGGTTTACATGATTGGCTATTTACAAATCACGGGGTTACATGATTGGCTATTTACAAATCACGGGGTTACATGATTGGCTATTTACAAATCACGGGGTTACATGATTGGCTATTTAAAAATCACGGGGTTACATGATTGGCTATTTACAAATCACGGGGTTGCATGATTGGCAATTTACAAATCACGGGGTTGCATGATTGGCTTTTTACAAATCACGGGGTTACATGATTGTCTATGTACAAATCACGGGTTACATGATGTGCTATTTATAAATCACGGGATTACATGATTGGCTATGTACAAATCACGGGGTTACATGATTGGCTATTTACAAATCACGGGGTTACATGATTGGCTATTTACAAATCACGGGGTTACATGATTGGCTATTTATAAATCACGGGGTTACATGATTGGCTATGTACAACTCACGGGGTTACATGATTGGCTATTTATAAATTATGGGGTTACATGATTGGCTATGTATAAATCACGGGGTTACATGATTGGCTATGTACAAATCACGGAGTTACATGATTGGCTATTTACAAATCATGGGGTTACATGATTGGCTATTTACCAATCACGGGGTTACATGATTGGCTATGTACAAATCACGGGGTTACATGATTGGCTATTTACAAATCACGAGGTTACATGATTGGCTATGTACAAATCACGGGGTTACATGATTGTCTACGTACAAATCACGGGGTTACATGATTGGCTATGTACAAATCACGGGGTTACATGATTGGGTATGGTCAAATCACGGGGTTACATGATTGGCTATTTAAAAATCACGGGGTTACATGATTGGCTATGTACAAATCACGGGGTTACATGATTGGCTATTTATAAATCACGGGGTTACATGTTTGGCTGTTTACAAATCACGGGGATACATGATTGGCTATTCATAAATCACGGGATTACATGATTGGCTATTTACAAATCACGGGGTTGCATGATTGGCTATTTACAAATCACGGGGTTACATGATTGGCTGTTTACAAATCACGGGGTTACATGATTGGCTATTTACAAATCACGGGGTTACATGATTGGCTATGTACAAATCACGGGGTTACATGATTGGGTATGGTCAAATCACGGGGTTACATGATTGGCTATTTAAAAATCACGGAGTTACATGATTGGCTATTTACAAATCATGGGGTTACATGATTGGCTATTTACCAATCACGGGGTTACATGATTGGCTATTTACAAATCACGGGCTTACATGATTAGCTATGTACAAATCACGGGGTTACATGATTGGCTATGTACAAATCACGGGGTTACGTGATTGGGTATGTTCAAATCACGGGGTTACATGATTGGCTATGTACAAATCACGGGGTTACATAATTGGCTATTTAAAAATCATGGGGATACATGATTGTCTATTTAAAATTCACGGGGTTACATGATTGGCTATGTAAAAATAACGGGGTTACATGATTGGCTATTTACAAATCACGGGGTTGCATGATTGGCTATTTACAAATCACGGGGTTACATGATTGGCTATTTACAAATCACGGGGTTACATGATTGGCTATTTACAAATCACGGGGTTACATGATTGGCTATTTACAAATCACGGGGTTACATGATTGGCTATTTATAAATTACGGGATTACATGATTGGCTATGTACAAATCACGGAGTTACATGATTGGCTATTTACAAATCATGGGGTTACATGATTGGCTATTTACCAATCACGGGGTTACATGATTAGCTATGTACAAATCACGGAGTTACATGATTGGCTATTTACAAATCATGGGGTTACATGATTGGCTATTTACCAATCACGGGGTTACATGATTGGCTATGTACAAATCACGGGGTTACATGACTGGCTATTTACAAATCACGAGGTTACATGATTGGCTATGTACAAATCACGGGGTTACATGATTGTCTACGTACAAATCACGGGGTTACATGATTGGCTATGTACAAATCACGGGGTTACATGATTGGGTATGGTCAAATCACGGGGTTACATGATTGGCTATTTAAAAATCACGGGGTTACATGATTGGCTATGTACAAATCGCGGGGTTACATGATTGGCTATGTACAAATCACGGGGTTACATGATTGGGTATGTTCAAATCACGGGGTTACATGATTGGCTCTGTACAAATCACGGGGTTACATGATTGGCTATGTAAAAATCACGGGGTTACATGATTGTCTTTTTAAAACTCACGGGGTTACATAATTGGCTATTTACAAATCACGGGGTTGCATGATTGGCTATGTACAAATCACGGGGTTACATGATTGGCTATTTACAAATCACGGGGTTACATGATTGGCTATGTACAAATCACTGGGTTACATGATTGACTATTTACAAATCACGGGGTTACATGATTGGCTATTAACAAATCACGGGGTTACATGATTGGCTATTTACAAATCACGGGGTTTACATGATTGGCTATTTACAAATCACGGGGTTACATGATTGGCTATTTACAAATCACGGGGTTACATGATTGGCTATTTACAAATCACGGGGTTACATGATTGGCTATTTAAAAATCACGGGGTTACATGATTGGCTATTTACAAATCACGGGGTTGCATGATTGGCAATTTACAAATCACGGGGTTGCATGATTGGCTTTTTACAAATCACGGGGTTACATGATTGTCTATGTACAAATCACGGGTTACATGATGTGCTATTTATAAATCACGGGATTACATGATTGGCTATGTACAAATCACGGGGTTACATGATTGGCTATTTACAAATCACGGGGTTACATGATTGGCTATTTACAAATCACGGGGTTACATGATTGGCTATTTATAAATCACGGGGTTACATGATTGGCTATGTACAACTCACGGGGTTACATGATTGGCTATTTATAAATTATGGGGTTACATGATTGGCTATGTATAAATCACGGGGTTACATGATTGGCTATGTACAAATCACGGAGTTACATGATTGGCTATTTACAAATCATGGGGTTACATGATTGGCTATTTACCAATCACGGGGTTACATGATTGGCTATGTACAAATCACGGGGTTACATGATTGGCTATTTACAAATCACGAGGTTACATGATTGGCTATGTACAAATCACGGGGTTACATGATTGTCTACGTACAAATCACGGGGTTACATGATTGGCTATGTACAAATCACGGGGTTACATGATTGGGTATGGTCAAATCACGGGGTTACATGATTGGCTATTTAAAAATCACGGGGTTACATGATTGGCTATGTACAAATCACGGGGTTACATGATTGGCTATTTATAAATCACGGGGTTACATGTTTGGCTGTTTACAAATCACGGGGATACATGATTGGCTATTCATAAATCACGGGATTACATGATTGGCTATTTACAAATCACGGGGTTGCATGATTGGCTATTTACAAATCACGGGGTTACATGATTGGCTGTTTACAAATCACGGGGTTACATGATTGGCTATTTACAAATCACGGGGTTACATGATTGGCTATGTACAAATCACGGGGTTACATGATTGGGTATGGTCAAATCACGGGGTTACATGATTGGCTATTTAAAAATCACGGAGTTACATGATTGGCTATTTACAAATCATGGGGTTACATGATTGGCTATTTACCAATCACGGGGTTACATGATTGGCTATTTACAAATCACGGGCTTACATGATTAGCTATGTACAAATCACGGGGTTACATGATTGGCTATGTACAAATCACGGGGTTACGTGATTGGGTATGTTCAAATCACGGGGTTACATGATTGGCTATGTACAAATCACGGGGTTACATAATTGGCTATTTAAAAATCATGGGGATACATGATTGTCTATTTAAAATTCACGGGGTTACATGATTGGCTATGTAAAAATAACGGGGTTACATGATTGGCTATTTACAAATCACGGGGTTGCATGATTGGCTATTTACAAATCACGGGGTTACATGATTGGCTATTTACAAATCACGGGGTTACATGATTGGCTATTTACAAATCACGGGGTTACATGATTGGCTATTTACAAATCACGGGGTTACATGATTGGCTATTTATAAATTACGGGATTACATGATTGGCTATGTACAAATCACGGAGTTACATGATTGGCTATTTACAAATCATGGGGTTACATGATTGGCTATTTACCAATCACGGGGTTACATGATTAGCTATGTACAAATCACGGAGTTACATGATTGGCTATTTACAAATCATGGGGTTACATGATTGGCTATTTACCAATCACGGGGTTACATGATTGGCTATGTACAAATCACGGGGTTACATGACTGGCTATTTACAAATCACGAGGTTACATGATTGGCTATGTACAAATCACGGGGTTACATGATTGTCTACGTACAAATCACGGGGTTACATGATTGGCTATGTACAAATCACGGGGTTACATGATTGGGTATGGTCAAATCACGGGGTTACATGATTGGCTATTTAAAAATCACGGGGTTACATGATTGGCTATGTACAAATCACGGGGTGACATGATTGGCTATTTATAAATCACGGGGTTACATGTTTGGCTATTTACAAATCACGGGGTTACATGATTGGCTATTCATAAATCACGGGATTACATGATTGGCTATTTACAAATCACGGGGTTGCATGATTGGCTATTTACAAATCACGGGGTTACATGATTGGCTGTTTACAAATCACGGGGTTACATGATTGGCTATTTACAAATCACGGGGTTACATGATTGGCTATGTACAAATCACGGGGTTACATGATTGGGTATGGTCAAATCACGGGGTTACATGATTGGCTATTTAAAAATCACGGAGTTACATGATTGGCTATTTACAAATCATGGGGTTACATGATTGGCTATTTACCAATCACGGGGTTACATGATTGACTATATACAAATCACGGGCTTACATGATTAGCTATGTACAAATCACGGGGTTACATGATTGGCTATGTACAAATCACGGGGTTACGTGATTGGGTATGTTCAAATCACGGGGTTACATGATTGGCTATGTACAAATCACGGGGTTACATAATTGGCTATTTAAAAATCACGGGGATACATGATTGTCTATTTAAAATTCACGGGGTTACATGATTGGCTATGTAAAAATAACGGGGTTACATGATTGGCTATTTACAAATCACGGGGTTGCATGATTGGCTATTTACAAATCACGGGGTTACATGATTGGCTATTTACAAATCACGGGGTTACATGATTGGCTATTTACAAATCACGGGGTTACATGATTGGCTATTTACAAATCACGGGGTTACATGATTGGCTATTTATAAATTACGGGATTACATGATTGGCTATGTACAAATCACGGGGTTACATGATTGGCTATTTACAAATCACGGGGATACATGATTGGCTATTTACAAATCACGGAGTTACATGATTGGCTATTTACAAATCACGGGGTTACATGATTGGCTATTTATAAATCACGGGGTTACATGATTGGCTATTTACAAATCACGGGGTTACATGATTGGCTATTTATAAATCACGGGGTTACATGATTGGCTATGTATAAATCACGGGGTTACATGATTGGCTATGTACAAATCACGGGGATACATGATTGGCTATTCAAAAATCACGGGGTTACATGATTGGCTATGTACAAATAACGGGTTACATGATTGGCTATTTACAAATCACGGGGTTGCATGATTGGCTATTTACAAATCACGGGGTTGCATGATTGGCTTTTTACAAATCACGGGGTTACATGATTGACTATGTACAAATCACGGGGTTACATGATTGGCTATTTATAAATCACGGGATTACATGATTGGCTATGTTCAAATCACGGGGTTACATGATTGGCTATTTACAAATCACGGGGATACATGATTGGCTATTTACAAATCATGGGATTACATGATTGGCTATTTCCAAATCACGGGGTTACATGATTGGCTATGTACAAATCCCGGGGTTCCATAATTGGCTATTTAGAAATCACGAGGTTACATGATTGGCTATGTACAAATCACGGCGTTACATGATTGGCTATTTACAAATCACGGGGTTACATGATTGGCTATGTACAAATTACGGGGTTACATGATTGGGTATGTTCAAATCACGGGGTTACATGATTGGCGATTTAAAAATCACGGGGTTACATGATTGGCTATTTAAAAATTACGGGGTTACATGATTGGCTATTTAAAAATCTCGGAGTTACATGATTGGCTATGTACAAATCACGGGGTTACTTAATTGGCTATTTATAAATCACGGGGTTACATGATTGGCTGTTTACAAATCACGGGGTTACATGATTGGCTATTTACAAATCACTGGGTTACATGATTGGCTATTTACAAATCACGGGGTTACATGATTGGCTATTTACAAATCATTAGGTTACATGATTGGCTATTTACAAATCACGGGGTTACATGATTGGCTATTTACAAATCACGGGGTTACATGATTGGCTATTTACAAATCACGTTGTTACATGATTGGCTATGTGCAAATCACGGGGTTACATGATTGGCTATGTACAAATCACGGGGTTACATGATTAGGTATGTTCAAATCACGGGGTTACATGATTGGCTATTTAAAAATCATGGGGTTACATGATTGGCTATTTCCTAATCACGGGGTTACATGATTGGCTATGTACAAATCACTGCGTTACATGATTGGCTATTTACAAATCACGGGGTTACATGATTGGCTATGTACAAATCGCGGGGTTACATGATTGGCTATGTACAAATCACGGGGTTACATGATTGGGTATGTTCAAATCACGGGGTTACATGATTGGCTATGTACAAATCACGGGGTTACATGATTGTCTTTTTAAAATTCACGGGGTTACATAATTGGCTATTTACAAATCACGGGGTTGCATGATTGGCTATGTACAAATCACGGGGTTACATGATTGGCTATTTACAAATCACGGGGTTACATGATTGGCTATGTACAAATCACTGGGTTACATGATTGACTATTTACAAATCACGGGGTTACATGATTGGCTATTTACAAATCACGGGGTTACATGATTGGCTATTTACAAATCACGGGGTTTACATGATTGGCTATTTACAAATCACGGGGTTACATGATTGGCTATTTACAAATCACGGGGTTACATGATTGGCTATTTACAAATCACGGGGTTACATGATTGGCTATTTAAAAATCACGGGGTTACATGATTGGCTATTTACAAATCACGGGGTTGCATGATTGGCTATTTACAAATCACGGGGTTGCATGATTGGCTTTTTACAAATCACGGGGTTACATGATTGACTATGTACAAATCACGGGTTACATGATTGGCTATTTATAAATCACGGGATTACATGATTGGCTATGTACAAATCACGGGGTTACATGATTGGCTATTTACAAATCACGGGGATACATGATTGGCTATTTACAAATCACGGGGTTACATGATTGGCTATTTACAAATCACGGGGTTACATGATTGGCTATTTATAAATCACGGGGTTACATGATTGGCTATGTACAACTCACGGGGTTACATGATTGGCTATTTATAAATTATGGGGTTACATGATTGGCTATGTATAAATCACGGGGTTACATGATTGGCTATGTACAAATCACGGGGTTACATGATTGGCTATTTACAAATCACGGGGTTACATGATTGGCTATGTACAAATCACGGGTTACATGATTGGCTATTTTCAAATCACGGGGTTACATGATTGGCTATGTACAAATCACGGAGTTACATGATTGGCTATTTACAAATCATGGGGTTACATGATTGGCTATTTACCAATCACGGGGTTACATGATTGGCTATATACGAATCACGGGGTTACATGATTGGCAATGTACAAATCACGGGGTTTCATGATTGGCTATTCACAAATCACGGGGTTACATGATTGGCTATGTACAAATCACAGGGTTACATGATTGACTATTTACAAATCACGGATTACATGATTGGCTATTTACAAATCACGGGGTTACATGATTGGCTATGTACAAATCACTGGGTTACATGATTGACTATTTACAAATTACGGGGTTACATGATTGGCTATTTACAAATCACGGGGTTACATGATTGGATATTTACAAATCATGGGGTTTACATGATTGGCTATTTACAAATCACGGGGTTACATGATTGGCTATTTACAAATCACGGGGTTACATGATTGGCTACTTAAAAATCACGTGGTTACATGATTGGCTATTTACAAATCACGGGGTTGCATGATTGGCTATTTACAAATCACGGGGTTGCATGATTGGCTTTTTACAAATCACGGGGTTACATGATTGGCTATTTACAAATCACGGGGTTACATGATTGGCTATTTACAAATCACGGGGTTACATGATTGGCTATTTACAAATCATTAGGTTACATGATTGGCTATTTACAAATCACGGGGTTACATGATTGGCTATTTACAAATCACGGGGTTACATGATTGGCTATGTAAAAATCACGGGGTTACATGATTGTCTTTTTAAAATTCACGGGGTTACATGATTGGCTATTTATAAATCACGGGGTTACATGATTGGCTATGTACAACTCACGGGGTTACATGATTGGCTATTTATAAATTATGGGGTTACATGATTGGCTATGTATAAATCACGGGGTTACATGATTGGCTATGTACAAATCACGGGGTTACATGATTGGCTATTTACAAATCACGGGGTTACATGATTGGCTATTTACAAATCACGGGGTTACATGATTGGCTATTTAAAAATCACGGGGTTACATGATTGGCTATTTACAAATCACGGGGTTGCATGATTGGCTATTTACAAATCACGGGGTTGCATGATTGGCTTTTTACAAATCACGGGGTTACATGATTGACTATGTACAAATCACGGGTTACATGATTGGCTATTTATAAATCACGGGATTACATGATTGGCTATGTACAAATCACGGGGTTACATGATTGGCTATTTACAAATCACGGGGATACATGATTGGCTATTTACAAATCACGGGGTTACATGATTGGCTATTTACAAATCACGGGGTTACATGATTGGCTATTTATAAATCACGGGGTTACATGATTGGCTATGTACAACTCACGGGGTTACATGATTGGCTATTTATAAATTATGGGGTTACATGATTGGCTATGTATAAATCACGGGGTTACATGATTGGCTATGTACAAATCACGGGGTTACATGATTGGCTATTTACAAATCACGGGGTTACATGATTGGCTATGTACAAATCACGGGTTACATGATTGGCTATTTACAAATCACGGGGTTACATGATTGGCTATGTACAAATCACGGAGTTACATGATTGGCTATTTACAATTCATGGGGTTACATGATTGGCTATTTACCAATCACGGGGTTACATGATTGGCTATATACGAATCACGGGGTTACATGATTGGCAATGTACAAATCACGGGGTTTCATGATTGGCTATTCACAAATCACGGGGTTACATGATTGGCTATGTACAAATCACAGGGTTACATGATTGACTATTTACAAATCACGGGGTTACATGATTGGCTATTTACAAATCACGGGGTTACATGATTGGCTATGTACAAATCACTGGGTTACATGATTGACTATTTACAAATTACGGGGTTACATGATTGGCTATTTACAAATCACGGGGTTACATGATTGGATATTTACAAATCATGGGGTTTACATGATTGGCTATTTACAAATCACGGGGTTACATGATTGGCTATTTACAAATCACGGGGTTACATGATTGGCTACTTAAAAATCACGTGGTTACATGATTGGCTATTTACAAATCACGGGGTTGCATGATTGGCTATTTACAAATCACGGGGTTGCATGATTGGCTTTTTACAAATCACGGGGTTACATGATTGGCTATTTACAAATCACGGGGTTACATGATTGGCTATTTACAAATCACGGGGTTACATGATTGGCTATTTACAAATCATTAGGTTACATGATTGGCTATTTACAAATCACGGGGTTACATGATTGGCTATTTACAAATCACGGGGTTACATGATTGGCTATGTAAAAATCACGGGGTTACATGATTGTCTTTTTAAAATTCACGGGGTTACATGATTGGCTATTTATAAATCACAGGGTTACATGATTGGCTATGTACAACTCACGGGGTTACATGATTGGCTATTTATAAATTATGGGGTTACATGATTGGCTATGTATAAATCACGGGGTTACATGATTGGCTATGTACAAATCACGGGGTTACATGATTGGCTATTTACAAATCACGGGGTTACATGATTGGCTATGTACAAATCACGGGTTACATGATTGGCTATTTACAAATCACGGGGTTACATGATTGGCTATGTACAAATCACGGAGTTACATGATTGGCTATTTACAAATCATGGGGTTACATGATTGGCTATTTACCAATCACGGGGTTACATGATTGGCTATATACGAATCACGGGGTTACATGATTGGCAATGTACAAATCACGGGGTTTCATGATTGGCTATTCACAAATCACGGGGTTACATGATTGGCTATGTACAAATCACAGGGTTACATGATTGACTATTTACAAATCACGGGGTTACATGATTGGCTATGTACAAATCACGGGGTTACATGATTGTCTTTTTAAAATTCACGGGGTTACATGATTGGCTATTTATAAATCACGGGGTTACATGATTGGCTATGTACAACTCACGGGGTTACATGATTGGCTATTTATAAATTATGGGGTTACATGATTGGCTATGTATAAATCACGGGGTTACATGATTGGCTATGTACAAATCACGGGGTTACATGATTGGCTATTTACAAATCACGGGGTTACATGATTGGCTATGTACAAATCACGGGTTACATGATTGGCTATTTACAAATCACGGGGTTACATGATTGGCTATGTACAAATCACGGAGTTACATGATTGGCTATGTACAAATCACGGGGTTACATGATTGGCTATTTACAAATCACGGGGTTACATGATTGGCTATGTACAAATCACTGGGTTACATGATTGACTATTTACAAATCACGGGGTTACATGATTGGCTATTTACAAATCACGGGGTTACATGATTGGCTATTTACAAATCACGGGGTTTACATGATTGGCTATTTACAAATCACGGGGTTACATGATTGGCTATTTATAAATCACGGGGTTACATGATTGGCTATTTACAAATCACTGGGTTACATGATTGGCTATTTAAAAATAACTGGGTTACATGATTGGCTATTTATAAATCACGGGTTACATGATTGGCTATTTTCAAATCACGGGGTTACATGATTGGCTATGTACAAATCACGGAGTTACATGATTGGCTATTTACAAATCATGGGGTTACATGATTGGCTATTTACCAATCACGGGGTTACATGATTGGCTATATACGAATCACGGGGTTACATGATTGGCAATGTACAAATCACGGGGTTTCATGATTGGCTATTCACAAATCACGGGGTTACATGATTGGCTATGTACAAATCACAGGGTTACATGATTGACTATTTACAAATCACGGATTACATGATTGGCTATTTACAAATCACGGGGTTACATGATTGGCTATGTACAAATCACTGGGTTACATGATTGACTATTTACAAATTACGGGGTTACATGATTGGCTATTTACAAATCACGGGGTTACATGATTGGATATTTACAAATCATGGGGTTTACATGATTGGCTATTTACAAATCACGGGGTTACATGATTGGCTATTTACAAATCACGGGGTTACATGATTGGCTACTTAAAAATCACGTGGTTACATGATTGGCTATTTACAAATCACGGGGTTGCATGATTGGCTATTTACAAATCACGGGGTTGCATGATTGGCTTTTTACAAATCACGGGGTTACATGATTGGCTATTTACAAATCACGGGGTTACATGATTGGCTATTTACAAATCACGGGGTTACATGATTGGCTATTTACAAATCATTAGGTTACATGATTGGCTATTTACAAATCACGGGGTTACATGATTGGCTATTTACAAATCACGGGGTTACATGATTGGCTATGTAAAAATCACGGGGTTACATGATTGTCTTTTTAAAATTCACGGGGTTACATGATTGGCTATTTATAAATCACGGGGTTACATGATTGGCTATGTACAACTCACGGGGTTACATGATTGGCTATTTATAAATTATGGGGTTACATGATTGGCTATGTATAAATCACGGGGTTACATGATTGGCTATGTACAAATCACGGGGTTACATGATTGGCTATTTACAAATCACGGGGTTACATGATTGGCTATTTACAAATCACGGGGTTACATGATTGGCTATTTAAAAATCACGGGGTTACATGATTGGCTATTTACAAATCACGGGGTTGCATGATTGGCTATTTACAAATCACGGGGTTGCATGATTGGCTTTTTACAAATCACGGGGTTACATGATTGACTATGTACAAATCACGGGTTACATGATTGGCTATTTATAAATCACGGGATTACATGATTGGCTATGTACAAATCACGGGGTTACATGATTGGCTATTTACAAATCACGGGGATACATGATTGGCTATTTACAAATCACGGGGTTACATGATTGGCTATTTACAAATCACGGGGTTACATGATTGGCTATTTATAAATCACGGGGTTACATGATTGGCTATGTACAACTCACGGGGTTACATGATTGGCTATTTATAAATTATGGGGTTACATGATTGGCTATGTATAAATCACGGGGTTACATGATTGGCTATGTACAAATCACGGGGTTACATGATTGGCTATTTACAAATCACGGGGTTACATGATTGGCTATGTACAAATCACGGGTTACATGATTGGCTATTTACAAATCACGGGGTTACATGATTGGCTATGTACAAATCACGGAGTTACATGATTGGCTATTTACAATTCATGGGGTTACATGATTGGCTATTTACCAATCACGGGGTTACATGATTGGCTATATACGAATCACGGGGTTACATGATTGGCAATGTACAAATCACGGGGTTTCATGATTGGCTATTCACAAATCACGGGGTTACATGATTGGCTATGTACAAATCACAGGGTTACATGATTGACTATTTACAAATCACGGGGTTACATGATTGGCTATTTACAAATCACGGGGTTACATGATTGGCTATGTACAAATCACTGGGTTACATGATTGACTATTTACAAATTACGGGGTTACATGATTGGCTATTTACAAATCACGGGGTTACATGATTGGATATTTACAAATCATGGGGTTTACATGATTGGCTATTTACAAATCACGGGGTTACATGATTGGCTATTTACAAATCACGGGGTTACATGATTGGCTACTTAAAAATCACGTGGTTACATGATTGGCTATTTACAAATCACGGGGTTGCATGATTGGCTATTTACAAATCACGGGGTTGCATGATTGGCTTTTTACAAATCACGGGGTTACATGATTGGCTATTTACAAATCACGGGGTTACATGATTGGCTATTTACAAATCACGGGGTTACATGATTGGCTATTTACAAATCATTAGGTTACATGATTGGCTATTTACAAATCACGGGGTTACATGATTGGCTATTTACAAATCACGGGGTTACATGATTGGCTATGTAAAAATCACGGGGTTACATGATTGTCTTTTTAAAATTCACGGGGTTACATGATTGGCTATTTATAAATCACAGGGTTACATGATTGGCTATGTACAACTCACGGGGTTACATGATTGGCTATTTATAAATTATGGGGTTACATGATTGGCTATGTATAAATCACGGGGTTACATGATTGGCTATGTACAAATCACGGGGTTACATGATTGGCTATTTACAAATCACGGGGTTACATGATTGGCTATGTACAAATCACGGGTTACATGATTGGCTATTTACAAATCACGGGGTTACATGATTGGCTATGTACAAATCACGGAGTTACATGATTGGCTATTTACAAATCATGGGGTTACATGATTGGCTATTTACCAATCACGGGGTTACATGATTGGCTATATACGAATCACGGGGTTACATGATTGGCAATGTACAAATCACGGGGTTTCATGATTGGCTATTCACAAATCACGGGGTTACATGATTGGCTATGTACAAATCACAGGGTTACATGATTGACTATTTACAAATCACGGGGTTACATGATTGGCTATGTACAAATCACGGGGTTACATGATTGTCTTTTTAAAATTCACGGGGTTACATGATTGGCTATTTATAAATCACGGGGTTACATGATTGGCTATGTACAACTCACGGGGTTACATGATTGGCTATTTATAAATTATGGGGTTACATGATTGGCTATGTATAAATCACGGGGTTACATGATTGGCTATGTACAAATCACGGGGTTACATGATTGGCTATTTACAAATCACGGGGTTACATGATTGGCTATGTACAAATCACGGGTTACATGATTGGCTATTTACAAATCACGGGGTTACATGATTGGCTATGTACAAATCACGGAGTTACATGATTGGCTATGTACAAATCACGGGGTTACATGATTGGCTATTTACAAATCACGGGGTTACATGATTGGCTATGTACAAATCACTGGGTTACATGATTGACTATTTACAAATCACGGGGTTACATGATTGGCTATTTACAAATCACGGGGTTACATGATTGGCTATTTACAAATCACGGGGTTTACATGATTGGCTATTTACAAATCACGGGGTTACATGATTGGCTATTTATAAATCACGGGGTTACATGATTGGCTATTTACAAATCACTGGGTTACATGATTGGCTATTTAAAAATAACTGGGTTACATGATTGGCTATTTACAAATCACGGGGTTGCATGATTGGCTATTTAAATTTCACGGGGTTGCATGATTGGCTTTTTACAAATCACGGGGTTACATGATTGCCTATGTACAAATCACGGGGTTACATGATTGGCTATTTATAAATCACGGCATTACATGATTGGCTATGTACAAATCACGGGGTTACATGATTGGCTATTTACAAATCACGGGGATACATGATTGGCTATTTACAAATCATGGGGTTACATGATTGGATATTTACAAATCACGGGGTTACATGATTGGCTATTTATAAATCACGGGGTTACATGATTGGCTATGTACAACTCACGGGGTTACATGATTGGCTATTTATAAATCACGGGGTTACATGATTGGCTATTTATAAATCACGGGGTTACATAATTGGCTATGTACAAATCACGGGGATACATGATTGGCTATTTACAAATCACGGGGTTACATGATTGGCTATGTACAAATCACGGGTTACATGATTGGCTATTTACAAATCACGGGGTTACATGATTGGCTATATACGAATCACGGGGTTACATGATTGGCAATGTACAAATCACGGGGTTACATGATTGACTATTTACAAATTACGGGGTTACATGATTGGCTATTTACAAATCACGGGGTTACATGATTGGCTATGTACATATCACTGGGTTACATGATTGACTATTTACAAATTACGGGGTTACATGATTGGCTATTTACAAATCACGGGGTTACATGATTGGCTATTTACAAATCACGGGGTTTACATGATAGGCTATTTACAAATCACGGGGTTACATGATTGGCTATTTACAAATCACGGGGTTACATGATTGGCTATTTAAAAATCACGGGGTTACATGATTGGCTATTTACAAATCACGGGGTTGCATGATTGGCTATTTACAAATCACGGGGTTGCATGATTGGCTTTTTACAAATCACGGGGTTACATGATTGACTATGTACAAATCACGGGGTTACATGATTGGCTATTTATAAATCACGGGATTACATGATTGGCTATGTACAAATCACGGGGTTACATGATTGGCTATTTACAAATCACAGGGATACATGATTGGCTATTTACAAATCACGGGGTTACATGATTGGCTATTTACAAATCACGGGGTTACATGATTGGCTATTTATAAATCACGGGGTTACATGATTGGCTATGTACAATTCACGGGTTACATGATTGGCTATTTATAAATCCCGGGGTTACATGATTGGCTATGTATAAATCACGGGGTTACATGATTGGCTACGTACAAATCACGGGGATACATGATTGGCTATTTACAAATCACGGGGTTACATGATTGGCTATGTACAAATCACGGGGTTACATGATTGGCTATTGACAAATCACGGGGTTACATGATTGGCTATGTACAAATCACGGAGTTACATGATTGGCTATTTACAAATCATGGGGTTACATGATTGGCTATTTACCAATCACGGGGTTACATGATTGGCTATGTACAAATCACGGGGTTACATGATTGGCTATTTACAAATCACGAGGTTACATGATTGGCTATGTACAAATCACGGGGTTACATGATTGGCTATTTACAAATCACGGGGTTACATGATTGGCTATGTACAAATCACAGGGTTACATGATTGGCTATGTACAAATCACGGGGTTACATGATTGGCTATGTACAAATCACGGGGTTACATGATTGGCTATTTAAAAATCACGGGGTTACATGATTGGCTATTTACAAATCACGGGGTTTACATGATTGGCTATTTACAAATCACGGGGTTACATGATTGGCTATTTCCAAATCACGGGGTTACATGATTGGCTATTTAAAAATCACGGGGTTACATGATTGGCTATTTACAAATCACGGGTTACATGATTGGCTATTTACAAATCACGGGGTTATATGATTGGCTATGTACAAATCACGGAGTTACATGATTGGCTATTTACAAATCATGGGGTTACATGATTGGCTATTTACCAATCACGGGGTTACATGATTGGCTATATACGAATCACGGGGTTACATGATTGGCAATGTACAAATCACGGGGTTTCATGATTGGCTATTCACAAATCACGGGGTTACATGATTGGCTATGTACAAATCACAGGGTTACATGATTGACTATTTACAAATTACGGGGTTACATGATTGGCTATTTACAAATCACGGGGTTACATGATTGGCTATGTACAAATCAATGGGTTACATGATTGACTATTTACAAATTTCGGGGTTACATGATTGGCTATTTACAAATCACGGGGTTACATGATTGGATATTTACAAATCACGGGGTTTACATGATTGGCTATTTACAAATCACGGGGTTACATGATTGGCTATTTACAAATCACGGGGTTACATGATTGGCTACTTAAAAATCACGTGGTTACATGATTGGCTATTTACAAATCACGGGGTTGCATGATTGGCTATTTACAAATCACGGGGTTGCATGTTTGGCTTTTTACAAATCACGGGGTTACATGATTGGCTATTTACAAATCACGGGGTTACATGATTGGCTATTTACAAATCACGGGGTTACATGATTGGCTATTTACAAATCATTAGGTTACATGATTGGCTATTTACAAATCACGGGGTTACATGATTGGCTATTTACAAATCACGGGGTTACATGATTGGCTATGTAAAAATCACGGGGTTACATGATTGTCTTTTTAAAATTCACGGGGTTACATGATTGGCTATTTACAAATCACGGGGTTGCATGATTGGCTATGTACAAATCACGGGGTTACATGATTGGCTATTTATAAATCACGGGGTTACATGATTGGCTATGTACAACTCACGGGGTTACATGATTGGCTATTTATAAATTATGGGGTTACATGATTGGCTATGTATAAATCACGGGGTTACATGATTGGCTATGTACAAATCACGGGGTTACATGATTGGCTATTTACAAATCACGGGGTTACATGATTGGCTATGTACAAATCACGGGTTACATGATTGGCTATTTACAAATCACGGGGTTACATGATTGGCTATGTACAAATCACGGAGTTACATGATTGGCTATTTACAATTCATGGGGTTACATGATTGGCTATTTACCAATCACGGGGTTACATGATTGGCTATATACGAATCACGGGGTTACATGATTGGCAATGTACAAATCACGGGGTTTCATGATTGGCTATTCACAAATCACGGGGTTACATGATTGGCTATGTACAAATCACAGGGTTACATGATTGACTATTTACAAATCACGGGGTTACATGATTGGCTATTTACAAATCACGGGGTTACATGATTGGCTATGTACAAATCACTGGGTTACATGATTGACTATTTACAAATTACGGGGTTACATGATTGGCTATTTACAAATCACGGGGTTACATGATTGGATATTTACAAATCATGGGGTTTACATGATTGGCTATTTACAAATCACGGGGTTACATGATTGGCTATTTACAAATCACGGGGTTACATGATTGGCTACTTAAAAATCACGTGGTTACATGATTGGCTATTTACAAATCACGGGGTTGCATGATTGGCTATTTACAAATCACGGGGTTGCATGATTGGCTTTTTACAAATCACGGGGTTACATGATTGGCTATTTACAAATCACGGGGTTACATGATTGGCTATTTACAAATCACGGGGTTACATGATTGGCTATTTACAAATCATTAGGTTACATGATTGGCTATTTACAAATCACGGGGTTACATGATTGGCTATTTACAAATCACGGGGTTACATGATTGGCTATGTAAAAATCACGGGGTTACATGATTGTCTTTTTAAAATTCACGGGGTTACATGATTGGCTATTTATAAATCACAGGGTTACATGATTGGCTATGTACAACTCACGGGGTTACATGATTGGCTATTTATAAATTATGGGGTTACATGATTGGCTATGTATAAATCACGGGGTTACATGATTGGCTATGTACAAATCACGGGGTTACATGATTGGCTATTTACAAATCACGGGGTTACATGATTGGCTATGTACAAATCACGGGTTACATGATTGGCTATTTACAAATCACGGGGTTACATGATTGGCTATGTACAAATCACGGAGTTACATGATTGGCTATTTACAAATCATGGGGTTACATGATTGGCTATTTACCAATCACGGGGTTACATGATTGGCTATATACGAATCACGGGGTTACATGATTGGCAATGTACAAATCACGGGGTTTCATGATTGGCTATTCACAAATCACGGGGTTACATGATTGGCTATGTACAAATCACAGGGTTACATGATTGACTATTTACAAATCACGGGGTTACATGATTGGCTATGTACAAATCACGGGGTTACATGATTGTCTTTTTAAAATTCACGGGGTTACATGATTGGCTATTTATAAATGACGGGGTTACATGATTGGCTATGTACAACTCACGGGGTTACATGATTGGCTATTTATAAATTATGGGGTTACATGATTGGCTATGTATAAATCACGGGGTTACATGATTGGCTATGTACAAATCACGGGGTTACATGATTGGCTATTTACAAATCACGGGGTTACATGATTGGCTATGTACAAATCACGGGTTACATGATTGGCTATTTACAAATCACGGGGTTACATGATTGGCTATGTACAAATCACGGAGTTACATGATTGGCTATGTACAAATCACGGGGTTACATGATTGGCTATTTACAAATCACGGGGTTACATGATTGGCTATGTACAAATCACTGGGTTACATGATTGACTATTTACAAATCACGGGGTTACATGA
Source organism: Leptodactylus fuscus (assembly GCF_031893055.1). NCBI lineage: Eukaryota > Metazoa > Chordata > Amphibia > Anura > Leptodactylidae > Leptodactylus > Leptodactylus fuscus. Next base: position 66,343,245 of record NC_134274.1, on the reverse strand, counting down.
TTGGCTATTTACAAATCACGGGGTTACATGATTGGCTATTTACAAATCACGGGGTTTACATGATTGGCTATTTACAAATCACGGGGTTACATGATTGGCTATTTATAAATCACGGGGTTACATGATTGGCTATTTACAAATCACTGGGTTACATGATTGGCTATTTAAAAATAACTGGGTTACATGATTGGCTATTTACAAATCACGGGGTTGCATGATTGGCTATTTACATTTCACGGGGTTGCATGATTGGCTTTTTACAAATCACGGGGTTACATGATTGCCTATGTACAAATCACGGGGTTACATGATTGGCTATTTATAAATCACGGCATTACATGATTGGCTATGTACAAATCACGGGGTTACATGATTGGCTATTTACAAATCACGGGGATACATGATTGGCTATTTACAAATCATGGGGTTACATGATTGGATATTTACAAATCACGGGGTTACATGATTGGCTATTTATAAATCACGGGGTTACATGATTGGCTATGTACAACTCACGGGGTTACATGATTGGCTATTTATAAATCACGGGGTTACATGATTGGCTATTTATAAATCACGGGGTTACATAATTGGCTATGTACAAATCACGGGGATACATGATTGGCTATTTACAAATCACGGGGTTACATGATTGGCTATGTACAAATCACGGGTTACATGATTGGCTATTTACAAATCACGGGGTTACATGATTGGCTATATACGAATCACGGGGTTACATGATTGGCAATGTACAAATCACGGGGTTACATGATTGACTATTTACAAATTACGGGGTTACATGATTGGCTATTTACAAATCACGGGGTTACATGATTGGCTATGTACATATCACTGGGTTACATGATTGACTATTTACAAATTACGGGGTTACATGATTGGCTATTTACAAATCACGGGGTTACATGATTGGCTATTTACAAATCACGGGGTTTACATGATAGGCTATTTACAAATCACGGGGTTACATGATTGGCTATTTACAAATCACGGGGTTACATGATTGGCTATTTAAAAATCACGGGGTTACATGATTGGCTATTTACAAATCACGGGGTTGCATGATTGGCTATTTACAAATCACGGGGTTGCATGATTGGCTTTTTACAAATCACGGGGTTACATGATTGACTATGTACAAATCACGGGGTTACATGATTGGCTATTTATAAATCACGGGATTACATGATTGGCTATGTACAAATCACGGGGTTACATGATTGGCTATTTACAAATCACAGGGATACATGATTGGCTATTTACAAATCACGGGGTTACATGATTGGCTATTTACAAATCACGGGGTTACATGATTGGCTATTTATAAATCACGGGGTTACATGATTGGCTATGTACAATTCACGGGTTACATGATTGGCTATTTATAAATCCCGGGGTTACATGATTGGCTATGTATAAATCACGGGGTTACATGATTGGCTACGTACAAATCACGGGGATACATGATTGGCTATTTACAAATCACGGGGTTACATGATTGGCTATGTACAAATCACGGGGTTACATGATTGGCTATTGACAAATCACGGGGTTACATGATTGGCTATGTACAAATCACGGAGTTACATGATTGGCTATTTACAAATCATGGGGTTACATGATTGGCTATTTACCAATCACGGGGTTACATGATTGGCTATGTACAAATCACGGGGTTACATGATTGGCTATTTACAAATCACGAGGTTACATGATTGGCTATGTACAAATCACGGGGTTACATGATTGGCTATTTACAAATCACGGGGTTACATGATTGGCTATGTACAAATCACAGGGTTACATGATTGGCTATGTACAAATCACGGGGTTACATGATTGGCTATGTACAAATCACGGGGTTACATGATTGGCTATTTAAAAATCACGGGGTTACATGATTGGCTATTTACAAATCACGGGGTTTACATGATTGGCTATTTACAAATCACGGGGTTACATGATTGGCTATTTCCAAATCACGGGGTTACATGATTGGCTATTTAAAAATCACGGGGTTACATGATTGGCTATTTACAAATCACGGGTTACATGATTGGCTATTTACAAATCACGGGGTTATATGATTGGCTATGTACAAATCACGGAGTTACATGATTGGCTATTTACAAATCATGGGGTTACATGATTGGCTATTTACCAATCACGGGGTTACATGATTGGCTATATACGAATCACGGGGTTACATGATTGGCAATGTACAAATCACGGGGTTTCATGATTGGCTATTCACAAATCACGGGGTTACATGATTGGCTATGTACAAATCACAGGGTTACATGATTGACTATTTACAAATTACGGGGTTACATGATTGGCTATTTACAAATCACGGGGTTACATGATTGGCTATGTACAAATCAATGGGTTACATGATTGACTATTTACAAATTTCGGGGTTACATGATTGGCTATTTACAAATCACGGGGTTACATGATTGGATATTTACAAATCACGGGGTTTACATGATTGGCTATTTACAAATCACGGGGTTACATGATTGGCTATTTACAAATCACGGGGTTACATGATTGGCTACTTAAAAATCACGTGGTTACATGATTGGCTATTTACAAATCACGGGGTTGCATGATTGGCTATTTACAAATCACGGGGTTGCATGTTTGGCTTTTTACAAATCACGGGGTTACATGATTGGCTATTTACAAATCACGGGGTTACATGATTGGCTATTTACAAATCACGGGGTTACATGATTGGCTATTTACAAATCATTAGGTTACATGATTGGCTATTTACAAATCACGGGGTTACATGATTGGCTATTTACAAATCACGGGGTTACATGATTGGCTATGTAAAAATCACGGGGTTACATGATTGTCTTTTTAAAATTCACGGGGTTACATGATTGGCTATTTACAAATCACGGGGTTGCATGATTGGCTATGTACAAATCACGGGGTTACATGATTGGCTATTTACAAATCACGGGGTTACATGATTGGCTATGTACAAATCACTGGGTTACATGATTGACTATTTACAAATCACGGGGTTACATGATTGGCTATTTACAAATCACGGGTGACATGATTGGCTATTTACAAATCACGGGGTTTACATGATTGGCTATTTACAAATCACGGGGTTACATGATTGGCTATTTATAAATCACGGGGTTACATGATTGGCTATTTACAAATCACGGGGTTACATGATTGGCTATTTAAAAATAACTGGGTTACATGATTGGCTATTTACAAATCACGGGGTTGCATGATTGGCTATTTACAAATCACGGGGTTGCATGATTGGCTTTTTACAAATCACGGGGTTACATGATTGACTATCTACAAATCACGGGGTTACATGATTGGCTATTTATAAATCACGGCATTACATGATTGGCTATTTACAAATCACGGGGTTACATGATTGGCTATTTACAAATCACGGGGTTTACATGATAGGCTATTTACAAATCACGGGGTTACATGATTGGCTATTTACAAATCACGGGGTTACATGAATGGCTATTTAAAAATCACGGGGTTACATGATTGGCTATTTACAAATCACGGGGTTGCATGATTGGCTATTTACAAATCACGGGGTTGCATGATTGGCTTTTTACAAATCACGGGGTTACATGATTGACTATGTACAAATCACGGGGTTACATGATTGGCTATTTATAAATCACGGGATTACATGATTGGCTATGTACAAATCACGGGGTTACATGATTGGCTATTTACAAATCACAGGGATACATGATTGGCTATTTACAAATCACGGGGTTACATGATTGGCTATTTACAAATCACGGGGTTACATGATTGGCTATTTATAAATCACGGGGTTACATGATTGGCTATGTACAACTCACGGGTTACATGATTGGCTATGTATAAATCACGGGGTTACATGATTGGCTACGTAAAAATCACGGGGATACATGATTGGCTATTTACAAATCACGGGGTTACATGATTGGCTACGTAAAAATCACGGGGATACATGATTGGCTATTTACAAATCACGGGGTTACATGATTGGCTATGTACAAATCACGGGGTTACATGATTGGCTATTGACAAATCATGGGGTTACATGACTGGCTATGTACAAATCACGGAGTTACATGATTGGCTATTTACAAATCATGGGGTTACATGATTGGCTATTTACCAATCACGGGGTTACATGATTGGCTATGTACAAATCGCGGGGTTACATGATTGGCTATGTACAAATCACGGGGTTACATGATTGGGTATGTTCAAATCACGGGGTTACATGATTGGCTATGTACAAATCACGGGGTTACATGATTGGCTATGTAAAAATCACGGGGTTACATGATTGTCTTTTTAAAATTCACGGGGTTACATAATTGGCTATTTACAAATCACGGGGTTGCATGATTGGCTATGTACAAATCACGGCGTTACATGATTGGCTATTTACAAATCACGGGGTTACATGATTGGCTATTTACAAATCACGGGGTTACATGATTGGCTATGTACAAATCACTGGGTTACATGATTGACTATTTACAAATCACGGGGTTACATGATTGGCTATTTACAAATCACGGGGTTACATGATTGGCTATTTACAAATCACGGGGTTTACATGATTGGCTATTTACAAATCACGGGGTTACATGATTGGCTATTTACAAATCACGGGGTTACATGATTGGCTATTTAGAAATCACGGGGTTACATGATTGGCTATTTAAAAATCACGGGGTTACATGATTGGCTATTTACAAATCACGGGGTTGCATGATTGGCTTTTTACAAATCACGGGGTTACATGATTGACTATGTACAAATCACGGGTTACATGATTGGCTATTTATAAATCACGGGATTACATGATTGGCTATGTACAAATCACGGGGTTACATGATTGGCTATTTACAAATCACGGGGATACATGATTGGCTATTTACAAATCACGGGGTTACATGATTGGCTATGTACAAATCACGGGGTTACATGATTGGCTATTTATAAATCACGGGGTTACATGATTGGCTATGTACAACTCACGGGGTTACATGATTGGCTATTTACAAATCACGGGGTTTACATGATTGGCTATTTACAAATCACGGGGTTACATGATTGGCTATTTCCAAATCACGGGGTTACATGATTGGCTATTTAAAAATCACGGGGTTACATGATTGGCTATTTACAAATCACGGGTTACATGATTGGCTATTTACAAATCACGGGGTTACATGATTGGCTATGTACAAATCACGGAGTTACATGATTCGCTATTTACAAATCATGGGGTTACATGATTGGCTATTTACCAATCACGGGGTTACATGATTGGCTATATACGAATCACGGGGTTACATGATTGGCAATGTACAAATCACGGGGTTTCATGATTGGCTATTCACAAATCACGGGGTTACATGATTGGCTATGTACAAATCACAGGGTTACATGATTGACTATTTACAAATTACGGGGTTACATGATTGGCTATTTACAAATCACGGGGTTACATGATTGGCTATGTACAAATCAATGGGTTACATGATTGACTATTTACAAATTTCGGGGTTACATGATTGGCTATTTACAAATCACGGGGTTACATGATTGGATATTTACAAATCACGGGGTTTACATGATTGGCTATTTACAAATCACGGGGTTACATGATTGGCTATTTACAAATCACGGGGTTACATGATTGGCTACTTAAAAATCACGTGGTTACATGATTGGCTATTTACAAATCACGGGGTTGCATGATTGGCTATTTACAAATCACGGGGTTGCATGTTTGGCTTTTTACAAATCACGGGGTTACATGATTGGCTATTTACAAATCACGGGGTTACATGATTGGCTATTTACAAATCACGGGGTTACATGATTGGCTATTTACAAATCATTAGGTTACATGATTGGCTATTTACAAATCACGGGGTTACATGATTGGCTATTTACAAATCACGGGGTTACATGATTGGCTATGTAAAAATCACGGGGTTACATGATTGTCTTTTTAAAATTCACGGGGTTACATGATTGGCTATTTACAAATCACGGGGTTGCATGATTGGCTATGTACAAATCACGGGGTTACATGATTGGCTATTTACAAATCACGGGGTTACATGATTGGCTATGTACAAATCACTGGGTTACATGATTGACTATTTACAAATCACGGGGTTACATGATTGGCTATTTACAAATCACGGGGTGACATGATTGGCTATTTACAAATCACGGGGTTTACATGATTGGCTATTTACAAATCACAGGGTTACATGATTGGCTATTTATAAATCACGGGGTTACATGATTGGCTATTTACAAATCACGGGGTTACATGATTGGCTATTTAAAAATAACTGGGTTACATGATTGGCTATTTACAAATCACGGGGTTGCATGATTGGCTATTTACAAATCACGGGGTTGCATGATTGGCTTTTTACAAATCACGGGGTTACATGATTGACTATCTACAAATCACGGGGTTACATGATTGGCTATTTATAAATCACGGCATTACATGATTGGCTATTTACAAATCACGGGGTTACATGATTGGCTATTTACAAATCACGGGGTTTACATGATAGGCTATTTACAAATCACGGGGTTACATGATTGGCTATTTACAAATCACGGGGTTACATGATTGGCTATTTAAAAATCACGGGGTTACATGATTGGCTATTTACAAATCACGGGGTTGCATGATTGGCTATTTACAAATCACGGGGTTGCATGATTGGCTTTTTACAAATCACGGGGTTACATGATTGACTATGTACAAATCACGGGGTTACATGATTGGCTATTTATAAATCACGGGATTACATGATTGGCTATGTACAAATCACGGGGTTACATGATTGGCTATTTACAAATCACAGGGATACATGATTGGCTATTTACAAATCACGGGGTTACATGATTGGCTATTTACAAATCACGGGGTTACATGATTGGCTATTTATAAATCACGGGGTTACATGATTGGCTATGTACAACTCACAGGTTACATGATTGGCTATGTATAAATCACGGGGTTACATGATTGGCTACGTAAAAATCACGGGGATACATGATTGGCTATTTACAAATCACGGGGTTACATGATTGGCTACGTAAAAATCACGGGGATACATGATTGGGTATTTACAAATCACGGGGTTACATGATTGGCTATGTACAAATCACGGGGTTACATGATTGGCTATTGAAAAATCATGGGGTTACATGACTGGCTATGTACAAATCACGGAGTTACATGATTGGCTATTTACAAATCATGGGGTTACATGATTGGCTATTTACCAATCACGGGGTTACATGATTGGCTATGTACAAATCGCGGGGTTACATGATTGGCTATGTACAAATCACGGGGTTACATGATTGGGTATGTTCAAATCACGGGGTTACATGATTGGCTATGTACAAATCACGGGGTTACATGATTGGCTATGTAAAAATCACGGGGTTACATGATTGTCTTTTTAAAATTCACGGGGTTACATAATTGGCTATTTACAAATCACGGGGTTGCATGATTGGCTATGTACAAATCACGGGGTTACATGATTGGCTATTTACAAATCACGGGGTTACATGATTGGCTATTTACAAATCACGGGGTTACATGATTGGCTATGTACAAATCACTGGGTTACATGATTGACTATTTACAAATCACGGGGTTACATGATTGGCTATTTACAAATCACGGGGTTACATGATTGGCTATTTACAAATCACGGGGTTTACATGATTGGCTATTTACAAATCACGGGGTTACATGATTGGCTATTTACAAATCACGGGGTTACATGATTGGCTATTTACAAATCACGGGGTTACATGATTGGCTATTTAAAAATCACGGGGTTACATGATTGGCTATTTACAAATCACGGGGTTGCATGATTGGCTATTTACAAATCACGGGGTTGCATGATTGGCTTTTTACAAATCACGGGGTTACATGATTGACTATGTACAAATCACGGGTTACATGATTGGCTATTTATAAATCACGGGATTACATGATTGGCTATGTACAAATCACGGGGTTACATGATTGGCTATTTACAAATCACGGGGATACATGATTGGCTATTTACAAATCACGGGGTTACATGATTGGCTATGTACAAATCACGGGGTTACATGATTGGCTATTTATAAATCACGGGGTTACATGATTGGCTATGTACAACTCACGGGGTTACATGATTGGCTATTTATAAATTATGGGGTTACATGATTGGCTATGTATAAATCACGGGGTTACATGATTGGCTATGTACAAATCACGGGGTTACATGATTGGCTATTTACAAATCACGGGGTTACATGATTGGCTATGTACAAATCACGGGTTACATGTTTGGCTATTTACAAATCACGGGGTTACATGATTGGCTATGTACAAATCACGGAGTTACATGATTGGCTATTTACAAATCATGGGGTTACATGATTGGCTATTTACCAATCACGGGGTTACATGATTGGCTATATACGAATCACGGGGTTACATGATTGGCAATGTACAAATCACGGGGTTTCATGATTGGCTATTCACAAATCACGGGGTTACATGATTGGCTATGTACAAATCACAGGGTTACATGATTGACTATTTACAAATCACGGGGTTACATGATTGGCTATTTACAAATCACGGGGTTACATGATTGGCTATGTACAAATCACTGGGTTACATGATTGACTATTTACAAATTACGGGGTTACATGATTGGCTATTTACAAATCACGGGGTTACATGATTGGATATTTACAAATCATAGGGTTTACATGATTGGCTATTTACAAATCACGGGGTTACATGATTGGCTATTTACAAATCATGGGGTTACATGATTGGCTACTTAAAAATCACGTGGTTACATGATTGGCTATTTACAAATCACGGGGTTGCATGATTGGCTATTTACAAATCACGGGGTTGCATGATTGGCTTTTTACAAATCACGGGGTTACATGATTGGCTATTTACAAATCACGGGGTTACATGATTGGCTATTTACAAATCACGGGGTTACATGATTGGCTATGTAAAAATCACGGGGTTACATGATTGTCTTTTTAAAATTCACGGGGTTACATGATTGGCTATTTACAAATCACGGGGTTGCATGATTGGCTATGTACAAATCACGGGGTTACATGATTGGCTATTTACAAATCACGGGGTTACATGATTGGCTATGTACAAATCACTGGGTTACATGATTGACTATTTACAAATCACGGGGTTACATGATTGGCTATTTACAAATCACGGGGTTACATGATTGGCTATTTACAAATCACGGGGTTTACATGATTGGCTATTTACAAATCACGGGGTTACATGATTGGCTATTTATAAATCACGGGGTTACATGATTGGCTATTTACAAATCACTGGGTTACATGATTGGGTATTTAAAAATAACTGGGTTACATGATTGGCTATTTACAAATCACGGGGTTGCATGATTGGCTATTTACATTTCACGGGGTTGCATGATTGGCTTTTTACAAATCACGGGGTTACATGATTGACTATGTACAAATCACGGGGTTACATGATTGGCTATTTATAAATCACGGGATTACATGATTGGCTATGTACAAATCACGGGGTTACATGATTGGCTATTTACAAATCACGGGATTACATGATTGGCTATGTACAAATCACAGGGATACATGATTGGCTATTTACAAATCACGGGGTTACATGATTGGCTATTTACAAATCACGGGGTTACATGATTGGCTATTTATAAATCACGGGATTACATGATTGGCTATGTACAAATCACAGGGATACATGATTGGCTATTTACAAATCACGGGGTTACATGATTGGCTATTTACAAATCACGGGGTTACATGATTGGCTATTTATAAATCACGGGGTTGCATGATTGGCTATGTACAACTCACGGGGTTACATGATTGGCTATTTATAAATCACGGGGTTACATGATTGGCTATGTATAAATCACGGGGTTACATGATTGGCTACGTACAAATCACGGGGATACATGATTGGCTATTTACAAATCACGGGGTTACATGATTGGCTATGTACAAATCACGGGTTACATGATTGGCTATTTACAAATCACGGGGTTACATGATTGGCTATGTACAAATCACGGAGTTACATGATTGGCTATTTACAAATCATGGGGTTACATGATTGGCTATTTACCAATCACGGGGTTACATGATTGGCTATGTACAAATCACGGGGTTACATGATTGGCTATTTACAAATCACGAGGTTACATGATTGGCTATGTACAAATCACGGGGTTACATGATTGTCTACGTACAAATCACGGGGTTACATGATTGGCTATGTACAAATCACGGGGTTACATGATTGGCTATTTACAAATCACGAGGTTACATGATTGGTTATGTACAAATCACGGGGTTACATGATTGTCTACGTACCAATCACAGGGTTACATGATTGGGTATGGTCAAATCACGGGGTTACATGATTGGCTATTTAAAAATCACGGGGTTACATGATTGGCTATGTACAAATCACGGGGTTACATGATTGGCTATTTATAAATCACGGGGTTACATGTTTGGCTATTTACAAATCACGGGGTTACATGATTGGCTATTCATAAATCACGGGATTACACGATTGGCTATTTACAAATAACGGGGTTGCATGATTGGCTATTTACAAATCACGGGGTTACATGATTGGCTGTTTACAAATCACGGGGTTACATGATTGGCTATTTACAAATCACGGGGTTACATGATTGGCTATGTACAAATCACGGGGTTACATGATTTGGGTATGGTCAAATCACGGGGTTACATGATTGGCTATTTAAAAATCACGGAGTTACTTGATTGGCTATTTACAAATCATGGGGTTACATGATTGGCTATTTACCAATCACGGGGTTACATGATTGGCTATGTACAAATCACGGGGTTACATGATTGGCTATTTACAAAACACGGGGTTACATGATTGGCTATGTACAAATCGCGGGGTTACATGATTGGCTATGTACAAATCACGGGGTTACATGATTGGGTATGTTCAAATCACGGGGTTACATGATTGGCTATGTAAAAATCACGGGGTTACATGATTGTCTTTTTAAAATTCACGGGGTTACATGATTGGCTATTTACTAATCACGGGGTTGCATGATTGGCTATGTACAAATCACGGGGTTACATGATTGGCTATTTACAAATCACGGGGTTACAAGATTGGCTATGTACAAATCACTGGGTTTCATGATTGACTATTTACAAATCACGGGGTTACATGATTGGCTATTTACAAATCACGGAGTTACATGATTGGGTATTTACAAATCACGGGGTTTACATGATTGGCTATTTACAAATCACGGGGTTACATGATTGGCTATTTACAAATCACGGGGTTACATGATTGACTATTTGTAAATCACGGGGTTACATGATTGGCTATTTAAAAATCACGGGGTTACATGATTGGCTATTTACAAATCACGGGGTTGCATGATTGGCTATTTACAAATCACGGGGTTGCATGATTGGCTTTTTACAAATCACGGGGTTACATGATTGACTATGTACAAATCACGGGTTACATGATTGGCTATTTATAAATCACGGGATTGCATGATTGGCTATGTACAAATCACGGGGTTACATGATTGGCTATTTACAAATCACGGGGATACATGATTGGCTATTTACAAATCATGGGGTTACATGATTGGCTATTTACAAATCACGGGGTTACATGATAGGCTATTTATAAAACACGGGGTTACTTGATTGGCTATTTATAAATTATGGGGTTACATGATTGGCTATGTATAAATCACGGGGTTACATGATTGGCTATGTACAAATCACGGGGATACATGATTGGCTATTTACAAATCACGGGGTTACATGATTGGCTATGTACAAATCACGGGTTACATGATTGGCTATTTACAAATCACGGGGTTACATGATTGGCTATGTACAAATCACAGAGTTACATGATTGGCTATTTACAAATCATGGGGTTACATGATTGGCTATTTACCAATCACGGGGTTACATGATTGGCTATGTACAAATCACGGGGTTACATGATTGGCTATTTACAAAACACGGGGTTACATGATTGGCTATGTACAAATCGCGGGGTTACATGATTGGCTATGTACAAATCACGGGGTTACATGATTGGGTATGTTCAAATCACGGGGTTACATGATTGGCTATGTAAAAATCACGGGGTTACATGATTGTCTTTTTAAAATTCACGGGGTTACATGATTGGCTATTTACAAATCACGGGGTTGCATGATTGGCTATGTACAAATCACGGGGTTACATGATTGGCTATTTACAAATCACGGGGTTACATGATTGGCTATGTACAAATCACTGGGTTTCATGATTGACTATTTACAAATCACGGGGTTACATGATTGGCTATTTACAAATCACGGGGTTACATGATTGGCTATTTAGAAATCACGGGGTTTACATGATTGGCTATTTACAAATCACGGGGTTACATGATTGGCTATTTACAAATCACGGGGTTACATGATTGACTATTTACAAATCACGGGGTTACATGATTGGCTATTTAAAAATCACGGGGTTACATGATTGGCTATTTACAAATCACGGGGTTGCATGATTGGCTATTTACAAATCACGGGGATACATGATTGGCTATTTACAAATCACGGGGTTACATGATTGGCTATGTACAAATCACGGGTTACATGATTGGCTATGTACAAATCACGGGGTTACATGATTGGCTATTTACAAATCACAGGGATACATGATTGGCTATTTACAAATCACGGGGTTACATGATTGGCTATTTACAAATCACGGGGTTACATGATTGGCTATTTATAAAACACGGGGTTGCATGATTGGCTATGTAAAACTCACGGGGTTACATGATTGGCTTTTTACAAATCACGGGGTTACATGATTGACTATGTACAAATCACGGGTTACATGATTGGCTATTTATAAATCACGGGATTACATGATTGGCTATGTACAAATCACGGGGTTACATGATTGGCTATTTACAAATCACGGGGATACATGATTGGCTATTTACAAATCATGGGGTTACATGATTGGCTATTTACAAATCACGGGGTTACATGATTGGCTATTTATAAATCACGGGGTTACATGATTGGCTATTTATAAATTATGGGGTTACATGATTGGCTATGTATAAATCACGGGGTTACATGATTGGCTATGTACAAATCACGGGGATACATGATTGGCTATTTACAAATCACGGGGTTACATGATTGGCTATGTACAAATCACGGGTTACATGATTGGCTATTTACAAATCACGGGGTTACATGATTGGCTATGTACAAATCACGGAGTTACATGATTGGCTATTTACAAATCATGGGGTTACATGATTGGCTATTTACCAATCACGGGGTTACATGATTGGCTATATACGAATCACGGGGTTACATGATTGGCAATGTACAAATCACGGGGTTACATGATTGGCTATTTACAAATCACGGGGTTACATTGATTGGCTATGTACAAATCACTGGGTTTCATGATTGACTATTTACAAATCACGGGGTTACATGATTGGCTATTTACAAATCACGGGGTTACATGATTGGCTATTTAGAAATCACGGGGTTTACATGATTGGCTATTTACAAATCACGGGGTTACATGATTGGCTATTTACAAATCACGGGGTTACATGATTGACTATTTACAAATCACGGGGTTACATGATTGGCTATTTAAAAATCACGGGGTTACATGATTGGCTATTTACAAATCACGGGGTTGCATGATTGGCTATTTACAAATCACGGGGTTGCATGATTGGCTTTTTACAAATCACGGGGTTACATGATTGACTATGTACAAATCACGGGTTACATGATTGGCTATTTATAAATCACGGGATTACATGATTGGCTATGTACAAATCACGGGGTTACATGATTGGCTATTTACAAATCACGGGGATACATGATTGGCTATTTACAAATCATGGGGTTACATGATTGGCTATTTACAAATCACGGGGTTACATGATTGGCTATTTATAAATCACGGGGTTACATGATTGGCTATTTATAAATTATGGGGTTACATGATTGGCTATGTATAAATCACGGGGTTACATGATTGGCTATGTACAAATCACGGGGATACATGATTGGCTATTTACAAATCACGGGGTTACATGATTGGCTATGTACAAATCACGGGTTACATGATTGGCTATTTACAAATCACGGGGTTACATGATTGGCTATGTACAAATCACGGAGTTACATGATTGGCTATTTACAAATCATGGGGTTACATGATTGGCTATTTACCAATCACGGGGTTACATGATTGGCTATATACGAATCACGGGGTTACATGATTGGCAATGTGCAAATCACGGGGTTTCATGATTGACTATTCACAAATCACGGGGTTACATGATTGGCTATGTACAAATCACAGGGTTACATGATTGACTATTTACAAATTACGGGGTTACATGATTGGCTATTTACAAATCACGAGGTTACATGATTGGCTATGTACAAATCACGGGGTTACATGATTGTCTACGTACAAATCACGGGGTTACATGATTGGCTATGTACAAATCACGGGGTTACATGATTGGGTATGGTCAAATCACGGGGTTACATGATTGGCTATTTAAAAATCACGGGGTTACATGATTGGCTATGTACAAATCACGGGGTTACATGATTGGCTATTTATAAATCACGGGGTTACATGTTTGGCTATTTACAAATCACGGGGTTACATGATTGGCTATTCATAAATCACGGGATTACATGATTGGCTATTTACAAATCACGGGGTTGCATGATTGGCTATTTACAAATCACGGGGTTACATGATTGGCTGTTTACAAATCACGGGGTTACATGATTGGCTATTTACAAATCACGGGGTTACATGATTGGCTATGTACAAATCACGGGGTTACATGATTGGGTATGGTCAAATCACGGGGTTACATGATTGGCTATTTAAAAATCACGGAGTTACATGATTGGCTATTTACAAATCATGGGGTTACATGATTGGCTATTTACCAATCACGGGGTTACATGATTGGCTATGTACAAATCACGGGGTTACATGATTGGCTATTTACAAAACACGGGGTTACATGATTGGCTATGTACAAATCGCGGGGTTACATGATTGGCTATGTACAAATCACGGGGTTACATGATTGGGTATGTTCAAATCACGGGGTTACATGATTGGCTATGTAAAAATCACGGGGTTACATGATTGTCTTTTTAAAATTCACGGGGTTACATGATTGGCTATTTACAAATCACGGGGTTGCATGATTGGCTATGTACAAATCACGGGGTTACATGATTGGCTATTTACAAATCACGGGGTTACATGATTGGCTATGTACAAATCACTGGGTTACATGATTGACTATTTACAAATCACGGGGTTACATGATTGGCTATTTACAAATCACGGGGTTACATGATTGGCTATTTACAAATCACGGGGTTTACATGATTGGCTATTTACAAATCACGGGGTTACATGATTGGCTGTTTACAAATCACGGGGTTACATGATTGACTATTTACAAATCACGGGGTTACATGATTGGCTATTTAAAAATCACGGGGTTACATGATTGGCTATTTACAAATCACGGGGATACATGATTGGCTATTTACAAATCACGGGGTTGCATGATTGGCTTTTTACAAATCACGGGGTTACATGATTGACTATGTACAAATCACGGGTTACATGATTGGCTATTTATAAATCACGGGATTACATGATTGGCTATGTACAAATCACGGGGTTACATGATTGTCTATTTACAAATCACGGGGATACATGATTGGCTATTTACAAATCATGGGGTTACATGATTGGCTATTTACAAATCACGGGGTTACATGATTGGCTATTTATAAATCACGGGGTTACATGATTGGCTATGTACAACAAACGGGGTTACATGATTGGCTATTTATAAATTATGGGGTTACATGATTGGCTATGTATAAATCACGGGGTTACATGATTAGCTATGTACAAATCACGGGGATACATGATTGGCTATTTACAAATCACGGGGTTACATGATTGGCTATGTACAAATCACGGGTTACATGATTGGCTATTTACAAATCACGGGGTTACATGATTGGCTATGTACAAATCACGGAGTTACATGATTGGCTATTTACAAATCATGGGGTTACATGATTGGCTATTTACCAATCACGGGGTTACATGATTGGCTATATACGAATCACGGGGTTACATGATTGGCAATGTGCAAATCTCGGAGTTTCATGATTGACTATTCACAAATCACGGGGTTACATGATTGGCTATGTACAAATCACAGGATTACATGATTGACTATTTACAAATTACGGGGTTACATGATTGGTAATTTACAAATCACGGGGTTACATGATTGGCTATGTACAAATCACTGGGTTACATGATTGACTATTTACAAATTACGGGGTTACATGATTGGCTATTTACAAATCACGGGGTTACATGATTGGATATTTACAAATCATGGGGTTTCCATGATTGGCTATTTACAAATCACGGGGTTACATGATTGGCTATTTACAAATCACGGGGTTACATGATTGGCTATTTAAAAATCACGGGGTTACATGATTGGCTATTTACAAATCACGGGGTTGCATGATTGGCTATTTATAAATCACGGGGTTGCATGATTGGCTATGTACAACTCACGGGGTTACATGATTGGCTATTTATAAATCACGGGGTTACATGATTGGCTATGTATAATTCACGGGGTTACATGATTGGCTACGTACAAATCACGGGGATACATGATTGGCTATTTACAAATCACGGGGTTACATGATTGGCTATGTACAAATCACGGGTTACATGATTGGCTATTTACAAATCACGGGGTTACATGATTGGCTATGTACAAATCACGGAGTTACATGATTAACTATTTACAAATCATGGGGTTACATGATTGGCTATTTACCAATCACGGGGTTACATGATTGGCTATGTACAAATCACGGGGTTACATGATTGGCTATTTACAAATCACGAGGTTACATGATTGGCTATGTACAAATCACGGGGTTACATGATTGTCTACGTACAAATCACGGGGTTACATGATTGGCTATGTACAAATCACGGGGTTACATGATTGGGTATGGTCAAATCACGGGGTTACATGATTGGCTATTTAAAAATCACGGGGTTACATGATTGGGTATGTTCAAATCACGAGGTGACATGATTGGCTATTTAAAAATCACGGGGTTACATGATTGGCTATGTACAAATCACGGGGTTACATGATTGGCTATTTACAAATCACGGGGTTACATGTTTGGCTATTTACAGATCACGGGGTTACATGATTGGCTATTCATAAATCACGGGATTACATGATTGGCTATTTACAAATCACGGGGTTGCATGATTGGCTATTTACAAATCACGGGGTTACATGATTGGCTGTTTACAAATCACGGGGTTACATGATTGGCTATTTACAAATCACGGGGTTACATGATTGGCTATTTACAAATCACGGGGTTACATGATTGGCTATTAACAAATCACGGGGTTACATGATATGCTATTTACAAATCACGGGGTTTACATGATTGGCTATTTACAAATCACGGGGTTACATGATTGGCTATTTACAAATCACGGGGTTACATGATTGGCTATTTAAAAATCACGGGGTTACATGATTGGCTATTTACAAATTACGGGGTTGCATGATTGGCTATTTACAAATCACGGGGTTGCATGATTGGCTTTTTACAAATCACGGGGTTACATGATTGACTATGTACAAATCACGGGGTTACATGATTGGCTATTTATAAATCACGGGATTACATGATTGGCTATGTACAAATCACGGGGTTACATGATTGGCTATTTACAAATCACGGGGATACATGATTGGCTATTTACAAATCACGGGGTTACATGATTGGCTAATTATAAATCACGGGGTTACATGATTGGCTATGTACAACTCACGGGGTTACATGATTGGCTATTTACAAATCACGGGGATACATGATTGGCTATTTACAAATCACGGAGTTACATGATTAGGTATTTACAAATCACGGGGTTACATGATTGGCTATTTATAAATCACGGGGTTACATGATTGGCTATGTACAACTCACGGGGTTACATGATTGGCTATTTATAAATCACGGGGTTACATGATTGGCTATGTATAAATCACGGGGTTACATGATTGGATATGTACAAATCACGGGGATACATGATTGGCTATTTACAAATCACGGGGTTACATGATTGGCTATGTACAAATCACGGGTTACATGATTGGCTATTTACAAATCACGGGGTTACATGATTGGCTATGTACAAATCACGGAGTTACATGATTGGCTATTTACAAATCATGGGGTTACATGATTGGCTATTTACCAATCACGGGGTTACATGATTGGCTATGTACAAATCACGGGGTTACATGATTGGCTATGTACAAATCACGGGTTACATGATTGGCTATTTATAAATCACGGGATTACATGATTGGCTATGTACAAATCACGGGGTTACATGATTGGCTATTTACAAATCACGGGGATACATGATTGGCTCTTTACAAATCATGGGGTTACATGATTGGCTATTTACAAATCACGGGGTTACATGATTGGCTATTTATAAATCACGGGGTTACATGATTGGCTATGTACAACTCACGGGGTTACATGATTGGCTATTTATAAATTATGGGGTTACATGATTGGCTATGTATAAATCACGGGGTTACATGATTGGCTATGTACAAATCACGGGGATACATGATTGGCTATTTACAAATCACGGGGTTACATGATTGGCTATGTACAAATCACGGTTTACATGATTGGCTATTTACAAATCACGGGGTTACATATTTGGCTATGTACAAATCACGGAGTTACATGATTGGCTATTTACAAATCATGGGGTTACATGATTGGCTATTTACCAATCACGGGGTTACATGATTGGCTATATACGAATCACGGGGTTACATGATTGGCAATGTGCAAATCACGGGGTTTCATGATTGACTATTCACAAATCACGGGGTTACATGATTGGCTATGTACAAATCACAGGGTTACATGATTGACTATTTACAAATTACGGGGTTACATGATTGGCTATTTACAAATCACGGGGTTACATGATTGGCTATTTACAAATCACTGGGTTACATGATTGACTATTTACAAATTACGGGGTTACATGATTGGCTATTTACAAATCACGGGGTTACATGATTGGATATTTACAAATCACGGGGTTTACATGATTGGCTATTTACAAATCACGGGGTTACATGATTGGCTATTTACAAATCACGGGGTTACATGATTGGCTATTTAAAAATCACGGGGTTACATGATTGGCTATTTACAAATCACGGGGTTGCATGATTGGCTATTTACAAATCACGGGGTTGCATGATTGGCTTTTTACAAATCACGGGGTTACATGATTGACTATGTACAAATCACGGGGTTACATGATTGGCTATTTATGAATCACGGGATTACATGATTGGCTATGTACAAATCACAGGGTTACATGATTGGCTATTTACAAATCACAGGGATACATGATTGGCTATTTACAAATCACGGGGTTACATGATTGGCTATTTACAAATCACGGGGTTACATGATTGGCTATTTATAAATCACGGGGTTGCATGATTGGCTATGTACAACTCATGGGGTTACATGATTGGCTATTTATAAATCACGGGGTTACATGATTGGCTATGTATAATTCACGGGGTTACATGATTGGCTACGTACAAATCACGGGGATACATGATTGGCTATTTACAAATCACGGGGTTACATGATTGGCTATGTACAAATCACGGGTTACATGATTGGCTATTTACAAATCACGGGGTTACATGATTGGCTATGTACAAATCACGGGGTTACATGATTGGCTATTTACAAATCATGGGGTTACATGATTGGCTATTTACCAATCACGGGGTTACATGATTGGCTATGTACAAATCACGGGGTTACATGATTGGCTATTTACAAATCACGAGGTTACATGATTGGCTATGTACAAATCACGGGGTTACATGATTGTCTACGTACAAATCACGGGGTTACATGATTGGCTATGTACAAATCACGGGGTTACATGATTGGGTATGGTCAAATCACGGGGTTACATGATTGGCTATTTGAAAATCACGGGGTTACATGATTGGCTATGTACAAATCACGGGGTTACATGATTGGCTATTTATAAATCACGGGGTTACATGTTTGGCTATTTACAAATCACGGGGTTACATGATTGGCTATTCATAAATCACGGGATTACATGATTGGCTATTTACAAATAACGGGGTTGCATGATTGGCTATTTACAAATCACGGGGTTACATGATTGGCTGTTTACAAATCACGGGGTTACATGATTGGCTATTTACAAATCACGGGGTTACATGATTGGCTATGTACAAATCACGGGGTTACATGATTTGGGTATGGTCAAATCACGGGGTTACATGATTGGCTATTTAAAAATCACGGAGTTACTTGATTGGCTATTTACAAATCATGGGGTTACATGATTGGCTATTTACCAATCACGGGGTTACATGATTGGCTATGTACAAATCACGGGGTTACATGATTGGCTATTTACAAAACACGGGGTTACATGATTGGCTATGTACAAATCGTGGGGTTACATGATTGGCTATGTACAAATCACGGGGTTACATGATTGGGTATGTTCAAATCACGGGGTTACATGATTGGCTATGTAAAAATCACGGGGTTACATGATTGTCTTTTTAAAATTCACAGGGTTACATGATTGGCTATTTACTAATCACGGGGTTGCATGATTGGCTATGTACAAATCACGGGGTTACATGATTGGCTATTTACAAATCACGGGGTTACAAGATTGGCTATGTACAAATCACTGGGTTTCATGATTGACTATTTACAAATCACGGGGTTACATGATTGGCTATTTACAAATCACGGGGTTACATGATTGGGTATTTACAAATCACGGGGTTTACATGATTGGCTATTTACAAATCACGGGGTTACATGATTGGCTATTTACAAATCACGGGGTTACATGATTGACTATTTACAAATCACGGGGTTACATGATTGGCTATTTAAAAATCACGGGGTTACATGATTGGCTATTTACAAATCACGGGGTTGCATGATTGGCTATTTACAAATCACGGGGTTGCATGATTGGCTTTTTACAAATCACGGGGTTACATGATTGACTATGTACAAATCACGGGTTACATGATTGGCTATTTATAAATCACGGGATTACATGATTGGCTATGTACAAATCACGGGGTTACATGATTGGCTATTTACAAATCACGGGGATACATGATTGGCTATTTACAAATCATGGGGTTACATGATTGGCTATTTACAAATCACGGGGTTACATGATTGGCTATTTATAAATCACGGGGTTACTTGATTGGCTATTTATAAATTATGGGGTTACATGATTGGCTATGTATAAATCACGGGGTTACATGATTGGCTATGTACAAATCACGGGGATACATGATTGGCTATTTACAAATCACGGGGTTACATGATTGGCTATGTACAAATCACGGGTTACATGATTGGCTATTTACAAATCACGGGGTTACATGATTGGCTATGTACAAATCACAGAGTTACATGATTGGCTATTTACAAATCATGGGGTTACATGATTGGCTATTTACCAATCACGGGGTTACATGATTGGCTATGTACAAATCACGGGGTTACATGATTGGCTATTTACAAAACACGGGGTTACATGATTGGCTATGTACAAATCGCGGGGTTACATGATTGTCTTTTTAAAATTCACGGGGTTACATGATTGGCTATTTACAAATCACGGGGTTACATGATTGGGTATGTTCAAATCACGGGGTTACATGATTGGCTATGTAAAAATCACGGGGTTACATGATTGTCTTTTTAAAATTCACGGGGTTACATGATTGGCTATTTACAAATCACGGGGTTGCATGATTGGCTATGTACAAATCACGGGGTTACATGATTGGCTATTTACAAATCACGGGGTTACATGATTGGCTATGTACAAATCACTGGGTTTCATGATTGACTATTTACAAATCACGGGGTTACATGATTGGCTATTTACAAATCACGGGGTTACATGATTGGCTATTTAGAAATCACGGGGTTTACATGATTGGCTATTTACAAATCACGGGGTTACATGATTGGCTATTTACAAATCACGGGGTTACATGATTGACTATTTACAAATCACGGGGTTACATGATTGGCTATTTAAAAATCACGGGGTTACATGATTGGCTATTTACAAATCACGGGGTTGCATGATTGGCTATTTACAAATCACGGGGATACATGATTGGCTATTTACAAATCACGGGGTTACATGATTGGCTATGTACAAATCACGGGTTACATGATTGGCTATGTACAAATCACGGGGTTACATGATTGGCTATTTACAAATCACAGGGATACATGATTGGCTATTTACAAATCACGGGGTTACATGATTGGCTATTTACAAATCACGGGGTTACATGATTGGCTATTTATAAAACACGGGGTTGCATGATTGGCTATGTAAAACTCACGGGGTTACATGATTGGCTTTTTACAAATCACGGGGTTACATGATTGACTATGTACAAATCACGGGTTACATGATTGGCTATTTATAAATCACGGGATTACATGATTGGCTATTTACAAATCACGGGGTTACATGATTGGCTATTTATAAATCACGGGGTTACATGATTGGCTATTTATAAATTATGGGGTTACATGATTGGCTATGTATAAATCACGGGGTTACATGATTGGCTATGTACAAATCACGGGGATACATGATTGGCTATTTACAAATCACGGGGTTACATGATTGGCTATGTACAAATCACGGGTTACATGATTGGCTATTTACAAATCACGGGGTTACATGATTGGCTATGTACAAATCACGGAGTTACATGATTGGCTATTTACAAATCATGGGGTTACATGATTGGCTATTTACCAATCACGGGGTTACATGATTGGCTATATACGAATCACGGGGTTACATGATTGGCAATGTACAAATCACGGGGTTACATGATTGGCTATTTACAAATCACGGGGTTACATTGATTGGCTATGTACAAATCACTGGGTTTCATGATTGACTATTTACAAATCACGGGGTTACATGATTGGCTATTTACAAATCACGGGGTTACATGATTGGCTATTTAGAAATCACGGGGTTTACATGATTGGCTATTTACAAATCACGGGGTTACATGATTGGCTATTTACAAATCACGGGGTTACATGATTGACTATTTACAAATCACGGGGTTACATGATTGGCTATTTAAAAATCACGGGGTTACATGATTGGCTATTTACAAATCACGGGGTTGCATGATTGGCTATTTACAAATCACGGGGTTGCATGATTGGCTTTTTACAAATCACGGGGTTACATGATTGACTATGTACAAATCACGGGTTACATGATTGGCTATTTATAAATCACGGGATTACATGATTGGCTATGTACAAATCACGGGGTTACATGATTGGCTATTTACAAATCACGGGGATACATGATTGGCTATTTACAAATCATGGGGTTACATGATTGGCTATTTACAAATCACGGGGTTACATGATTGGCTATTTATAAATCACGGGGTTACATGATTGGCTATTTATAAATTATGGGGTTACATGATTGGCTATGTATAAATCACGGGGTTACATGATTGGCTATGTACAAATCACGGGGATACATGATTGGCTATTTACAAATCACGGGGTTACATGATTGGCTATGTACAAATCACGGGTTACATGATTGGCTATTTACAAATCACGGGGTTACATGATTGGCTATGTACAAATCACGGAGTTACATGATTGGCTATTTACAAATCATGGGGTTACATGATTGGCTATTTACCAATCACGGGGTTACATGATTGGCTATATACGAATCACGGGGTTACATGATTGGCAATGTGCAAATCACGGGGTTTCATGATTGACTATTCACAAATCACGGGGTTACATGATTGGCTATGTACAAATCACAGGGTTACATGATTGACTATTTACAAATTACGGGGTTACATGATTGGCTATTTACAAATCACGAGGTTACATGATTGGCTATGTACAAATCACGGGGTTACATGATTGGGTATGGTCAAATCACGGGGTTACATGATTGGCTATTTAAAAATCACGGGGTTACATGATTGGCTATGTACAAATCACGGGGTTACATGATTGGCTATTTATAAATCACAAGGTTACATGTTTGGCTATTTACAGATCACGGGGTTACATGATTGGCTATTCATAAATCACGGGATTACATGATTGGCTATTTACAAATCACGGGGTTGC
This sequence comes from Leptodactylus fuscus, assembly GCF_031893055.1. Taxonomy (NCBI): domain Eukaryota; kingdom Metazoa; phylum Chordata; class Amphibia; order Anura; family Leptodactylidae; genus Leptodactylus; species Leptodactylus fuscus. The sequence goes on along the minus strand of NC_134274.1, from coordinate 66,318,577 downwards.
ATGTTTGGCTATTTACAAATCACGGGGTTACATGATTGGCTGTTTACAAATCACGGGGTTACATGATTGGCTATTTACAAATCACGGGGTTACATGATTGGCTATTTACAAATCACGGGGTTACATGATTGGCTATTTACAAATCACAGGGTTACATGATTGGCTATTTACAAATCACGGGGTTTACATAATTGGCTATTTACAAATCACGGGGTTACATGATTGGCTATTTACAAATCACGGGGTTACATGATTGGCTATTTAAAAATCACGGGGTTACATGATTGGCTATTTACAAATCACGGGGTTGCATGATTGGCTATTTACAAATCACGGGGTTGCATGATTGGCTTTTTACAAATCACGGGGTTACATGATTGACTATGTACAAATCACGGGGTTACATGATTGGCTATTTATAAATCACGGGATTACATGATTGGCTATGTGCAAATCACGGGGTTACATGATTGGCTATTTACAAATCACGGGGATACATGATTGGCTATTTACAAATCACGGAGTTACATGATTGGCTATTTACAAATCACGGGGTTACATGATTGGCTAATTATAAATCACGGGGTTACATGATTGGCTATGTACAACTCACGGGGTTACATGATTGGCTATTTACAAATCACGGGGATACATGATTGGCTATTTACAAATCACGGAGTTACATGATTAGGTATTTACAAATCACGGGGTTACATGATTGGCTATTTATAAATCACGGGGTTACATGATTGGCTATGTACAACTCACGGGGTTACATGATTGGCTATTTATAAATCACGGGGTTACATGATTGGCTATGTATAAATCACGGGGTTACATGATTGGCTATGTACAAATCACGGGGATACATGATTGGCTATTTACAAATCACGGGGTTACATGATTGGCTATGTACAAATCACGGGTTACATGATTGGCTATTTACAAATCACGGGGTTACATGATTGGCTATGTACAAATCACGGAGTTACATGATTGGCTATTTACAAATCATGGGGTTACATGATTGGCTATTTACCAATCACGGGGTTACATGATTGGCTATGTACAAATCACGGGGTTACATGATTGGCTATTTGCAAATCACGAGGTTACATGATTGGCTATGTACAAATCACGGGGTTACATGATTGGCTATTTACAAATCACGGGGTTACATGATTGGCTATGTACAAATCACGGGGTTACATGATTGGCTATGTAAAAATCACGGGGTTACATGATTGGCTATGTACAAATCACGGGGTTACATGATTGGGTATGGTCAAATCACGGGGTTACATGATTGGCTATTTAAAAATCACGGGGTTACATGATTGGGTATGTTCAAATCACGGGGTTACATGATTGGCTATTTAAAAATCACGGGGTTACATGATTGGCTATGTACAAATCACGGGGTTACATGATTGGCTATTTATAAATCACGGGGTTACATGTTTGGCTATTTACAAATCACGGGGTTACATGATTGGCTATTTATAAATCACGGGATTACATGATTGGCTATTTACAAATCACGGGGTTACATGATTGGCTATTTACAAATCACGGGGTTACATGATTGGCTATTTACAAATCATAGGGTTACATGATTGGCTATGTACAAATCACGGGGTTACATGATTGGCTATTTACAAATCACGGGGTTACATGATTGGCTATGTACAAATCACTGGGTTACATGATTGACTATTTACAAATCACGGGGTTACATGATTGGCTATGTACAAATCACGGGGATACATGATTGGCTATTTACAAATCACGGGGTTACATGATTGGCTATGTACAAATCACGGGTTACATGATTGGCTATTTACAAATCACGGGGTTACATGATTGGCTATGTACAAATCACGGAGTTACATGATTGGCTATTTACAAATCATGGGGTTACATGATTGGCTATTTACAAATCACGGGGTTACATGATTGGCTATGTACAAATCACGGGGTTACATGATTGGCTATTTACAAATCACGAGGTTACATGATTGGCTATGTACAAATCACGGGGTTACATGATTGGCTATTTACAAATCACGGGGTTATATGATTGGCTATGTACAAATCACGGGGTTACATGATTGGCTATGTACAAATCACGGGGTTACATGATTGGCTATGTACAAATCACGGGGTTACATGATTGGGTATGGTCAAATCACGGGGTTACATGATTGGCTATTTAAAAATCACGGGGTTACATGATTGGGTATGTTCAAATCACGGGGTTACATGATTGGCTATTTAAAAATCACGGGGTTACATGATTGGCTATGTACAAATCACGGGGTTACATGATTGGCTATTTATAAATCACGTGGTTACATGTTTGGCTATTTACAAATCACGGGGTTACATGATTGGCTATTTATAAATCACGGGATTACATGATTGGCTATTTACAAATCACGGGGTTACATGATTGGCTATTTACAAATCACGGGGTTACATGATTGGCTACTTACAAATCATAGGGTTACATGATTGGCTATTTACAAATCACGGGGTTACATGATTGGCTATTTACAAATCACGGGGTTACATGATTGGCTATGTACAAATCACTGGGTTACATGATTGACTATTTACAAATCACGGCATTACATGATTGGCTATGTACAAATCACGGGGTTACATGATTGGCTATTTACAAATCAGGGGTTACATGATTGGCTATTTACAAATCACGGGGTTACATGATTGACTATTTACAAATTACGTGGTTACATGATTGGCTATTTACAAATCACGGGGTTACATGATTGGCTATTTGCAAATCACTGGGTTACATGATTGACTATTTACAAATTGCGGGGTTACATGATTGGCTATTTACAAATCACGGGGTTACATGATTGGATATTTACAAATCACGGGGTTTACATGATTGGCTATTTACAAATCACGGGGTTACATGATTGGCTATTTACAAATCACGGGGTTACATGATTGGCTATTTAAAAATCACGGGGTTACATGATTGGCTATTTACAAATCACGGGGTTGCATGATTGGCTATTTACAAATCACGGGGTTGCATGATTGGCTTTTTACAAATCACGGGGTTACATGATTGACTATGTACAAATCACGGGGTTACATGATTGGCTATTTATGAATCACGGGATTACATGATTGGCTATGTACAAATCACAGGGTTACATGATTGGCTATTTACAAATCACAGGGATACATGATTGGCTATTTACAAATCACGGGGTTACATGATTGGCTATTTACAAATCACGGGGTTACATGATTGGCTATTTATAAATCACGGGGTTGCATGATTGGCTATGTACAACTCACGGGGTTACATGATTGGCTATTCATAAATCACGGGGTTACATGATTGGCTATGTATAATTCACGGGGTTACATGATTGGCTACGTACAAATCACGGGGATACATGATTGGCTATTTACAAATCACGGGGTTACATGATTGGCTATGTACAAATCACGGGTTACATGATTGGCTATTTACAAATCACGGGGTTACATGATTGGCTATGTACAAATCACGGAGTTACATGATTGGCTATTTACAAATCATGGGTTTACATGATTGGCTATTTACCAATCACGGGGTTACATGATTGGCTATGTACAAATCACGGGGTTACATGATTGGCTATTTACAAATCACGAGGTTACATGATTGGCTATGTACAAATCACGGGGTTACATGATTGTCTACGTACAAATCACGGGGTTACATGATTGGCTATGTACAAATCACGGGGTTACATGATTGGGTATGGTCAAATCACGGGGTTACATGATTGGCTATTTAAAAATCACGGGGTTACATGATTGGGTATGTTCAAATCACGAGGTTACATGATTGGCTATTTAAAAATCACGGGGTTACATGATTGGCTATGTACAAATCACGGGGTTACATGATTGGCTATTTATAAATCATGGGGTTACATGTTTGGCTATTTACAGATCACGGGGTTACATGATTGGCTATTCATAAATCACGGGATTACATGATTGGCTATTTACAAATCACGGGGTTGCATGTTTGGCTATTTACAAATCAGGGGGTTACATGATTGGCTGTTTACAAATCACGGGGTTACATGATTGGCTATTTACAAATCACGGGGTTACATGATTGGCTATTTATAAATCACGGGGTTGCATGATTGGCTATGTACAACTCACGGGGTTACATGATTGGCTATTTATAAATCACGGGGTTACATGATTGGCTATGTATAATTCACGGGGTTACATGATTGGCTACGTACAAATCACGGGGATACATGATTGGCTATTTACAAATCACGGGGTTACATGATTGGCTATGTACAAATCACGGGTTACATGATTGGCTATTTACAAATCACGGGGTTACATGATTGGCTATGTACAAATCACGGAGTTACATGATTGGCTATTTACAAATCATGGGTTTACATGATTGGCTATTTACCAATCACGGGGTTACATGATTGGCTATGTACAAATCACGGGGTTACATGATTGGCTATTTACAAATCACGAGGTTACATGATTGGCTATGTACAAATCACGGGGTTACATGATTGTCTACGTACAAATCACGGGGTTACATGATTGGCTATGTACAAATCACGGGGTTACATGATTGGGTATGGTCAAATCACGGGGTTACATGATTGGCTATTTAAAAATCACGGGGTTACATGATTGGGTATGTTCAAATCACGAGGTTACATGATTGGCTATTTAAAAATCACGGGGTTACATGATTGGCTATGTACAAATCACGGGGTTACATGATTGGCTATTTATAAATCACGGGGTTACATGTTTGGCTATTTACAGATCACGGGGTTACATGATTGGCTATTCATAAATCACGGGATTACATGATTGGCTATTTACAAATCACGGGGTTGCATGTTTGGCTATTTACAAATCAGGGGGTTACATGATTGGCTGTTTACAAATCACGGGGTTACATGATAGGCTATTTACAAATCACGGGGTTACATGATTGGCTATTTACAAATCACGGGGTTACATGATTGGCTATTTACAAATCACAGGGTTACATGATTGGCTATTTACAAATCACGGGGTTTACATAATTGGCTATTTACAAATCACGGGGTTACATGATTGGCTATTTACAAATCACGGGGTTACATGATTGGCTATTTAAAAATCACGGGGTTACATGATTGGCTATTTACAAATCACGGAGTTGCATGATTGGCTATTTACAAATCACGGGGTTGCATGATTGGCTTTTTACAAATCACGGGGTTACATGATTGACTATGTACAAATCACGGGGTTACATGATTGGCTATTTATAAATCACGGGATTACATGATTGGCTATGTACAAATCACGGGGTTACATGATTGGCTATTTACAAATCACGGGGATACATGATTGGCTATTTACAAATCACGGAGTTACATGATTGGCTATTTACAAATCACGGGGTTACATGATTGGCTAATTATAAATCACGGGGTTACATGATTGGCTATGTACAACTCACGGGGTTACATGATTGGCTATTTACAAATCACGGGGATACATGATTGGCTATTTACAAATCACGGAGTTACATGATTAGGTATTTACAAATCACGGGGTTACATGATTGGCTATTTATAAATCACGGGGTTACATGATTGGCTATGTACAACTCACGGGGTTACATGATTGGCTATTTATAAATCACGGGGTTACATGATTGGCTATGTATAAATCACGGGGTTACATGATTGTCTATGTACAAATCACGGGGATACATGATTGGCTATTTACAAATCACGGGGTTACATGATTGGCTATGTACAAATCACGGGTTACATGATTGGCTATTTACAAATCACGGGGTTACATGATTGGCTATGTACAAATCACGGAGTTACATGATTGGCTATTTACAAATCATGGGTTTACATGATTGGCTATTTACCAATCACGGGGTTACATGATTGGCTATGTACAAATCACGGGGTTACATGATTGGCTATTTACAAATCACGAGGTTACATGATTGGCTATGTACAAATCACGGGGTTACATGATTGTCTACGTACAAATCACGGGGTTACATGATTGGCTATGTACAAATCACGGGGTTACATGATTGGGTATGTTCAAATCACGAGGTTACATGATTGGCTATTTAAAAATCACGGGGTTACATGATTGGCTATGTACAAATCACGGGGTTACATGATTGGCTATTTATAAATCATGGGGTTACATGTTTGGCTATTTACAGATCACGGGGTTACATGATTGGCTATTCATAAATCACGGGATTACATGATTGGCTATTTACAAATCACGGGGTTGCATGTTTGGCTATTTACAAATCAGGGGGTTACATGATTGGCTGTTTACAAATCACGGGGTTACATGATTGGCTATTTACAAATCACGGGGTTACATGATTGGCTATTTATAAATCACGGGGTTGCATGATTGGCTATGTACAACTCACGGGGTTACATGATTGGCTATTTATAAATCACGGGGTTACATGATTGGCTATGTATAATTCACGGGGTTACATGATTGGCTACGTACAAATCACGGGGATACATGATTGGCTATTTACAAATCACGGGGTTACATGATTGGCTATGTACAAATCACGGGTTACATGATTGGCTATTTACAAATCACGGGGTTACATGATTGGCTATGTACAAATCACGGAGTTACATGATTGGCTATTTACAAATCATGGGTTTACATGATTGGCTATTTACCAATCACGGGGTTACATGATTGGCTATGTACAAATCACGGGGTTACATGATTGGCTATTTACAAATCACGAGGTTACATGATTGGCTATGTACAAATCACGGGGTTACATGATTGTCTACGTACAAATCACGGGGTTACATGATTGGCTATGTACAAATCACGGGGTTACATGATTGGGTATGGTCAAATCACGGGGTTACATGATTGGCTATTTAAAAATCACGGGGTTACATGATTGGGTATGTTCAAATCACGAGGTTACATGATTGGCTATTTAAAAATCACGGGGTTACATGATTGGCTATGTACAAATCACGGGGTTACATGATTGGCTATTTATAAATCACGGGGTTACATGTTTGGCTATTTACAGATCACGGGGTTACATGATTGGCTATTCATAAATCACGGGATTACATGATTGGCTATTTACAAATCACGGGGTTGCATGTTTGGCTATTTACAAATCAGGAGGTTACATGATTGGCTGTTTACAAATCACGGGGTTACATGATTGGCTATTTACAAATCACGGGGTTACATGATTGGCTATTTACAAATCACGGGGTTACATGATTGGCTATTTACAAATCACAGGGTTACATGATTGGCTATTTACAAATCACGGGGTTTACATAATTGGCTATTTACAAATCACGGGGTTACATGATTGGCTATTTACAAATCACGGGGTTACATGATTGGCTATTTACAAATCACGGGGTTACATGATTGGCTATTTACAAATCACGGGGTTGCATGATTGGCTATTTACAAATCACGGGGTTGCATGATTGGCTTTTTACAAATCACGGGGTTACATGATTGACTATGTACAAATCACGGGGTTACATGATTGGCTATTTATAAATCACGGGATTACATGATTGGCTATGTACAAATCACGGGGTTACATGATTGGCTATTTACAAATCACGGGGATACATGATTGGCTATTTACAAATCACGGAGTTACATGATTGGCTATTTACAAATCACGGGGTTACATGATTGGCTAATTATAAATCACGGGGTTACATGATTGGCTATGTACAACTCACGGGGTTACATGATTGGCTATTTACAAATCACGGGGATACATGATTGGCTATTTACAAATCACGGAGTTACATGATTAGGTATTTACAAATCACGGGGTTACATGATTGGCTATTTATAAATCACGGGGTTACATGATTGGCTATGTACAACTCACGGGGTTACATGATTGGCTATTTATAAATCACGGGGTTACATGATTGGCTATGTATAAATCACGGGGTTACATGATTGGCTATGTACAAATCACGGGGATACATGATTGGCTATTTACAAATCACGGGGTTACATGATTGGCTATGTACAAATCACGGGTTACATGATTGGCTATTTACAAATCACGGGGTTACATGATTGGCTATGTACAAATCACGGAGTTACATGATTGGCTATTTACAAATCATGGGGTTACATGATTGGCTATTTACCAATCACGGGGTTACATGATTGGCTATGTACAAATCACGGGGTTACATGATTGGCTATTTGCAAATCACGAGGTTACATGATTGGCTATGTACAAATCACGGGGTTACATGATTGGCTATTTACAAATCACGGGGTTACATGATTGGCTATGTACAAATCACGGGGTTACATGATTGGCTATGTAAAAATCACGGGGTTACATGATTGGCTATGTACAAATCACGGGGTTACATGATTGGGTATGGTCAAATCACGGGGTTACATGATTGGCTATTTAAAAATCACGGGGTTACATGATTGGGTATGTTCAAATCACGGGGTTACATGATTGGCTATTTAAAAATCACGGGGTTACATGATTGGCTATGTACAAATCACAGGGTTACATGATTGGCTATTTATAAATCACGGGGTTACATGTTTGGCTATTTACAAATCACGGGGTTACATGATTGGCTATTTATAAATCACGGGATTACATGATTGGCTATTTACAAATCACGGGGTTACATGATTGGCTATTTACAAATCACGGGGTTACATGATTGGCTATTTACAAATCATAGGGTTACATGATTGGCTATGTACAAATCACGGGGTTACATGATTGGCTATTTACAAATCACGGGGTTACATGATTGGCTATTTACAAATCACTGGGTTACATGATTGACTATTTACAAATCACGGGGTTACATGATTGGCTATTTACAAATCACGGGGTTACATGATTGGCTATGTACAAATCACGGGTTACATGATTGGCTATTTACAAATCACGGGGTTACATGATTGGCTATGTACAAATCACGGAGTTACATGATTGGCTATTTACAAATCATGGGGTTACATGATTGGCTATTTACAAATCACGGGGTTACATGATTGGCTATGTACAAATCACGGGGTTACATGATTGGCTATTTAAAAATCACGAGGTTACATGATTGGCTATGTACAAATCACGGAGTTACATGATTGGCTATTTACAAATCACGGGGTTATATGATTGGCTATGTACAAATCACGGGGTTACATGATTGGCTATGTACAAATCACGTGGTTACATGATTGGCTATGTACAAATCTCGGGGTTACATGATTGGGTATGGTCAAATCACGGGGTTACATGATTGGCTATTTAAAAATCACGGGGTTACATGATTGGGTATGTTCAAATCACGGGGTTACATGATTGGCTATTTAAAAATCACGGGGTTACATGATTGGCTATGTACAAATCACGGGGTTACATGATTGGCTATTTATAAATCACGGGGTTACATGTTTGGCTATTTACAAATCACGGGGTTACATGATTGGCTATTTATAAATCACGGGATTACATGATTGGCTATTTACAAATCACGGGGTTACATGATTGGCTATTTACAAATCACGGGGTTACATGATTGGCTATTTACAAATCATAGGGTTACATGATTGGCTATTTACAAATCACGGGGTTACATGATTGGCTATTTACAAATCACGGGGTTACATGATTGGCTATGTACAAATCACTGGGTTACATGATTGACTATTTACAAATCACGGCGTTACATGATTGGCTATGTACAAATCACGGGGTTACATGATTGGCTATTTACAAATCAGGGGTTACATGATTGGCTATTTACAAATCACGGGGTTACATGATTGGCTATTTACAAATCACGGGGTTACATGATTGGCTATGTACAAATCACGGAGTTACATGATTGACTATTTACAAATCATGGGGTTACATGATTGGCTATTTACCAATCACGGGGTTACATGATTGGCTATGTAAAAATCACAGGGTTACATGATTGACTATTTACAAATTACGGGGTTACATGATTGGCTATTTACAAATCACGGGGTTACATGATTGGCTATTTACAAATCACGGGGTTACATGATTGGCTATTTACAAATCACGGGGTTTACATGATTGGCTATTTACAAATCACGGGGTTACATGATTGGCTATTTACAAATCACGGGGTTACATGATTGGCTATTTAAAAATCACGGGGTTACATGATTGGCTATTTACAAATCACAGGGATACATGATTGGCTATTTACAAATCACGGGGTTACATGATTGGCTATTTACAAATCACGGGGTTACATGATTGGCTATTTACAAATCACGGGGTTACATGATTGGCTATGTACAAATCACGGGGTTATATGATTGGCTATTTACAAATCACGGGGTTACATGATTGGATATGTACAAATCACGGGGTTACATGATTGGCTATGTACAAATCACGGGGTTACATGATTGGCTATTTACAAATCACGGGGTTACATGATTGGATATTTACTAATCACAGAGTTACATGATTGGCTATTTACAAATCATGGGGTTACATGATTGGCTATTTCCAAATCACGGGGTTACATGATTGGCTATGTACAAATCACGGGGTTCCATAATTGGCTATTTACAAATCACGGGGTTACATGATTGGCTGTTTACAAATCACGGGGTTACATGATTGGCTATGTTCAAATCACGGGGTTACATGTTTGGTTATGTTCAAATCACGGGGTTACATGATTGGCTATTTAAAAATCACGGGGTTACATGATTGGCTATTTAAAAATCACGGGGTTACATGATTGGCTATTTAAAAATCACGGGGTTACATGATTGGCTATTTACAAATCACGGGGTTACATGATTGGCTATTTACAAATCACGGGGTTACATGATTGGCTATTTACAATTCATCTGGTTACATGATTGGCTATTTACAAATCACGGGGTTACATGATTGGCTATTTACAAATCACGGGGTTACATGATTGGCTATATACAAATCACGGGGTTACATGATTGGCTATGTGCAAATCACGGGGTTACATGATTGGCTATGTACAAATCACGGGGTTACATGATTAGGTATGTTCAAATCACGGGGTTACATGATTGGCTATTTAAAAATCATGGGGTTACATGATTGGCTATTTTCAAATCACGGGGTTACATGATTGGCTATTTATAAATCACGGGGTTACATGATTGGCTATGTACAACTCACGGGGTTACATGATTGGCTATTTATAAATCACGGGGTTACATGATTGGCTATTTATAAATCACGGGGTTACATGATTGGCTATGTACAACTCACGGGGTTACATGATTGGCTATTTATAAATCACGGGGTTACATGATTGGCTATGTATAAATCACGGGGTTACATGATTGGCTATGTACAAATCACGGGGATACATGATTGGCTATGTACAAATCACGGGGATACATGATTGGCTATTTACAAATCACGGGGTTACATGATTGGCTATGTACAAATCACGGGTTACATGATTGGCTATTTACAAATCACGGGGTTACATGATTGGCTATGTAAAATCATGGAGTTACATGATTGGCTATGTACAAATCATGGGGTTACATGATTGGCTATTTACAAATCACGAGGTTACATGATTGGCTATGTACAATTCACGGGGTTACATGATTGGCTATTTACAAATCACGGGGTTACATGATTGGCTATGTACAAATCACGGGGTTACATGATTGGCTATGTACAAATCACGGGGTTACATGATTGGCTATGTACAAATCACGGGGTTACATGATTGGGTATGGTCAAATCACGGGGTTACATGATTGGCTATTTAGAAATCACTGGGTTACATGATTGGGTATGTTCAAATCACGGGGTTACATGATTGGCTATTTAAAAATCACGGGGTTACATGATTGGCTATGTACAAATCACGGGGTTACATGATTGGCTATTTATAAATCACGGGGTTATATGTTTGGCTATTTACAAATCACGGGGTTACATGATTGGCTATTTATAAATCACGGGATTACATGATTGGCTATTTACAAATCACGGGGTTACATGATTGGCTATTTACAAATCACGGGGTTACATGATTGGCTATTTACAAATCATAGGGTTACATGATTGGCTATGTACAAATCACGGGGTTACATGATTGGCTATTTACAAATCACGGGGTTACATGATTGGCTATGTACAAATCACTGGGTTACATGATTGACTATTTACAAATCACGGGGTTACATGATTGGCTATGTACAAATCACGGGGTTACATGATTGGCTATTTACAAATCAGGGGTTACATGATTGGCTATGTACAAATCACGGAGTTACATGATTGGCTATTTACAAATCATGGGGTTACATGATTGGCTATGTACAAATCACTGGGTTACATGATTGACTATTTACAAATCACGGGGTTACATGATTGGCTATGTACAAATCACGGGGTTACATGATTGGCTATTTACAAATCAGGGGTTACATGATTGGCTATGTACAAATCACGGAGTTACATGATTGGCTATGTACAAATCACTGGGTTACATGATTGACTATTTACAAATCACGGGGTTACATGATTGGCTATGTACAAATCACGGGGTTACATGATTGGCTATTTACAAATCAGGGGTTACATGATTGGCTATGTACAAATCACGGAGTTACATGATTGGCTATTTACAAATCATGGGGTTACATGATTGGCTATTTATCAATCACGGGGTTACATGATTGGCTATGTACAAATTACGGGGTTACATGATTGGCTATGTACAACTCATGGGGTTACATGATTGGCTATTTATAAATCACGGGGTTACATGATTGGCTATGTAGAAATCACGGGGTTACATGATTGGCTATGTACAAATCACGGGGATACATGATTGGCTATGTACAAATCACGGAGTTACATGATTGGCTATTTACAAATCATGGGTTACATGATTGGCTATTTACCAATCACGGGGTTACATGATTGGCTATATACGAATCATGGGGTTACATGATTGGCAATGTACAAATCACGGGGTTACATGATTGACTATTCACAAATCACGGGGTTACATGATTGGCTATGTACAAATCACAGGGTTACATGATTGACTATTTACAAATTACGGGGTTACATGATTGACTATTTACAAATTACGGGGTTACATGATTGGCTATGTACAAATCACTGGGTTACATGATTGACTATTTACAAATTACGGGGTTAGATGATTGGCTATTTACAAATCACAGGGTTACATGATTGGCTATTTACAAATCACGGGGTTTACATGATTGGCTATTTACAAATCACGGGGTTACATGATTGGCTATTTACAAATCACAGGGTTACATGATTGGCTATTTAAAAATCACGGGGTTACATGATTGGCTATTTACAAATCACGGGGTTGCATGATTGGCTATTTACAAATCACGGGGTTGCATGATTGGCTTTTTACAAATCACGGGGTTACATGATTGACTATGTACAAATCACGGGGTTTCATGATTGGCTATTTATAAATCACGGGATTACATGATTGGCTGTGTACAAATCACGGGGTTACATGATTGGCTATTTACAAATCACAGAGATACATGATTGGCTATTTACAAATCACGGGGTTACATGATTGGCTATTTACAAATCACGGGGTTACATGATTGGCTATTTATAAATCACGGGGTTACATGATTGGCTATGTACAACTCACGGGGTTACATGACTGGCTATGTACAAATCACGGGGATACATGATTGGCTATTTACAAATCACGGGGTTACATGATTGGCTATGTACAAATCACGGGTTACATGATTGGCTATTTACAAATGACGGGGTTACATGATTGGCTATGTACAAATCACGGAGTTACATGATTGGCTATTTACAAATCATAGGTTACATGATTGGCTATGTACAAATCACGGGGTTACATGATTGGCTATGTACAAATCACGGGGTTACATGATTGGCTATGTACAAATCACGGGGTTACATGATTGGGTATGGTCAAATCACGGGGTTACATGATTGGCTATTTAAAAATCACGGGGTTACATGATTGGGTATGTTCAAATCACGGGGTTACATGATTGGCTATTTAAAAATCACGGCGTTACATGATTGGCTATGTACAAATCACGGGGTTACATGATTGGCTATTTATAAATCACGGGGTTACATGTTTGGCTATTTACAAATCACGGGGTTACATGATTGGCTATTTATAAATCACAAGATTACATGATTGGCTATTTACAAATCACGGGGTTACATGATTGGCTATTTACAAATCATAGGGTTACATGATTGGCTATGTACAAATCACGGGGTTACATGATTGGCTATTTCCAAATCACCGGGTTACATGATTGGCTATGTACAAATCACGGGGTTCCATAATTGGCTATTTACAAATCACGGGGTTACATGATTGGCTGTTTACAAATCACGGGGTTACATGATTGGCTATGTACAAATCACGGGGTTACATGTTTGGTTATGTTCAAATCACGGGGTTACATGATTGGCTATTTAAAAATCACGGGGTTACATGATTGGCTATTTAAAAATCACGGGGTTACATGATTGGCTATTTAAAAATCACGGGGTTACATGATTGGCTATTTACAAATCACGGGGTTACATGATTGGCTATTTACAAATCACGGGGACACATGATTGGCTATTTACAATTCATTGGGTTACATGATTGGCTATTTACAAATCACGGGGTTACATGATTGGCTATTTACAAATCACGGGGTTACATGATTGGCTATTTACAAATCACGGGGTTACATGATTGGCTATGTGCAAATCACGGGGTTACATGATTGGCTATGTACAAATCACGGGGTTACATGATTAGGTATGTTCAAATCACGGGGTTACATGATTGGCTATTTAAAAATCATGGGGTTACATGATTGGTTATTTTCAAATCACGGGGTTACATGATTGGCTATTTATAAATCACGGGGTTACATGATTGGCTATGTACAAATCACGGGGATACATGATTGGCTATGTACAAATCACGGGGATACATGATTGGCTATGTACAAATCACAGGTTACATGATTGGCTATTTACAAATCACGGGGTTACATGATTGGCTATTTATAAATCACAAGATTACATGATTGGCTATTTACAAATCACGGGGTTACATGATTGGCTATTTACAAATCATAGGGTTACATGATTGGCTATGTACAAATCACGGGGTTACATGATTGGCTATTTCCAAATCACGGGGTTACATGATTGGCTATGTACAAATCACGGGGTTCCATAATTGGCTATTTACAAATCACGGGGTTACATGATTGGCTGTTTACAAATCACGGGGTTACATGATTGGCTATGTACAAATCACGGGGTTACATGTTTGGTTATGTTCAAATCACGGGGTTACATGATTGGCTATTTAAAAATCACGGGGTTACATGATTGGCTATTTAAAAATCACGGGGTTACATGATTGGCTATTTAAAAATCACGGGGTTACATGATTGGCTATTTACAAATCACGGGGTTACATGATTGGCTATTTACAAATCACGGGGACACATGATTGGCTATTTACAATTCATTGGGTTACATGATTGGCTATTTACAAATCACGGGGTTACATGATTGGCTATTTACAAATCACGGGGTTACATGATTGGCTATTTACAAATCACGGGGTTACATGATTGGCTATGTGCAAATCACGGGGTTACATGATTGGCTATGTACAAATCACGGGGTTACATGATTAGGTATGTTCAAATCACGGGGTTACATGATTGGCTATTTAAAAATCATGGGGTTACATGATTGGTTATTTTCAAATCACGGGGTTACATGATTGGCTATTTATAAATCACGGGGTTACATGATTGGCTATGTACAAATCACGGGGATACATGATTGGCTATGTACAAATCACGGGGATACATGATTGGCTATGTACAAATCACAGGTTACATGATTGGCTATTTACAAATCACGGGGTTACATGATTGGCTATGTAAAATCATGGAGTTACATGATTGGCTATGTACAAATCATGGGGTTACATGATTGGCTATTTACAAATCACGAGGTTACATGATTGGCTATGTACAAATCACGGGGTTACATGATTGGCTATTTACAAATCACGGGGTTACATGATTGGCTATGTACAAATCACGGGGTTACATGATTGGCTATGTACAAATCACGGGGTTACATGATTGGCTATGTACAAATCACGGGGTTACATGATTGGGTATGGTCAAATCACGGGGTTACATGATTGGCTATTTAGAAATCACTGGGTTACATGATTGGGTATGTTCAAATCACGGGGTTACATGATTGGCTATTTAAAAATCACGGGGTTACATGATTGGCTATGTACAAATCACGGGGTTACATGATTGACTATTTATAAATCACGGGGTTATATGTTTGGCTATTTACAAATCACGGGGTTACATGATTGGCTATTTATAAATCACGGGATTACATGATTGGCTATTTACAAATCACGGGGTTACATGATTGGCTATTTACAAATCACGGGGTTACATGATTGGCTATTTACAAATCATAGGGTTACATGATTGGCTATGTACAAATCACGGGGTTACATGATTGGCTATTTACAAATCACGGGGTTACATGATTGGCCATGTACAAATCACTGGGTTACATGATTGACTATTTACAAATCACGGGGTTACATGATTGGCTATGTACAAATCACGGGGTTACATGATTGGCTATTTACAAATCAGGGGTTACATGATTGGCTATGTACAAATCACGGAGTTACATGATTGGCTATTTACAAATCATGGGGTTACATGATTGGCTATTTATCAATCACGGGGTTACATGATTGGCTATGTACAAATTACGGGGTTACATGATTGGCTATGTACAACTCATGGGGTTACATGATTGGCTATTTATAAATCACGGGGTTACATGATTGGCTATGTAGAAATCACGGGGTTACATGATTAGCTATGTACAAATCACGGGGATACATGATTGGCTATGTACAAATCACGAAGTTACATGATTGGCTATTTACAAATCATGGGTTACATGATTGGCTATTTACCAATCACGGGGTTACATGATTGGCTATATACGAATCATGGGGTTACATGATTGGCAATGTACAAATCACAGGGTTACATGATTGGCTATTCACAAATCACGGGGTTACATGATTGGCTATGTACAAATCACAGGGTTATATGATTGACTATTTACAAATTACGGGGTTACATGATTGACTATTTACAAATTACGGGGTTACATGATTGGCTATGTACAAATCACTGGGTTACATGATTGACTATTTACAAATTACGGGGTTAGATGATTGGCTATTTACAAATCACAGGGTTACATGATTGGCTATTTACAAATCACGGGGTTTACATGACTGGCTATTTACAAATCACGGGGTTACATGATTGGCTATTTACAAATCACAGGGTTACATGATTGGCTATTTAAAAATCACAGGGTTACATGATTGGCTATTTACAAATCACGGGGTTGCATGATTGTCTATTTACAAATCAAGGGGTTGCATGATTGGCTTTTTACAAATCACGGGGTTACATGATTGACTATGTACAAATCACGGGGTTTCATGATTGGCTATTTATAAATCACGGGATTACATGATTGGCTGTGTACAAATCACGGGGTTACATGATTGGCTATTTACAAATCACAGAGATACATGATTGGCTATTTACAAATCACGGGGTTACATGATTGGCTATGTACAACTCACGGGGTTACATGATTGGCTATTTATAAATCACGGGGTTACATTATTGGCTATGTATAAATCACGGGGTTACATGATTGGCTATGTACAAATCACGGGGATACATGATTGGCTATTTACAAATCACGGGGTTACATGATTGGCTATGTACAAATCACGGGTTACATGATTGGCTATTTACAAATGACGGGGTTAGATGATTGGCTATGTACAAATCACGGAGTTACATGATTGGCTATTTACAAATCATGGGGTTACATGATTGGCTATTTACCAATCACGGGGTTACATGATTGGCTATGTACAAATCACGGGGTTACATGATTGGCTATTTACAAATCATGAGGTTACATGATTGGCTATGTACAAATCACGGGGTTACATGATTGGCTATTTACAAATCACGGGGTAACATGATTGGCTATGTACAAATCACGGGGTTACATGATTGGCTATGTACAAATCACGGGGTTACATGATTGGCTATTTAAAAATCACGGGGTTACATGATTGGGTATGTTCAAATCACGGGGTTACATGATTGGCTATTTAAAAATCACGGCGTTACATGATTGGCTATGTACAAATCACGGGGTTACATGATTGGCTATTTATAAATCACGGGGTTACATGTTTGGCTATTTACAAATCACGGGGTTACATGATTGGCTATTTAGAAATCACGGGATTACATGATTGGCTATTTACAAATCACGGGGTTACATGATTGGCTATTTACAAATCATAGGGTTACATGATTGGCTATGTACAAATCACGGGGTTACATGATTGGCTATTTACAAATCACGGGGTTACATGATTGGCTATGTACAAATCACTGGGTTACATGATTGACTATGTACAAATCACGGGGTTACATGATTGGCTATTTACAAATCAGGGGTTACATGATTGGCTATTTACAAATCAAGGGGTTACATGATTGGCTATTTACAAATCACGGGGTTACATGATTGGCTATGTACAAATCACGGAGTTACATGATTGGCTATTTACAAATCATGGGGTTACATGATTGGCTATTTACCAATCACGGGGTTACATGATTGGCTATGTACAAATTACGGGGTTACATGATTGGCTATTTACAAATTACGGGGTTACATGATTGGCTATGTACAAATCACTGGGTTACATGATTGACTATTTACAAATTACGGGGTTACATGATTGGCTATTTACAAATCACGGGGTTACATGATTGGCTATTTACAAATCACGGGGTTTACATGATTGGCTATTTACAAATCACGGGGTTACATGATTGGCTATTTACAAATCACGGGGTTACATGATTGGCTATTTAAAAATCACGGGGTTGCATGATTGGCTTTTTACAAATCACGGGGTTACATGATTGACTATGTACAAATCACGGGGTTACATGATTGGCTATTTATAAATCACGGGATTACATGATTGGCTATGTACAAATCACGGGGTTACATGATTGGCTATTTACAAATCACAGGGATACATGATTGGCTATTTACAAATCACGGGGTTACATGATTGGCTATTTACAAATCACGGGGTTACATGATTGGCTATTTACATATCACGGGGTTACATGATTGGCTATTTACAAATCACGGGGTTGCATGATTAGCTATTTACAAATCACGGGGTTACATGATTGGCTATTTACATATCACGGGGTTACATGATTGGCTATGTACAAATCACGGGGTTACATGATTGGCTATGTACAAATCACGGGGTTACATGATTGGCTATGTACAAATCACGGGGTTACATGATTGGCTATGTACAAATCACAGGGTTACATGATTGGCTATGTACAAATCACGGGGTTACATGATTGGCTATTTACAAATCACGGGGTTACATGATTGGCTATGTACAAATCACGGGGTTACATGATTGGCTATGTACAAATCACGGGGTTACATGTTTGGCTATGTACAAATCACAGGGTTACATGATTGGCTATGTACAAATCACGGGGTTACATGATTGGCTATTTACAAATCACGGGGTTACATGATTGGATATTTACAAATCACGGAGTTACATGATTGGCTATTTACAAATCATGGGGTTACATGATTGGCTATTTCCAAATCACGGGGTTACATGATTGGCTATGTACAAATCACGGGGTTCCATAATTGGCTATTTACAAATCACGGGGTTACATGATTGGCTATTTACAAATCACGGGGTTACATGATTGGCTATGTACAAATCACGGGGTTACATGTTTGGGTATGTTGAAATCACGGGGTTACATGATTGGCTATTTAAAAATCACGGGGTTACATGATTGGCAATTTAAAAATCACGGGGTTACATGATTGGCTATTTAAAAATCACGGGGTTACATGATTGGCTATTTACAAATCACGGGGTTACATGATTGGCTATTTACAAATCACGGGGTTACATGATTGGCTATTTACAATTCATTGGGTTACATGATTGGCTATTTACAAATCACGGGGTTACATGATTGGCTATGTACAAATCACGGGGTTACATGATTGACTATGTACAAATCACGGGGTTACATGATTGGCTATGTACAAATCACTGGGTTACATGATTGGATATTTACAAATCAAGGAGTTACATGATTGGCTATTTACAAATCATGGGGTTACATGATTGGCTATTTCCAAATCACGGGGTTACATGATTGGCTATGTACAAATCACGGGGTTCCATAATTGGCTATTTACAAATCACGGGGTTACATGATTGGCTATTTACAAATCACGGGGTTACATGATTGGCTATGTACAAATCACGGGGTTACATGTTTGGGTATGTTCAAATCACGGGGTTACATGATTGGCTATTTAAAAATCACGGGGTTACATGATTGGCAATTTAAAAATCACGGGGTTACATGATTGGCTATTTAAAAATCACGGGGTTACATGATTGGCTATTTACAAATCACGGGGTTACATGATTGGCTATTTACAAATCACGGGGTTACATGATTGGCTATTTACAATTCATTGGGTTACATGATTGGCTATTTACAAATTACGGGGTTACATGATTGGCTATTTACAAATTACGGGGTTACATGATTGGCTATGTACAAATCACTGGGTTACATGATTGACTATTTACAAATTACGGGGTTACATGATTGGCTATTTACAAATCACGGGGTTACATGATTGGCTATTTACAAATCACGGGGTTTACATGATTGGCTATTTACAAATCACGGGGTTACATGATTGGCTATTTACAAATCACGGGGTTACATGATTGGCTATTTAAAAATCACGGGGTTGCATGATTGGCTATTTACAAATCATGGGGTTACATGATTAGCTATTTACAAATCACGAGGTTACATGATTGACTATGTACAAATCACGGGGTTACATGATTGGCTATTTATAAATCACGGGATTACATGATTGGCTATGTACAAATCACGGGGTTACATGATTGGCTATTTACAAATCACAGGGATACATGATTGGCTATTTACAAATCACGGGGTTACATGATTGGCTATTTCCAAATCACGGGGTTACATGATTGGCTATTTACATATCACGGGGTTACATGATTGGCTATTTACAAATCACGGGGTTGCATGATTAGCTATTTACAAATCACGGGGTTACATGATTGGCTATTTACATATCACGGGGTTACATGATTGGCTATGTACAAATCACGGGGTTACATGATTGGCTATGTACAAATCACGGGGTTACATGATTGGCTATGTACAAATCACGGGGTTACATGATTGGCTATGTACAAATCACAGGGTTACATGATTGGCTATGTACAAATCACGGGGTTACATGATTGGCTATTTACAAATCACGGGGTTACATGATTGGCTATGTACAAATCACGGGGTTACATGATTGGCTATGTACAAATCACGGGGTTACATGATTGGCTATGTACAAATCACAGGGTTACATGATTGGCTATGTACAAATCACGGGGTTACATGATTGGCTATTTACAAATCACGGGGTTACATGATTGGATATTTACTAATCACGGAGTTACATGATTGGCTATTTACAAATCATGGGATTACATGATTGGCTATTTCCAAATCACGGGGTTACATGATTGGCTATGTACAAATCACGGGGTTCCATAATTGGCTATTTACAAATCACGGGGTTACATGATTGGCTATTTACAAATCACGGGGTTACATGATTGGCTATGTACAAATCACGGGGTTACATGTTTGGGTATGTTCAAATCACGGGGTTACATGATTGGCTATTTAAAAATCACAGGGTTACATGATTGGCAATTTAAAAATCACGGGGTTACATGATTGGCTATTTAAAAATCACGGGGTTACATGATTGGCTATTTACAAATCACGGGGTTACATGATTGGCTATTTACAAATCACGGGGTTACATGATTGGCTATTTACAATTCATTGGGTTACATGATTGGCTATTTACAAATCACGGGGTTACATGATTGGCTATTTACAAATCACGGGGTTACATGATTGGCTATTTACAAATCACGGGGTTACATGATTGGCTATGTGCAAATCACGGGGTTACATGATTGGCTATGTACAAATCACGGGGTTACATGATTAGGTATGTTCAAATCACGGGGTTACATGATTGGCTATTTAAAAATCATGGGGTTACATGATTGGCTATTTCCAAATCATGGGGTTACATGATTGGCTATGTACAAATCACGGCGTTACATGATTGGCTATTTAAAAATCACGGGGTTACATGATTGGCTATGTACAAATCGCGGGTTTACATGATTGGCTATGTACAAATCACGGGGTTACATGATTGGGTATGTTCAAATCACAGGGTTACATGATTGGCTATGTACAAATCACGGGGTTACATGATTGGCTATTTAAAAATCACGGGGTTACATGATTGTCTTTTTAAAATTCACGGGGTTACATGATTGGCTATGTAAAAATCACGGGGTTACATGATTGGCTATTTACAAATCACGGGGTTGCATGATTGGCTGTTTACAAATCACGGGGTTACATGATTGGCTATTTACAAATCACGGGGTTACATGATTGGCTATTTACAAATCACGGGGTTACATGATTGGCTATGTACAAATCACGGGGTTACATGATTGGCTATTTATAAATCACGGGGTTACATGTTTGGCTATTTACAAATCACGGGGTTACATGATTGGCTATTTATAAATCACGGGATTACATGATTGGCTATTTACAAATCACGGGTTTACATGATTGGCTATTTACAAATCACGGGGTTACATGATTGGCTATTTACAAATCATAGGGTTACATGATTGGCTATGTACAAATCACGGGGTTACATGATTGGCTATTTACAAATCACGGGGTTACATGATTGGCTATGTACAAATCACGGGGTTACATGATTGACTATGTACAAATCACGGGGTTACATGATTGGCTATATACAAATCACTGGGTTACATGATTGACTATGTACAAATCACGGGGTTACATGATTGGCTATTTACAAATCAGGGGTTACATGATTGGCTATTTACAAATCACGGGGTTACATGATTGGCTATTTACAAATCACGGGGTTACATGATTGCCTATGTACAAATCACGGAGTTACATGATTGGCTATTTACAAATCATGGGGTTACATGATTGGCTATTTACCAATCACGGGGTTACATGATTGGCTATGTACAAATTACGGGGTTACATGATTGGCTATTCACAAATCACGGGGTTACATGATTGGCTATGTACAAATCACTGGGTTACATGATTGACTATTTACAAATTACGGGGTTACAAGATTGGCTATTTACAAATCACGGGGTTACATGATTGGCTATTTACAAATCACGGGGTTTACATGATTGGCTATTTACAAATCACGGGGTTACATGATTGGCTATTTACAAATCACGGGGTTACATGATTGGCTATTTAAAAATCACGGGGTTACATGATTGGCTATTTACAAATCACGGGGTTGCATGATTGGCTATTTAGAAATCACGGGGTTGCATGATTGGCTTTTTACAAATCACCGGGTTACATGATTGACTATGTACAAATCACGGGGTTACATGATTGGCTATTTATAAATCACGGGATTACATGATTGGCTATGTACAAATCACGGGGTTACATGATTGGCTATTTACAAATCACAGGGATACATGATTGGCTATTTACAAATCACGGGGTTACATGATTGGCTTTTTACAAATCACGGGGTTACATGATTGGCTATTTACATATCACGGGGTTACATGATTGGCTATTTACAAATCACGGGGTTGCATGATTAGCTATTTACAAATCACGGGGTTACATGATTGGCAATTTACATATCACGGGGTTACATGATTGGCTATGTACAAATCACGGGGTTACATGATTGGCTATGTACAAATCACGGGGTTACATGATTGGCTATGTACAAATCACGGGGTTACATGATTGGCTATGTACAAATCACAGGGTTACATGATTGGCTATGTAAAAATCACGGGGTTACATGATTGGCTATTTACAAATCACGGGGTTACATGATTGGCTATGTACAAATCACGGGGTTACATGATTGGCTATGTACAAATCACGGGGTTACATGATTGGCTATGTACAAATCACAGGGTTACATGATTGGCTATGTACAAATCACGGGGTTACATGATTGGCTATTTACAAATCACGGGGTTACATGATTGGATATTTACAAATCACGGAGTTACATGATTGGCTATTTACAAATCATGGGGTTACATGATTGGCTATTTCTAAATCACGGGGTTACATGATTGGCTATGTACAAATCACGGGGTTCCATAATTGGCTATTTACAAATCACGGGGTTACATGATTGGCTATTTACAAATCACGGGGTTACATGATTGGCTATGTACAAATCACGGGGTTACATGTTTGGGTATGTTCAAATTACGGGGTTACATGATTGGCTATTTAAAAATCACGGGGTTACATGATTGGCAATTTAAAAATCACGGGGTTACATGATTGGCTATTTAAAAATCACGGGGTTACATGATTGGCTATTTACAAATCACGGGGTTACATGATTGGCTATTTACAAATCACGGGGTTACATGATTGGCTATTTACAAATCACGGGGTTACATGATTGGCTATTTACAAATCACGGGGTTACATGATTGGCTATTTACAAATCACGGGGTTACATGATTGGCTATGTGCAAATCACGGGGTTACATGATTGGCTATGTACAAATCACGGGGTTACATGATTAGGTATGTTCAAATCACAGGGTTACATGATTGGCTATTTAAAAATCATGGGGTTACATGATTGGCTATTTCCAAATCATGGGGTTACATGATTGGCTATGTACAAATCACGGCGTTACATGATTGGCTATTTAAAAATCACGGGGTTACATGATTGGCTATGTACAAATCGCGGGTTTACATGATTGGCTATGTACAAATCACGGGGTTACATGATTGGCTATGTACAAATCACGGGGTTACATGATTGGCTATTTAAAAATCACGGGGTTACATGATTGTCTTTTTAAAATTCACGGGGTTACATGATTGTCTTTTTAAAATTCACGGGGTTACATGATTGGCTATGTAAAAATCACGGGGTTACATGATTGGCTATTTACAAATCACGGGGTTGCATGATTGGCTGTTTACAAATCACGGGGTTACATGATTGGCTATTTACAAATCACGGGGTTACATGATTGGCTATTTACAAATCACGGGGTTACATGATTGGCTGTTTACAAATCACGGGGTTACATGATTGGCTATTTACAAATCACGGGCATTACATGATTGGCTATTTACAAATCACGGGGTTACATGATTGGCTATTTACAAATCACGGGGTTACATGATTGGCTATTTACAAATCACGGGGTTGCATGATTGGCTATTTACAAATCACGGGGTTGCATGATTGGCTGTTTACAAATCACGGGGTTACATGATTGACTATGTACAAATCACGGGGTTACATGATTGGCTATTTATAAATCACGGGATTACATGATTGGCTATGTACAAATCACGGGGTTACATGATTGGCTATTTACAAATCACGGGGATACATGATTGGCTATTTACAAATCACGGGGTTACATGATTGGCTATTTACAAATCACGGGGTTACATGATTGGCTATTTATAAATCATGGGGTTACATGATTGGCTATGTACAACTCACGGGGTTACATGATTGGCTATTTATAAATCACTGGGTTACATGATTGGCTATGTATAAATCACGGGGTTACATGATTGGCTATGTACAAATCACGGGTTACATGATTGGCTATTTACAAATCACGGGGTTACATGATTGGCTATTTAAAAATCATGGGGTTACATGATTGGCTATTTCCAAATCATGGGGTTACATGATTGGCTATGTACAAATCACGGCGTTACATGATTGGCTATTTAAAAATCACGGGGTTACATGATTGGCTATGTACAAATCGCGGGTTTACATGATTGGCTATGTACAAATCACGGGGTTACATGATTGGCTATGTACAAATCACGGGGTTACATGATTGGCTATTTAAAAATCACGGGGTTACATGATTGTCTTTTTAAAATTCACGGGGTTACATGATTGTCTTTTTAAAATTCACGGGGTTACATGATTGGCTATGTAAAAATCACGGGGTTACATGATTGGCTATTTACAAATCACGGGGTTGCATGATTGGCTGTTTACAAATCACGGGGTTACATGATTGGCTATTTACAAATCACGGGGTTACATGATTGGCTATTTACAAATCACGGGGTTACATGATTGGCTGTTTACAAATCACGGGGTTACATGATTGGCTATTTACAAATCACGGGCATTACATGATTGGCTATTTACAAATCACGGGGTTACATGATTGGCTATTTACAAATCACGGGGTTACATGATTGGCTATTTACAAATCACGGGGTTGCATGATTGGCTATTTACAAATCACGGGGTTGCATGATTGGCTGTTTACAAATCACGGGGTTACATGATTGACTATGTACAAATCACGGGGTTACATGATTGGCTATTTATAAATCACGGGATTACATGATTGGCTATGTACAAATCACGGGGTTACATGATTGGCTATTTACAAATCACGGGGATACATGATTGGCTATTTACAAATCACGGGGTTACATGATTGGCTATTTACAAATCACGGGGTTACATGATTGGCTATTTATAAATCATGGGGTTACATGATTGGCTATGTACAACTCACGGGGTTACATGATTGGCTATTTATAAATCACTGGGTTACATGATTGGCTATGTATAAATCACGGGGTTACATGATTGGCTATGTACAAATCACGGGTTACATGATTGGCTATTTACAAATCACGGGGTTACATGATTGGCTATGTACAAATCACGGAGTTACATGATTGGCTATTTACAAATCATGGGGTTACATGATTGGCTATGTACAAATCACGAGGTTACATGATTGGCTATGTACAAATCACGGGGTTACATGATTGGCTATTTACAAATCACGGGGTTACATGATTGGCTATGTACAAATCACGGGGTTACATGATTGGCTATGTACAAATCACGGGGTTACATGATTGGCTATGTACAAATCACGGGGTTACATGATTGGGTATGTTCAAATCACGGGGTTACATGATTGGCTATTTAAAAATCACGGGGTTACATGATTGGGTATGTTCAAATCACGGGGTTACATGATTGGCTATGTACAAATCACGGGTTACATGATTGGCTATTTACAAATCACGGGGTTACATGATTGGCTATGTACAAATCACGGAGTTACATGATTGGCTATTTACAAATCATGGGGTTACATGATTGTCTATTTACCAATCACGAGGTTACATGATTGGCTATGTACAAATCACGGGGTTACATGATTGGCTATGTACAAATCACGAGGTTACATGATTGGCTATGTACAAATCACGGGGTTACATGATTGGCTATTTACAAATCACGGGGTTACATGATTGGCTATGTACAAATCACGGGGTTACATGATTGGCTATGTACAAATCACGGGGTTACATGATTGGCTATGTACAAATCACGGGGTTACATGATTGGCTATTTAAAAATCACGGGGTTACATGATTGGGTATGTTCAAATCACGGGGTTACATGATTGGGTATGTTCAAATCACGGGGTTACATGATTAGCTATTTAAAAATCACGGGGTTACATGATTGGCTGTTTACAAATCACGGGGTTACATGATTGGCTATTTACAAATCACGGGGTTTACATGATTGGCTATTTACAAATCACGGGGTTACATGATTGGCTATTTACAAATCACGGGGTTACATGATTGGCTATGTACAAATCACGGGGTTACATGATTGGCTATTTACAAATCACGGGGTTACATGATTGGCTATTTATAAATCACAGGATTACATGATTGGCTATTTACAAATCACAGGGTTACATGATTGGCTATGTACAAATCACGGGGTTACATGATTGGCTATTTACAAATCACGGGGTTACATGATTGGCTATGTACAAATCACGGGGTTACATGATTGGCTATTTACAAATCACGGGGTTACATGATTGGCTATTTACAAATCAGGGGTTACATGATTGGCTATTTACAAATCACGGGGTTACATGATTGGCTATTTACAAATCACGGGGTTACATGATTGGCTATGTACAAATCACGGGGTTACATGATTGGCTATTTACAAATCATGGGGTTACATGATTGGCCATGTACAAATCACGGGGTTACATGATTGGCTATGTACAAATCACGGGGTTACCTTATTGGTTATTTACAATGTAACACTTCACACAATGGGATAATTATACCCCAAATCACCCACCCTACCTCTGCTTATACCCACCACTCACCACATGTCCATTGTTCACCTGCCACCAAATGTCTAGAACAATGGGACCCCAAAGACTATTGTACCCTAAACCACCCAAAATCCCCCCCATCCACCCATTCCATGCCCTCCCTCACCCCAATCCCACCCACTCTACTTGCTTTGGCAATGCCAAATACCTATTCGGACATTCTAATAAAGCTTCTAGTTCCTTCACCTTGGTTGTCCTCCACTCCTCTAATAGTTAATCTGGGGAGGGTTCTTCCACATTCACTTTAGTGCTTGCTATTGCCTTGTACTTTCTGGCTGTTACTCTTGCTGATTTATAACCTGAACTCATATAATTGATCTCTAGCTTAACCATTGAATATTCTCTTGGCTTTCAATTCTGTACTGCAATTTTATTATTTATTCATATTGCACCATTAATTCCATGGTGCTTTACATTTGGGGATTACATACTGTACACAAAATATACAAAGAGATATAATACTAACAATAACCAACTGACACAGTGGGATAGAGGGCTCTGCTCGAGAGGGACCTCCTTTTTGTTGTTGTTTGTCTTGTCTGTGTTCTGTGTCATCATCTATATCTAGGTAGAGTTTTACCACCCAGTTGTCGCCTGTCACTTAGGACAGGTCAGGCAAGTAGGAAGAGACAGAAAGTGGTGTTCAGCTTCAGACTCACTATCTTTTCGTGCCCCTCCCCCTAGGATACACCAGCAGCTATTGGAGTATTGCTCATCTAGCAATTACCTTACAACAGTGCTAAAAAATAAAAGTAACATTGACAAATACTAAAAATAAATGATAAATAAAGAATACACACCTACTAAAGAATACAGGAGCCTGCATAGTGGTAAGAGTGGACCAGCATGCCGCTACATTAGAAACATGTGATCCCCCTAATACGTCGCTCACAAAAGAATGAAGGTATATCACCACCACCCATTGTGCGCTCCAGTATATAACCACTAACAAGCTCTACACAGTGGGAAGAGTGGACCAGCATGCCGCTACATTAGAAACACGTGATCCCCCTAATACGTCGCTCACAAAAGAATGAAGGTATATCACCACCACCCATTGTGCGCTCCAGTATATAACCACTAACAAGCTCTACACAGTGGGAAGAGTGGACCAGCATGCCGCTACATTAGAAACACATGATCCCCCTAATACGTCGCTCACAAAAGAATGAAGGTATATCACCACCACCCATTGTGCGCTCCAATATATACCCACTAACAAAGCTCTACAAACATCCGATATACAAGGTGCATTTACAAATAATGAAAATAAATGATAAGTAAAGAATACAGGAGCCTGCATAGTGGTAAGAGTGGACCAGCATGCCGCTACATTAGAAACATGTGATCCCCCTAATACGTCGCTCACAAAAGAATGAAGGTATATCACCACCACCCATTGTGCGCTCCAGTATATAACCACTAACAAGCTCTACACAGTGGGAAGAGTGGACCAGCATGCCGCTACATTAGAAACACGTGATCCCCCTAATACGTCGCTCACAAAAGAATGAAGGTATATCACCACCACCCATTGTGCGCTCCAATATATACCCACTAACAAAGCTCTACAAACATCCGATATACAAGGTGCATTTATAAATAATGAAAATAAATGATAAGTAAAGAATACAGGAGCCTGCATAGTGGTAAGAGTGGACCAGCATGCCGCTACATTAGAAACATGTGATCCCCCTAATACGTCGCTCACAAAAGAATGAAGGTATATCACCACCACCCATTGTGCGCTCCAATATATACCCACTAACAAAGCTCTACAAACAAGTGTGTGTAAGGGAATTGCTAGAAGAGCAATTCCCCTGTAGCTACTGATAAAAACTACGAGGAGGGTAACAACAAAACAGTGAGTCTTAAGCTGAAACCACCCCCCCTGTCCCTGCCTACTTGCCTCACTGCCCTAGGCAGCAGAGGACAACTGAGCAGCAGAACCTTCGTATGATATAGGTGACAACGCAGACAAGACAATACAACAACAAACGGGAGGTCCGCTAGCTATGGGGGTTGGAAAAAATCAAGCAAAACAGTACATAATTAAAGTCCAAGAGAGTAGTCAAAATAAAGACAAAGGTCAGAAATGTAAATACAAACAGTAACAGTATAGAGCCAAGCACACACTGAGAGGAAATAGCAAGCACGCAGGTGAGGGTGGAAATATATAGGAAGAAAGAACCTGCCCCAGACTAGATTGTAAGGAAAGGTGTCAATCACACAAATAGAGCTGAGATTAACTATTTGTGGAGGAGACAGAAATAAAGGTGAAAGAGATGGATGTAGTGGAAAATCCAGGGAATAGCCAGGGAAGCGCCAACATATTCTGCAGGTCACCAAAGAGCTAGCAGGACTATCCCTGCCCTAGGGAACCTACAAGTCAATACAATGTATATACAGGTGCTGGTATGAGGGCAGGGACGATTTTAGACAAAGTGTGGCCCGGGGCAAAATTAACCCCATTGTCTTCCAGTGGCAACCCCTATAATGCCTCCTTTACGCCTCCTTTCTGACCCCAAAACAGGCAACTGGAGCTGGCTGACAGCTACATATGACTTTTCGTTCACGCTTGTTCATTATGTTGGATACAAAATGTGTTACATTTATCATTGAAGACCTGGGTTTGAATCCGACCAAGGACAAAATCTGCAAGGAGTTTGTATGTTCTGTACACCCTGATTTCATGTGAGTACTCCGGGTCCTCCCCCACTGACAGGGAACTTCCATTGTGAACTCTTTGTGGGACAGTGACTGACAATGTCTGAGAAGCGCTGCGAAATATGTTGGTGCTATATGAGTCGGAGAAATATATAAGACTAGTACAGGTGAATGCCTGTGAATGGCTTTGTACAAATCACGGGGTTACATGATTGGCTATTTACAAATCAGGGGTTACATGATTGGCTATTTCAAATCATGGAGTTACATGATTGGCTATTTACAAATCACGTGATTACATGATTGGCTATTTACAAATCACGGGGTTCCATGATTGGCTATTTACAAATCACGGGGTTACATGATTGGCTATTTACAAATCACGGGGTTACATGATTGGCTATATACGAATTACGGGGTTACATGATTCGCTATGTACAAATCACGGGGTTACATGATTGGCTATGTACAAATCACGGGGTGACATGATTGGCTGTTTCCGAATCACGGGGTTACATGATTGGCTATTTACAAATCACGGGGTTACATGATTGGCTATTTACAAATTACAGGGTTACATGTTTGGCTATTTACAAATCACGGGATTACATAATTGGCTATTTACAAATTACGGGGTTACATGATTGGCTATGTACAAATCACGAGGTTACATGATTGGCTATGTACAAATCACGGGGTTACATGATTGGCTATTTACAAATCATGGGGTTACATGATTGGCTATTTACAAATCACGGGGTTACATGATTAGCTATTTACAAATCACGGGGTTACATGATTGGCTATTTACAAATCACGTGGTTACATGATTGGCTATGTACAAATCACGGGGTTACATGATTGGCTATTTACAAATCACGTGGTTACATGATTGGCTATGTACAAATCACGGGGTTACATGATTGGCTATTTACAAATCAGGGGTTACATAATTGGCTATTTCAAATCACGGAGTTACATGATTGGCTATTTACAAATCACGTGGTTACACGATTGGCTATTTCAAATCACGGGGTTACATGATTGGCTATTTACAAATCACGGGGTTACATGATTGGCTATGTACAAATCACGGGGTTACATGATTGGCTATTTACAAATCACGGGGTTACTTGATTGGCTATGTACAAATCATGGGGTTACATGATTGGCTATTTACAAATCACGGGGTTACATGATTGGCTATGTACAAATCACGGGGTTACATGATTGGCTATGTACAAATCTCGGGGTTACATGACTGGCTAATTACAAATCACGGGGTTACATGATTGGCTATGTACAATGCACGGGGTTACATGATTGGCTGTTTCCGAATCAAGGGGTTACATGATTGGCTATTTACAAATCACGGGGTTACATGATTGGCTATTTACAAATCATGGGGTTACATGATTGGCTATTTACAAATCACAGGGTTACATGATTGGCTATTTACAAATCACAGGGTTACATGATTGGCTATTTACAAATCACGGGGTTACATGATTGGCTATTTACAAATGACGGGGTTACATGATTGGCTATGTACAAATCACAGGGTTAAATGATTGGCTATGTACAAATCTCGGGGTTACATGATTGGCTATTTACAAATCACGGGGTTACATGATTGGCTATTTACAAATCACGGGGTTACATGATTGGCTATTTACAAATCTCGGGGTTACATGATTGGCTATTTACAAATCACGGAGTTACATGATTGGCTATTTACAAATCACGGGGTTACATGATTGGCTATGAACAAATCTCGGGGTTACATGATTGGCTATTTACAAATCACGGAGTTACATGATTGGCTATTTACAAATCACGGGGTTACATGATTGGCTATTTACAAATTACGGGGTTACATGATTGGTTATGTACAAATCACAGGGTTACATGATTGACTATGTAAAAATCATGGGGTTACATGATTGGCTATTTAAAAAACACATGGTTACATGATTGGCTATGTACAAATCACGGGGTTACATGATTGGCTATTTACAAATCAGGGGGTTACATGATTGGCTATCTACAAATCAGGGGGTTACATGATTGGCTATCTACAAATCACTTGGTTACATGATTGGATATTTACAAATCACGGGGTTACATGATTGGCTATTTACAAATTACGGGGTTACATGATTGGCTATGTATAAATCACGGGGTTACATGATTGGCTATTTACAAATCACGGGGTTACATGATTGGCTATGTACAAATTACGGAGTTACATGATTGGCTATTTACAAATCACGGGGTTACATGATTGGCTATTTCAAATCATGGGGTTACATGATTGGCTATTTACAAATCACGGTCTTACATGTTTGGCTAATTATGAATCACGGGGTTACATGAATGGCTATTTGCAAATCACGGGGTTACATGATTGGCTATATACGAATCACGGGGTTACATGATTGGCTATGTACAAATCACGGGGTTACATGATTGGCTATTTACAAATTACGGGGTTACATGATTGGCTATGTACAAATCACGGGGTTACATGATTGGCCATTTACAAATCATGGGGTTACATGATTGTCTATGTACAAATCACGGGGATACATGATTGGCTATGTACAAAACACGGGGTTACATGATTGGCTATTTACAAATCATGGGGTTACATGATTGGCTAATTAGAAATCACGGGGTTACATGATTGGCTATGTACAAATCACGGGGTTACATGATTGGCTGTTTCCGAATCACGGGGTTACATGATTGGCTATTTACAAATCACGGGATTACATGATTGGCTATTTACAAATTACAGGGTGACATGATTGGCTATGTACAAATCACGGCATTACATGTTTGGCTATTTACAAATCACGGAGTTACATGATTGGCTATGTAAAAATCACGGGGTTACATGATTGGCTATTTACAAATCACGGGGTTACATGATTGGCTATGTACAAATTACGGAGTTACATGATTGGCTATTTACAAATCACGGAGTTACATGATTGGCTATTTACAAATCACGGGGTTACATGATTGGCCATTTACAAATCACGGGGTTACATGATTGGCTATGTACAAACTAGGGGGTTACATGATTGGCTATGTACAAATCACGGGGTTACATGATTGGCTATTTACAAATCATGGGGTTACATGATTGGCTAATTACAAATCACGGGGTTACATGATTGGCTATGTACAAATCACGGGGTTACATGATTGGCTGTTTCCGAATCACGGGGTTACATGATTGGCTTTTTACAAATCACGGGGTTACATGATTGGCTATTTACAAATTACGGGGTTACATGAATGGCTATGTACAAATCACAGGGTTACATGATTGGCTATGTACAAATCACAGGGTTACATGATTGGCTATGTACAACTCTCAGGGTTACATGATTGGCTATTTACAAATCACAGGGTTACATGATTGGCTATTTACAAATCACAGGGTTACATGATTGGCTATTTACCAATCACGGGGTTACATGATTGGCTAATTACAAATCACGGGGTTACATGATTGACTATGTACAAATCACGGGGTTACATGATTGGCTATTTACAAATCACGGGGCTTCATGATTGGATATTTACAAATCACGGGGTCACATGATTGGCTATTTACAAATCACGTGGTTACATGATTGGCTATTTAAAAAAACACGGGGTTACATGATTGACTATGTAAAAATCACGGGTTACATGATTGGCTATTTACAAATCACCGGGATACATTTTTGGCTATGTACAACTCACGGGGTTACATGATTGGCTATTTACAAATCACGGAGTTACATGATTGGCTATGTAAAAATCACGGGGTTACATGATTGGCTATTTACAAATCAAGGGGTTACATGATTGGCTATGCACAAATTACGGAGTTACATGATTGGCTATTTACAAATCACGGGGTTACATGATTGGCTATTTACAAATCACGGTGTTACATGATTGGCTATTTACAAATCACGGGGTTACATGATTGGCTATTTACAAATCACGGGGTTACATGATTGACTATGTACAAATCACGAGGTTACATGATTGCTATTTACAAATCACGGGGCTACATGATTGGCTATTTACAAATCACTGGGTTACCTGATTGGCTATTTACAAATCTCGGGGTTACATGATTGGCTATTTACAAGTAACGGGGCTACATGATTGGCTATTTACAAATCATGGGGTTACATGATTGGCTATGTACAAATCACGGGGTTCCATGATTGGCTATTTACAAATCACGGGGTCACATTATTGGCTATTTACAAATCACGGGTTCACATGATTGGCTATTTACAAATCACGTGGTTATATGATTGGCTATTTACAAATCACGGGGTTACATGATTGACTATGTACAAATCACGGGGTTACATGATTGCTATTTACAAATCACGGGGCTACATGATTGGCTATTTACAAATCACGGGGTTACATGATTGGCTATTTACAAGTCACGGGGTTACATGATTGGCTAATTACAAATCACAGGGTTACATGATTGGCTATGTACAAATCACGGGGTTACATGATTGGCTGTTTCCGAATCAAGGGGTTACATGTTTGGCTATTTACTAATCACGGGTTACATGATTGGCTATTTACAAATTACAGTGTTACATGATTGGCTTTTTACAAATTACGGGGTTACATGATTGGCTATTTACAAATCACGGGGTTACATTATTGGCTATGTACAAATCAAGGGGTTACATGATTGGCTATTTACAAATCACGGGGTTACATGATTGGCTATGTACAAATCAAGGGGTTACATGATTGGCTATTTACAAATCACAGGGTTACATGATTGGCTATTTACAAATCACGGGGTTATGTGATTGGCTATGTACAATTCACGGGGTTACATGATTGGCTATTTACAAATCACGGGGTTATGTGATTTGCTATTTACAAGTCACGGGGTTACATGATTGGCTATTTACAAATCACGGGGTTACATGATTGGCTATTTACAAATCACTGGGTTACATGATTGGCTATTTACAACTCACGGGGTTACATGATTGGCTATTTACAAATCACGGGGCTTCATGATTGGCTATTTACAAATCACGGGGTCACGTGATTGGCTATTTACAAATTACGTGGTCACATGATTGGCTATTTAAAAAAACACAGGGTTACATGATTGACTATGTAAATATCACGGGTTACATGATTGGCTATTTACAAATCACCGGGTTACATTTTTGGCTATGTACAAATCACCGAGTTACATGATTGGCTATTTACAAATCACCGAGTTACATGATTGGCTATGTACAAATTACGGAGTTACATGATTGGCTATTTACAAATCACGGGGTTACATGATTGGCTATTTACAAATCACGGTGTTACATGATTGGCTATTTACAAATCACAGGGTTACATGATTGGCTATTTACAAATCATGGGGTTACATGATTGGCTATTTACAAATCACTGGGTTACCTGATTGGCTATTTACAAATCACTGGGTTACCTGATTGGCTATTTACAAATCACGGGGTTACATGATTGGCTATTTACAAATCACGGGGCTACATGATTGGCTATTTACAAATCATGGGGTTACATGATTGGCTATGTACAAATCACGGGGTTCCATGATTGGCTATTTACAAATCACGGGGCTACATGATTGGCTATTTACAAATCACGGGGTCACATGATTGGCTATTTACAAATCACGGGGTTACATGATTGGCTATTTACAAATCACCGGGTTCCATTTTTGGCTATGTACAAATCACGGAGTTACATGATTGGCTATTTACAAATCACGGGGTTACATGATTGGCTATGTACAAATCACAGGGTTACATGATTGGCTATGTACAAATCACGCGGTTACATGATTGGCTATGTACAAATCACGGGGTTACATGATTGGCTAATTACAAATCACAGGGTTACATGATTGGCTATGTACAAATCACGGGGTTACATGATTGGCTATTTACAAATTACAGGGTTACATGATTGGCTATTTACAAATCACGGGGTTACATGATTGGCTATTTATAAATCACGGGGTTACATGATTGGCTATTTACAAATCACGGGGTTACATGATTGGTTATGTACAAATTACGGAGTTACATGATTAGCTATTTACAAATCACAGGGTTACATGATTGGCTATGTACAAATCACGGGGTTATGTGATTGGCTATGTACAATTCACTGGGTTACATGATTGGCTATTTACAAATCACGGGGTTATGTGATTTGCTATTTACAAATCACGGGGTTACATGATTGGCTATTTACAATTCACGGGGTTTTATGATTGGCTAAGTACAAATCAAGGGTTTACATGATTGGCTATTCACAACTCACGGGGTTACATGATTGGCTATTTCCAAATCATGGGGTTACATGATTGGCTATTTACAAGTCACGGTGTTACATGATTGGCTATTTACAAATCATAGGGTTACATGATTGGCTATGTACAAATCACGGGGTTACATGATTGCTATTTACAAATCACGGGGCTACATGATTGGCTATTTACAAATCACTGGGTTACTTGATTGGCTATTTACAAATCACGGGGTTACATGATTGGCTATTTACAAATCACGGGGCTACATGATTGGAAATTTACAAATCATGGGGTTACATGATTGGCTATGTACAAATCAAGGGGTTACATGATTGGCTATTTAAAAATCACAGGGTTACATGATTGGCTATTTACAAATCACGGGGTTATGTGATTGGCTATGTACAAATCACGGGGTTACATGATTGGCTATGTACAATTCACGGGGTTACATGATTGGCTATTTACAAATCACGGGGTTATGTGATTTGCTATTTACAAGTCACGGGGTTACATGATTGGCTATTTACAAATCACGGGGTTTTATGATTGGCTATTTACAAATCACTGGGTTACATGATTGGCTATTTACAACTCACGGGGTTACATGATTGGCTATTTACAAATCACGGGGCTTCATGATTGGTTATTTCCAAATCACGGGGTCACGTGATTGGCTATTTACAAATTACGTGGTCACATGATTGGCTATTTAAAAAAACACGGGGTTACATGATTGACTATGTAAAAATCACGGGTTACATGATTGGCTATTTACAAATCACCGAGTTACATGATTGGCTATTTACAAATCACCGAGTTACATGATTGGCTATGTACAAATTACGGAGTTACATGATTGGCTATTTACAAATCACGGGGTTACATGATTGGCTATTTACAAATCACGGTGTTACATGATTGGCTATTTACAAATCACAGGGTTACATGATTGGCTATTTACAAATCATGGGGTTACATGATTGACTATGTACAAATCACGGGGTTACATGATTGCTATTTACAAATCACGGGGCTACATGATTGGCTATTTACAAATCACTGGGTTACCTGATTGGCTATTTACAAATCACGGGGTTACATGATTGGCTATTTACAAATCACGGGGCTACATGATTGGCTATTTACAAATCATGGGGTTACATGATTGGCTATGTACAAATCACGGGGTTCCATGATTGGCTATTTACAAATCACGGGGCTACATGATTGGCTATTTACAAATCACGGGGTCACATGATTGGCTATTTACAAATCACGTGGTTACATGATTGGCTATTTACAAATCACGGGGTTACATGATTGGCTATTTACAAATCACCGGGTTCCATTTTTGGCTATGTACAAATCACGGAGTTACATGATTGGCTATTTACAAATCACGGGGTTACATGATTGGCTATGTACAAATCACAGGGTTACATGATTGGCTATGTACAAATCACGGGGTTACATGATTGGCTATTTACAAATCATGGGGTTACATGATTGGCTATTTACAAATTACAGGGTTACATGATTGGCTATTTACAAATCACGGGGTTACACGATTGGTTATGTACAAATTACGGGGTTACATGATTAGCTATTTACAAATCACAGGGTTACATGATTGGCTATGTACAAATCACGGGGTTATGTGATTGGCTATGTACAATTCACTGGGTTACATGATTGGCTATTTACAAATCACGGGGTTATGTGATTTGCTATTTACAAATCAAGGGTTTACATGATTGGCTATTCACAACTCACGGGGTTACATGATTGGCTATTTACAAATCATGGGGTTACATGATTGGCTATTTACAAGTCACGGTGTTACATGATTGGCTATTTACAAATCATAGGGTTACATGATTGGCTATGTACAAATCACGTGGTTACATGATTGGCTATTTACAAATCAAGGGGTTACATGATTGGCTATTTACAAATCACCGGGTTACATTTTTGGCTATGTACAAATCACGGAGTTACATGATTGGCTATGTACAAATCACGGGGTTACATGATTGGCTATGTACAAATCACGGGGTTACATGATTGGCTATGTACAAATCACGGGGTTACATGATTGGCTATGTACAAATCACGGGGTTACATGATTGGCTAATTACAAATCACAGGGTTACATGATTGGCTATGTACAAATCATGGGGTTACATGATTGGCTGTTTCCGAATCAAGGGGTTACATGATTGGCTATTTACTAATCACGGGGTTACATGATTGGCTATTTACAAATTACAGGGTTACATGATTGGCTATTTACAAATTACGGGGTTACATGATTGGCTATGTACAAATCAAGGGGTTACATGATTGGCTATTTACAAATCACGGGGTTTTATGATTGGCTATTTACAAATCACGGGGTTACATGATTGGCTATTTACAACTCACGGGGTTACATGATTGGCTATTTACAAATCACGGGGCTTCATGATTGGCTATTTACAAATCACGGGGTTACATGATTGACTATGTAAAAATCACGGAGTTACATGATTGGCTATGTACAAATTACGGAGTTACATGATTGGCTATTTACAAATCACGGGGTTACATGATTGGCTATGTACAAATTACGGAGTTACATGATTGGCTATTTACAAATCATGGGGTTACATGATTGGCTGTTTACAAATCACAGGGTTACATGATTGGCTATTTACAAATCATGGGGTTACATGATTGACTATGTACAAATCACGGGGTTACATGATTGCTATTTACAAATCACGGGGCTATATGATTGGCTATTTACAAATCACTGGGTTACCTGATTGGCTATTTACAAATTACGGGGTTACATGATTGTCTATTTACAAATCACGGGGCTACATGATTGGCTATTTACAAATCATGGGGTTACATGATTGGCTATGTACAAATCACGGGGTTCCATGATTGGCTATTTACAAATCACGGGGCTACATGATTGGCTATTTACAAATCACGGGGTCACATGATTGGCTATTTACAAATCACCGGGTAACATTTTTGGCTATGTACAAATCACGGAGTTACATGATTGGCTATTTACAAATCACGGGGTTACATGATTGGCTATTTACAAATCACGGGGTTACATGATTGGCTATTTACAAATCACCGGGTTACATTTTTGGCTATGTACAAATCACGGAGTTACATGATTGGCTATTTACAAATCACGGGGTTACATGATTGGCTATGTACAAATCACGGGGTTACATGATTGGCTATTTACAAATCACGGAGTTACATGATTGGCTATGTACAAATCACGGGGTTACATGATTGGCTATGTGCAAATCACGGGGTTACATGATTGGCTATGTACAAATCACGGGGTTACATGATTGGCTAATTACAAATCACAGGGTTATATGATTGGCTATGTACAAATCACGGGGTTACATGATTGGCTGTTTCCGAATCAAGGGGTTACATGATTGGCTATTTACTAATCACGGGGTTACATGATTGGCTATTTACAAATTACAGGGTTACATGATTGGCTATTTACAAATTACGGGGTTACATGATTGGCTATGTACAAATCAAGGGGTTACATGATTGGCTATTTACAAATCACGGGGTTACATGATTGGTTATGTACAAATTACGGGGTTACATGATTAGCTATTTTCAAATCACAGGGTTACATGATTGGCTATGTACAAATCACGGGGTTATGTGATTGGCTATGTACAATTCACGGGGTTACATGATTGGCTATTTACAAATCACGGGGTTTTATGATTGGCTAAGTACAAATCAAGGGGTTACATGATTGGCTATTTACAACTCACGGGGTTACATGATTGGCTATTTACAAATCATGGGGTTACATGATTGGCTATTTACAAGTCACGGTGTTACATGATTGGCTATTTACAAATCACAGGGTT
Source organism: Leptodactylus fuscus (assembly GCF_031893055.1). Taxonomy (NCBI): domain Eukaryota; kingdom Metazoa; phylum Chordata; class Amphibia; order Anura; family Leptodactylidae; genus Leptodactylus; species Leptodactylus fuscus. The sequence continues at coordinate 66,276,821 of NC_134274.1, read as the reverse complement.
ACATGATTGGCTATGTACAAATCACGGGGTTACATGATTGCTATTTACAAATCACTGGGTTACCTGATTGGCTATTTACAAATCACGGGGTTACATGATTGGCTATTTACAAATCACGGGGCTACATGATTGGCTATTTACAAATCATGGGGTTACATGATTGGCTATGTACAAATCACGGGGTTCCATGATTGGCTATTTACAAATCACGGGGTTACATGATTGGCTATGTACAAATCACGGGGTTCCATGATTGGCTATTTACAAATCACGGGGCTACATGATTGGCTATTTACAAATCACGGGGTCACATGATTGGCTATTTACAAATCACCGGGTTACATTTTTGGCTATGTACAAATCACGGAGTTACATGATTGGCTATTTACAAATCACGGGGTTACATGATTGGCTATTTACAAATCACGGGGTTACATGATTGGCTATTTACAAATCACCGGGTTACATTTTTGGCTATGTACAAATCACGGAGTTACATGATTGGCTATTTACAAATCACGGGGTTACATGATTGGCTATGTACAAATCACGGGGTTACATGATTGGCTATTTACAAATCACGGAGTTACATGATTGGCTATGTACAAATCACGGGGTTACATGATTGGCTATGTGCAAATCACGGGGTTACATGATTGGCTATGTACAAATCACGGGGTTACATGATTGGCTAATTACAAATCACAGGGTTATATGATTGGCTATGTACAAATCACGGGGTTACATGATTGGCTGTTTCCGAATCAAGGGGTTACATGATTGGCTATTTACTAATCACGGGGTTACATGATTGGCTATTTACAAATTACAGGGTTACATGATTGGCTATTTACAAATTACGGGGTTACATGATTGGCTATGTACAAATCAAGGGGTTACATGATTGGCTATTTACAAATCACGGGGTTACATGATTGGTTATGTACAAATTACGGGGTTACATGATTAGCTATTTTCAAATCACAGGGTTACATGATTGGCTATGTACAAATCACGGGGTTATGTGATTGGCTATGTACAATTCACGGGGTTACATGATTGGCTATTTACAAATCACGGGGTTTTATGATTGGCTAAGTACAAATCAAGGGGTTACATGATTGGCTATTTACAACTCACGGGGTTACATGATTGGCTATTTACAAATCATGGGGTTACATGATTGGCTATTTACAAGTCACGGTGTTACATGATTGGCTATTTACAAATCACAGGGTTACATGATTGGCTATGTACAAATCACGGGGTTACATGATTGCTATTTACAAATCACGGGGCTACATGATTGGCTATTTACAAATCACTGGGTTACCTGATTGGCTATTTACAAATCACGGGGTTACATGATTGGCTATTTACAAATCACGGGGCTACATGATTGGCTATTTACAAATCATGGGGTTACATGATTGGCTATGTACAAATCACGGGGTTCCATGATTGGCTATTTACAAATCACGGGGTTACATGATTGGCTATGTACAAATCACGGGGTTACATGATTGGCTGTTTCCGAATCAAGGGGTTACATGATTGGCTATTTACTAATCACGGGGTTACATGATTGGCTATTTACAAATTACAGGGTTACATGATTGGCTATTTACAAATTACGGGGTTACATGATTGGCTATGTACAAATCAAGGGGTTACATGATTGGCTATTTACAAATCACGGGGTTACATGATTGGCTATTTACAAATCACAGGGTTACATGATTGGCTATGTACAAATCACGGGGTTATGTGATTGGCTATGTACAATTCACGGGGTTACATAATTGGCTATTTACAAATCACGGGGTTATGTGATTTGCTATTTACAAATCACGGGGTTACATGATTGGCTATTTACAAATCACGGGGTTTTATGATTGGCTAAGTACAAATCAAGGGGTTACATGATTGGCTATTTACAACTCACGGGGTTACATGATTGGCTATTTACAAATCATGGGGTTACATGATTGGCTATTTACAAATCACGGGGTTACATGATTGGCTATTTACAAATCACCGGGTTCCATTTTTGGCTATGTACAAATCACGGAGTTACATGATTGGCTATTTACAAATCACGGGGTTACATGATTGGCTATGTACAAATCACAGGGTTACATGATTGGCTATGTACAAATCACGGGGTTACATGATTGGCTATTTACAAATCATGGGGTTACATGATTGGCTATTTACAAATTACAGGGTTACATGATTGGCTATTTACAAATCACGGGGTTACACGATTGGTTATGTACAAATTACGGGGTTACATGATTAGCTATTTACAAATCACAGGGTTACATGATTGGCTATGTACAAATCACGGGGTTATGTGATTGGCTATGTACAATTCACTGGGTTACATGATTGGCTATTTACAAATCACGGGGTTATGTGATTTGCTATTTACAAATCAAGGGTTTACATGATTGGCTATTCACAACTCACGGGGTTACATGATTGGCTATTTACAAATCATGGGGTTACATGATTGGCTATTTACAAGTCACGGTGTTACATGATTGGCTATTTACAAATCATAGGGTTACATGATTGGCTATGTACAAATCACGTGGTTACATGATTGGCTATTTACAAATCAAGGGGTTACATGATTGGCTATTTACAAATCACCGGGTTACATTTTTGGCTATGTACAAATCACGGAGTTACATGATTGGCTATGTACAAATCACGGGGTTACATGATTGGCTATGTACAAATCACGGGGTTACATGATTGGCTATGTACAAATCACGGGGTTACATGATTGGCTATGTACAAATCACGGGGTTACATGATTGGCTAATTACAAATCACAGGGTTACATGATTGGCTATGTACAAATCATGGGGTTACATGATTGGCTGTTTCCGAATCAAGGGGTTACATGATTGGCTATTTACTAATCACGGGGTTACATGATTGGCTATTTACAAATTACAGGGTTACATGATTGGCTATTTACAAATTACGGGGTTACATGATTGGCTATGTACAAATCAAGGGGTTACATGATTGGCTATTTACAAATCACGGGGTTTTATGATTGGCTATTTACAAATCACGGGGTTACATGATTGGCTATTTACAACTCACGGGGTTACATGATTGGCTATTTACAAATCACGGGGCTTCATGATTGGCTATTTACAAATCACGGGGTTACATGATTGACTATGTAAAAATCACGGAGTTACATGATTGGCTATGTACAAATTACGGAGTTACATGATTGGCTATTTACAAATCACGGGGTTACATGATTGGCTATGTACAAATTACGGAGTTACATGATTGGCTATTTACAAATCATGGGGTTACATGATTGGCTGTTTACAAATCACAGGGTTACATGATTGGCTATTTACAAATCATGGGGTTACATGATTGACTATGTACAAATCACGGGGTTACATGATTGCTATTTACAAATCACGGGGCTATATGATTGGCTATTTACAAATCACTGGGTTACCTGATTGGCTATTTACAAATTACGGGGTTACATGATTGTCTATTTACAAATCACGGGGCTACATGATTGGCTATTTACAAATCATGGGGTTACATGATTGGCTATGTACAAATCACGGGGTTCCATGATTGGCTATTTACAAATCACGGGGCTACATGATTGGCTATTTACAAATCACGGGGTCACATGATTGGCTATTTACAAATCACCGGGTTACATTTTTGGCTATGTACAAATCACGGAGTTACATGATTGGCTATTTACAAATCACGGGGTTACATGATTGGCTATTTACAAATCACGGGGTTACATGATTGGCTATTTACAAATCACCGGGTTACATTTTTGGCTATGTACAAATCACGGAGTTACATGATTGGCTATTTACAAATCACGGGGTTACATGATTGGCTATGTACAAATCACGGGGTTACATGATTGGCTATTTACAAATCACGGAGTTACATGATTGGCTATGTACAAATCACGGGGTTACATGATTGGCTATGTGCAAATCACGGGGTTACATGATTGGCTATGTACAAATCACGGGGTTACATGATTGGCTAATTACAAATCACAGGGTTATATGATTGGCTATGTACAAATCACGGGGTTACATGATTGGCTGTTTCCGAATCAAGGGGTTACATGATTGGCTATTTACTAATCACGGGGTTACATGATTGGCTATTTACAAATTACAGGGTTACATGATTGGCTATTTACAAATTACGGGGTTACATGATTGGCTATGTACAAATCAAGGGGTTACATGATTGGCTATTTACAAATCACGGGGTTACATGATTGGTTATGTACAAATTACGGGGTTACATGATTAGCTATTTTCAAATCACAGGGTTACATGATTGGCTATGTACAAATCACGGGGTTATGTGATTGGCTATGTACAATTCACGGGGTTACATGATTGGCTATTTACAAATCACGGGGTTTTATGATTGGCTAAGTACAAATCAAGGGGTTACATGATTGGCTATTTACAACTCACGGGGTTACATGATTGGCTATTTACAAATCATGGGGTTACATGATTGGCTATTTACAAGTCACGGTGTTACATGATTGGCTATTTACAAATCACAGGGTTACATGATTGGCTATGTACAAATCACGGGGTTACATGATTGCTATTTACAAATCACGGGGCTACATGATTGGCTATTTACAAATCACTGGGTTACCTGATTGGCTATTTACAAATCACGGGGTTACATGATTGGCTATTTACAAATCACGGGGCTACATGATTGGCTATTTACAAATCATGGGGTTACATGATTGGCTATGTACAAATCACGGGGTTCCATGATTGGCTATTTACAAATCACGGGGTTACATGATTGGCTATGTACAAATCACGGGGTTCCATGATTGGCTATTTACAAATCACGGGGCTACATGATTGGCTATTTACAAATCACGGGGTCACATGATTGGCTATTTACAAATCACCGGGTTACATTTTTGGCTATGTACAAATCACGGAGTTACATGATTGGCTATTTACAAATCACGGGGTTACATGATTGGCTATTTACAAATCACGGGGTTACATGATTGGCTATTTACAAATCACCGGGTTACATTTTTGGCTATGTACAAATCACGGAGTTACATGATTGGCTATTTACAAATCACGGGGTTACATGATTGGCTATGTACAAATCACGGGGTTACATGATTGGCTATTTACAAATCACGGAGTTACATGATTGGCTATGTACAAATCACGGGGTTACATGATTGGCTATGTGCAAATCACGGGGTTACATGATTGGCTATGTACAAATCACGGGGTTACATGATTGGCTAATTACAAATCACAGGGTTATATGATTGGCTATGTACAAATCACGGGGTTACATGATTGGCTGTTTCCGAATCAAGGGGTTACATGATTGGCTATTTACTAATCACGGGGTTACATGATTGGCTATTTACAAATTACAGGGTTACATGATTGGCTATTTACAAATTACGGGGTTACATGATTGGCTATGTACAAATCAAGGGGTTACATGATTGGCTATTTACAAATCACGGGGTTACATGATTGGTTATGTACAAATTACGGGGTTACATGATTAGCTATTTTCAAATCACAGGGTTACATGATTGGCTATGTACAAATCACGGGGTTATGTGATTGGCTATGTACAATTCACGGGGTTACATGATTGGCTATTTACAAATCACGGGGTTTTATGATTGGCTAAGTACAAATCAAGGGGTTACATGATTGGCTATTTACAACTCACGGGGTTACATGATTGGCTATTTACAAATCATGGGGTTACATGATTGGCTATTTACAAGTCACGGTGTTACATGATTGGCTATTTACAAATCACAGGGTTACATGATTGGCTATGTACAAATCACGGGGTTACATGATTGCTATTTACAAATCACGGGGCTACATGATTGGCTATTTACAAATCACTGGGTTACCTGATTGGCTATTTACAAATCACGGGGTTACATGATTGGCTATTTACAAATCACGGGGCTACATGATTGGCTATTTACAAATCATGGGGTTACATGATTGGCTATGTACAAATCACGGGGTTCCATGATTGGCTATTTACAAATCACGGGGTTACATGATTGGCTATGTACAAATCACGGGGTTACATGATTGGCTGTTTCCGAATCAAGGGGTTACATGATTGGCTATTTACTAATCACGGGGTTACATGATTGGCTATTTACAAATTACAGGGTTACATGATTGGCTATTTACAAATTACGGGGTTACATGATTGGCTATGTACAAATCAAGGGGTTACATGATTGGCTATTTACAAATCACGGGGTTACATGATTGGCTATTTACAAATCACAGGGTTACATGATTGGCTATGTACAAATCACGGGGTTATGTGATTGGCTATGTACAATTCACGGGGTTACATAATTGGCTATTTACAAATCACGGGGTTATGTGATTTGCTATTTACAAATCACGGGGTTACATGATTGGCTATTTACAAATCACGGGGTTTTATGATTGGCTAAGTACAAATCAAGGGGTTACATGATTGGCTATTTACAACTCACGGGGTTACATGATTGGCTATTTACAAATCATGGGGTTACATGATTGGCTATTTACAAGTCACGGGGTTACATGATTGGCTATTTACAAGTCACGGGGTTACATGATTGGCTATTTACATTCAGTAATCGCATATTTACAGATATTCATTCTTCCCTTCTTGTTGATGCCGATCTTTGTGTTCTGAGTATTCTCGCCATTTTTTCATTCTAGTCCAAGCACCTGTAAGAGAAGGATGATATAAGGTCAGTGGGGGCATGGGAACATGTAAGGACTTTACCAGTACTAGTCATACATGACCTGCTCCTCCCTGTATCCTTCCTTCTTCTAGCCCCACTTATATATTCTGTAACTATATAAGAATGAGAGGATTAATTATTTGTGTGTAATGTGGAGCATGAAGGGGTTTTATACATGTTCTTATACTATATTACATGTGTGGGATTGGATGATGGGAGTAGTCCGGTATCCTCTGGGTGCCTAGTCCTGTCCTCTATGTCATACAATTGGTGATACATCTATAAAGGCAGTGGATTTTTATTTCTTCTATTTAAAGGGGTTTTGCGGGATTAGAAAACATGGCTGATTTCTTCCTTTCATAAAGTGACCTCACGTCCATTGGTCACATGGCAATGCCACAGCTAAGTCCTATTATAATTAGAGATGAGCGAACACTAAATTCTTCGAGGTTTGAAATTCGATTCGAACAGCCGCTCACTGTTCGAGTGTTTGAACGGGTTTCGAACCCCATTATTGTCTATGGGGAACATATACTCGTTAAGGGGGAATCCCAAATCCGTGTCTGGAGGGTCACCAAGTCCACTATGACACCCCAGGAAATGATACCAACACCCTGGAATGACACTGGGACAGCAGGGGAAGCATGTCTGGGGGCATAAAAGTCACTTTATTTCATGGAAATCCCTGTCAGCTTGCGATTTTCGCAAGCTAACTTTTCCCCATAGGAATGCATTGGCCAGCGCTGATTGGCCAGAGTACGGAATTCGACCAATCAGCGCTGGCTCTGCTGGAGGAGGCGGAGTCTAAGATCGCTCCACACCAGTCTCCATTCAGGTCCGACCTTAGACTCTGCCTCCTCCGGCAGAGCCAGCGTTGATTGCCTGAAGGCTGGCCAATGCACACTCGGCTCTGCTACATCAGATGTGCACACTCGGCTCTGCTATATCAGATGGGCTGACCGACACATCAAATGTAGCAGAGCCGAGTGTGAATATAGGAATCCATAGGAATGCATTAGCCAGCGCTGATTGGCCAGAGTATGGAATTCGACCAATCAGCGCTGGCTCTGCTGGAGGAGGCGGAGTCTAAGATCGCTTCACACCAGTCTCCATTCAGGTCCGACCTTAGACTCTGCCTCCTCCGACAGAGCCAGCGCTGATTGGCCGAAGGCTGGCCAATGCACACTCGGCTCTGCTACATCAGATGTGCACACTCGGCTCTGCTATATCAGATGGGCTGACTGACACATCAGATGTAGCAGAGCCGAGTGTGCACATCGGCTCTGCTACATCTGATGTGCACACTCGGCTCTGCTATATCAGATGGGCTGACCGGCACATCAGATGTAGCAGAGCCGAGTGTGCACACTCGGCTCTGCTACATCAGATGTGCACACTCGGCTCTGCTATATCAGATGGGCTGACCGGCACATCAGATGTAGCAGAGCCGAGTGTGGATATAGGAATCCATAGGAATGCATTGGCCAGCGCTGATTGGCCAGAGTATGGAATTCGACCAATCAGCGCTGGCTCTGCTGGAGGAGGCGGAGTCTAAGATCGCTCCACACCAGGCTCCATTCAGGTCCGACCTTAGACTCTGCCTCCTCCGACAGAGCCAGCGCTGATTGGCCGAAGGCTGGCCAATGCACACTCAGCTCTGCTATATCAGATGGGCTGACCGGCACATCAGATGTAGCAGAGCCGAGTGTGCACATCTGATATAGCAGAGCCGAGTGTGCACATCTGATGTAGCAGAGCCGAGTGTGCACACTCGGCTCTGCTACATCTGATGTGCCGGTCAGCCCATCTGATATAGCAGAGCCGAGTGTGCACATCTGATGTAGCAGAGCCGAGTGTGCACACTCAGCTCTGCTACATCAGATGTAGCAGAGCCGAGTGTGCACACTCGGCTCTGCTACATCTGATGTGCCGGTCAGCCCATCTGATATAGCATAGCCGAGTGTGCACATCTGATGTAGCAGAGCCGAATACACTACAAAGACAAGATATTTAATGTTCAAACAGATTTTATTTGTTTTTTGGAAATATTCACTTATTTTGAATTTGATGTCTGCAACATGTTTAACTTGCACTTCTAGATGCAGCGATGTATTCACCAACAATAGCTTTCTGAAGTGTTCTTGAGCCCATGTGGTGATATCCGCTACAGAATGATGTCGGTTTTTAATGCAGTGCCGAAGCTCTCACCTCCCCCCTCCCCTATCTGAGGAACTCCATTGCTTGTCAGCCCCTCCCTTCCCCCTGAGAGTATCACTTGAGAAATGAGCAGATAAGCCCAGTGGCCATAGAAACACAGTGTCAACAATGAAGTGAATAAAGTAAGATAGTGGCCAAACAAAGCAGTTTTGATAAAACAATGTATTTAGGAAAAGTCTTAAATCCACATAAACTAGCAGTATAGATAGGATGCTTTTCATAGGACAACCCCTTTAAATGAGAGCTGTGCTGCCATGAAGGTGCCTGGCCACTAGTCAACAGATGGAGCTTTCTTTGCTTCTGCACTAATGTAACTTCTATTTGTTAGTATTAGAGATGAGCGAACAGTGTTCTATCGAACACATGTTCGATCGGATATCACGCTGTTCGCCATGTTCGAATCGAATCGAACACCGCGTGGTAAAGTGCGCCATTACTCGATTCCCCTCCCACCTTCCCTGGCGCCTTTTTTTGCTCCAATAACAGCGCAGGGTAGGTGGGACAGGAACTACGACACCGGTGACGTTGAAAAAAGTAGGAAAAACCCATTGGCTGCCGAAAACATGTGACCTCTGATTTAAAAGAACAGCGCCGCCCAGGTTCGCGTCATTCTGAGCTTGCAATTCACCGGGGATGGAGGTTTCTGTCCAGTTAGCTAGGGCTTAGATTCTGGTAGGCAGGGACAGGCTAGGATAGGAAGGAGAAGACAACCAACAGCTCTTATAAGAGCTAAATTCCAGGGAGAAGCTTGTCAGTGTAACGTGGCACTGACGGGCTCAATCGCCGCAACCCAGCTTTCCCAGGATCCTGAATGGAATACACTGACAGTGTATTCCTGTATACCCTATATATACCCCGATCCACGTTCCAACGGTGTGCCCCCCCCCCTTCACCCCAGAAACTAACTTCAATACACTGGAAGTCCCCTAGCAATAGATTTGGGGCTATATACACCCACAATTGTTGCTACTGGTATATAGTGCCATTTTCTGCCTGGGAATTCAAAGAATATATTGGGGTTACATACACCCACAATTGTTGCTACTTGTATATAGTGCCATTTTCTGACTGGGAATTCAAAGAATATAATGTGGTTACAAATAACCTCAATTGTTGCTACTGCCATATAGTGCCAGTTTCTGGCTGGGAATTTAAAGAATATATTGGGGTTACAAATACCCTCAAGTCCTGCCACTGCCATATAGTGCCAGTTTCTGACTGGGAATTCAAAGAATATATTGGGGTTACAATATTAGTTATTTGTGTGTAATGTGGAGCATGAAGGAGTTATATACATGTTCTTATACTATATTACATGTGTGGGATTGGATGATGGGAGTAGTCCGGTATCCTCTGGGTGCCTAGTCCTGTCCTCTATGTCATACAATTGGTGATACATCTATAAAGGCAGTGGATTTTTATTTCTTCTATTTAAAGGGGTTTTGCGGGATTAGAAAACATGGCTGATTTCTTCCTTTCATAAAGTGACCTCACGTCCATTGGTCACATGGCAATGCCACAGCTAAGTCCCATTGTAATGAATAGCACTGAGTTGCAGCATGGCCATGAGATCAACGGATGTGATGTCACTTCCTGAGAAGAAGAAGAAATCAGCCAAGTTTTCTAATCCTGCACAACCCCTATTAACAATCCACGATGCAAAGTAATGCAGAGAAGAGAAAGTTACTTCTATAGCTGAACTCCCTGACTAGCCCGGGGCAACCAATATGGAAGGTGCACTATTGTATATGAATGGATGGCTCATCATTGGTTTATCTCACTGGCGGCAAAACTCAGCATCATGTCATAGATCTTTCTACAGATATTTGATAGATTTCTCTGTACTTAGGATAGTAAAGGGGTTGTGTGATTGTTCACAGCTATATGAGGGCTTATTTATTGTGGGGGGACAAAATGTAATTCCTAATGGCACATGACGTCATCTCTGCACTGCCACATTAGATCCTTCCATTTGGTATCCGGAAGGTTGTGCTATGCTGACCTAAGCCTCATACTTGTCATTGTTTGCTTCACCTCATTCTGTAATACAGGAAATGTTTCATTTATGTCAATTATGTATTTGATGGTTAAGAATCTTTCTACCCCCTGACTACAGCACCCCCCCAGAGTCATCACTACATCACTACACATGTCCTGTACTACATATTCTTATCATCTTCTCTGCACATTTCTGTCTACAAACTACAGATAGGAAGATTTCACAATCTCAGGATTTTAGCTCTGGAGCAATTCACTAAATAAAAAGAAACATAAAATACGGATAGAAATGACAGAAAGAGCAGAAATAAATGAATAAAGCTCAGCAGCATACAAGGAACCAGTGATTTATACCTGAGAAACACGGCGACATTATTAATATCATCAAGCTGGATCTGGATTTATTCCGTCCTCTCTTATCTGGATACAGGTCTCTTCTAAGCAAAGTGTTCTATAGAAAGTCACTGTATTCCACATAGAATCTGTGATGTCATAGAAGTCTGTTGCTACCAAGCAATGTCTTGCTGTGATGTCACTACCTGCCATAGAACCACAGTGATGTCATAGAATTCTGTGAGGACACTGCACTGCTTAAAGGGACAGTACTGAGATATGCTTCTTAGTCTATAATGTCCTCCAGAATTTATACATGTTGAAATGAGAAGAAGGGATAAGATGTTCACAGATTCCTGCTGACAATTTACTAGAATTATTCTAAATGCAACCCCAATTCCAATGAATTTGGGACGTTGTGTAAAACAAATAAAAACAGAATAAAATGATTTGCAAATCCTGTTCATGCTATGTTCAATCGAATACACTACAAAGACAAGATATTTAATGTTCAAACAGATAGATTTTATTTGTTTTTTGGAAATATTCACTTATTTTGAATTTGATGTCTGCAACACGTTTAACTTGCACTTCTAGATGCAGCGATGTATTCACCAACAATAGTTTTCTGAAGTGTTCTTGAGCCCATGTGGTGATATCTGCTACAGAATGGGGGGGCCCCCACGGAGCTGAATAGCTCTGGGGGACTCATGGTAGTGTGGTTCCAGCATAAGGTTTAATACTTTTTTAATAAAATCTTATATTTCTCCTCAGGGAAGTGAGGTACAGTTTTTTTACAGTATTGAAGGAAAGGGTTAATATTCCCGCCAAAATTTGAATTCACCTCAAGTAAGAAAGTAGGGTAAAGGTGAACTCTGATCAGCTGATGAGACCTTCTAGAATCTTCGAAATGGGCGTGGCTAGAGATCAGCTGATTCAGGTCTCATCAGCTGATTGGATTTTGACTTTTTTGTGGCGGGAAATTTAAATATAAATACCTGCTATATCAGCTGTTCGGGTCATTCGTGAAGAAAATTCTACAATCAAGCCATGGAAGATCTCCTGCACCAGCTTCTGAGGAGAGCGGAGTCCGCCGGCGGTGAGCAGTGGCTGAGGCGCTGCCTCAGTGAAGGAGCGGCGGCAGCGGGAGCTGAAGAAGGAGCGGCGAGGGAAGATGAAGATGCGGAGGAGGGAGCCGAAGAGCTTGCCACGGCAGGAGCTGAGGACCCGAGGGAAGACGAGGCCGACATCCTCTCTGTCGGAGTTCCGGAGGAAGAGGAAGCGGCGCGGCTGGGTGACGTCTCCGGTGTGGTTGAAGGGAGGGGGAGCGAGGAGGCGTGGCTCCCGGCTAGCAAAAGAGCTAGAAAGAGCCGGCGCGCATACACGCCTCCCCCTCCTTCCCAGAGCCGCAGCGGGGGAGGAGCTCGGCGCCGTCAAAGCAGGGCGGCCGGCAGTGGTAAGCCGGCGTCTGAAGCAGCAGGGCGGTGGGCGGTCCTTCCGCCGCCCGAAGAAGACAGAGGCGGGGCATCCAGACACACCGCAGACGACGCAGCTTCAAGGAGGCAGAAGAGCCTACAACGTGGGCAGCGGCCTGAAGAGAGAAGCAGGACAGGCCAGAGGACCTCAGCTGGGGAGCAGAGACAAGCAGCAGCGACAGGCAGCAGAGGTGAAGGGTCCAGTGCTTCACAGACGGGTGAGAGCCAATCCATGTTGTCTGTCCCTATTAATAATGATATGTTTATGCATTTCTTTTCATTTATGAATAGTTTTGTTAATATGTCAAGAAATGTTAATGCTGTGAATAATGAATGTCTTCCCAGTGCATCGGCGTCCGTTACTTCCAGGCCCACTTTACCAGATTCCCCGGTGTTGGGGACGGGCAGTGGAGTAAAAGAGGCATGCGCAAAGGAAGTTATACCTAATATAGAAAGTAATGCAGCACTAAATGATTTTAATCCTTTATTGTATAATGTATGGTGTCCTGGCGCACCGGTGTCGGCTACTTCAACGCCCATTTCGAACCGTCTCCCAGTATTGGAGAAGGGCAGCGGAGTGGCCGAGACGTGCGCAAAGGAGGCCATTTCATGTGAACTTTCTCCATTAGGATTTCATTTAAGTAACACAATAAAAGAAAAAATATGGAAATTAGAGTTTGTTGACATTTTATCTTTGTTGCCCTCAGCAAGAGAATCAATCTTGCGCGGGGACAAGAAAGATGAAAAAGACGAGGAGCGTAAGCGTGTTGCTCCCCGTTCGTTTAATAACTGGCTTCAGGGTTTCTGTATTTACTCTGCTGTCTTGGGTGAGAAATTTCCAAACATATGTAGTGGTTTGTTCCAGCACGTCGACATCGTGCTGGAAGCTTACAGGAATTTTGGAGGTTCTGCATGGTTCGCTTATGACGAGATGTTTCGTCAGAAACTTGCAGTTCATCCAAGCTTAAAATGGGGAGTTAAGGACGTTGGTTTGTGGATCAATTTGATGATTCCACAGAGGACGTCTCAGCCAGTGAAGTCAGGTAATGCATCGCAGACACCTTTTAAAAAGGGAGTTTGTTTTGCTTTCAACGACTCTACTTGCAAATGGGCAAATAACTGTCGATACAAACACGAGTGTTCGTTTTGTTCGGGCACTCATCCAGTATCAAAATGTTTCAAAAGGATGCAGGCTGGTCAACAGCAACCAAGTACTAGGGAGTTGTTGTCCAAAAGCATCGACTCCGGTGAAGCTGGAAAAAATGCTCCCCTGGTTAAGCAATTATCCAGACAAGCGGAAAGCTGAATTGTTAATGGTTGGTTTTTCAAAAGGGTTCTTTGTTCCGGAGTTTAGAGGCTTAGGTTGTAAATGTTATAATAATTTAAAATCAGTTGATAAGTTTACAGACATAGTTCGTGATAAGTTACTAAAAGAGGTTCAGGCTGGTAGAATCGCTGGACCTTTTGTTAACCCTCCTTTTACTAACTTTAGGATTTCCCCCTTGGGAATTGTCCCTAAGAGGGAAGTTGGAGCTTACAGGTTGATACATCATTTATCGTATCCTCCAGGGGATTCGTTGAACGATGAAGTCGACAGCTCCTTAGCATCTGTGAAGTACGCTTCATTTGATGATGTCGTGCCTCTGTTAAAAAAAGCTGGACAGGGTGCACTGTTGGCTAAGGCAGATATAAAGTCTGCAATTCGTTTGTTACCGGTTGATCCAAAAGGTTATAGTTCGTTGGGTTTGTTTTTTGATGGTTTCTTCTTTTATGACATGATGTTACCCATGGGTTTTTCTTTATCTTGTTTTTATTTCGAATTATTTTCTAGTTTCTTACATTGGGTAGTTAGTAGTTTGGTTAATGGGGGCGTCCTCCATTATTTGGACGACTTTCTCTTTATTGGTGATGCTGAATCACAGTTGTGTTTGGACCTTCTTACCAAGTTCATTGAGATTTGTGAGCTTTTTGGTGTACCACTTGCTTTGGATAAAACAGTCTACCCTTGTAATGAATTAGAATTTTTGGGTATAGTTATTGATACGATTAGAATGGAATTTAGACTACCGTCGGATAAATTATTGAGATTAAAGGTAGCAATTATTGAAATGCTTGCAAAAAATAAGACAACACTGAAAGAAATGCAGTCGTTGCTAGGTTTAATGAACTTTGCCACTCGTGTTATGCCCATGGGTAGGGTTTTCTGCAAAAGTCTGTATCATTCCACAAAAGGGTTAAAATCACCTAGGAGTCACATAAGGTTAACAAGAGCACTTAAGGATGATTTAGGTATATGGTTGGAATTCTTAGATCAATACAATGGTAAAAGTTGCTTTCAAGATGATTTTCAATCAGCTGAATCTTTAAATTTATTTACTGATGCAGCAGGTAGTGTAGGATATGGAGCATTTTTTCTGAATCAATGGTCTGGTGAATGTTGGCCATTGTCTTGGATATCGAATAACATAACAAAGAATATAGTTGTGTTAGAACTTTTCCCTGTGGTAGTAGCGGTGGTGATTTGGGGTAAGGAATTTAAAAACAAAAGAATTTTATTACATACTGACAATAAAGGTGTTTTGTTTGCGATTAACACGCTTTCCTCCAAGTGCGTTTTTACTTCACGGTTACTTAGGCATTTAGTTTTAATTTGTCTTAAATTTAACATATGGATTAAAGCCAAATATTTGGAAGGCAAGAAAAATTTAATAGCTGATGCCATTAATCGCCGTCAGTGGGAAAATTTCAAGATCTTGGCACCGGAAGCGGTTTCAAAGGGAACACCTTGCCCCAATCATTTGTGGGATCTGATTTGGGATCAATAATAGGTAATATCAGAAATTCAGTTAGTACTCGTACTTGGTCTGAATATGCTGCTGCTTGGAAAGAGTGGTCTTTGTTTTGTGATTCAAATAAAGTCAGTTGCTGGCACGCGGATACAAGTTTTAAATTGTTCTTTGTTAATAGCTTGTGTGAAAAAGGAAAAGCGGTATCCACAGTGTTGAAATATATTTCAGGTATTTCATTTTTCTTGAAACTAAATGGTGAAGATCCATTGTTAAGTCTTTTTCCTATCAAGCAGTTGGTAAAAGGGTACGGAAGGAAGCTTTCCAGACCAGATAATAGAAGACCGATATCCTTTAAAATTTTATGTGATTTATGCAATATTTTACCTCAGGTTTGTAAAGATAACTTTGAGACATGTCTATTTAAAACAGCTTTTGTTGTAGCTTTCTTCGCCGCACTAAGGATAGGTGAGTTGGTTGCTTACAATACTCATGCTATTTCGCCTCTACTAATTTCAGATGTACAAGTGCGCCAGAATGATATTAATATTTTAATAAGGAAATCTAAAATGGACCAAGCAGGTAGAGGTCAGTCATTAACTTTGTCGTGTCTACAGGATATGAAAGTTTGCCCGGTACATATTGTTCGCTCCTGGTTAGAGATAAGACCAAGTAGTCCCGGTGCCTTCCTAATACATTCTAATTTAAAACCCCTCACTAAATTTCAATTTTCAGCGTTATTAAAAAAATCACTAGCGGCATTAGGCCTGTCTGAATTCAGGTTTACTACACATTCGTTTAGGATAGGAGCGGCTACTGAAGCAGCTAATGCAGGGATTGATGAGTCAATCATAAAAAGAATAGGCCGGTGGAATTCAAAAAGATGTAAATTGTATATTCGCCCTGAGCTGTATGTCAAATAATTAATTGTATTTCTCTTAAATAGGTGCCTTATTGACCGTCTGGATCTTAGGGCACTCTTTTATCTTTTGGGCAAAGGAACGAGCTTCAAGAAGAAGCTATTCAGCGAATCTGGCATTCTCAAAGGAACTTTCTATCTATTGGCATGGTATTAGGGGTTTGAAATGGAAGAGTATTGTTGAAGAAGTTAAATTATTGTTGAATGTTTTCCCATTTCCTGATTTAGTAATAATCCATTGTGGTGGTAACGATGTAGCCAAGGTTCGAACTGCGACATTGCTCTGGGAGATGAGACGTGATTTAGCCATAATTAAGTGCCTGTTACCTCAGGCTGTCTTAGTTTTTTCCGAGATTATTCCTCGTCTAGTTTGGAGTGGAAAAACAGGGAAGTTTTATGATAAAATAAGAAAGAGAATAAACAGAGCAATGTCGCGGTTTATGCCTAGTTTAAATGGTTTCTCTTACAGGCACACAGACCTGGAGGGTCTTTTGGTAGGTATGTACAGAGTTGATGGTATACATTTATCGGAAATAGGGAATGATATCTTCAATGTAGGATTACAGAATATTATTGATAGGTGGCTACGGTGTTTTGGAGGTGTCAGGAATTTTTAATTCCTGGCCTGTGGGTTAGTCGATCAGCTTTGGCTGATTGGACTTGGTTTTATTGTCTTTATTGAGAAGTTGAATTTATGGATTTGGTTATTTTAAAATTATTTATTTATTAATTATTTATTTATTCAGTTATTTAATTATTTATTGATTAAATTATTTATTGTTATTTGTTAACCTTAAATAAACACCGTGGCCAATTAACATCCACAAATGAAATTTCAGTTGTCTTGTGTTTTTATTTCAATAAGTTAGACATATTTTAATTAAATTTATATTTATGGGTTTTAAGTTATATTTTATTTATGCATATTGGGACCTATACTGCCATGGGGGGGCCCCCACGGAGCTGAATAGCTCTGGGGGACTCATGGTAGTGTGGTTCCAGCATAAGGTTTAATACTTTTTTAATAAAATCTTATATTTCTCCTCAGGGAAGTGAGGTACAGTTTTTTTACAGTATTGAAGGAAAGGGTTAATATTCCCGCCAAAATTTGAATTCACCTCAAGTAAGAAAGTAGGGTAAAGGTGAACTCTGATCAGCTGATGAGACCTTCTAGAATCTTCGAAATGGGCGTGGCTAGAGATCAGCTGATTCAGGTCTCATCAGCTGATTGGATTTTGACTTTTTTGTGGCGGGAAATTTAAATATAAATACCTGCTATATCAGCTGTTCGGGTCATTCGTGAAGAAAATTCTACAATCAAGCCCCCGCCCTCCCTCCCAAGGAACGAGTTTCTTCAAGATAAATGTCATGGTGTTTGTTTGAAGGTGGTTAGTCGATCAGCTTTGGCTGATTGGACTTGGTTTTATTGTCTTTATTGAGAAGTTGAATTTATGGATTTGGTTATTTTAAAATTATTTATTTATTAATTATTTATTTATTCAGTTATTTAATTATTTATTGATTAAATTATTTATTGTTATTTGTTAACCTTAAATAAACACCGTGGCCAATTAACATCCACAAATGAAATTTCAGTTGTCTTGTGTTTTTATTTCAATAAGTTAGACATATTTTAATTAAATTTATATTTATGGGTTTTAAGTTATATTTTATTTATGCATATTGGGACCTATACTGCCATGATGTCGGTTTTTAATGCAGTGCCGAAGCTCTCACCTCCCCCCTCCCCTATCTGAGGAGCTCCATTGCTTGTCAGCCCCTCCCTTCCCCCTGAGAGCATCACTTGAGAAATGAGCAGATAAGCCCAGTGGCCATAGAAACACAGTGTCAACAATGAAGTGAATAAAGTAAGATAGTGGCCAAACAAAGCAGTTTTGATAAAACAATGTATTTAGGAAAAGTCTTAAATACACATAAAGTAGCATTATAGATAGGATGCTTTTCATAGGACAACCCCTTTAAATGAGAGCTGTGCTGCCATGAAGGTGCCTGGTCACTAGTCAACAGATGGAGCTTTCTTTGCTTCTGCACTAATGTAACTTCTATTTGTTAATATATATATATATATATATATATATATATATATATATATATACAGTCCTATGAAAAAGTTTGGGCACCCCTATTAATCTTAATCATTTTTTGTTCTAAATATTTTGGTGTTTGCAACAGCCATTTCAGTTTGATATATCTAATAACTGATGGACACAGTAATATTTCAGGATTGAAATGAGGTTTATTGTACTAACAGAAAATGTGCAATATGCATTAAACCAAAATTTGACCGGTGCAAAAGTATGGGCACCCTTATCATTTTATTGATTTGAATTCCCCTAACTACTTTTTACTGACTTACTGAAGCACAAAATTGGTTTTGTAACCTCAGTGAGCTTTGAACTTCATAGCCAGATGTATCCAATCATAAGAAAAGGTATTTAAGGTGGCCAATTGCAAGTTGTTCTACTATTTGAATCTCCTCTGAAGAGTGGCATCATGGGCTACTCAAAACAACTCTCAAATGATCTGAAAACAAAGATTGTTCAACATAGTTGTTCAGGGGAAGGATACAAAAAGTTGTCTCAGAGATTTAACCTGTCAGTTTCCACTGTGAGGAACATAGTAAGGAAATGGAAGACCACAGGGACAGTTCTTGTTAAGCCCAGAAGTGGCAGGCCAAGAAAAATATCAGAAAGGCAAAGAAGAAGAATGGTGAGAACAGTCAAGGACAATCCACAGACCACCTCCAAAGAGCTGCAGCATCATCTTGCTGCAGATGGTGTCACTGTGCATCGGTCAACTATACAGCGCACTTTGCACAAATAGAAGCTGTATGGGAGAGTGATGAGAAAGAAGCCGTTTCTGCACGTACGCCACAGATAGAGTTGCCTGAGGTATGAAAAAGCACATTTGGACAAGGCAGCTTCATTTTGGAAACAAAAATTGAGTTGTTTGGTTATAAAAAAAGGCGTTATGCATGGCGTCCAAAAAGAAACAGCATTCCAAGAAAAACACATGCTACCCACTGTAAAATTTGGTGGAGGTTCCATCATGCTTTGGGGCTGTGTGGCCAATGCCGGCATCGGGAATCTTGTTAAAGTTGAGGGTCGCATGGATTCCACTCAGTATCAGCAGATTCTTGAGAATAATGTTCAAGAATCAGTGACGAAGTTGAAGTTACGCCGGGGATGGATATTTCAGCAAGACAATGATCCAAAACACCGCTCCAAATCCTCAGGCATTCATGCAGAGGAACAATTACAATGTTCTGGAATGGCCATCCCAGTCCCCAGACCTGAATATCATTGAACATCTGTGGGATGATTTGAAGCGGGCTGTCCATGCTCGGCGACCATCTAACTTAACTGAACTTGAATTGTTTGTCCAAAATACCTTTATCCAGGATCCAGGAACTGATTAAAAGCTACAGGAAGCGACTAGAGGCTGTTATCTTTGCAAAAGGAGGATCTACTAAATATTAATGTCACTTTTCTGTTGAGGTGCCCATACTTTTGCACCGGTCAAATTTTGGTTTAATGCATATTGCACATTTTCTGTTAGTACAATAAACCTCATTTCAATCCTGAAATATTACTGTGTCCATCAGTTATTAGATATATCAAACTGAAATGGCTGTTATAAACACCAAAATATTTAGAACAAAAAATGATTAAGATTAATAGGGGTGCCCAAACTTTTTCATAGGACTGTATATATATGAATAGCACTACTAGATATTTTGCAGAAATTGTTGATCTCTGGTCTAACATGGCTTAGCTGAGAAGGGTATAAGACACAACAATGCATACTACGATTGTGCCACTATGTAATATAACATTGTGGCACAAAGTAAAGCAACTAATAGGTGGTATAAAACGTTGTCTAGACAGTCAATTGACTACCTGTTCAGGTTACACTGTCTGTTAGCAAATGGTCTATATGCATAGTATACTGAAATGGAACATTTTATATTAAAATTACAAAACTCAATGACTAAATTCTTCATTATCCCATTCTGAGAAGATAAACCAGTCCAGTAAAAGTCTTACATTGAGAAAATAATTTATTATTACAAATATGGACCGATCGTCTCTGGAGGCATCAGGGTGGTCTGGTCTTTTCCTTTGTGAAGCGGGGGTATGAGCAGGCCTGAAGCCATATTACTTACAGAAGGTAAAGCTGCATAGTTAGCACCTTCTTACCTGCAGCATGGCAAGCGTTCATCTGCCTGTCTATACAGAGGTAGTGAGTAGCTGACAAGCGCTAGCTCTATGGAAATCTGAAGGTCAGTACATGGTTAGCGAGTACAGTGGGAGGTGCAAGAAATAAAAATGCATACTTGCCTGTCTCCAATGTTCTAGTGTTCATCTAGCACACTCCGGTCCTTCTGCTAAATGGGTCTCTTCTGGAGTTCTGCTGAAGCCACTAATTGGCCTCAGCAGCCACGTGACCACTGAGGCCAATCAGCAGCCTCAGGAAGAGACCCATGATGTCACAGGTAGTACCATCGCATGCCATTCATTGATTGGCCTCAGCAGCTTCAGTGGAATTCTGAGAGACCCGTTCATCAGAAGGACCGGAACACACTGGGACGACACCGAAGCATCGGGGGACAGGTGAGTATGAATTTTTTTTTTTTCGTATGCCCCCAGTGGCTGATTTAAAAGTTAAAGGCACAGCGGGGACCAAAGGTAGATGCACGGCTGGGGTCTGGTGGAAATGAAGCGCGCTTCACCAGGGATCAATATCCAAAACGATCTTTAACACTATGCGTTTTTGCGTACATACTCCTTTAGCAAGTGTGCAATGAAAGATGACAGCGCTTGACAACATGCAAAAGTTTACAGGCTTATATAGAAAAGTAATAAAATTGGAGACGCCCACAGAAGGGTACAAAAGTGGGCATGGTCAATAAGAAAACCACCCCATAAACCACCTGCACATAGATCGATACATAAAATCTACAGGCTATGGAGTAATTGATAGTGACCATAAATTAAAAAAGACATTTTGTCTCTGAACTTTTTTCCATTGGGCTCTGCAGCCACCAAACCCCCAGTTCTACAAAAAAGACGTACCTTGGAAGAAGAGGCCACTGGTATGCTTTGTTACTGCAGGAGAGACAGACAGCCACAACACAGTGTCTGCGCCCTGTTCTTCTGTGCGTAATCTGTTCTTCATTTTCTCATAAACATCTGACATTGAAGACCTCACCGCTTTATAGGAGATGACAAATGGTAAATGTCTATATACACCTACATTACATATACATATATACACACAGCTAGTAAAGCTATCCACATGCACAGCCATTAATACACATCCAGTACGTTATATGATGGGTCTGTTGGGGCAGGCAGTCTCCTGTATATACATCCAGTACATTTATATGATGGGTGTGTTGGGGCAGGCAGTCTCCTGTATATACATCCAGTACGTTATATGATGGGTCTGTTGGGGCAGGCAGTCTCCTGTATATACATCCAGTACCTTATATGATGGGTCTGTTGGAGCAGGCAGTCTCCTGTATACACATCCAGTACCTTATATGATGGGTCTGTTGGGGCAGGCAGTCTCCTGTATATACATCCAGTACCTTATATGACGGGT
Source organism: Leptodactylus fuscus (assembly GCF_031893055.1). Lineage (NCBI taxonomy): Eukaryota > Metazoa > Chordata > Amphibia > Anura > Leptodactylidae > Leptodactylus > Leptodactylus fuscus. The sequence goes on along the minus strand of NC_134274.1, from coordinate 66,254,636 downwards.
CTGTTGGGGCAGGCAGTCTCCTGTATATATACATCCAGTACCTTATATGATGGCTCTGTTGGGGCAGGCAGTCTCCTGTATACACATCCAGTACCTTATATGATGGGTGTGTTGGGGCAGGCAGTCTCCTGTATACACATCCAGTACCTTATATGATGGGTGTGTTGGGGCAGGCAGTCTCCTGTATATACATCCAGTACCTTATATGATGGGTCTGTTGGGGAAGGCAGTCTCCTGTATACACATGCAGTATCTTATATGATGGATGTGTTGTGGCAGGCAGTCTCCTGTATACACATCCAGTACCTTCTATGACGGGTCTGTTGGGGCAGGCAATCTCCTGTATACACATCCAGTACCTTATATGATGGGTCTGTTGGGGCAGGCAGTCTCCTGTATATACATCCAGTACCTTATATGATGGGTCTGTTGGGGAAGGCAGTCTCCTGTATACACATCCAGTACCTTATATGATGGGTGTGTTGGGGCAGGCAGTCTCCTGTATACACATCCAGTACCTTATATGATGGGTGTGTTGGGGCAGGCAGTCTCCTGTATACACATCCAGTACCTTATATGATGGGTGTGTTGGGGCAGGCAGTCTCCTGTATACACATCCATTACCTCATGTGATGGGTCTGTTGGGACAGGCAGTCTCTTGTATACACATCCAGTACCTTATATGATGGGTCTGTTGGGGCAGGCAGTCTCCTGTATACACATCCAGTACCTTATATGATGGGTGTGTTGGGGCAGGCAGTCTCCTGTATACACATCCAGTACCTTATACAGGTATGATGGGTGTGTTGGGGCAGGCAGTCTCCTGTATACACATCCAGTACCTCATATGATGGATGTGTTGGGGCAGGCAGTCTCCTGTATACACATCCAGTACCTTATATGATGGGTCTGTTGGGACAGGCAGTCTCCTGTATACACATCCAGTACCTTATATGATGGGTCTGTTGGGGCAGGCAGTCTCCTGTATATACATCCAGTACATTATATGATGGGTGTGTTGGGGCAGGCAGTCTCCTGTATATACATCCAGTACCTTATATGATGGGTGTTTTGGGGCAGGCAGTCTCCTGTATACACATCCAGTATCTTATATGATGGCTCTGTTAGGGCAGGCAGTCTCCTGTATACACATCCAGTACCTTATATGATGGATGTGTTGGGGCAGGCAGTCTCCTGTATACACATCCAGTACCTTAGATGATGGGACTGTTGGGGAAGAAAGTCTCCTGTATACACATCCAGTACCTTATATGATGGGTATGTTGGGGAAGGCAGTCTCCTGTATACACATCCAGTACCTTATATGACACATCCAGTACCTTATATGATGGGTGTGTTGGGGCAGGCAGTCTCCTGTATACACATCCAGTACCTTATATGATGGCTCTGTTGGGGCAGGCAGTCTCCTGTATACACATCCAATACCTTATATGACGGGTGTGTTGGGGCAGACAGTCTCCTGTATACACATCCAGTACCTTATATGATGGGTGTGTTGAGGCAGGCAGTCTCCTGTATACACATCCAGTACCTTATATGATGGGTCTGTTGGGGCAGGCAGTCTCCTGTATACACATCCAGTACCTTATATGATGGGTCTGTTGAGGCAGGCAGTCTCCTGTATACACATCCAGTACCTTATATGATGGGTCTGTTGAGGCAGGCAGTCTCCTGTATACACATCCAGTACCTTATATGATGGGTGTGTTGGGGCAGGCAGTCTCCTGTATACACATCCAGTACATTATATGATGGATGTGTTGGGGCAGGCAGTCTCCTGTAAACACATCCAGTACCTTATATGATGGGTGTGTTGGGGAAGGCAGTCTCCTGTATACACATCCAGTACCTTATATGATGGGTGTGTTGGGGCAGGCAGTCTCCTGTATATACATCCAGTACCTTATATGATGGGTGTGTTGGGGCAGGCAGTCTCCTGTATATACATCCAGTACCTTATATGATGGGTGTGTTGGGGCAGGCAGTCTCCTGTATACACATCCAATACCTTATATGATGGGTGTGTTGGGGAAGGCAGTCTCCTGTATACACATCCAGTACATTATATGATGGATGTGTTGGGGCAGGCAGTCTCCTGTAAACACATCCAGTACCTTATATGATGGGTGTGTTGGGGAAGGCAGTCTCCTGTATACACATCCAGTACCTTATATGATGGGTGTGTTGGGGCAGGCAGTCTCCTGTATATACATCCAGTACCTTATATGATGGGTGTGTTGGGGCAGGCAGTCTCCTGTATACACATCCAATACCTTATATGACGGGTGTGTTGGGGCAGGCAGTCTCCTGTATACACATCCAGTACCTTATATGACGGGTGTGTTGGGGCAGACAGTCTCCTGTAAACACATCCAGTACCTTATATGATGGGTCTGTTGGGGAAGGCAGTCTCCTGTATACACAACCAGTACCTTATATGATGGATGTGTTGGGGAAGGCAGTCTCCTGTATACACATCCAGTACCTTATATGATGGGTGTGTTGGGGCAGGCAGTCTCCTGTATACACATCCAGTACCTTATACAGGTATGATGGGTGTGTTGGGGCAGGCAGTCTCCTGTATACACATCCAGTACCTCATATGATGGATGTGTTGGGGCAGGCAGTCTCCTGTATACACATCCAGTACCTTCTATGACGGGTGTGTTGGGGCAGGCAGTCTCCTGTATACACATCCAGTACCTTATATGATGGGTGTGTTGGGGCAGGCAGTCTCCTGTATACACATCCAGTACCTTATATGATGGGTGTGTTGGGGCAGGCAGTCTCCTGTATACACATCCAGTACCTTATAGCAATACACCTGATGGCCCAAAAAGTCCGAAGGTTTGAAACGTTAAAAATAATATCCTGTTTTTCACAAACATCAATTTAAACTCTGTCACGTGAAAGGAAGATATGGCCTGTGTCTTCCATTCCCAGTGTGCAGAGAAGATGCTAGTGAAAAAGGAATAGAACACTAAAGGAACAGACAACAGGCCATGTATGCATTTTAGTGGAAAACACCTATGCTGTGCCCTGTGATGGATAGTAGGAGTGTGACAAATGCACACTAGACACCAAGAGCAGAAAACACTCTGCCCACTAAGAGAATAAAGACATTTTGGACTGTCTTCACCAAACTTTCATCTACAGGGGCACACAGATGCTACACAAGGGATCGCTTTGCCTACCTGCAAACAATCCCACACTCCACAAGGTTGGACAGTCCGGCATGGAAGCGGTGTCAGAGGGTTCCTAAATGCCTCGCTCCACGATCCTAACCTTGAAAAGGATGCCTCGATCCTCTTCGTTACTGGGAGTGCCTCTTTCTGGTACCATGACGAGGTACACAATTTGTCTTCTCTTCGAAGCAATCTATTCTTTGCCCACAGAATGAGCAAGGATATGGGACATAAAAGCAATACAAAACGACATCACAAAGTACAACAAATGTGTAAATATTCTGAACCATCAGGTTGATTTAATGATTTTTAACAACATGTTTGTAGCCCTTAAGGCTTCCACACATGCTGTTAAAAAAGCCAGCCTCCTCCATAATCCCCTCATAGCTGGACCAAACCATCTCCAGAATTGGTGGTTTACTCACACCAATTTTTGCCATCATCTAAGGAAAGTGATAGCAATACACCTGATGGCTCAGAAAGTCCGAAGGTTCCAAACGTTAAAAATAATATCCTGTTTTTCACAAACATCAATTTAAACTCTGTCACGAGAAAGGAAGATATGGCCTGTGTCTTCCATTCCCGGTGTGCAGAGAAGATGCTAGTGAAAAAGGAATAGAACACTAAAGGAAAATACAACGGGCTATGTATGCATTTTAGTGGAAAGCACCTATGCTGTGCCCTGTGATGGACAGTAGAAGTGTGACAAATGCACACTAGACACCAAGAGCAGAAAACACTCTGCCCACTAAGAGAATAAAGACATTTTGGATTGTCTTCACCAAACTTCCATCTACAGGGGCACACAGATGCAACACAAGGGAACGCTTTGCCTACCTGCAAACAATCCCACACTCCACAAGGTTGGACAGTCCGGCATGGAAGCGGTGTCAGAGGGTTCCTAAATGCCTCACTCCACGATCCTAACCTTGAAAAGGATGCCTCGATCCTCTTCGTTACTGGGAGCGCCTCTTTCTGGTACCATGACGAGGTACACAATTTTCTTGTCTACGAAGCCATCTATTCTTTGCCCACAGAATGAGCAAGGATATGGGACACAAAAGCAATACAAAACGACATCGCAAAGTACAACAAACGTGTAAATATTCTGAACCATCAGGTTGAGTTAAAGATTTTTAACAACATGTTTGTAGCCCTTAAGGCTTCCACACATGCTGTTAAAAAAGCCAGCCTCCTCCATAATCCCCTCATAGCTGGACCAAACCATCTCCAGAATCGGTGGTTTACTCACACCAATTCTTGACATCATCTAAAGAAAGTGATAGCAATACACCTGATGGCTCAGAAAGTCCGAAGGTTCAAAACGTTAAAAATAATATCCTGTTTTTCACAAACATCAATTTAAACTCTGTCACGAGAAAGGAAGATATGGCCTGTGTCCTCCATTCCCGGTGTGCAGAGAAGATGCTAGTGAAAAAGGAATAGAACACTAAAGGAACATACAACGGGCTATGTATGCATTTTAGTTGAAAACATCTATACTGTGCCCTGTGATGGACAGTCGGAGTGTGACAAATGCACACTAGACACTCCTCCATAATCCCCTCATAGCTGGACCAAGCCATCTCCAGAATTGGTGGATTATTCACACCAATTTTTTATATCACCTAAGCAATACACCTGATGGCCCAGAATCTCCGATGGTCCCTTGAATTCCCTGCAATGAGATTGTGGGATCCGAGGTATTTCCATGGATGAGCAACATAAAATGTACAGAAACACAGACATTAATACAGGACCAATTGCCTGTATCTTTTTTCCATCTTTTTTATTGTAAGAAAAGGAAACGGTCAGCATGCAACATTTACTGTAAATCAGGAGATTTTTCCATTATGTATGTTTGGTTCAGAAACGGAACAACTAACCATTGAGCCGCAGTAGGGCTAGCCCTAGGATTCTTTGGGCCCGTAGGCAACAGAGCCTCAATTGACCCATCTTGGACAAACTGATGTGCATTGCATTAACAAGCAACCAAAATTAGATGTATTTTGCTGAGGCAGACCTACTGAAGTAGACTGTAATACAATCCATTCTGTTGGGAATGTTTTATTTTATATCATATAAGTATAAGACGGTGCAGAGCATTGCAGCTTTCCACTCATGATTAGGCCTCAATGAATGGGTATAATCAGTGGGGAGAGTTAAGCCATGGCCTTCGAATCATCTGCAGACTCCATGGAAAAATGCAGAACAAAGCTTTTTTTTTTTCCGCATCGTTCCACTTCACTTGTTTTCAATGGGAGGCAGAATGAGGGATTTGAAGGCAAAACCGTTGCAAAATCAGTACTAGATTACAACATGTGAACAGGCCTTTATACTGGTAGCAGTGAAGGCGCATAACAAGCAAAGACTGGGCCTCATATCAAACCTTTCACTTGGTTTTCCCCTACCCCCTACGGTGTCAGTGAAGATGCCCGAAGATGGCAGGAAGTCGCGCCAGAGCCCAGGAGAGGTAAGTAACATTGATTTTTTTTGTATGACACCTCCCCCAGACCTCCAATTATTATTGTCTAGGATGAGACTCTGGAAGAAACTCCACAGTATAATAATAGTAGTTCGGTCCACCAGGTGATCCTTGTGAGACGAATCTTGCTAGGTTCGCCCAAAAAATACTCTTGCCACAGGCCCATGGTTTTACTTACTGAGTCCTGCTCCCGACCACAGCTGCCTTAGCTTCTACTTTAGCCCTCCCGGGAGCCCTGTGTTGCATATTACATCACTGCCATCAAAGTCCTGACGCTGTTCAGCGTCAGCAACATGATATGAGCCTGTAGGGGTCACCATAGGAAAAAGAACTGTGTGAAGGGGCCACTGTAGGACTTTATAATGTGTGGAGTGGCCTCTCTGGGACATTATATTTTATGCAGGGACCACAATGGGACATTATACTTTATGCAGGGACCACAGTGGAACATTATACTGTGTGCAGGGACTGCTGTGGGACATTTTGCTGTATGCAAGGGCCGCCATGGGACATTATACAGTGGGCAGGGGTTGCTATTAGACATTACACTGTGTGGAAGGGTCCCTATTGGACATTGTACTGTGTGCTGGGGTTTTTATGGAACATTATATTGTGTGAGGGGGCGCTATGGGACATAGAGCCACATGGAGGCCACTATCGGACATTATACTGTATGGGGGGTGGTATGGAACATTAAACTTTGTGGAGATGCCACTGTGGGATGTTAAAGGGATCCTATAATTCAGAAGCAATTTTTAGTCCCTAACACGTCGGAATAGCCTTAAAAAAGGTTATTCGTTGTTTTTTATGGTTTTTTTTTTTTAAATTAAATGTAGATTGTGAGACCCATATAGAGATCACAATGTACAATTTTTTTTCCCTATCAGTATGTCTGTTTGGAATATGGGATGGAGATCCATGCAAACCTGGGGAGAACATACAAACTCCTTGCAGATGGGTTTTTGACCTTGGTGGGATTTGAACACCAGGACTCCAGCGCTGCAAGGCTGCAGTGCTAACCACGGAGCCACCGTGTGGCCCTGGAAAGGCTATTCGTCTCTTACTTTTAGATGTGTTCTCCGCTGCACCATTACGTAGAAATCCCATTTTTCGTCGGTATGCAAATGAGATCTCTTGCAGCACTGGGGGCGGACCCCAGCGCTCAAACAGCTCTGGAAGCGTCCTCAGTGCTGCCAGAGAACTCTCCAGTGCCACCTCCATCTTCTTCTGGAACATCGTCTTCCTGTTTCTTATTCTGGTGCAGGCTTTGAAACTTGTAGGCGTCAGGCTTTGAACAGAGCCTACTGCGCATGCCCGCAGCCATAAGAAAAATGGCCGCTTACACAAGGGACAGAGTAGGATGCTTTTTTTTTTCACTGTCCCCAGCTTATATAAACTTTAAAATGTTTTTTTGGCTGGACAACCCCTTTAATGTCAGAAGGATATTGGCCTCCATCACGAACTCCCACCCACAATATAATGGCCTCATCAATGGTCACCATACAGTATGGGGGACCAGTGTATGGGGGGGGATAGTGAAAGGACCACTGTATGGAGGATGAGGCAGGTGAGTTAGCCACTGTATGGAGGGAACAGAGAAGAGGCTACTGTATCAGCCATACTGTATGGGGGGACCAGTAAAATAATAAAGGGAAAATAATGAAGGGACCACAGTATGGAGGGCAGGTGAGTTGGCCACTTTATGGGGGGAATGGTGAACGGGCCACTGTATGGCTAATACAGTAACCCCTTCACTGCTCCTTCATCCCAGCAGTAGGTCAGTACTTAAAGAAACTGAAGAGAACCTGGTGGCATCCCTTACCTCTCCCGCTCCTGCGTGCGGCCTCTCCTCTTCCTACGTCAGCCTGGGCCCTGTGTGCAGCACATTATGTCGTGATGAAGTAATGCGCAGCGTACAGGGCCCCCCCTGGACAGGAGCAGGGGCGAGGAAAGTGGATAGGGGCCTTACCGCACCTCCACTGCCTACTAAAAAAGTAGGTCCAGTAAGGCCCTATAAAGGTACAGGGCCCATCGCGGGATTCACCAGTCCCCCGGCGGACCAGTCTGACCCTGGTGGAAGGTATAAAAGTGGTTCATAAACTGTGTGGGGGCCATAAATAAGGGGATCATATACTGGGGGGAGGGAAGGGGTCATATAATAAAGTGAGCCATAAAAAGGGGTCAGATAATACACAATAATTAGCTGCCGATGAGTGTCACACAAAATGTCTTGGCGTGTCACCTGTACACACCTGGCCACGGTTCACCATCATTATTTACACTATGTTCAGCATTTCCATTGAGAATTTCAGGTTTTATTTTTATTGCATAAAAGGTACTTTTCCGTTATCGGGCCAGCATCGCAGTTCAGCACCAGCATCGGGATAGCAGTCAGCAGTTCAGCATCGTGAATTACAGCCGAGGACTGCTGGCCTGATCCTTGTACCCAGCTCTCCTTACATCTGCCCTATACCCTCCCGCTACACGACTAGGCCTCACCATAAATACTGACCAACACTACTAGTTAGTCGCCGGACGGTGCAAGAAGTTTGTCCCTCCGGCTCGCCGTAGCGCCCCGTTACTATGGTCAGTGCATCCCTTTCAGGGCCTGTATTGAGCCCCAGTGTGTTTCCTTCTGGTCTCCGGTCTCGGTACTGGCCATGGCTTCCAGTGCGAGCATCTTCCTCCTGAACGTGAATGGACAGACTGAGAGCGCCGAGGTGAGGCCTAGTCGTGTGGCGGGGAGGGTACGGAGCAGATGTGAGGAGAGCTGGGGGGTAGCACTGGGAGGATGGGGGCATCGCTGTACTGAGTACTAGAGACAGGGCACAAGCATCGGGCCAGCATCGGGCCAGCAGTCCTCGGATGTAATTCCCGATGCTGGACTGCTGTCCCGATGCTGGTGCTGAACTACGATGCTGGCCCGATAACGGAAAAGTACCGCATAAAATAACAGGACACAAATTGCAATAATCTAAAGAAGCAAATAAAATCTCCTATGGTTTGTATTTCCTAACAATGTTTCTTTTCCATGGATGCGTATGACCAACATAAGTCCTGTCATGTTACTGTCAGGAGTGTCTGTCACTGGTGGAGGGAGGGGACCAGAAGGGGGGAAACTGCCAAAAACCCAATGGGGACAATTTTAATAAACGTATAAATGAGGAAGTGTCTTTGTTGCCGAAGCAACTGATCATAGCACTTGTTATATTTCACATTTTACTGCTGAAACATGAAGCTTCCTTTGGTCAACAGTGTTCATAAATCTACTGGAGCAAAACTACAATTCTCCCCTATGCCCACTAGGTGGCGCTGCTGCCTATGAGTATTTTATACTGGCTGTGGCTGCTCCTATCTGCTCCCGCCCGCTCACCTTGTAGCTGTAGCTCCTCCTCTATTGGGATGGACTTCTGGCTGTAGCTCCTCCTCCTGCTCTCCCCCCAGCTGAGGCTCTTCCTTCAGCTATTCGGCTGCGGGCCGCTCCGCTTCTCCTCTGTGGCTTCTCCTCGGACCGTTGCACTTACCGGCACCCGCACTTTCCGTTGGCTCAGGGTATCCTGAGCTTCATCGTTCCAACGCGTAAGCAGGCAGTGACGTGTCTAGTCACGTGACCTCCGCAGCTCCTCCCCGCGCGGGGCTCACAGGACAGCAGTGTGGGGGCTCAGGCGGCAGGGAGAGGAGCTGCTCTCTACTCCTGTCTGTGCTGTGTGTTGTGTCACCAATAGAACTGTCCTCTAGTCCTGACCTGGGCAGAGGGATTGTGAATGCAGATACAGGAGACTGCCTGCCCCAACACACCCATCATATAAGGTACTGGATGTGTATTCATGGCTGTGCATGTGGATAGCTTTACTAGCTGTGTGTATATATGTATATGTAATGTAGGTGTATATAGACATTTATCATGTAAGTATTATGTATAACATGTGAGATATGTACTGTGTATAATGACGTGTGTTTATGTACATGTATACAGTATACACACACACACATATATATATATATACATACACACATACCTACCAACCAACTTTCCAAGGACAGAAAGAGGGACACAATGTGTGGTCTGCTATGCCGGCCACAGCAAATTTAGCTCCCCGCACTTCTAGGTTGACTCCGCCCATTCTCACCCATGTTATTTTGTACCCACGCACTGTATGATGCTCCTAGAGTCACCCTAACATTATATGAACAAGCAATGCATTAGGGAATACCAAATATTAGTGAATACCTATTTATTAACCCTGTGTTAAACTTGCTGCTCTGCCATAGCTTCTCTTCCCCTGTTTTAGACCACCAACACCATACCTGTACTAATCAGCACCCAATGGTTTCAGTGTGGGAGGTGTTTAGCAGTGTACACACACGGGCGCCATTACTGCCTATCTAGGGGTAGAGTGGGAAGATTCAAGATTCCAGTGTCTGTACCCAATCTCTTTTTCCCCCTCATAAATGCATGGTGTCCGTAACCCTGAGGTGTGCTATACCCTCCCCAACTAGGATTGAATAAGTTACTGATACATGACCGTCCACGACAACAGATACTGAGTGCCACTGGCCATATAATATTTAGGGGCCGTACATTTTTGCTGCAGAAGAGTTGAATCTTGGACGTACCTGCTGCCGACCGAGACCGCGGAACAAAACCCAGAATCCAGGACTGAATGCCAGTCATGACAACATTTGATTGAGTTGTCAGTAAGGCTAGGTTCACATCTGTACACGGGTCTACGTCATCCAGGTCTGCCAGGGAACCTGAGTAAGGATATGTAGACCACTAAAACAGCGGACCCCATAGGCTATAACAGGGTTTGCCGGGTAATTTCTGTGGCAAATGTTGTTGTACCTTCGTTTCGTTTTACTACGGTCAGTATTTGTGTGACAGAAGGAAGAATTCGCCACCATTACTATTGCATCTTACTGATGTTTGTAGAGCTGATGTCCTCCCTTTTATTATCTGACTGGCCTGTGAGGTAGGTTCCTTAGTGTTTATGCCTGGAGTGCATTTTAATGGATTTTTAAATGTATCCAATTGTTCCCCTACAAGCTGTGTGTAAGAGACTGATTATGGCTTCCCAAAACGCGTAAGCTAAGTACCAGTTTTTATCCCCTTTCTTGGATCCTTGTCACGTGGATGTTTTTTATCTAGATATGAAGTAAAAGTTATATTTTATATATGGTACGCTGGATGTTTTACAATTTTTTGTGCTTCTATTTTTCCACCGCCCCACTCTGACTCCTGCTCCAACTCCTCTGTAAATGGCTGATGGTGAGTCAGTAAAGAGCCTCTAATTCATTAAATGCCAGAGACTGAATTCCTATAGAAGTAAATATGTAACAAGCCATACATCTAATTATACAATATTAATAATTGTATAATATAATTAAAGGGGTTGTCCAGTTTCAGACAAATATTGAGAGACAAATATTATTGTTTGTATAATAAAAAGTTATACAACGTTCCTTAATGCATTTTGTATCGATTTGTCATAGTTTTCTAGTTCTCCACTTGCTGCCATTCATTCTGCTTAGCCTAGGTTCACACTAGAGGATCAGAACAAAGGAGAGGTGGACTGCCAAAGTAGTGACAACATACACAGTCCAACGGACTCCATTGACAAAACTGAAACCAGCGGACGAAAAAATCCATTATGCAGGACATTTTCCTCTGTCGATTTTCAGGTGGATGATGCGATAGAGTCTCCAATGGAGAATTCGGCACAGAATTCGCAGCTTGTTAAAGTCACAGCACAGTATCAGACATCTGTATTAAGCCGTGCACTTGTGTGTTCATCACTTGACCATGGACTGAGTTTTATCCATTGAAAGTAGGCAGAAGGAAAGATGGTAAGCAGAGATCTAGAATAACGAGGAATTAATATAGAAGGTACTTATTTATTTATTATGCTCACTTGTATGGTGCCATTGTATCCCGTGGCGCTTTTCAGACATTGACAGTCACTGTCCCATATAGGACTCACAATATACATTCCCTATGAGTATGTCTTAGGAGTGTGGGAGAAAATCCAGGCAAACACGGTGAGAACATACAAACTCCTTACAGATGTTGTCCTTGGCAGGATTTAAACCCAGGACTCCAGCAGAGAAAGGCTGCAGTGCTAATATTGAAAATTGTACAATGGTGGGCTCAATCTAAGGGCTCTTTTACACAGCGCAAGAGGGGCGGAATTCATCTCAAAATCCGCCCCCTCAAAATAGAGGTCTATGTAGACCACTAGCGTTCTTTTTTCGGCTAGTGGTTTGTTCCCGCTAGCGGAAAAAAGAAACAAGCTGCCCTTTCTTCAGGCGGATTCCGCGGCTGATTCAGCAGCGACATCCGCCTCGCGACAGCACCCTCCGGACTATGCCCATTCATTTGAGCCTAATCCGGAGTGGAAAAGTCATCAGTATGTGATCTGTGGAGGTCCGACACCTAAATCCGTGTGGGGTCAGGGTGTCAGAACACCACAGATCACATACTGATGACCTATCCTGTGGATGGGCTTTTATAAAGTTTTGAGTTACAAATCATTTTTCCTATAGATCAAGGGCAGACAACGTTTCATCTAGTTTCTTGAGAAAAACGGGCTTGTCATTGAACTCAGGTCTTGCAATAGTGCGCCAATTCTTCTAGTGTATTGTAATCCACCAGTAATAGCCAAGAGCAGGGGTGCTCACACGTTTTCAGCGTGTGAGCTACTTTATTTTCTGACCAAGGCAAAAGATCTACTAGGGCGGGCCTATGTACGGGACCGGGCGGGCTTGTGGGTGGGGCCGGGCGTATCTGTGGGCGGGGCCGGGCATGTGGGCAGGGCCAGGCGGATCGTGAGAGCAGGAGACAGCGGCGTTCTGTGGCAGCCCAGGGATCCCAGCTGTCTCCTTGTTCACAGCGCAGGCTGAGAGTTATCTCTGGACACTGGCAGGCTGGGGCTGTGGCAGCCCCAGCCTGCCAGTGTCCGTAGATGACTTTCAGCCGGCACTGTGAACAAGCAGACACCGGGGATCCCTGCATCCCGAGATCGACCCATACGTCCTTTGCGATCTACCAGTAGATCGCGATCGACGTATTGGGCACCCCTGGCCAAGAGCTATTGTTAACTGTAGATGGTTCATAAAATATGACTTTGTGCATTATATTTTTTTGGAAGAACCCTGCACTATCAGAGAGATAAACAACACACCATAGTACATTGAGGGAAGAGAGAGCTATCCCCCATCTCTTACATAACAAAGTGTTATCCCCAACAAAGGCCCTGTATATTAAAGCATGCTCTTACCAATACAAATAATGCAATAGAAGAAAGAAAAAGGGCAAGAAAACACTCAAAATAATAAAAAATAATTTTTATTACAAATATAATATTAAAAGGACATATTAATACAAAAAGGATTAGACAAATACAACAGTATCAATACAGGTATCAGAAAGATAAGGACGGAGACTCCCTCAAAGAGATCTAAATAATAAAAGGTAATATAAAAATCACATCTTAGATACTTATGTCAGATATGTCAGTATAACTGAGACCAACATAGCTGCACACACTATACAAGAAGAGAAGGGGTAATATAGCTATACTTAATCTGATGCTGTGATTAGTAATATAAACGTATAACAGCGAGTATAGGTTAAATAGTATACTGTAACCCCCAAAATAGAGGATGTTACATACCCATGTTGTAGTGCAGCACAGTACTCTGTGGCCTCTAGTCCACTGACACCAGCCACAACACACGTGTCAACGCTTAGCCTTCTTCCAGGGGTGGGTGAGAGAATACCCATAGCAAAGACAATTGCAGACTAACCTGTGTTATCAATACAACAAATGCTGGACATGCATCCAAGCTAGCTGTTGGCCAACGATAACTAGTTCCCTCAGTCTGCCTATACACCGTGTGGGGAACCGCTCAGGTAGATGCTTGTAGCAGTGCAGGAAACAGGGACACAGACACTGGATTGCACACAAGTTTAGGCTTTATTCCCTGTAGCGCATACACTGCCTCTGCAAAGGCACAGAATAAACAAAGCAAAACCCTTCTCGGCTGAGAGACTAACTTAAACGTAAGGAAACTTTTCCCTGACTATACAGGAGACTGGGTACTTGTCTCCCACCTTGGCAACAACAATGGGTGGCACAGTACCTGCTTTGGAGGTCCAGTCTGGACAGGTCACCTCTGTCAGTGTGGTGTCACCCTGTTAGTCTTCACACTGAGACTATTATCAGGCTTTGACCTCCCTGGTGTGGGTCTCACCACACACCCTTTAGGTGCCTGGCTGGAATATACTTGTCTTCCCAGACTACACCCTTCACTCTCTCACAGCAGTCATGCTTGGCTCAGTTGAGAGTTCATATTTATTTCACTGAGGCAAGGGAGACACTCATATACTTATTATTTTACCTAGGATAGGTCATAATATATTAGATCATTTGGATGCTGCCATCAGGCACCTGACCAATCATCTCATATGGGGAGTTGCCAATGCTGGAACAATACAGTGGTCGAAACTGGGAGCAAATGGCTCGACCCACTGTTTAGTGGCTGTTCCTGTCTACTGTAGCTCAGTTCCCATTCAAATGAATAAGAGCTGATATGCAGTAACTAGCATTGCCACTGCACAGTGGACAGAGACGTTTAGTTCAAGCTGTCTCCAATGTATAGTTTCTGAGCTGAGGCTCTCCATATCAGTTGGGGCAAATGGCTCCATCCACTGTTTAGTGACAGTTCTTGCTAATTGTAGGCTAGCTTTGATTCAAGTGAATAGGACCTGATATTTCAGTGACTAGAACTGCCACTGAACTGAGGATGGAGCCATTTGCTACCAGCTCTGTCCACTGTATAGTTCTTGCAGTGGTGGCTTCCCGTATCAGCTGATCAGTGGGGGCCTCAGGTGTTAGACCCCCATCTATCTGATATTGGCAACCTATTCTAAGGATAGATCATTAATATGAAAATACCCGATTACTCCTTTAATTGTGTCATATACAATGGCTTTGCACAATATGGATATGAGCCCCATCATAAATGAAGGTCTATTTACAAGAATTGAAAGTATAATAGGGATTTTTGATGCTGCCAAGCCAGAACTTATAAATGTTACCATAGTACATGGTGTGAAACTAGCTTTAGGCTAAAGCCTCATGTTGCAGAAACACAGTTTTTTTGTTGCATTTTTTTAAGACAAAGCCAGAGTAGATTCAGCAAAAGGGAGAAGTATAAGAACTTCCTATATATTTCCCTTTAGTAGCCATTTTTGGCTTTGGCTCAAAAAACCGGACCAAAATCTGCAAGAAAAAAAGCTGTGTTCCCACTACATGAGGCCTTGGCCTCAGGCTTAGGCCCCATGGGCCAGAACCGCCGTGCTAAAGCGCTGCAGGAACTACCGCAGTGTGAATGCATTGCGGTTCTTCCCACAGCGCTTTGAACAGAAAGTTCACAGAGTTTTGCTCCGTGGACTTTCTGTTACAATTATATCTATGGGAAATTTGTTTCCGTAGATATAATTGACATGCTGCGATTTTCAAAACCGCAACGGTTTTGGAAATTGCAGAGTGTCTGCGCTGTGATTTTTTCCACAAAGTGGGCATGGGATTCGCATGAATCTCATTCACTTTGCAAGTACTGTACAACGCCGTGATTTCTCCCGCGTCATTTCTGCCACAGCCAAATTGCGCCATTTCCATTTTGCTGCGGTCATTTTGCTGCTGTTTTTGTTGCAGAGTTTGCTGCGCTTTTTAGAGCCAAAGCTAAGAGGGAATGGGAAATGCATTATTTCTTTTTTTTTACATAGTCTTAACCTTGATCTAAGCAAATTTTGATCTAAAATACATATTAAAAACCTTTCTCAATGCTATTATTATATCTGCATTGCGTAAACTGTAAATGACTGGGTTTATTGTGGGAATGACCACTGTGTAGAAAACTGAGATTAGTTTATCATTCATTTGCAAATGTTCTGAAGGAGGTTTGAGATATGTCAACATCAGGGTGCTGTAGAATATAAAGACACAGAGCAGGTGAGATGTACAAGTGGAAAGGGCTTTACTTCTTCCTTTTCAGGAATTAATCCCTAAAATAGTTGGCAGAATATTTGTATAGGAGAATATAATGGTGAACAGGCAAATGACAGAAGTCAGTCCTCCAAATAGTAAGATGACCACCCAGTTTAGAAACGTATCAGAACATGTTAATTTGAAGAGCGGTGGAATATCACAGTAGAAATGGTCAATGACATTGGCTTTCCAATATTTTAATGAAAAGATAAAACCGATATGGATTAAAGAGTTCCCAAATCCTGCAAAATAGGCACTGAGCACCAATCACCTACATACTGCATTAGACATAGTGCTTCCGTACAGCAAAGGATGGCTTATCGCTACCAACCGATCATACGCCATGGCTGCTAATAAGTAACTCTCCGTGGTCGCTGAACCTCCGAATAGAAATAACTGTGTGGATATGGACAGGGTCGGACTGGGGTGTCTAGGGCCCACCAGTGGAATTGTTTCTAGGGGCCCACCGCCAGGACCCTGCAGATCAGCGGTACCAAAACACGACGGCTAAAGGTAATAACATATCGGGAGCCATGCTGCTCACCCATTATACCATGTGCACTACCTAAATGCATTGCTACACCTTGTATGGCAAGTGAACAGCGCGGCTCCTAGAAATGCTACTATTCCCTTTAGCTGCAGTGTCCTGGAAAAGGCTGATCTGCAGAGGTCCTGGCTGTTGTATCATCGCAGATGTAATATTGATGGCTTATCCTAAGGACAGACCATCAATATTAGAACGATGAATAAATCCTTTAGGGCTAGTTCACACGGAGATACATGAACTCTGCGTGTGAACATTCTGTCGCAGATGCCAGGCATCCCGTTGTGGCATTCCGCTCCGGATTAGGCCCAAATGAATGGGCCGGAGCCTCGCGCCGCAGATGCTGAGACTGATTCAGCTGCGGAATCTGCGGCAAGATAGGGCAGCTCGCTTCTTTTTTCCGCTAGTAGCTAGCGGAAAAAAGAAGCGAGCAGCCCCCATTGAAGTCATTGGGAGTCATTTTTTGCAGCGGATTTTGAGGCGGATTCCACCTCAAAATCCGCTGCCAACTTTCCTCGAGTGAACGAGCCCTTATAGTGGTTGTCCAGGAATTGGAGCAACTCATGTCCTGGGTGGGAAGTGTAAAATGAAAACCAAATAAATAAAAAAGCATACTCACCTGTCCCCGGCGTTCCGTTATCCTCTGCCAGTGTCCATTCGGTCTCGTGCTGGCGCCTCCTTACTGGGAGTCCTGCACCTCATGTGATCGCTGAGACTAGTTAGGTAAAGAATTTCCAGAAATGAGACTGTGAGACCGATTTTTCTGCAATGTGTGGATGGGATTGCACACACTATATACCTATACACTCAGGCCTGGTTCACATCTGCATTCAGTAATCCATTTGGGGAGTCTGCATGGTGACCCCCGAACAGACTATTGAAAGCATTAGTAAGCAGTGAGCAGTGAAAGCACATGGACCCCATAGATTATAATGGAGTCCGTGTACTTTCCGTGCGGTGTCCACACGGAACATGAAGCAAACACATATGTAATGAGCTTGTGAGCGACAGTTCATCCAGTAATAGAAGAGTGTACTTTCCCTCTGGCTGATCTGAGCTATGTAAGTAACATCAGTAACCATTTACATGGCTTGTACTACATCTTACCTGCTGAATGTAACAAAGTATATTTCATTCTTCTATGTTTATCTGGACATTGTTACTGTCTTTCTTTAGAAGGCTGATGGGAAAATTTCTTCTGAGAAAATCCTCGTATCCCACACCTGTATTTATAAAGAACATAGGTAAAAGGAGACATTGTCCCATAGGGAAATATACACATTGCTAAAACCCTCAGGATCAAATATTTATTAATATTTATTAGGTTTGTTTTTCAAACTTTCTTGGCTGTATTTCAGTAAATGTATAGAGAAGAACTGTCTGTGTGGGAAGAGAATATTTTACTGCTATAAAGCAGTAGACATTTGTGTAAAGTACAATAGACGTTACATTATATATAACTGGTATCTTTTTTTTTTTTTTTTTTTTAGTTTTTACCTTTTTCATTAGACGTATACAATTAACACATTAATACAAAACAATACAACATTAATAGTTGGCCACTAGTTGGCCATAGTGACCTCTGCACACAGTATTATGTCCCATAGTGGCCTCCTACAGTCACCTGTAAATTATATGCCTCCCCTC